>NW_027361673.1:14545000-15748750 GCF_039654945.1 Dendrobates tinctorius
TCGCTTCAAGGAGAATTTATGTTTTTACTGTGGGAAGTCAGGACATTTTATTATCAACTGCCCCAATCATTCTCGCAGAACAACCGCAGCCGTGATAGAACGCGACTTCTCTGAATCATACTCCATGACTTCCGAATCAGGGCCACCCGAAATTGCAGCAACCGCTCCTGATTATGACTTTTCAGATATGAACTCTGTTACATCCGAAACGATACTACCCATTAATGCTGTTATTCTATCTTCTGCAGTTTCATACCCTTGCAATAAGAAAAAAGATTCACATTGTTACCTTCCTATCAAGATCTGGATTGACTCCCGTTGGGTGAACAGTTCCGCCATGATAGACTCTGGGGCTAGCGGTAACTTCATGGACACTTCTTTTGCTAGGGAATATGGAATCCGATCACAGAGAAGAGTGTCTTCAATTCTGATGGAGACTGTGGATGGGTCCCCTTTGACCTCGGGGCCCGTAGACCAGCAGACTGAACCACTGAAGGTCCTCATGGGAGATGATCACCAGGAGAAATTGCCCTTCCTTCTGATTTCCTCTCCACATTTCCCTATTATCTTGGGTTTACCCTGGTTGCAGGCTCAAAATCCCATCATTGACTGGGAGACTAAGAGATTGCGCTTCCCAGCTAAAGAGGTAACTTCTGAGAAATCGACTGATCCATCTCCGGCCAACCCATCATCGGACCTAGAGTTACCAGCAGTTTATAAAGAATTTTCGGACGTGTGCGATAAAAAGAATGCAGATAAATTACCACCACACCGCTCTTATGATTGCCCAATCGAGCTTCTGCCTGCTGCTACCATTCCTTTTGGTAATATTTATCCATTGTCCGGTCCTGAGCTCAAGACTCTCAAAGAATATATCGACGAGAACCTGTCTAAGGGGTTTATACGCCCCTCATCCTCTCCAGCCGGTGCACCCATCTTTTTCGTTAAAAAGAAGGATGGATCCCTCAGACCCTGTGTTGATTACCGGGAAATTAACAAGGTAACCATCAAGAACCGCTACCCCCTGCCATTAATTCCGGAGCTTCTCGAGAGAGTTCGTCAGGCCAAGGTCTTTTCAAAATTGGACCTACGCGGGGCATACAATCTAGTCCGTATAAGACCTGGAGATGAATGGAAAACAGCATTTAGGTCTCGATATGGACACTTTGAGTATTTGGTCATGCCATTTGGACTTTGCAATGCCCCAGCAACGTTCCAACATCTCGTAAATGATATTTTCAGAGACATTCTTGATATTTTTGTCGTAATCTATTTGGATGACATTCTGATTTTTTCTAGCTCCATGGAGGAACATCAGCAACATGTCAAGACTGTCTTGCAGCGGTTGAGGGAACACCAGCTGTACATCAAGCTGGGGAAATGCGAATTTCACAAGTCGGAGATTCAATTCTTAGGTTATGTAATTTCTCCACAGGGTCTGAGTATGGATAACAGCAAGATCAAGGCAATTCAGGAGTGGCTAATCCCCAAGAACGTCAAGGAGGTCCAACGTTTCATCGGGCTTGCTAACTTCTACAGACGTTTCATCAAGAACTTCTCTGACATCGTCTCGCCCATCACCCGGTTGACACAGAAGAAGACAGCATTTATTTGGTCCCTTCAAGCCCAAGAAGCATTCTCTCGGCTCAAGACCAAGTTCACGTCAGCACCAGTACTGATCCACCCTGACCCGGAACTCGCCTTCATTATTGAAGTGGATGCCTCAAACTGTGCCACCGGGGCTATACTGTCCCAAAGAACAGGTGAGAAGAATTTACTTCATCCTTGTGCTTTTCTTTCCAAGCGACTGTCTCCTGCCAAAAAGAACTACGATGTAGGAAATAAAGAATTACTGGCTATCATCGCCGCCTTCAAGGAGTGGAGACATCTTCTGCAAGGAGCCTCACAGCCGATCGTGGTCCTCACGGATCACCGCAACCTTGAGTTCATCAGGTCAGCAAGATGCCTGACCCCACGGCAGGCCCGCTGGAGTCTTTTCCTTAATCAATTCAATTTTACAATCTCTTATAGACCAGGTTCTCGCAATGGAAAAGCAGATGCTCTATCCCGGATGTTCTCCACTGACGCTGTTCCAGATGCTCCACCTAAGACCATACTTTCTGATTGCAATTTTGTAGGAGTCATTCAGAATCAAGATTTGCTGCAGGTCATCAAAGAAGCTTACAACTCTGATCTTTTCCTGTCTCAGCCATCTGATGAGGTAAGCCTTCTTTTTAGGAATGGAGTTTGGACCCGGGAACGGCGCCTCTACATTCCTGAAGCCGTGAGGTTAAGAGTGTTGAGATTGGTTCATGATTCCAAGGTTGCAGGGCACAGAGGAATTCAGAAGACTCAATAATTCTTATCTCGCTTCTTCTGGTGGCCAGGTTTTCGGAAGGATGTCCAGAAGTACGTTTCATCTTGTGAGGTATGTGCCAAATTCAAGGTTCCACGTGCCTCCCCTACTGGTCTGTTACAGCCTTTGCCGGTGCCGTCTCGCCCGTGGGGATCCATTTCTATGGACTTTATTGTAGAACTGCCCCTTTCTGAGGGAAAGAGTACGATTTTGGTGGTGGTCGATCGCCTGACCAAGGCGGCCCATTTCATCCCTTGTTCCGGTTTACCCTCTGCGAAGGACACTGCTGACCTAATTATCCAGAACATCTTTCGCCTGCACGGGGTTCTGGATGAAGTTGTTTCTGACCGTGGAGTTCAATTTACTTCAAAGTTTTGGCGAAGCTTTTGTTCAGCATTAGGCATAGAAGTT
The DNA here is from genome assembly GCF_039654945.1 of Dendrobates tinctorius. Taxonomy (NCBI): domain Eukaryota; kingdom Metazoa; phylum Chordata; class Amphibia; order Anura; family Dendrobatidae; genus Dendrobates; species Dendrobates tinctorius. Next base: position 14,547,768 of record NW_027361673.1, read on the forward strand.
AACTTATCTTCTGCTTTCCACCCACAGTCCAACGGGCAGACAGAACGTACCAACCAAACACTAGAGCAATACCTTCGCTGCTATGTTTGCCATTTGCAAAATGATTGGGTAAGGCTACTCCCCTTGGCCGAATTCTCTTATAACAACTCCCAGAGTGCCTCCACCAAACAGTCTCCATTCTACGCTAACCTGGGATATCACCCTAGCATTCTTCCCAGATTACCGGTAGATACATCTTTACCAGCAGTTGCCGACAGGATCTCTTCACTTCAACAGAACCTTGAATTTCTGAAAGAGACTTTGGGTTCCGCACAAGAGAGGTACAAGAATGCAGCTGACAGATTTCGCAAACCAACACCAACATTTAAGGTAGGAGATTTAGTCTGGTTATCTACGAAGAATTTAAAGATGAAGATCCCTTCCCCTAAGTTGGGACAGAAGTACATTGGTCCTTATAGGATCAGTGGTCTGGTAGGTGCTGTTGCATGTCGCTTAAAACTCCCAATAACACTGAAGAAACATCCTGTCTTTCATACTTCCCTACTAAAGACTGTAGTACCAAATCCTTTTCCAGGACGTTCATCTCCTCCTCCCGATCCCGTTCTTGTGGATGGTCAAGAGCAGTTCATCGTTGAGAGGATTCTGGATTCAAGAATCTACAGAAATCGACTGCAGTATTTGATTAAATGGCAAGGCTATTCCTCAGAGGAGAATTCCTGGGAACCCGTGGATAATATTAACGCCTCCCGACTGATTGAGCAGTTCCATCAAAGGTACCCTGGCAAGCCTGGTTTAGGGTCGTCCGGAGGCCATTCTTGAGGTGGGAGTAATGTCAGTATCTAGTCCTGGAATCTGTTTCTCTTGCCCTTAGATTTGCCCTTAGTTAACATGGATCTTGATGTTTCCACGTCGGCCATCTTGCTTCCTGCCAAAGCTGTATATAAAGCCAGCACCTGCTCTGATTCATTGCTTGTGTATTATGTATTGGACTTTGTGCCTCTGCAGTCCCAAGCCTGGACTTACTATCCCTGTTGGTCCTCTCTTAACGGCGGAGTCCTCTGCCAACCTGCACGTCTGGATCCCTGCCTGCTGACCGAGTGATTGCTGAACACTTGACTTCAGGAACCTCTGCCTGACTACACCTGCGGTGAAGTAAGAACTCCAGCCAGCTAGTGTGTTCCTCCGCTCTGCAAGAGTCTGTGTCTTGTGCCCGCATTGCTCAGTGACTTTGCATGCTGTGTCGCAGAGTATCAGCTCTGCTATCATATTGACTGAACATTTATCTGGACTTATATGCTATATTGCATTCAGATCATTAATACAATATTGCTTGCGCAACCCACTGTGTCTGTAGTCTCTTTGACCTAGCCACTGGTGTCCAGTTGTATCCACTAGTATCGTGACATGGGGGCTGCCTATTGCTTTGGGGTCTGCTCTGGGGCAGTTTAGATTTCCCCTTTCTTTCTTTAGGCCTATGTATTTCTCTGGCTGTGATCGAGGGGTCTAGGGCATCGTAGGAACCCCCCACGGCTACTGCTAGTTGTGTTGATAGGTTCAGGGGTCTGCAATCTGATAGTTGCCAACTTCTCTGGTTTTCTGGACTTAGCTTGTATTTCTGCTTTTGCCTCCTACGGTGACTCATTCATAACAGTTAGGCTTGAGGTTAGGGTTAGGGTTAGGGCTGGGATTAGGGTTAGGGGTGTGTTGGGGTTAGGGTTATGTTTAGGGTTGGGATTAGGGTTATGGATGTGTTGGGGTTAGGGCTGTGGTTAGGGGTGTGTTGGGGTTAGGGTTGAAGTTAGAATTGTGGGGTTTCCACTGTTTAGGCACATCAGGGGATCTCCAAACACGGCATGGTGCAACCATTGATTCCAGCCAATTTTGCGTTCAAAAAGTTAGACTGTGCTCCCTCCCTTCCAAGCCCCGATGTGTGCCCAAACAGTGGTTTACCCCAACATATGGGGTATCAGCGTACTCAGGAAAAATTGCACAGCAACTTTGGGGGTCTAATTTCTCCTGGTTCCCTTGGGAAAAAAAAAATTGGGGGCTAAAATCATATTTTTGTGGAAAATTTTTTATTTTTTTATTTTCATGTCTCTGCGTTATAAACTTCTGTGAAGCACTTAGGGGTTCAAAGTTCTCACCAGGCATCTAGATAAGTTCCTTGGGAGGTCTAGTTTCCAAAATGGGATCACTTGTGGGGGGTTTCTATTGTTTAGGCACATCAGGGGCTCTGCAAACGTAATGACGACCGCAGACCATTCCATCAAAGTTTGCTTTTCAAAATGTCAGAACTTCCATTCCGAGCCCTTACGTGTGCCCAAACAATGGTTCCCCCCCATATATGGGGCACCAGCGTACTCAGGACAAACTGTACAACAACTTTTGGGGTCCAATTTATCCTGCTACCCTTGTGAAAATAAAAAAATTGCTGGCTGAAAATCATTTTTTTGAGGAAAAAAAAATATTTTTTATTTTCACGGCTCTGAGTTATAAGCTTTTGTGACGCGCTTGGGGGTTCAAGGTGCTCACCACACATCTAGATAAGTTCCTTGGGAGGTCTAGTTTCCAAAATGGGGTCACTTGTGGGGGGGTTCCACAGTTTAGGTACAACAGGGGCTCTGCAAATGTTACATGATGCCCGCAGACCATTCCATCAAAGTCAGCATTTCATAATGTCACTACTTCCCTTCCGAGCCCCGACGTGTACCCAAACAGTGGTCCCCACCCACATATGGGGTACCAGCATACTCAGGACAAACTGGACAACAACTTTTGGGGTCCAATTTATCCTGCTACACTTGTGAAAAAAAAATTGCTGGCTAAAAATTATTTTTTTTGAGGAAAAAAAATATTTTATATTTTTACGGCTCTGCATTATAAACTTCTGTGAAGCGCTTGGGGGTTCAAGGTGCTCACCACACATCTATATAAGTTCCTTGGGGGGGTCTAGTTTCCAAAATGGGGTCACTTGTGGGGGGTTTCCACAGTTTAGGTACAACAGGGGCTCTGCAAATGTTACATGATGCCCGCAGACCATTCCATCAAAGTCAGCATTTCAAAATGTCACTACTTCCCTTCCGAGCCCCGACGTGTACCCAAACAGTGGTCCCCACCCACATATGGGGTACCAGCATACTCAGGACAAACTGGGCAACAACTTTTGGGGTCTAATTTATCCTGTTAGCCTTGTGAAAATTAAAAATAGTGTGCTAAAAATCATTTTTGAGGGAAAAAAAATATTTTTTATTTTCACTGCTCTGTGTTATAAACTTTTGTGAAGCACTTGGGGGTTCAAAGTGCTCACTACACATCTAGATAAGTTCCTTAGGGGGTCTAGTTTCCAAAATGGGGTCACTTGTGGGGGAGCTCCAATGTTTAGGTGCACAGGGGCTCTCCAAACCCGACATGGTGTCCGATAACGATTGGAGCTAATTTTCCATTCAAAAAGTCAAATGGTGCCCCTTCCCTTCCGGACCCTGCCGTGCGCTCAAACAGTGGTTTATGACCACATATGAGGTGTCGGTGTACTCAGGAGAAATTGCTCAACAAATTTTAGGATCCATTTTATCCTGTTGCCCATGTGAAAATGAAAAAATTTTTGTTGGAAAAATTAAAATGTCCATTTTTTCTTTCCACGTTGCTTTAGTTCCTGTGAAACACCTGAAGGGTTAATAATCTTCTTGAATGTAGTTTTGAGTAGCTTGAGGGGTGCAGTTTTTAGAATGGTGTCACTTTTGGGTATTTTCTGCCATATAGACCCCTCAAAGTGACTTCAAATGTGAGGTGGTCCCTAAAAAAAAATGGTTTTGTAAATTTTATTGTAAAAATGAGAAATCGCTGGTCAACTTTTAACCCTTATAACTTCCTAACACTGATGTAAAGTAGACATGTGGGCAATGTTATTTAGTAACTATTTTGTGTCACATAACTCTCTGGTTTAACAGAATAAAAATTCAAAATTTGAAAATTGCAAAATTTTCAAAATTTTCACCAAATTTCTGATTTTTTCACAAATAAACGCAAAACTTATCAACCTAAATTTACCACTAACATGAAGCCCAATATGTCACGAAAAAACAATCTCAGAATCGCTAGGATCCGTTGAATCGTTCCTGAGTTATTACCTCATAAAGGGACACTGGCCAGAATTGCAAAAAATGGCCTGGTCATCAAGGTCAAAATAGGCTTGGTCATGAAGGGGTTAATATATTATATGTATTGTAATGCTTCATTGTTACTTACATTATGATATAATACCCATATGGTTATATTTCATTATGGATGATATATGTTTTATTTTCAACGTGGCACTTTATATAATATTATATTGTTTATTACAACACTTCACTTTCTATTACACTTATTGGTTTGTCATTAGTATATGATGGCCTCATGTATAATTGAATCTGAAATCCTTTTAGTAGATAATTTTGCATTTTCTTCATGGTCAGATAACATGCGCATGCCTGGTTCTGCCTCCGCTTGAGGCATTCACAAAGTGCTCAATTGCTTTGTTGTGGGTGTCATGTTGCTAAGCAACATGCCCTACTGCATTCTGGGAGCACCCAGTGAAAGCCTCTAGTTTAAAGCTGGGACATATCCACGCATGCGCCGTTAGTCTCCTGACGTCATCGAATGGGTTGTCAAATGTGGGCGACATAACCGTTGGGCAACAGTCAGTCTTTTATATTCAAGCGCCGATTGAGTGCTCCGGTCCCTAATGAAGGTACATTCGCGCATGTTCTGCTTAATATTTTATGGCAAGCAATGAGTTATAACATGTGGTATTTTAAACTCTATTGCGCATGCGCTAAGACGTCACTAAGTTGGCCAGGGCAGCGTTACCATTTACTTCATGTAAGTTTAACTCTTTTATGACACTTTACATGTTCTAGCACCTTTACCAAGTGAGGACGTTTTTCGTTTTTACACAAAGCTTTTTAGCTCTATGGACGCTTGTCATTGTAGTGCTTATATATGTTTATAGCCCTTTCTCATTGTGGCTTTAGGGAGTATTGGATTACCGTTCCGCCCCTTAATAGGTAGTTAGCCAGTTGTAATTCATTATAAGGAAGGATTCGCTACATTCTACATTATATATTCAGGTCAAGTAATGTATAGTGTGCTACTGCATTGAATTCTATAGTGCAGCATTGTATATTGTACTTCCTTGTACATTGTAATTTATTTAAAAGTGCTATTTTTGACTATGTTAATATCTGCCCTGTGCCACATCAGTTAATATGCTCTGTTTTTTATTTTTTAATTGTTCATTAAAATATGTGATTTTAGCTATAAAAACTCGATCATTTCCTTTTCTTAATTGAATTGTGAATTTCTGTGTAGTATATGTACTGGCTTAAACAGGGGGACACGTCTGGCACTGCAGAATCTGAGTCTCTGGCGGCGTAGTATGCTACTGATGGTAGCCTTTGTTACGGTGGTCCCAGCTCTATGCATGTCATTTACTAGGTCCCCTGTGTAGTTCTGGGATTTTTGCTCACCATTCTTGTGATTATTTTGACAGCACAGGGTGAGATCTTATGCGGAGCCCCAGATCAAGGGAGATTATAAGTGGTCTTATATGTCTTTCATTTTCTTATTATTGCTCCCACAGTTGATTTCATCACACCAAGCTGTTTACCTATTGCTGATTGGGTATTCCCAGCCTGGTGCAGGGCTACAATTTTGTTTCTGGCGACCATCGACAGCTCTTTGGTCTTCACCATAGTGGAGTTTGGAGTGTGACTGATTGAGGTTGTGGACATGTATCTTTTATACTGATAACAAGTTCAAACAGGAGCCATTACTACAGGTAATGAGTGGAGGACAGAGGAGCCTCTTAAAGAAGAAGCTACAGGTCTGTGAGAGCAAGAAATTTTGCATGTTTTAGGTGACAAAATACTTATTTTCCACCATAATTTTCAAAATAAATCTTGCCAAATCAGACAAGGTTATTTTCTGGATTTGTTTTCTCATTTTGACGCTCATAGTTGTGGTCTACCTATGATGTCAATTACAGGCCTCTCTCATCTATTTAAGTGGGAGAACTTGCACAATTGGTGGCTGACTAAATACTTTTTTCCTCCTGTATATTGCAATATCACTCTCTACAACCAGTGATCCCATGTTCACTGGGTCCAGAGAATGAAGCAAAGTCAGTACCTCCTAACTTCTTCATAATATATGTTCACAAGCACAGTGCAGTGTTGTGCATTCAGATATCAAGTACGGAATATTCTCTGCGAAGTCTGACTGTATCTGACAGTCTGCTCCCCACTTCGCTAGGTGCGTGCTCTTGTGTAAACTCCTTAGGCTGCATTGCCCTTTAACAGCCTAATTCATTTTTATGTAGAGCAACAGTTCTTTTTTTCAGATCCTCAGAGAGTTCTTTGCCAAGATTTGCCATGTCGAACTTTGAGTGATCAGTATGAGAGCGTGTAAGAACCATAACACCAAATTTAACACACTTTCTCCCTATTCACACCTGAGAACTTGTAACACTAATGAGTTAGATGAGACTGGGGAGGGAAAGAGGCTAATTTGGCACAATTTGGCCATTTTCTCTCAGGGGTGTACTCACTTTTGCTGCCAGCGGTTTAGACATTAATGACTGTGTGTTGAGTTTGAGGGCACACCAAATTTATACTTGTCATGATCCAGACCGGGTTTTGAGTCCTGTCTTTCCATGTTCTCGGTCTGGTCATTTCATGGGTTAACTTTTCTCAGCTTCTGTCTGGTTTCAAGTTTGCTATTTAGTTCCACTGCATCCTGCAAGCGGTGTCAGCTATAGTTCTGCCTTCAGCGTGTGTATCTGACTCTGGTATATCCTGATTAGTCGTGCTGTGATCCCTGACATGCCCCGTGTCTGTTTATTCCCTCTGTCTGTCCTGCCTCAGTGTTTCCCTGTAAGTTTGTTGACTCCCTGGTTTTGACTTGGCTTGCATTCGGACCTGCTTCTGTCTTTTGTCTTTGGCTTATCTGCTTCCGACCATTGCTGACCCCTGGCTTGTTTCTGACCACGTGTACTGCTGTGACCTCTGGTACTTCCACTCCTGGCTGTTTCTGACTCGGCTTGTCTGACCACAGTTTCACTAGCTGGTGGCGCTTGTGCTGCTGCTCAGTGTTGCTATGCTGTGTGTGCAACCTCTCTTCCCTCACCAGCACCCCCTGGTGGGGGCTGTGCTATACTGCACTGCAATAGCATGACAATACTGTTATACAAGCTGAACAATGACTACTTTACATTGTGTCAAAGTGTCATATCTTCAGTGTTGTCACATGAAAATATATAATAATATATATAACCAATGGAGGCCTGGATTTGGAGAGACCCGCAAAATGAAAGTGGAAACAAGTCAAAATGAAAATCAAAACAAGACAAAATTAAAGTGGAAACAAGTCAAAATGATGCTCAGTATTGTGTGTGGCCTCCACGTGCCTGTATGACCTCCCTACAACGCCTGAGCGTGCTCCTGATGAGGTTGCGGATGTTCTGTTGAGGGATCTCCTCTCAGACCTAGACTAATGCATCCGTCAACTCCTGGACAGTCAGTGACGCAACGTGACTTTGGTGGATGGAGCGAGACATGCTATCCCAGATGTTCTGAATCGGATTCAGGTCTGGGGAACGGGCAGGCCAGTCCATAGCTTCAAAGCCTTCATCTTGCAGGAATTGCTGACACACTCCAGCCACATGAGGACTGGCATTGTCCTGCATTAGGAGGAACCCAGGGCCAGTCGCATCAGCATATGGTCTCACAAGGGGTCTGAGGATCTCATCTCGGTACCTAATGCCAGTCAGGCTACCTCTGCCGAGCACATGAAGGGCTGTGTGGCTCTACAAAGAAATGCCACCCCACACCATTACTGACCCATTGACAAACCAGTGATGCTGAAGGATGTTGCAGGCAGCAGATCGCTCTCCACGGTGTCTCCAGACTCTGTCACATCAGTCACATGTGCTGAGTGTGAACCTGCTGCCTGCATACTCGCTTGATTAGCCAGAAATTTTGCCTGACCTTAACCCCATAGATTCTCTATGGGGTATTGTAAAGAGGAAGATGAGAGACACTAGACCCAAGAATGCAGACAAACTGAAGGCTGCTATCAAAGCAACCTGGGCTTCCATAACCCCTCAGCAATGCCACAGGCTGATCGCCTCCATCCCATGCCACATTGATGCTGTAATTGATGCAAAGGGATCCCCGACCAAATATTGAGTGCATTTCCTGAACATATATTTCAGTAGGCCAACATTTCGGATTTTAAAATCTTTTTTCAAGCTGGTGTTATAAAGTATTCTAATTTACTGACATAATGACCTTTGGGTTTTCATGGGCTCTAAGCCATAATCATCAACATTAACATAAATAAACATTAGAAATAGATCGCTCTGCTTATAATGACTCTATATAATGAGTTTTTGTATTGAAGAACTGAAAGAAATTAACCTTTTGATGATATTCTAATTTTGTGAGAAGCACTTGTATATAGTGTACTCACTTATTATGTATAACATAGACCCTTAGTGTATAGTGTACTCACTTATGTATAGCACAGACCCTTAGTATATTATGTATAGCACATTCCTTTAGTATATCGTGTACTCACTTATTATGTATAGCACCAGCCTTAGTTACATAGTTTCCACTTTTATCATGTATAACAGCATCTCTTATTACATACCATCCTCTTTACTTTTGTATTAGGCGGTCCCTTTGTATATACAGTGGGGAAAAAAGTATTTAGTCAGTCAGCAATAGTGCAAGTTCCACCACTTAAAAAGATGAGAGGCGTCTGTAATTTACATCATAGGTAGACCTCAACTATGGGAGACAAACTGAGAAAAAAAAATCCAGAAAATCACATTGTCTGTTTTTTTTTCATCTTATTTGCATATTATGGTGGAAAATAAGTATTTGGTCAGAAACAAGCAATCAAGATTTCTGGCTCTCACAGACCTGTAACTTCTTCTTTAAGAGTCTCCTCTTTCCTCCACTCATTACCTGTAGTAATGGCACCTGTTTAAACTTGTTATCAGTATAAAAAGACACCTGTGCACACCCTCAAACAGTCTGACTCCAAACTCCACTATGGTGAAGACCAAAGAGCTGTCAAAGGACACCAGAAACAAAATTGTAGCCCTGCACCAGGCTGGGAAGACTGAATCTGCAATAGTCAACCAGCTTGGAGTGAAGAAATCAACTGTGGGAGCAATAATTAGAAAATGGAAGACATACAAGACCACTGATAATCTCCCTCGATCTGGTGCTCCACGCAAAATCCCACCCCGTGGGGTCAGAATGATCACAAGAACGGTGAGCAAAAATCCCAGAACCACGCGGGGGGACCTAGTGAATGAACTGCAGAGAGCTGGGACCAATGTAACAAGGCCTACCATAAGTAACACACTACGCCACCATGGACTCAGATCCTGCAGTGCCAGACGTGTCCCACTGCTTAAGCCTGTACATGTCCGGGCCCGTCTGAAGTTTGCTAGAGAGCATTTGGATGATCCAGAGGAGTTTTGGGAGAATGTCCTATGGTCTGATGAAACCAAACTGGAACTGTTTGGTAGAAACACAACTTGTCGTGTTTGGAGGAAAAAGAATACTGAGTTGCATCCATCAAACGCCATACCTACTGTAAAGCATGGTGGTGGAAACATCATGCTTTGGGGCTGTTTCTCTGCAAAGGGGCCAGGACGACTGATCCGGGTACATGAAAGAATGAATGGGGCCATGTATCGTGAGATTTTGAGTGCAAACCTCCTTCCATCAGCAAGGGCATTGAAGATGAAACGTGGCTGGGTCTTTCAACATGTCAATGATCCAAAGCACACCGCCAGGGCAACGAAGGAGTGGCTTCGTAAGAAGCATTTCAAGGTCCTGGAGTGGCCTAGCCAGTCTCCAGATCTCAACCCTATAGAAAACCTTTGGAGGGAGTTGAAAGTCCGTGTTGCCAAGTGAAAAGCCAAAAACATCACTGCTCTAGAGGAGATCTGCATGGAGGAATGGGCCAACATACCAACAACAGTGTGTGGCAACCTTGTGAAGACTTACAGAAAACGTTTGACCTCTGTCATTGCCAACAAAGGATATATCACAAAGTATTGAGATGAAATTTTGTTTCTGACCAAATACTTATTTTCCACCATAATATGCAAATAAAATGAAAAAAAAACAGACAATGTGATTTTCTGGATTTTTTTTTCTCAGTTTGTCTCCCATAGTTGAGGTCTACCTATGATGTAAATTACAGACGCCTCTCATCTTTTTAAGTGGTGGAACTTGCACTATTGCTGACTGACTAAATACTTTTTTTCCCCACTGTATCTTCCTCTGTTGTTATGTACAACACTGTTTCTTACATAGTGTAATCACATCGTTACTTCATTGCTTCGCATTCACAATAGTTAATTTGAGTACGTGGCCAGAATAGCACCTATGATTTTAGCTAATATGCAGTGCCCATAATATCTGCTTAGATTATATAAGTAGATTACTACCTATAGTATTTCATTATTTGATCTTATATTTGCTTAGAATTAATTTTTTACATTTTTTTTTTTTTTACCAATCATCAGTGTCCCTTATCTGTTCTGGAATTTTGACAAGATCTTCACTGGAATTATTATCCTAAATTTTAGCACACCAGTGCGGCCCTGGGAGCTCTGACGTTGTGTCAACTGGCTTTGGACCTTGTACGGACTCTATGGACTGTTCTTGGTCATCTCACTACGCTTGCCGATATCTCTTCTCTGTGTATGTATCACAGGTGGAATAGCGACCCTGGGAGCTTGGAAATAGCATCTACCATTATCCTGGTGAGTCAGCAGAAGAGTGAGACCCTGTAAAGTATACCATCTTGTGGTAATAGCTGGGATTGTTCTGTTTGCTATTGGGTATTGTGGTTCAACAAAGTATTGCCACACTGTTTTACCATAACCATGTGTTGTCTGTGTAGTGTATTGCCCACGGGGAGATAGAGCGGGCGTTCAGTGGTATGAACCCTGGTCCATGCAGTCTTGCTAAAGGTAGCCGGGCAAGCGGATGAGAGCACCCACTGACTCCGTTTCTCCACAACCGCATTGTTTGATTACTTATAATTTATTTTTCAGTGTTTGCACGTCAGCAAACTGCATGGCCTGGTATAATGTTTAATCAACATATCAGTAAAAAAACATTGTTCAGTGACCCTGCATCCCTGTTTTACAAAGATAGCAGTACAATAAACTGTAGGAGCTGATATAAGAGGTAAACAACAACTATTCATTAATTTACAAATATCAATTTAACCTTCAAGAAGAGTCAACATTTCAGACTCTTAACCAACCAAAGAAAGAAACACATACATCAAAAGTCAACGTATAGATAACGGTTTATGCTTCCTGGCTTACTGAAAATAAACATCTGGATAATTAAGATAAAATGCTGTGCCCTCACAGAAGGTGTTGGCACCAGCTAGGCTGCTGGGGGTTGTGAGTTTTTCCACTTTAGAGCCTTTGAAGCTGGAACACCCGCTGAGCCAGATGTCATGACTCACCTTCACACTTTGAAGGAGGTCTATAATCTTGGACCAGATATCATATATTCGATTGGCATGAAATTATATCCCCCATATATTCTTCACAACTATCTAATGCTAATTTTGATTCTATATATTAGTATAAAATCTGTAGTATAATTATTAAAAGATTTTTCCACTAAAATACTGATGCTACAATTACTAACTGGACGTCAATAAAAAAAAAATGAGCACCCACAACTATCTGACAATAATTTTGCTTCTTCATATTAGTATCAAAAAAACTGTAGTATAAACCCTAGATGATTTTTCTGCTAAAATTTTTATACTACAGTTACTATACAGACATTAGTAAAGCAAAAAAAATTACAGAGTACTCACAACAATCTGACGTAAATTGTGATTATATTTTAGTAACAAATAATGTAGTGTAAGGGAATTACTAAAGCATATTTTTACTGTGGATTACAATGTCCTAATCAAGCTTTATGACGTTATCTAACTTATATTATATGATTTTTTTTACCCTTTACTATATGACACTAGTTCTGATTATATTTTAGTAAAAATACTGTAGTAAAAGCTAATTACTACAGTATATTTTTACTGTCCCTAATCTAGCCCTATCAACACCTTTAAATTATTATTTTTGATTCTTTTCTTACATTTTTTGAAAAAAGCAAACAAAAAAAGAACAATCAAATTCCGATCAGTGATGTGTAGTGTTGAGCGATACCATCCGATATCGTGAAATATCGGATCGGATTGGATTGGACTGATACCAAAAAAGTATCGGGTATCGCCGATTTCGATACCGGAAACCAATGCAAGTCAATGGGACAGAGATATCGGAATTAAAAAAAACCTTTCTTTCCTTGTAGGTTAATTCTACATGAAGAAAAACAACTAAGAATAATGTAGAATGTATTGGGGGAGGTGGAGGAGACATTAAAGGCATAGAGGTTTAGCCCAATCAAATGGAATAGCAGGAATATTTTTTTTTTTTAAGACGTTCGGAGTTACAAAGATGTTGACTATGTTAACCTTTTTTATATTTTGTCAGATATGTATGTTTCACTACTTCCATGCTCTTCACCTTCTTTTTTACTTCTCCCACACTTTCTCCTTCATGATCCTCAGCAGCAGCATCTTTTTCATCAACTTCTTCTTCACCATATTAATGTTCTTCTTCACCTTCTTCCTATTATTCAGTTTTTTTACATCCTTCATATTCTTCTTATTCAACTATTATTCTTCTTCATATTCTACTTCTTCATCTTCTTTCTATTCTACTTCTTCATCATATTCTTATTTGTGACAGTCATTCCTGTAGTTGTTATCTATAAAAGTTTGAAAATTACACCTTCCGTTCTGCCTGTCACAAAAGATTTACAACAAGATTTGTCTGCGTTCAGTTTGGCCTGCAGCAGCAGGCATTTTCCAGGGGCACTACGAGGAGGAACGGACTCACCCCCCATACACTGCTTAGTCTTCTTCTGCTTATAATTAGATAATATCTTTTGCTCTGATTTTTAGTCTTATGCTTAATGTTCTTCTGCTTTTTGTTCTTCTGCTTTTTGTTCTTCTGCTTCTTGGTCTTCTGTCTCTTGTTGTTCTGTATCTTGGTGGTTGTCTTCATGTTCTTTGTCCTCTTGGTCATCTTCTTCAGGGTCATCTTTTTGGTCTTCTTTGGGGTGGTCTTCCGGGTCGTCGTCTTCAGGGTCATCGTTTTCGTGGTCGTCGTCTTCTTCGGGGTGGTCTTCAGTGTCGTCATCTTCAGGGTCGTCGTCAGGGAGATCCAGAGTGATAACCAAAATCCATTTCCAAAAGCTTGAACTTGGAAATGTAGCAGAAGGTACAAGAAGGCTGAGGAACTGCCGAGAACCAGCTGACGGTGCTGGAACCCGGATGGGTAGCAGAAGCTGCAAGAACCAATGGAACTAGTGAGGACCAGCTGACGATGCTGGAACCCGGAGGGGCAGCAGAAGGAACAAGAGCCAATGGCACTACCGAGGACCAGTTGACGGTGCTGGAACCTGGTTACTAAGCAGTCGTTGCTGGAACTCGGATACCGAGAAGGAGGCACCTAAGCCAAAGACACTGCCGAGAACCAGCTGACGGTGCTGGAAACCGGATGGGTAGCAGAAGGTACCCATGAAAAACAAAGTTGCAAGGCCGTGAGCCGGCCGCAGTTACCGAAACCCACAGTCCTACAGGGGGTGCTTGTCCTATTGGCACTACGGAACCAGCCTTTGTTGCCAGATCCCGCAGCCCACATAGGAAGCCCATAAACTGCAGGCATCATAGACTCGGCTAACCCGACCGCAACACGACAGGACAATGTATTGGTGGCAAAGTGATGTTGACACTACCCGGAAACAGCAGGCGTGCTGGAACCAGGCTGGGCAGGAGAGAGAACCCGTGCCAAAGACACTGCCGAGAACCAGCTGACGGTGCTGGAACCCGGAGGGGCAGCAGGAGGAACAAGAGCCAATGGCACTACCGAGGACCAGCTGACGGTGCTGGAACCTGGTTACTAAGCAGGAGGTACCTGTGCTAGAAAGCACTACCAAGGACCAGCAGACGTTGCTGGAACTCGGATACCGAGAAGGAGGCACCTAAGCCAAATGCACTGCCGAGAACCAGCTGACGGTGCTGGAACCCGGATGGGTAGCAGAATCTGCAAGAGCCAATGGAACTAGCGAGGACCAGCTGACGGTGCTGGAACCCGGAGGGGCAGCAGAAGGAACAAGAGCCAATGGCACTACCGAGGACCAGCTGACGGTGCTGGAACCTGGTTACTAAGCAGGCGGTACCTGTGCTAGAAAGCACTACCAAGGACCAGCAGTCGTTGCTGGAACTCGGATACCGAGAAGGAGGCACCTAAGCCAAAGGCACTGCCGAGAACCAGCTGACATTGCTTGAACCAGGATGGGTAGCAGAAGGTACCCATGAAAAACAAAGTTGCAAGGCCGTGAGCCACCTGCAGTTACCGAAACCCACAGTCCTACAGGGGGTGCTTGTCCTATTGGCACTACGGAACCAGCCTTTATTGCCAGATCCCGCAACCCACATAAGAAGCACCTAAACTGCAGGCACCATAGACTCGGCTAACCCGACCGCAACACGACAGGACAACATATTGGTGGCAAAGTGACGTTGACACTACCCGGAAACAGCAGGCATGCTGGAACCAGGCTGGGCAGGAGGGAGAACTCGTGCCAAAGACACTGCCGAGAACCATCTGACGGTGCTGGAACCCGGAGGGGCAGCAGAAGGAACAAGAGCCAAAGGCACTACCGAGGACCAGCTGACGGTGCTGGAACCTGGTTACTAAGCAGGAGATACCTGTGCTAGAAAGCACTACCAAGGACCAGCAGACGTTGCTGGAACTCACATATCGAGAAGGAGGCACCTAAGCCAAAGGCACTGCCGAGAACCAGCTGACGGTGCTGGAACCCGGATGGGTAGCAGAAGGTACCCATGAAAAACAAAGTTGCAAGGCCACGAGCCGGCCGCAGTTACCGAAACCCACAGTCCTACAGGGGGTGCTTGTCCTATTGGCACTACGGAACCAGCCTTCGTTGCCAGATCCTACAGCCCACATAGGAAGCCCATAAACTGCAGGCACCATAGACTCGGCTAACCCGACCGCAACACGACAGGACAATGTATTGGTGGCAAAGTGACTTTGACACTATCCGGAAACAGCAGGCGTGCTGAAACCAGGCTGGGCAGGAGGGAGTACCCGTGCCAAAGATACTGCCGAGAACCAGCTGATGGTGCTGGAACCCGGAGGGGCAGCAGAAGGAACAAGAGCCAATGGCACTACCGAGGACCAGCTGACGGTGCTGGAACCTGGTTACTAAGCAGGAGGTACCTGTGCTAGAAAGCACTACCAAGGACCAGCAGACGTTGCTGGAACTCGCATATTGAGAAGGAGGCACCTAAGCCAAAGGCACTGCCGAGAACCAGCTGACGGTGCTGGAACCCGGATGGGTAGCAGAAGGTACCCATGAAAAGCAAAGTTGCAAGGCCGCGAGCTGGCTGCAGCTACCGAAACCCACTGTCCTACAGGGGGTGCTTGTCCTATTGGCACTACGGAACCAGCCTTTATTGCCAGATCACGCAGCCCACATAGGAAGCACCTTAACTGCAGGCACCATAGACTCGGCTAACCCGACCGCAACACGACAGGACAACGTATTGGTGGCAAAGTGACGTTGACACTACCCAGAAACAGCAGGCGTGCTGGAACCGGGCTGGGCAGGAGGGAGTACCCGTGCCAAAGACAATGCCGGGAAACAGCTGGCTGTGCTGGAATCCAGGGAAAATACTACAAACAGAGTGGAGACAGAGGTCTAATTGGAGCAAGTTTAAAATCTGTAGTTGTGTGAATGTGGACAGAGCAGGAGCAATTGCCGGACACACAGCTGGGGATCAGATGACATTTCTGAACCCCAATAACACTGGAGCATATGTTGACTGTGCAGACGGCACTTCTGAGCAGCAACTGGGGATGTTGGAGCCCAGGGCCAATCAGGGTGTAGGCTGAGGCCTAATTTCATCAAGTTTAATATCGGTTGTAGACTACTACTGATTTTAAACGTGCTCCAATTAGGCTTCTGGCTCCACTCTGTCTTTAGTATTTACCCTGGCCTCCAACACCACCAGTTGCTGCTCAGAAGTGCCATCTGCACAATCAACACTTGTTCCTGTGTTACTGGGGTTCAGTAACGTCAGCTGATCCCCTGATGTGTGTCCGGCAATGTTTCCTGCTCTGTCCACATTCCCACTACTAGTGCACTTGATGCACTGGAGAGATCTGCCTGTGTGGCAGCTCACTAGCGACCACTTAGCAATGCACCAGTGATCCTGACCGCGTCATATCGCTGGTCGGCATCGCTGGTGCATCGCTAAGTGTGACAGTACCTTTAGTTTACTGGAAGCAGCCATTAGAGGGGGCAGAGTCAGACGAGTGTCCAAATGCCAGCTAGTCACATCAATGATAACCTCCAGGTGATAAAACCATCAGTGTAAGTAAACAACAGCACTCAGCTTGACATGTGACACATCTTTGAATTCTATGTTTTAACCTCTACCTTATGCTATCCTCAGATTACATAGCAAAAACCTGCTGACATATTCCCTTTAAAGGGAAGCTGTCATCAAGATTTACCCCTAGGAGGTATTTAAAGCACCTTATCAGCCTCGTTCTAACATCTTTAATAATGCCTGTTTTAGCAATAAATGCTAAATTTAATTGTCTCTGATCTCCCTGCCAGTGGTCACCGGACTAGTCCAAGACTGCTGTGAATTAATGCCACTGTGTGGTGGAGGCATGCCCATAGGAGTGTGACTGACTTCCGACCAGTGTGTGAAGGAAGAACAGGAGGCAGTGAGGAAGACATCTCTCTTTTCCACCTCTCTGCTAAATGAATGAATGAATGAAAGAATAAGGTTCATGTATGTACTTTTATAGGCATTGTGTTACTTAGGTATCAATTCGAATGTTTTAACCATTTTATACTAGTTGTTAAAGACCATGATGCACTTATAATCCCATTAACAGATTAATCTAATAAATCCTCATTTTTGGGTTGCTCATTTCTACAGATATTTCCCCATATACCTCCTATTAAATCTTATAACAAATTTTAACACATCCAATCTTCGCTGTCACATCCTGACTCTATTTCTTATACCTTATTAGTGTACCCAGATGCACATGGCAAGATCCAATTAGGCTGGATAACATATTCTGTACCTTACTGTTGTTGCTTCTTTAGCTCCAGTTTAGCTTAATATTTTGTTCTGTTTCATTTTTTTGCATAAATGAAATCACTAACACTACCTCATTAAAAAAAATCGTAGTTGGGTAATATTAGCATTTTTCTGTAGCTATGACTGTCATTCGCTTTTTTTAAGAAGTAACCTTTTCTAAATGAGGCACACAGCTGAACAGTTGAAGCAGGTTCTATTCATTTTCCTAATACAAGTGCTTTTATACTCAAAGGGCATAATAGTGAATTTGAGTGAAGAAAGGTCCTTTGTCTCAGGGCCGGAAAATTGTCCCCCAAGAGATAGTCTCCACATACAGTAAATGTAAAACATATTTCTAATAGGGCATTCACAGGCTGACTGGATAATGGAGTTTTGGACACTGTATATAGGTGATGAAGGATCAGGGGATCAAGGCACTTCAGAACAGGATAATGAGACCATAATGAATACAAAGGACTCCCTTTGAATTCCCAGCTATCCCTTGCTAATTGAATTAATTACATTTTTCAGTCATTAATACAAGAATCTTTTTTATATTTGCTCCGTTGCTCTTGAATAGATGCTGCATTCCCAAAACTTTCATATAACGGAACTCCTATATTATTGTGTAATGCAGCCATTTGCCTATAAGTGGCCAGTCAGTGACACCTGTTTAGTAGAGACTTATCTGTCCTGTGTAAGCATAATTGTATAGAATGCTTGTCACCGATGATTCAATAGAGCCTTTTAATATTTTCATTATACTTCAAGGGTTTTTTCCAAGACTGGAAATTATTCCATATTCATAACATGAGAGTTAACATCCTGATCGCTGGATGTCTGATCGCTAGAGCCCCCACTAATCCTGAAAGCACCTGACTGAATAGATCTGAGGTTGAGCACCACCACTCCATTCATTCTCTATGGAGGATAGCTGAGCACTGACATTGCGTTTTATAACAAAAGTCATGTTACGTAAACAGCTTACAACACAGCAAAGGGATCTCACTGTCAGGAAAAGGGTACAAAAATGTTTCCAATGCATTAGATACGTATACCATACAACTGGGGAAAAAAATCCTGGTTAGACGTAGGCAATCACTGGCAAAATAATAGCAATGTTCCAGCTCCTTATTAAATTTCAAAATACTTTATTGAAACCTTATTTAAAAAACATGTAGATGCTCCAGGAAGGATAGGACGACAGGTGGTAACAAGCGACGCGTTTTGGTCATCTCAGTGATCTTTGTCAAAGCTCATAAATCACCATCTCCCACAAAGCTTTAAACCACTGGGGACTAATCACATCGAGATGTCAAAATCACATGATACGTGAAATGTCCGGACAGGCATTATAACAACATATATAAAACCTACCATTGTATCAAAATTAAAAAAAACAATGTATACCAATTACAAAGAATGGTGAAGAAAAAACAAACACAAAAACCCTTGAAAAAATTACAAAATTAATAATGAAACATTATCTCATTCTGTTTGTTGAGACCATCAAGAAATCTCATACCCAAATAATAGATCCAAAATGCCTCATGGGTAAGAAGACATTTTTAATAATTCAATTTTTAGAATTGTTAGTATTGTTATAATTATTAAATGCTTTGATGTTGGCAGATTGTTTACATATTTTACAATTAGGCCTACCACATTTGAAAAAGCCCCTGCAACTAAGCCAAGTTTCTTTTTTAGTTCTTCTGGCAATTTGTCACGTGGACCCGTCCTGTGTGCCATGGCTCGCAGGCCGGTAACTAAAACAACAGGACGCGGCACGTGATACTGTCCTGTGTGACTCGGCTTGCAGGCCGGTAACTAAAACAACAAGACAAGGGGTAGGGAAACAGTTACAATGGTGGGCCCTGCGATAGGGAAAGGGGACGTGGAGTCCTCCTGCACTCCCCTGAGTCAGTGTCCCTAATGCTCCTAACGTTCCCTATGCCGGTTCCGCACCGGGCGCCGATCACGAACCTGTCGCCCTAGCACACCCTACACCTATCCCTTGCTAGGGAGCTGGGTGGTGCAGGCACTGGCCCCACCGCTGTACTAATACACACTAAGGAGAAAACACAAACGGGGAAACACAACTTAGCTTTACTCTGTTGCACTTGCTCCTGGCAACAGAGTCCACCACCAGCATGCAGCTCTCCTCCTGAATTGCTGCCACCAAGTTCTGTCAGAGCTAAGGAAATCCCCTATGACTCCTTCCACAACAGGGCTCTGACTGAGCTGCCAGGACCTCTCTCTAGATCCTTCCTCCACCAAGGATGGTTGAAATGAACACTATCACCAACAGTGATTGCAACACCTGAATCTCTTTTATAGGAAGAGCCAGCAATCACACCTGCTTTACATCACATGCACTAAACTAAAGAAACCAGAGTGCAATGACGCTCACCACCACTGGGGGCAAACTAGAACTAAAAACACCAGTGTAATGACCATAACAGCCACCGGGGGGCAAAAACCAAACTTAAGCACACAGCTTAAGGAAAAAAAAGGTTACATGTGCTTTTATCTGTCATGATCCAGCATGGATCATGACAGTACCCTCCCCTTAATGAGGGATCTCTGGACCCTCAAAACCGCTCCTCATCAGGGAACCACCTACAGCGGGAACACCCAGAACCAGAGTTCACCCCTGCAACTACCTGCACGTCAGGTTGGTGACAAACGACCACCGCTGGTATTGGCAATGTATGTTCTGGAGGCACCACACATCTCCAAAGCGCCGACCTGGGGAACGAGTTGTGTATGTGTATGGGCAAGTATGTGGGCAACTCCAGCTGGTAAGTCTCCAAGCCCTGGACAGCCGACACCAGATACCGCATGATCACCTGAGAATTCCAGACCCCCGCAACACACTTCCACTGGATGTTTTTGGTGGCCACCCATACATGCTTGTTCACACACAGGTCCGGACCTGAACATTTATTGCCACACATTCGTTTGCCAAAATAGGGTGAACTCTTTCTGGCACTGACAACAGAGGCGTCCCCTTGTGTCACCATACTCACACCCCTGCAATTCACCAAGGGAAACACCACCCTCCAACCCCTTCCACCACGATGTTTGTGCCTCTCAGGGTTGGCTAATGGCGAGGGTTGAGCCTTGCCCCTACTCTCCTGCAGCACCTCAGCTGCTACCACTGGAGATGAAGGGGATGTTTGTAGAGAGACGGCAGAGACAGTAGCCCCTAGGCAGCAGCCCTCACACGACTGCTCCCAGCTGACTACTTCCCTAATCGGCCAATCTAAAACCGGGTTGTGTTTTTTAGACCAAGGGGGGCCCCCAACAATAGGTGCTGGATTTCCCTACAAGACGTAGTATGGCTGGGACACATCCTGATGTCCGCTATGCAGCTCAATGTCTTCTACGACTTGGTTTAACCCCCCCTGGCTCAGTGGGACAGAGTTAATGGCCTGGACGCTTATGGGTTTGTCCAGCGTCTTACACCTCAGACTATGAGTCTGGACAACCTGAGCATCCACCAGACTGACTTCTGCTCCACTGTTCACAAGCACCGGTATGCCCTCAGGTACCTCGTCAACCATCACCTCTGCCGACATAGTACCTTCTGAGGGCGAGGAGGAAATATACACTCCCAGGTCGTCTTCCTCCACACAACCAGGGGGCATGGCTTCTCTGATAGTACAGAAGTTTCGGCGTCAGTGCCAAGGACTAAATCATTAGTCTGCTCACTACAGGGACGTACCCCTTCACCTTGGGGAACACCAGGCAGCACCATGGGGACACCAACTCCACCCACCTGCCTGGGTACATCCGCCTGTATAAGCAAGTCCTGCTCCCCAGCAGGGACTCCACGGCACATCCTCGCCAAAGCCGTATATGGACCCTCTAGTTGAGGCAGAGGATATGCCTCAGACCCATAATTCCACTGCAGGTGCTGCTGAAACACATCATTCAGCTCCTCACTAACCTCAATGAGGGCCAGCAGCAACTGCTCACCGGTCTGAACTTGGCCCATGGCTCATCAGAGAAAAATGTATGGTTGGTGATAATGTCACGTGGACCCGTCCAGTGTGACGCGACCAGCAGGCCGGTAACTGAAACAACAAGACACGGCACATGAAACTGTCCTGTGTGACACGGCCCGCAGGCCGGTAACTAAAACAACAAGACACGGGGAAAGGGGAAACAGTTACAAAGGTGGGCCCTGCGATAGGGAGCCGGGACGTGGAGACCTCCTGCACTCCCCTGAGTCAGTGTCCCTCACACTCCTAACATTCCCTAGGCCGGTTCTGCACCGGGTGCCGATCAGGATACCTGTCACCCTAGCACATCCTACACCTATCCCTTGCTAGGGAGCTGGGTGATGCAGGCACTGACCCCACCACTGTACTAATACACACCAGGAAAAATACAGACAGGGAAACACCACTTAGCTTTGCTCTGTCGCTCTTGCTCCCAGCAACAGAGTCCACCACCAGAATGCAGCTTTCCTCCTGAATCGGCCGCCAAGTTCTGTCAGAGCTAAGGAAATCCCCTATGACTCCTTCCACAACAGGGCTCTGACTGAGCTGCCAGGACCTCTCTCTAGATCCTTCCTCCACCAAGGATGGTTGAAATGAACACTATCACCAACAGTGATTGCAACACCTGAATCTCTTTTATAGGAAGAGCCAGCAATCACACCTGCTTTACATCACATGCACTAAACTAAAGAAACCAGAGTGCAATGACGCTCACCACCACCGGGGGGCAAACTAGAACTAAAAACACCAGTGCAATGACCATAACAGCCACCGGGGGGCAAAAACCAAACTTAAGCGCACAGCTTAAGGAAACAAAGGTTACATGTGCTTTTATCTGTCATGATCCAGCATGGATCATGACACAGCTATGTTGCAACCAGATTGTAAGATCATACCCAAAGTTTGATTATCATAGAAGATGGGCAAAAGTTTATTGATGATGTCTCTAATCCTATAAAACTGTGGACTATATTGGGAACACAAAAATGGTTTCCGTTGAAATTGCCAGTCCATTCGTTTGTTAGATGTAGGAGTAATCAAATCAGTGCAGCTTCTGTTGGAAATTATGTTATGTGCCCTATTCATAGTCCAATCTGGATATTTTCATTTTTTAACTTTTGTGAAGAAAGAGCTAACTCAGCTTGCAAGTTATTATTATCACTGCAATTGCGATTGATTCTGATTAATTCTCCCACAGGTATAGACCTAATGGTGTGCTTTGGGTGACTACTGGCTGCATCAATTGTGGTGTTACCTGCAAACGGTTTGGAAAACATTCTGCCAGAAATAATCTCACCATGCAGATCAAAAAAGGAGATACAAGAGGGATCACTATTGTAGGTAAACTTCAAGTTGTAAGCATTGGTATTAAGATATTACACAAAGTCCAATATGAGAATGAGAAAGTCTAATATATATATATTTAATGATAATTAGTCCTGATCTTGAAAGAAAATGTATTCAAATGTACAGTAATGTGATGCGGCCACAAGATAGCACCTAAGTGCAGAAACAATGTTCTTAGGCTGATTTCACATTAGCGTTTGTGTGCGCAGCATTCGATCCGCATAGATTTGCATGCGTCATGCGTACATATATTTAACATGGTGTACGCAGGGACATGCGTTTGCATGCGTCGTTTCGCGGTTTGCGGCGGTGATCGGCAAATGCAAAATGTAGCATTTTTGAGGCTTCAAAAATCCGTCAAATATGCGCAAGCATGCACATGCAGATGAGTGCGTAAAAAATGCATTATTGTCTATTGGAACGCATTGGTATGCAAGGACATGCGTAAGCATGTGTTTCATACGCATGCATTCTTCAAAATGTAAATAGAAATCCCATGAGACACGCCTATTTTCATTTGGTGTCATATCTAACGCATGCCCATAAACAACACAAATGCATGCAAAAATGTATACAAACGCATGCACACGCAGCGGTTTTTTCCGTCGTGCGTAAGATGATGCGCATAAAACACGCCGCGTAAACATGGTTTTTGCATGCGCTTTTGCATGCGTTTGCGGATGATACGCTGCGGACTCAAACGCTAATGTGAACCTAGCCTTACACACTTGTCCAAGTATAAAAACAAAGGAACAGGCTATATAAATGGCGAGGAAACTGATGAATTGCCCTCAAGCATGGCAAAGATCAGGCGATTCCGAATGTGACGATGCCAAATATGTGTATATTTGATTTTTTTATTGTTTTATTTTGAATGTGGCGAAAGGGGGTGTGAATTGCACTGTTATATTTTTTTATTTTTTTTAAACTTTTTTTTCTCTTTTTACTTGCTTCAAAAGTCTCCATTGGGTGCTTGAAGCTGCAGTTGTCCAATCGCCTCTGCTACATAGAGCAGGGTTTCTCCTGACCCCGGGTTATCATGCCAACCCGTTGGCGACCCGCAGTCATGTGACAGGGCACCGATGGGAGGAGGTAACGACGCGCTTCCAGCGCATGCATGTTAAATGCCGCTGTCAGAGTTTGACAGCGGCATTTAGCATGTTAACAGATGTGAGTGAATCTCGAGTTCACCCGTGGCTGTTCTGGTCACATGTCAGCTGATCAGATCAGCTGTCATGCCCCAGAAAAGGTGCGGGCTCATCGCCGGAGGCCCACCAAATAGGTGGAGGCGTCCAATGACGGATTATGTCCGTCATTGGACGTTAAGGGGTTAAAAGAAATATTGTAAATATATATTACTGAAATTTTAGAAGTAAAATCTAAACATCATAGTCAATTTATTTGGATTACTCATTACACTCTACTCTATATTATTAATTGCCATTTTCATGTAGCACCACAAACTATTCTCAAGTGAACATCTGTATATTTAGAGTTCTACCAGTATCATCCACAACAATTAATTTGCCCCTAAGGCTGTAGCTTATTTATGCCATTATAGTGTAAATGTGTAAATCCAGCACAAAAATCAGTCATTTACAATGCATTTAAGCATGTACATGATCCATTGCTTCTTGCAACATGTTCCTCTCAGGACCAATTTATTTATGTGCTTGTTACTTTTGATGTGTCTGTGATCTCTCGGTAATTGAAAGTACTAGTATAGGAGATTATAATGCGTATAACTAAGGCTGTTTTCAAACATTCATTTTCCTAATTGTAAGTTTCTGATCATAAATATGACACATTTATTTAAACATTGATGATGTAACAAAATACTCAGTATTAAGGAATAGTCCAAAAAACATTTCTTCAAAACTTTAGTGTACCAGTTAATTTAGGTGACTTTTCTAAATTAGCTGTTTTGCATGAGAAAAACACTATTTCTAACTATTATAATCTAAGACGTAATGTTTCTCCTTGTGGAGAGTGACAAGCCAGGCCTGGCATATCAGAGTGAGGAAACATATGCCATGCATGGTCCTCTGGGAAATTAAATATGCAAATTGTCTCTTCAGAGAGGAAGAGGACTTAAACTCTAGTGCCACCTATTGGAAGTAGCAATCCTAAAAGTCAATATCGACTCTTTAACAAGTCTTGCCATACACTTCTTTGAGATTATGGTAACCCCCCCCCCCCACAATCCGTGCTGAATATCACAATATTGTTGTGGTAAGCCGTGATATACTTTTTATGAGGGGTAAAGATATGGTCCATAGCCCTCTGGAAGGTAGCTGGTGCTCCTTGTAGCCCAAATGGCCTTCTGGTATACTGGAAGCAACCATCAAGTGTAGAAGAGGTTGTTTTCTTCTTTGTGCTTTGAGAGGGAAAAGGATTTGCCAGGAACCTTTCATTAGGTCCAGAGTGCATCAGTATCTGGCTGACTCTAGCTTCTCTATGAGTTCATTGACGTGGGGCATTAGATATGCGGCAAATTTAGTCACCTCATTTAGTTTTCTGTAGGTGTTGTAGAAATGCCCCTCTCCACCAGGCTTTTGCACAAGGAGAGTGGGGCTGAACCCGCCCCTCTTTGACTCCTCGATGACACCCAGGCTCAACATTCTCCTCATCTCCATCTAAATCGAGCTTGTGGGATCCTTTATGTTCAACAACCTGCGTATATCCTGGCAACTCTGAAAACTGATCCTGGTTCCGCTGAAGTAGTTCTCGGCACTGTTGTTTCCGGGCCGTGACAGTGTCTCTGACACTGTGACATCCTCAATGTCCCTTTCAGGCCTGTCCAGCCAACATGGAGTTTCAATGGGGTCCCTCTGTTGCCCTGCCTTGATGGGCAGTGGCATGAATGGATTTTGTAGGGAGAGGTGGTAGCTGTTAACTGGCAGGTGGGACAGGACATGAAATACCTTAGAATTTCCCATTGACATCTGGGCCAATAGAACCTCCGCATGACCTGTTCTTGAGTTTTGTCCACCCTAAGCTAGCCACTCAAGACATGTGAATGGGCCCTGTCATGTATAGCCATGTATCTAATCCTATCCTGTGTGATGATACTGACTGCTGAGCCATGTGTCTAATCCTCTCCTGGTACCAACAATTGTTCCACTATCTCCTCCCTCACCTTAGTAACCCTGTACAATAAGTGACCCCTCATCATGAAACAGAGAAACCTGGTGTCAGCCTTCGACTCCTATGTTATGCTGTTTATAAGAGTTACCTTATTGAACACTTCTTTTATAGTTAGGTCCCTATGTTGGGTGAACCCCAAATTTTATCTGGTCCCACCCATCTCAGGAATGTCTGCCTCAGGAGATACTATCTTCTTCTCTTCTCTCATTATACAGAAAGGAAACCTGTCAGACTCTGGGGTTGGTGAGACTTTTTTCGGGCCAACCTGTTTCTTAGCCAAGCAAATCCCCCACAAGTCCCAAAACAATGTAAAGTACCGGCCTATGATAATTGGATGCAACAAATCCTGGACCACGCCGACCTCATGGGACTCAATGACCACTCTTGCTATTGGATAGTCTTTAGCATTAGTGTTGATGCAGCAGATGTCCAGCTTCTTCCCAGGGATCAATTGGAGAGGGAGTGTGGTGATCACGAGCATCACCAAACTCCCTGAGTCTAGTAGTCCAGTCATTTGCAGACCATTCACTTTTACAGGACAAGCTTGGGGTCCGTTGTCAGGTGGACAGTCCACACTTCAAGCTGGATATGTGCAGAATGAATACCGGCATCCCATGCTATGGTCCATTTGCTCGGTGGTTGCTGCTGCAGTTGTTACTTGTGCTGCTGCTCGCTTTGCACCAAATGCTTTATCAGCTCCTCCCTTTTGACTGACCGCTGTTCCATCTTTAGAGGTGCCTCACTCAGAACATGAAGTTTGTCAACAGTCGTCACACTTGCTTTCAGAGGATCTTGCCCACATTCTCCACCAACTGTGGTAGATCAGCACACAGGTAGACACAGGAACACTGTCTCTTTAAATCTTCCACTGGTTTATTAAGAGTACTGCATATACCAGTGCAATGTTAGCAAAATGAACATGGCCTTTCCGGCCTAACAGGAAAACAAAAACATAACCTAAGGCACAGTCCTTGTTGCTACAGGAATCAGTCAGCTTCAGGAACAAACAACTCAAGGTTCAGCTTTCGCTTGCACCTCCAGGCCGACCCATCACTGAATGCTTTAGAAGGCTGGGAATTCATCCTCTAGACTCTTTCCACTCTTGAGCTGTTCAATCAACCTTGCACTAAACATGGCCGATTACATGATTTCAGTACTTAGTGTGCTGGAGCTTTTTCCTAGATTTATATTTCTGTCGCCAACAACTTCAGTGCTACATACTGTATCGCCCCTCCAGTACTTTGCCAGTGGCTTTGTCACTATATATATATATTTATATATATACTAGTAGGTCCAATGCCGGATTTTAGAAACTGACTGATTCAGATACCGTAATTATATTATACTAGCTGAAGAGCCTGGCGTTGCCTGGGCATATTAACCAACTGTGGTTAGTTATAAAAAATTATAATGATTATATTGCATATAAAAACCGTGCATCTAATCCTATCCTGTGTGATACTGACTGCGGAGCCGTGTATCTAAACCTATTCTGTGTGATACTGTCTGCTGAGCCATGTATCTAATACTATTCTGTGTGATACTGTGTGCTGAGCTGCGTATCTAATCCTATCCTGTGTGATAATGTCTGCTGAGCCATGTATCTAATCCTATCCTGTGTGATGATACTGACTGCTGAGCCATGTGTCTAATCCTCTCCTGTGTGATACTGACTGCTGAGCTGTGTATCTAATCCTATCCTGTGTGATACTGACTGCTGAGCCGTGTATCTAATCCTATCCTGTGTGATACTGGGCTCCCCCTGCAGTCTGTGTCAGAAGGTGGTCTGTGTTGGCACGGTAATAAATTGTGTAATTTCCAGCTTTACAGAAGGACGATAACACCATAGAAATGATCAGAATAATAGGCCTCAGTTACCACAAATGTCTACAAAGAAAACTGTTGCTGATAGCAACCAATCACAGCTCATTTTTCATCTTCTAAACAGCTCTGGGACAGCGTGGGGAGTTTTGAGTGGTGACTTTTGTGTTTCGACTTTTATGTGGCGAGGTTGGTGTATGTGTGGTGAAATGTGTGCTGAGGGTGGTAGATGTGTTGCAGCACGTGGTAGTGTGTGGCGCATTTTGTGTGTGTGTTCATATCCCCGTGTGTGGTGAGTATCCCATGTCAGGGCCCCACCTTAGCAACTGTACGGTATATACTCTTTGGCGCCATCGCTCTCATTTTTTAAGTCCCCCTTGTTCACATCTGGCAGCTGTCAATTTGCCGCCAACACTTTTCCTTTCACTTTTCCCCATTATGTAGATAGGGGCAAAATTGTTTGGTGAATTGGAATGCACGGAGTTAAAATTTGACCTCACAACATAGCCTATGACGCTCTCGGGGTCCAGACGTGTGACTGTGCCAAATTTTGTGGCTGTAGCTGCGACGGTGCGGATGCCAATCCCGGACATACACACATACACACCCACATTGAGCTTTATATATTAGATATATATGTAAATCCAACAATGTAGACCAGCTCACTCCTGTGAACCACCTGGAACCTCAGCTGACCTGGTTAACTCCGTTGTGCCCGGATCTGGATGTAGCAGTCCATCCATACAAATGTGAACAACGGCAAAGCAAAGTCCAGCAATAACGTGAGCAATCCAGGATGCTGTTAAAAAAAATTTTCTTGGATCATCCTGGATTGCTCACGTTATTGCTGGACTTTGCTTTGCCGTTGTTCACATTAGATATATATATATATATATAGTGACAAAGTCACTGGTAAATTGCTGGATGGGAGATGTGTTTCACTGTGCATAATCCTGTCAGTGATGTAAAACCCGGAGATTTTCCTCCAACACATTAAGTTCTGTGAGGGGTTAACAGCTAATTTGTTTAATTGGCTGGGTTTTTTGGTGGGAAGTTGTCCACCTCAGCTCCACCCCAGGGTGTGGTCTGGGACTCAAATAGCTGGCCTCTAAAGGCAGTCGGGGTTCAGTGTCTGGAGAGGAACACTCCAGATGAGTGGTTGTGCTAGAACCAACCTGACCCGTGTGTTCTACTAACTGTGAGCGGGAGGAATGCCGCTATCAGAAGTACTGTGCTTTGTGCTACCATTTTATTTTGTTTTCTGGTTTTGCCCAGAAGACTGTATTTGTTTCACGTCGCCTTCGTTTATGCTGCCTATAATAAACCATAGTAAGTTCTTAAAGAGACAGTGTTCCCATGCCTAACTCTGTGTACCGCTGAGTGAGCCTATCTACCACAATATATACAGCATATACATACAGCCATGGCAGTGTGTGTGTGTGTATATATATATATATATATATATATATATATATACTGTGTATATGCACACACAGTACATACTGTCTGTATACTGTATACACTGCACACTACCACTTCTGTCCTGTATACTGGGTATAATTCTCATTATCTGCATTACTTTGCATAGATATACTGTACAGTACTACTTCTAATTTCCTGTATACTGCATGTAATGCTCAGTATCTTCATTCTGTATATATACAGTGGCATGTAAAAGTTTGGGCACCCTTTGTCAAAATTACTGTTATTATGAACAATTAAGCAAATTGAAGATGAAATTATCTCTAAAGGGCTAAAGTTAAAGATGACACATTTCCTTTGTAACTTGAACAAAAAATAAATATTTTCATCCTTTATATTTTAAAAATTACAAAGAGGAAAATGGGTCGATACAAAAGTTTCGGCACCCCTGGAGATTTGTGTGCTCAAATAACTTTGACCAAGGCTTCAGACCTTAATCGGCCTGCTAAGGTTATGGTTTGTTCACTATCTTTGTTAGGAAAGGCCAGGTGATGCTGCTGCTGATCTTTAGGAAGCCATCCACTCAATGCACAAATATCCTATTGTAATATCTCTTAAATGTTGTGCTCTTGTCTTAGGCTAGTTTCACATTTGCGTCATTCTGCGCTGCGCATCGTGCGCAAGTAGAAACCCATGCAAAAACGCATGCAAACGCAGCGTTTTTAGACGCATCAGCGTACGCATGACGACTAGAGTTGAGCGACTTTTGGTTATTTAGGGTCGTGTTTCGTTTCGTGAAACCCGACTTTTCTAAAAGTCGGGTCGAGCAAGATCGTCCGATTATAGGGAAAAGTCGGGGTCGTCCCGAAACACGAAACCCAATGTAAGTCAATGGGGAATAAAAGTCGGCAGTGAGAGGAGGACAGGAAACACACCTACAGTGCCCATTTGAATGCCAAAAGCATCAATTCTTCTTACTTAAGCTTGTCAACCTTAATTAACTTCATAATACAAGTTACGCACTGAAAAATGGGGGTTATTTGGCTAAAGTTGTGGGGGGGGGGGCTGGCTGCAGGTTTTCATGTACCCTGGGCGAAAGAGCGCCCCTTTAACACATACCACAACTCATCATGCTCCGATACGGCAGAGAAATAACGGTATAGTACAATGAAAAATACCTCACATTTTACATCTCATGACGAGGCCCATCTATTTCTCCATACAGAATCATTGGTCCCATATAATGTTTGAAACAGTATATGATGAGCTCCACATAATGCTACAGTATATGTTGGTCCCCATGGATGAAGCTCTACTGTCTTATGGGCCCAAATAATGCTCCAAACATAATGGGCCCCATTTCTAATGCTCTAGTGTATAATGGGCCCTGTAAATGCTGCTCCAGTGTCTGATGTCCACCTTTGGAATGTTCCAGTGTATGGTGGGCCCCATCTATCATTCTCAGATGGTGTTAGGCCCAGTATGGATTGCACGTGATTGCACAAAGGTTAGAAAGGGTACTGTATCCCCAGATAACATGTATGGATAGCGTACACATTCAAAATATATGTCTCAGGAGGCAGGCTCAGACGGTGTTAGGCCCAGTATGGATTGCACGTGATTGCACAAAGGTTAGAAAGGGTACCGTATCCCCAGATAACATGTATGGATAGCGTACACATTCAAAATATATGTCTCAGGAGGCAGGCTCAGACGGTGTTAGGCCCAGTATGGATTGCACGTGATTGCACAAAGGTTAGAAAGGGTACCGTATCCCCAGATAACATGTATGGATAGCGTACACATTCAAAATATATGTCTCAGGAGGCAGGCTCAGACGGTGTTAGGCCCAGTATGGATTGCACGTGATTGCACAAAGGTTAGAAAGGGTACCGTATCCCCAGATAACATGTATGGATAGCGTACACATTCAAAATATATGTCTCAGGAGGCAGGCTCAGACGGTGTTAGGCCCAGTATGGATTACACGTGATTGCACAAAGGTTAGAAAGGGTACCGTATCCCCAGATAACATGTATGGATAGCGTACACTTTCAAAATATATGTCTCAGGAGGCAGGCTCAGACGGTGTTAGGCCCAGTATGGATTGCACGTGATTGCACAAAGGTTAGAAAGGGTACCGTATCCCCAGATAACATGTATGGATAGCGTACACATTCAAAATATATGTCTCAGGAGGCAGGCTCAGACGGTGTTAGGCCCAGTATGGATTGCACGTGATTGCACAAAGGTTAGAAAGGGTACCGTATCCCCGGATAACATGTATGGATAGCGTAAACATTCAAAATCTATGTCTATACATCAGGAGGCAGGCTCAGACGGTGTTAGGCCCAGTATGGATTGCACGTGATTGCACAAAGGTAAGAAAGGGTACCGTATCCCCAGATAACATGTATGGATAGCGTACACATTCAAAATATATGTCTCAGGAGGCAGGCTCAGACGGTGTTAGGCCCAGTATGGATTGCACGTGATTGCACAAAGGTTAGAAAGGGTACCGTATCCCCAGACAACATGTATGGATAGCGTACACATTCAAAATATATGTCTCAGGAGGCAGGCTCAGACGGTGTTAGGCCCAGTATGGATTGCACGTGATTGTACAAAGGTTAGAAAGGGTACCGTATCCCCGGATAACATGTATGGATAGCGTACACATTCAAAATCTATGTCTATACATCAGGAGGCAGGCTCAGACGGTGTTAGGCCCAGTATGGATTGCACGTGATTGCACAAAGGTTAGAAAGGGTACCGTATCCCCGGATAACATGTATGGATAGCGTACACATTCAAAATCTATGTCTATACATCAGGAGGCAGGCTCAGACGGTGTTAGGCCCAGTATGGATTGCACGTGATTGCACAAAGGTTAGAAAGGGTACCGTATCCCCAGATAACATGTATGGATAGCGTACACATTCAAAAGGAGGCAGGCTCAGACGGTGTTAGGCCCAGTATGGATTGCACGTGATTGCACAAAGGTTAGAAAGGGTACCGTATCCCCAGATAACATGTATGGATAGCGAACACATTCAAAATATATGTCTCAGGAGGCAGGCTCAGACGGTGTCAGGCACAGTATGGATTTGACGGCCCAGATTACACAGCGGAGGAGCAGGGAGAGGTAAAGATTGCAAATGCTGGGGCCCTGCCCAAGCAAGGGGGGCCCACTCGTGGGCGTCGGTACTGGCACTGGGCCCCTCATAGTACAGCGGTGTGTCTGACGGCGGGTGTGCACCACCACCGTCAGAGACACTTGATTGCACTATGAGGGACCCTGTGCCAGTGCCCGCGCCCAAGAGTCGGCCTACCCACCTGTCCAGGGCAACGGCACTCGCACGGTGTCGTGCGCTAGGTGGTGACCCCGGCCATGGGGGGGGAGGCAGCACAGTTAGGGAGTTTTAGAAAGTGGCATATGTTGATGTTGGACATTCAGCTGATGCAAAAGGCGAAATAGGTGAAGTCCCAGGAAGAGGTGGACCAAAGCAAGCCATTTTTCTGTCACCCTATGTGTCATCAGGGGAAGGTGGGACAAAATCCTTGGAAACCCATGCATGGTTCATTTTAATGAAGGTTAGATCATCCACATTTTGGGTTGACAGACGGGTCCTTTTTTCTGTCAGGATTGATCCAGCTGCACTGAAGACTCTTTCCGATAGCACACTTGCAGCTGGGCAAGCGAGCTCCTGTAAGGCATATTGGGCCAATTCAGGCCAGGTGTCCAGTTTAGCGGCCCAATAGTCAAAGGGGAATGACCTGTGTGGGAGAACATCGATATGGGAGGAAAAGTAGTTTGTTACCATAGTTGACAACTGCTGTCTCCTGTCACTTTCCATCGATGCAGTATTACCAGTTGTGTGAGCGGTATTTGAAAAATCAGTCCACAACATTGTCATGAAACCCCTGTCTCCAACGCCACTTCTGCTGTGTGCACCACGAACACCTCTGCCAAGCTGCCCCCGGCCCGTACGGCTCGTGTGAGAACCATCACCGCTGCTGTGTGCTGGGAATGCCTCAAGCAACCGATTTACCAGAGTTGCTTGTTTATTAGCCAATATTAGGTCAAGGTTCTCCTGTGGCATGATGTTTTGTAATTTGCCTTTATAGCGTGGATCCAGGATGCTGGCCAACCAGTAGTCGTCATCGTTCATCATTTTGGCAATGCGGGGGTCCCTTTTTAGGATCTGCAAGGCATAATCTGACATGTGGGCCAATGTTCCCGGTGTCAATGATGCACTGCGAGTGCTGGGTGGAGGAGCACTTTCTGGCAAATCCACATCCCTCCAGTCACGCACAAACCCTGTACCAGACCTTGCCACGCCAACATTTTCACTTGCCCCACGAGATGCATCCTCCTCCCCTAAGTAATCATCCCCATCATCCACCTCCTCCTCTTCTTCCTCCACCTCGTCCAGGAGAGGTCCCTGAGCAGACAATGGCTGAATGTCATCAAGGATTCCCTCCTCCTCTTCCTCCTCATCAACATTGGCTGCAGACGCCTGCTCCTTAAGGTGCGTCAAAGTTTGCATGAGCAGACGCATAAGTGGGATGCTCATGCTTAGGATGGCGTCGTCTGCGCTTACCAGCCGTGTGCATTCCTCAAAACACTGAAGGACTTTACAGAGGTCTTTCAGCTTCGACCACTGCACACCTGTCAACTCCATGTCTGCTCTCAAAGTGCCTGGCCGTGTATCCTCCCACAAATGCATTATGGCCTGCCTCTGCTCGCACAGCCGCTCTACCATGTGCAGGGTGGAGTTCCACCTTGTTGCAATGTCGATAATGAGGCGGTGGTTGGGAAGGTGGAGCAATCGCTGCAGCTTCTGCATACGAACGGAGTGTACAGGCGACCGGCGGATGTGCGCGCACAGTCTTCGCACCTTCTGGAGCAGGGCTGTTAACTCCGGATAATTTTTGAGGAAGCACTGCACCACCAGGTTCAAGGTGTGAGCCAAGCAAGGTATGTGGCTGAGTTTTGAAAGGGCTATGGCTGCCACAAAATTACGGCCGTTATCACTA
Organism: Dendrobates tinctorius; assembly: GCF_039654945.1. Taxonomy (NCBI): domain Eukaryota; kingdom Metazoa; phylum Chordata; class Amphibia; order Anura; family Dendrobatidae; genus Dendrobates; species Dendrobates tinctorius. The sequence goes on from NW_027361673.1 coordinate 14,581,847, forward strand.
ACTACCTTGCCTGCCTCAAGATGTACACTGCCCAGCCATGACTCAGTTTGTCGCTTCAAGTACTCGGCCAGCACCTCGGCGGTGTGTCTGTCGCCCAAACACATCATCTGCAACACAGCCTGCTGACGCTTTCCACTAGCTGCTCGATAGGGGGACACATCGTGTGCAACAGTGGCAGCTGCAGATGGAGTGCTCGTACGACTGCGCTCTGTGGACGAGCTTTCGCTTCTGGAGGAGGAGGAGGAGGAGGAGGGTCGAACGCCTACAGCCAACTGTTTCCTATACCGTGGGCTAGGCAGCACTGTCCCACCACCGCTGTCCCCTGTGGACCCTGCATCCACCACATTAACCCAGTGCGCAGTGATGGACATGTAACGGCCCTGGCCAATCCGACTGGACCATGCATCAGTTGTGAGGTGCACCTTTCCGCTCACTGACTGCTTGAGTGCATGGACAATGCGGTCTTTCACATGATGGTGGAGGGCTGGGATGGCTTTGCGAGAGAAGAAGTGGCGACTGGGTAGGTCATAGCGTGGTACTGCATAGGCCATGAGTTCGCGGATAGCTGCGCTTTCCACCAACCGAAAGGGCATCATCTCAAACGAGATTAGTTTGGCAATGTGGGCGTTCAAACCCAGTGTACGCGGATGAGAGACTGAGTACTTTCTTGACCTACTCATAGTGTCTGGGAGGGTGAGCTGGACTTGAGAGCTGCATATGGTGGAAGTAGCGGTGGACAGGGCGGACTGAGAGAGGGTTGATGATGGTGATGGAGTTGGTGTTCTTTCTGATGGCCTAGAATCAGTCTTTCGTTGATATAACAGTGGGATTCCCTGACTGCTGTGGCCTTGCAACGACACCTCAACATTTGCTGCTGTGCTAACCGGTGGGCTTACAGTGGGGGAAACAATGTAGCGTTGCTGACTACCTTCGTTGTGATCAGTTGCACATGTGGCACTTGAGGTTTGGTGTTGTGTCCACGCTTGCAAGTGCATGCTGGTTAAATGTCTAAGCATGCAACTGGTATTCAAATTTTTCAGATTTTTCCCTCGGCTAAAGGTCTTTGCGCACTTCTTACAAATAACCTTGGCCTGATCATGAGGATTTTGTTCAAAAAAGTGCCACACTGCACTCTTCCTACTTTGGCAGACATTTTGCGGCCTAGCACGCTGTGATCTTTTGACCCTCTGGACAAGCTGTCCAGCAACTCTTTTGATGTTTGGAACCTGTCTTTGGAGTGCTACGGGCCTGCCAGATAACAGCTGTTGCGATGTCGATGTCTGCTGTGGATGCTCCTCATCTGAGCTATTGGAAGCAGCACCCTCTTCCCCCAATGGATGCCAATCTGGGTCAACAACTGGGTCATCCATCACCTCCTCTTCTATGTCATGTGCACCTTCCTCTGTGTCACCGTGTATGGTGGTATAGTGTGCGGGAAGGGGCACCTGAGTCTCATCAGGGTCAGAATCTGGCTCTGTACACTGCGAGGACAATGTAGTGCTCTGAGTGAATGTACCAGCAGAATCATCCATCAGCGGCTGTGCATCAGTGCACTCCATGTCAGATTCATCTTGGCCTGGGTAATTCACCATTTGACTTGATAATCCAGGCATGGTATGTGAAAACAGGTCCATGGAGTAATCAGTAGTATGGCCTGCGTCATCCTTCAATCTTGGTTGGGGTGAAGGACACAAGGAAAGGTGTCGCCTCCAATGACGACTCAGTGCTTTTACTTTTTACAACTGAAGAAGAGGAGGCGATAGAGCTGGAGGCTGAGTCAGCAATGTAAGACAAAACTTTTTCCTGATGCTCTGGCTTTAAAAGCGGTTTGCCAACTCCTAGAAAACTAAGCGTTCGAGGCCTTATGTAGCCAGACGATGACGCAGGCTCAACACCTCCTGCATTCGGTCCTATTTTGCTCTTGCCACTACCATCAGATCCACCACCAACACCATCATTACCAGCTGCCAACCCCCGCCCAATTCCACGGCCTCTTCCACCAGCCTTCCTCATTTTTGGTAGAAATGTAGACAAAATCCAACAAACTATATAGTAATGTAAAACAAGGTACAAGGTGTCTATAGGACAGGGGAGATTTTGAATTTCTGCAGACACTTGTGGACACTGGACACTTTTGGATTGTGTGAGGCCCAATGAATATCTGAGCGCTATGTGACAGGCTCGGTGGCACAGCTGTGACCAAAGTGACGAGAGGATAAGGGAGATTTTGAATCTCTGCACACACTTTTGGACACTGGACACTTGTGGATTGTGTGAGGCCCAATGAATATCTGAGTGCTATGTGACAGGCTCGATGGCACAGCTGTGACCAAAGTGACGAGAGGATAAGGGAGATTTTGAATCTCTGCGCACACTTTTGGACACTGGACACTTGTGGATTGTGTGAGGCCCAATGAATATCTGAGCGCTATGTGACAGGCTCGATGGCACAGCTGTGACCAAAGTGACGAGAGGATAAGGGAGATTTTTAATCTCTGCACACACTTTTGGACACTGGACACTTGTGGATTGTGTGAGGCCCAATGAATATCTGAGCGCTATGTGACAGGCTCGATGGCACAGCTGTGACCAAAGTGACGAGAGGATAAGGGAGATTTTGAATCTCTGCACACACTTTTGGACACTGGACACTTATGGATTGTGTGAGGCCCAATGAATATCTGAGCGCTATGTGACAGGCTCGATGGCACAGCTGTGACCAAAGTGACGAGAGGATAAGGGAGATTTTGAATCTCTGCACACACTTTTGGACACTGGACACTTGTGGATTGTGTGAGGCCCAATGAATATCTGAGCGCTATGTGACAGGCTCGATGGCACAGCTGTGACCAAAGTGACGAGAGGATAAGGGAGATTTTGAATCTCTGCACACACTTTTGGACACTGGACACTTGTGGATTGTGTGAGGCCCAATGAATATCTGAGCGCTATGTGACAGGCTCGATGGCACAGCTGTGACCAAAGTGACGAGAGGATAAGGGAGATTTTGAATCTCTGCGCACACTTTTGGACACTGGACACTTGTGGATTGTGTGAGGCCCAATGAATATCTGAGCGCTATGTGACAGGCTCGATGGCACAGCTGTGACCAAAGTGACGAGAGGATAAGGGAGATTTTGAATCTCTGCGCACACTTTTGGACACTGGACACTTGTGGATTGTGTGAGGCCCAATGAATATCTGAGCGCTATGTGACAGGCTCGATGGCACAGCTGTGACCAAAGTGACGAGAGGATAAGGGAGATTTTGAATCTCTGCGCACACTTTTGGACACTGGACACTTGTGGATTGTGTGAGGCCCAATGAATATCTGAGCGCTATGTGACAGGCTCGATGGCACAGCTGTGACCAAAGTGACGAGAGGATAAGGGAGATTTTGAATCTCTGCACACACTTTTGGACACTGGACACTTGTGGATTGTGTGAGGCCCAATGAATATCTGAGCGCTATGTGACAGGCTCGATGGCACAGCTGTGACCAAAGTGACGAGAGGATAAGGGAGATTTTGAATCTCTGCACACACTTTTGGACACTGGACACTTGTGGATTGTGTGAGGCCCAATGAATATCTGAGCGCTATGTGACAGGCTCGATGGCACAGCTGTGACCAAAGTGACTACAGGATAAGGGAGATTGGATTGCTTTTAAAAAAGCAGTTTGCGGAGCAGTGGGTAAACAGCAATGCCAGCATGTCAGGAAGCCTTGAAAGGCAGCCCAACAACCAACACCACTGATACACCACTATATAGCCTCCCCTTGCACTGCACACACAGTGACTGGTGTGTTGTGCAGGCCAAATTGCTAGCAGCAGAAGCAGTTTTTTTTTCTTCTCAGCAGGACAAAAAAAAAAAATTGGGATTGCTTTTAAAAAAGCAGTTTGCGGAGCAGTGGGTAAACAGCAATGCCAGCCTGTCAGGAAGCCTTAAAAGGCAGCCCAACAACCAACACCACTGATACACCACAATATAGCCTCCCCTTGCACTGCACACACAGTGACTTGTGTGTTGTGCAGGCCAAATCGCTAGCAGCAGAAGCAGTTTTTTTGTCTTCTTCCCTGCCTAACGCTCTCCCTACAGAATCAGCAGCAACCTCTCCCTATACTGAGATCGGCAGAAGTAAGATGGCGGTCGGCGTGCACGCCCTTTTATACCCCCTGTGATGCCCACCAAAGCAAGCCAATCACTTGCATGCCCTTCTGAAAGATGGTGGTGACCCCTGCCTATGTCATCACGTTGCCCACAGTGTCCGTGGATCCTGATTGGCTGTAAAAGAGTGCAAAACAAACTTTTGAAACGCGACTTTGGCGCGTAAGTCGCCGACCTCGTGGCCGACCTCATCCTAGGGTCGGGTTTCGTTTCATGAAACCCGACTTTGAGAAAAGTCGGCGACTTTTGAAATTTTTCGACCTGTTTCGCTCAACTCTAATGACGACAAAAAAACGTAGCGTTTGCATGCTTTTCCATGCATTTTTGCATGCATTTGCGTTTTTTATGTGCATGCGTTCGCTAGGTGTCACATTTCACAGGAGGAAAATCCTTGAAACAGACTCCACCAATGGGACACTAGTGGGCGTGTGTCATGGGAATTCTTTATATAGACCCTATTACAGCTGAATTCTTCAGATTTTGCTGCTGTTTCCTGTGTCACCATTGATCTGCGTTGGGAGAGTTTTCACTTCAACTTGGATCTGGACATCACGCTGTCTCAGGCTTTTGCATTTGCTTGCCAGCAAGAAAGGCTGAGAGAGAGAAAGCGAAGATGGCAGCGGCGGAGTTTTTGGAGACATCCGATTATTGAAGTCCGGGAGAGCCATGGAGCGTACCACATCCTCTATAGCGAGCTCCAGGCAAACCCGGCTAAATCTATTGACTATACCCGGATGTCCCAAGAAAGCTTCATGGATTTGCTTGGTCGTGTTCAAGGAGCCATTCGGAGACAGGACACACAGCTCCGTCGTGCAATTTCTCCTGAGGAACGGCTCCTGGTCACATTACGGTACGTAATAGTTAAAAACCAATGCCTGCATAATTGTTTTTGTTCTGCCATGTACTAATCCAAAGCCTGCAGAATTATTTTTCCGCCATGTAGTAAACAAAAGCCTGCAGAATTATTGTTATGCCATGTACTAATATTTTTTCATTTCAGTGTTTTGCAAAACCCTAGACATAAATATTAATTTTTTTCTTTCTCTGTTTGTCAGAATCCTGGCTACTGGAGAAACCCTGTCATCACTCCACTTCCAGTACTGGCTTGGAATCTCCACCATGTGGGGAACAGTTACAGACACCTGCCGGGATTTGTGGGATGTTCTCTGTCCAGAATTTATGCTCCTGTCCACCGTGGAAAAGTGGATTGAAATAGCTGAACAATTCTTGACAGTCTGCAATTTCCCCAACTGTTTGGGAGCGGTGGGTGGGAAACACATCAGGATAACCAAACCCGCAAGAAGTGGATCGGAGTACTATAACTATAATAGTACTTTTCTACAGTACTCATGGCCATTGCAGATGCAGACTGTCTGTTTGTTGCGGTGGACATTGGGGCATTTGGCCGGGGCAATGACTCCCAGGCTAAAAACTCGGACATGGGCTGTAGGATGTATGGCAACCATTTTAATTTCCCCCTGCCACGGCCTCTTCCCCACATCGAAGGTCCGCCACTGCCATTTGTTATGGTTGGGGATGAGGCCTTTCAAATGTGCCAAAACTTGCTGAAACCCTACTCCAGACGGAACTTGGACCACACGAGAAAAATATTCAATTACAGACTTACAAGGGCTCGAAGAACTGTAGGGTGTGCCTTTGGGATTCTTATGTCCAGATGGCACATTCTCAGCACAGCCATTAATCTTAAACTGGAAACAGTGAATGAGGTGGTGAAAGTGTGTGTGGTTATTCACAATTTTGATATGGCTAATGACCGCCCTAACTTTGAACTAGATGAACCAGCTGCCAACCCATTTTTTTTTTACTCAGCACCCTCTCAGGTCATCAGTTGAAGTTGGCCAAATGAGGGACCAATTTGCGGCATACTTTATCTCTGATGTAGGATGTGTTGCATGGCAAGATGAAATGGTGTAAAATTGTTTTCTTGTGTGTATGTTAATAAAAAGCCTGTGTTGATACCTGTACCGAGTACAGTCTGTCTTTATAAACTCTAATACCATAATCACCTGCCCAGGTGTCCAATGAATTCAGGCTGTAGTGTTTTTTGCATCCTGACTTTACTAGGAGTCCTGACCAGGTCATTCTAGATAGAAAAGTTGTAGGACCTTCATCATCTCTCCAGTCTGTGTTCAATAAGGCAGATTGCAGCGACGATGGAGATAATACAACTAATATTTATATCACCTGGCCTGATGTTACAAATAGTGATTTTGGGATGCACTAGCATCCTTCACTCTTTATGACACCTGACCATGTGAGTATAAATATTAGTTGTAGTATCTCCACTGTTGCTTCAGTATGCAGGCAGACTGGACAGATGATAAAGGTTTATACAACTTTTACGATCCCCTGGTCTAGTGTCATGCTGAAGTGAGGATGCCCAAAAAAACGCATCATGACTTCAGAATTTTATGACACCTGGGCAGGTGAATACACATATGAGTTAACCTCCTGCATCTCTCCAGTCTGCGTGCAATAGATAATGCAGACTGAAGTGGCGCTGGAGATGACAACTCATAGATATCCTCACCAGGCCAGGTGTGCTAAATAACTATGATACCAGGCCAGGGTATTGTAGATATGACGTGTATTTTCTCCATCATCTCTTCAGTCTATTCTGTTGTGAGTTCATTCTCTGGTTCACCAGTTGTGAGTTCTCCTTCCAGACTCCCTTTGGAGGTGACGGGGGGTGGTGAGGCTGATTTGATCGGTGGAGATCTGCCACCTGAGAATGAGGATGACGATTTGATCTCAGGAGTATCAGATTGGATTTAAGACAGCCGACGCCCTATTCAGTTGCTGGTGATTCCTTCTGGCTTGTCAGTTCTTGGTTTTCAGCTCTGTTCCAGTAATCTAAAGCTAAGTTTTTCTGCTAATGTTCACACTTGATTTTGTTGGTCTATTTAGTTTTTTGTGTGGTCAGCCAGCCCCGGCTGGGGGCTGTGCTGAATTTCCACTCTTATTTATCAGTATTTTGCCAATTGTCTTTTTGTCCCTTACTAGTATCCATTTTAAATTCTCCAATAGCTCCCAAAACGGACAGTATATTACTCCATACAGTATTATGGCCACCGCATAGTGCGCCATACAGAGTAATGAGGCCCATATATTTCTCCATACAGAATCATTGGTCCCATATAATGTTCGATACAGTATATGATGAGCTCCACATAATGCTACAGTATATGTTGGTCCCCATGGATGAAGCTCCAATGTCTTAAGGGCCCAAATAATGCTCCATATATAATGGGCCCCATTTCTAATGCTCCAGTGTATAATGGGCCCTGTAAATGCTGCTCCAGTGTCTGATGTCCCCCATTTGGAAAGTTCCAGCATATGATGGGCCTCACGGATGATGCTCTAGTGTACGATTGGTCCAAATAATGCTCCATATATAATCGGTCCCATTTACAATGCTCCAGTATATGATGGGCCCCATGGATGATGCTCCAGTGTCTTATGGGCCCAAATAATGCTCCATATATAATGGGCCCCATTTCGAATGCTCCAGTGTATAATGGGCCCTGTAAATGCTGCTCCAGTGTATGATGTCCACCTTTGGAATGCTCCAGTGTATGGTGGGCCCCATATATCATTCTCCAGAGTATAGTGCTCCCCAAAAATTGCTCCCAACCTTTAAAACAATTAAATAAGTCTCCTCGCTAGGGAATCCCTGTACTCTGGACTCCTCGTCGTGCCCATCTTCCATCTCTCTGCACTTGGACTGTTTAGGCAGAGGGCGTACAGACGTGATGTCATCGCGCTCTCTGACCAGAATGTCACTGTCAGAAAACGCGGAAGACGTCACGGCGGTGGATCAGGGAGAGGTAAGTATTTCAACTTTGCAAGTGCTGTGATCCTGAGCAAGCAGGGGGGGCACTCGTAGGCGATGGCACTGGCACAGGGCCCCACATAGTAAGGCGGTGTGTCTGACAGCGGGTGGGTCCTCCCACTGGCAGAGACACTTTTGCGTACTATGAGGGGCGCTGTGCCAGTGCCGTCGCCCATGAGTATGCCCCCCCACCTGCTCAAGGAACCTGCGCTTTCATCTGCACCTTCCTCTTTGTCACCGTGTAAGGTGGTATAGCATGCGGGAAGGGGAACCTGAGTTTGATCAGGGTCAGATTCTGGCTGTGTAGAGTGCAAGGGGAATGTGGTGGTCTGGGTCAATGTACCAGCAGAATCATCTAGCAGTGGCTGGGCATCAGTGCACTTGTGGCGCCCCCAGGAGGACGGTCGCCACAGTGGCATTACCTTCCTCATAGGGAGTGTGATGTCATGCTTGGGAGCAACGAAGGATCTCTCTGGCAGTTAAACCAACACACAACACAGTTCCCATTCCAGGCCCGCAGGGAGAGCTCTGAACCTGACTGCTGAGGAGCTGCTCTCTGTGGTCAGGAGGGGGTAAGTTAGGCCATTCTGTGCAGGGAAGAGGAAGTGTGTGGATGTGAGAAGGGGAGCTGGAGGATGAGCAGAGTTAAGGCTCACTCCTAGCTGGAGCGCATGGTCTGGATTCTGGTCTCCGAGTTTGTAGGGACACTGACGTTCCTGCAGCAGAATCCGGAGGAAGTAGCAGCTGTAAATGCTCTGTTCCCAGCTAAGGCTCGGAGGCCCCAGCAGCGACGTGTGTGAGCCAGAAGGAAAAGGCTACGGCTGCCTTCCATATGCAAAAGTTCCAAAAGAGAGACAACAGGGGGAACTTCAGTGAACTCAGTACTGCGAGTACCTCAGATAAGCGCTAGAACAGAGGCCACACTACCTATCTGCAGAGAGAGAATTCCTAATTTGCTTCCAGGCTGACCAACTCCTTCTCCATCTGTACTCTAGGTCCTGGACGGCACTTACCAAGTACAGGTAAAGGAACTGCACAACTGTGTCTGTCATCTTTCTCCTGTGCCTGGCGCATGGTTCTGCTGCATCCTGTACTGCACACCATCTACCAACTCTTTCATCTGCCCTGCGACTACGGCCCTACCTGTGCAGGGCTTCTACATCTTAGCTGCACTACAACATCTGTCCCAGAGAAGTGACGCTGCAGCGCTTGTCAATCTGATCAGAAACCACAGGTGGCATCACGTATAATTCACCTATAAATGTTATTCACCCCTTTGCATGGAAGCCCAGGCCCACGGACCGGGTCACCACCACCGTGACACATCCCTCTGAGACACCGGCCCGGTACTGATTAACCCCACTGCCCTGGCTGGCAACCCACACTCCATGTCAGATTCATCTTGGACTGGGGAATTCACGATTTGACTTGATAACCCAGGCATTGTATGTGAGAAAGAGCTACATGGACTAATGTGGAGTGTGGCCTGCTGCATCATTCACTTTTGGTGGGGGTAAAGGACACAAGGAAAGGGGTTCTTCCTGACCAGGAGCCAGCACTTGATGACTCAGTGCTTGCATTTTTTGAAACTTCAGAAGAGGAGGGCATATTTGCTGCAGTCTGTTTCAGCAGTCTTACCCGCCTGTTTGTGCTGCAGCCTGTCCAGCTAGCCAGTGCCCCAGCCATGCTCTCTGTGCTTCCTTGCACCTCACGTTGTTTCTGCACTATGCTCTACGTGCTCTCTAAAGCACGCACAGGCCCTCGCCTGCTCCTTGGCATACCTCCCCGTGCTTCTGTAAAAGTATGCGCAGGTCTTGCCATGTACCCTGTTGTGCCCTCTTGTACGCACAGGCCCCTAACCCTGTTCTCGCACCCTGACCCTGGCGTGCCCTCTGCACGCGCAGGACTCTGCCTCGAACCCTGACCCTGGCATGCCCTCTGCACATGCAGGACTCTGCCTTGAACCTGACCCTGACGTGTCTCTCTGCACGTGCAGGACTCTGCCTTGAACCCTGACCCTGGCGTGTCTCTCTGCACGGGCAGGACTCTGCCTTGAACCTGACCCTGGCATGCCTCTCTGCATGCGCAGGACTCGGCCTCGAACCCTGACCCTGGCGTGTCTCTCTGCACGCACAGGACTCTGCCTTGAATCTGACCCTGGCGTGTCTCTATACACGCATCTTGTTTGTATGTTGTACCTGTCCCTGGCGTGCCCACTGCACGTTCAGGCCTCCGTCTTTGTACCTGTCACTGGCATGCCCACAACACGTGCAGGCTTCCGTCCTTGAACCTGACCCTGGCGTGTCTCCTAGCACGCATCCTGCCTCGTATCCTGGTTTGTCTGCCGGATTCCCGAAGCCCGCCGACCGCTGCCAGAGGTCCGGAACCAGATGACTACATACTGATGCCTGGATCCTGTCAGTCCTTGCCAGTCATCCGGAGTCCGATGCCTTCGCACCTGCCTTGGACCCTGGCGTGTCTTCTTGCACGCACTCTGCCTTGGACTCTGGCGTGTTTCCCAGCACGCACCTTGTCTTGGACTCTAGCGTGTCCTAGCACGCACCCTTCCTAGGAACTCTGGTGTGACCCCTAACATGTACCCTGCCCTGGACTCCGGTATGTTTTCTGCACGTGTTATGTCTGGAACATTTGGCGTGCCCTTACACGCACCTTGCCGTGTTTCACCATTTGTGCCCTGCACCTGATTCTCTGCTTTTGCCTTGTATCTGATTAAAGTGTGTAACCACATTTGCTGAAGAAACCCTGTGACCTCGCTTATGTTTCTTATCCTGTTCGTCTTGTTGCCAGGCACTCAATAGTGTCTCCCTGAGCCGGCCATCTGGTCCAGCTGCCGTGGTGGCTCACCCCCTTGGTTTTGCCCCTGACACTCCCTGTACAGGGGTTGGGTTTCCTAATAGGTCAGCTCGCCCTAGGTGGGTGGGTGCCATGGTCCAGAGGGTCCACTCTAAGAAGAAAAACGACTTAGCGTAAGCTGACGCTTGTCACACAAACACAAACAAACACATAGAAAACACATAGAAAACACCTTAAAAGGTGTCCCAAAGCAGACAAAATGCTCAGAAGACACAAATAACATATGGAAAAGGGAAACTACATATAGAAAAGAGGTGGAGGAGTAAAAGGAGGAGGAGGAGGAGACACAGATATAGGCATGTCATGCCCTTATAAAGTCAAGAAAGGCTGGAATAAAAATCCAAAATGCAAAAAAAATTCTAAAATTCTAAAATCAAACACGATCATATACCGTCGGACTTCCCACCATAAATTATGCCAACTGCCGATCGGGCTGTGTTATTCCCACGACCCTCCGAACAGCGTCCATGAAGGCAAAGTGTTTGGTTTACAGGGACAGTATGGTTGCAAAGCTGAACCTTAAAGGAATGTCCAGAAGGGCACCAGCACAAGGAGTGGAGCCTGCGGCTTAATTGGACTCCACACGGGCAACCTCAACCATGCCAGTCACAGAAAGGATGGACAGATTGCAAGCTTTCTCGATTCTGTGGGTGGTGGTGCATGGCCGTTTTTAGTTGTGCTAGCGATTTGTCTGCTTAATTCCGTTAACGAACGAGACTCCGGCATGCCCTCGTGGTCCGCGTCCAGCTTACTAGAGGGACATGCGAGGCTCTGGCACGTGAGATCGAGCAATAACAGGTCTGTCATGCCCTTACATGTCTTGGGCTGCACGTGCGCTACACTAAAAGGACCAGCGTGTGTCGCTTACAGGTGCGGATAACCCGCTGAACCCCGTTAGTGATGGGGATCTGGGATTCCATTTCTTCCCCGCGAACGAGGATTTTCCAGTAAGTGCAGGTCAACCGGAATTCCGGAATTAGGCCTAACCGGCATTCCAAGAAGAATGTGCAAAAATTAAGTGTCCAAACCACAGGTGCTGTAGCTTGCTTAACAGCTGGGCTCCTCTGCTGAGTAGCACACAGTTCTTACATAAACAGGCGGCATAGCTTGGTTCACGGGTGGGCAACTCTGCTGAGTAGCAGACAGTGCTTACATAAACAGGCGGCATAGCTAGGTTCACGGGTGGGCTCCTCTGCTGAGCAGTAGACACAGGCACTAGGCCCAAAGTATTGACTGGGCTAAATGGAGTTAAAAAATGGTTCTTACATAAACAGGCGGCACAGCTTGGTTCACGGGTGGGCTCCTCTGCTGAGTAGCAGGCACAGTTACTAGGCCCAAAGTATTAACTGGGCTAAATGCAGTCAAAAACCGATTCTTTCATAAACAGGCGGCATAGCTAGGTTCACGGGTGGGCTCCTCTGCTGAGTAGCAGACAGTGCTACAAGGCCCAAAAGGATTTTCTGGACAAGATGTGGTAAAAAATTATTAGAAACACACACGGTGTAGCTCCTTGACAGGTGTACTACACCGCTGGCTACCAGACACCGCTACTATGCCATGAAACTGTCTATTAACATTGAAAACCATTATTAATGTGAAAACAAAGTTATGCTTTTGGTGAACGAACCGTTCTTGAACGGAACCTCTAACAGCCGAATTTTAAGCAAAGTGTTCGAGTTCGACGAACGGCTCGAACACCGCCCAAAACAGCTCAAATTTTAACTTGGCGAACAGTTCGACTCGAACACCGCTCATCTCTAATCAGGCAGACTCAGGCGGTCTCAAGCCCAGTATGGATTCAACAAGATTTTAGAAAGTTGAGAAAGGGTACAGTATCACCGGATACCAAGTATATATAGCATAGTTTACACATTAAAAATCTATGTGTATATATCAGGAGGCAGACTCAGACGGTCTCAGGCCCAGTATGGATTCGACAAGATTGCAGAAAGTTGAGAAAGGGTACAGTATCACCGGATACCAGGTATATATAGCATAGTTTACACATTAAAAATCTATGTGTATATATCAGGAGGCATATCTAAAGAAGAATATAATGCTGTCTGCAGAACCTGCAGGGCACAAATCAGATTAGCTAAAGCTGAAAATGAACTGAGGCTTGCAAGAGATGTCAAAAGCAATAATAAAGGATTTTGGGGATATGTCAAAAGTAAAAGAAAAGTCAAAGATGCTATAGGATTTTTACAGGATGAAAATGATGAAATGGTAAGACAGGATGTTGAGAAGGCTGAACTTTTAAATTCCTATTTTGCATCTGTTTTCTCTCAGAAAGGAAATGCAACATCAACTGTTATTCACTGTCCTATTAAGGGAATAGAAGAATCCAGGATATCTATAAACAGAAAGATAGTGAGGAAACACTTAGCTAACCTAAATGAATTCAAGTCTCCAGGTCCAGATGAATTACACCCCAGAGTACTGAAGGAGATAGCAGAAGAAATTTTTGAACCCCTCTCCATAATCTTTGAAAATTCTTGGAGAACAGGAGAAGTGCCAGAAGACTGGAGAAGAGCAAATGTTGTTCCTATCTTCAAAAAGGGGAAGAAGGTGGACCCAGGCAACTATAGGCCGGTGAGTCTGACTTCTATACCAGGAAAGATCTTTGAACAAATTATTAAACAACATGTATGTCAATACCTGGATAAGAATGAAGTGATTAAACAGAGTCAGCATGGGTTTCTAACTAATAAGTCATGTCAGACTAACTTAATTTCCTTCTATGACGGTATCACTGATTGGGTGGATCAAGGAAATGCTGTAGATATAGTATATCTTGACTTCAGCAAAGCATTTGACAAAGTCTCTCATACAATCCTTATTGAAAAAATGACTAAGTATGGAATGGACAAGGCAACTGTTAGGTGGATTCATAACTGGCTTAGTGATCGGACCCAAAGAGTGGTCGTAAATGGCTGCACATCCAGTTGGAAGAATGTCTCAAGTGGGGTACCACAGGGCTCTGTCCTGGGCCCTGTATTGTTCAACATCTTTATCAACGATTTAGATGAAGGAATTGAGGGTAAACTGATTAAATTTGCTGATGACACAAAGCTAGGAGGGATAGCTAATACTAGAGAAGAGAGAGAGAGGATTCAAAAAGATTTAAATAAACTGGAGAAGTGGGCAGCAACTAACAGAATGGTTTTTAACAAGGAGAAATGCAAAGTACTACATCTGGGCAATAAAAATGAAAAAAGCATATATAGAATGGGAGGAATAGGGCTAAGTGACAGCACATGTGAAAAAGACTTGGGTATACTAATAGATCACAGACTGAATATGAGTCAACAGTGTGATGCAGCAGCAAAAAAGGCAAATGCAATTCTAGGATGTATTAACAGAAGCATACAGTCTAGATCACGTGAAGTCATTATTTCCCTCTACTCCTCTTTGGTCAGACCTCATCTGGAATATTGTGTCCAGTTTTGGGCACCACATTTTAAAAAAGACATCAACAAACTGGAGCAAGTTCAGAAAAGAGCGACCAGAATGGTGACCGGTCTGCAAACCCTGTCTTATGAGGAAAGGTTGCAGGATTTGGGAATGTTTAGTTTGCAAAAGAGAAGACTGAGAGGAGACTTAATAGCTGTCTACAAATATCTAAAGGGCTGTCACATTGTAGAAGGATCAACTTTATTCTCATTTGCACAAGGAAAGACTAGAAGCAATGGGATGAAACTGAATGGGAAGAGACACAGATTAGATATTAGAAAAAACTTTTTGACAGTTAGAGTGATCAATGAGTGGAACAGGCTGCCACGAGAAGTGGTGAGTTCTCCTTCAATGGAAGTCTTCAAACAGAGGCTGGACAGACATCTGACTGGGATGATTTAGCGAATCCTGCTTTGAGCAGGGGGTTGGACCAGATGGCCCAGGAGGTCCCTTCCAACTCTACGATTCTATGATTCTATGATTCAGGAGGCAGACTCAGACGATCTCAGGCCCAGTATGGATTCGACAAGATTGTAGAAAGTTGAGAAAGGGTACAGTATCACCGGATAAAAGGTATATATAGCATAATTTAAACATTAAAAATCTCTGTGTATATTTCCGGAGTCCGACAAAGACACTCACAGCCTCAGTATGGATTAGACAAGAATCTGAAAAGTAGAAAATGGGTAATGTATTTGAAGCATACACCAGTATACACTGTTGGGGTATTTTTAAATCTTCATATATATTTCAGTATCAGTAAGACAGTCCAGACTCTCCGCTAGAGGAAATGAGATGGATACAAGTACAGACGGAAAGTCGAGTGATTGCAGAAATTTGGGAATTACTAATCACGGGAAAAACTCCTGGGAGAATTCTCAGAGACGATGCTGACCCTCAATTACTTTGTCTGTGGAGACAGTGAAAACAGTTCTTTGTGAAGAAAGGGTTGCTGTATCGCAGTACCATGGATCCCATCACCGTTACTCATCTCCATCAAATTGTGATCACAGGGAGACATGTAGACATGGTCCTCACTGCCTATCATGACCTGTCAGGTAACTTTGGAGTGCAAAAGACAGAAGCCACAGGCCGTAGGCAATTCTATTGAATTGGCATGAGAGGACACATTTAAAAATGTGGGCAGGAATGTCACATGTCTGTGAGTAGGAAAACTGTGAAAGCTGATGATAAACCACCACTGCATCTCATAGTGAGTCGACGTCCATAACAAATGGAAGCCATTGATCATCTGAAGATGGAGCCCAGCAGGACAGGGCATAGCTACGTCTTAACCATCATCTTTCAGTTCACCAAATTTGTAGTGGCAGTCCCAGTTAAGGATTTAACAGCCCAGACTACACAGCGGTGGAGCAGGGAGAGGTAAGTATTGCAAGTGCTGGGGCCCTGAGCAAGCAGGGGGGCCCACTCGTGGGTGGCGGTACTACCACAAGGCCCCTCATAGTATGCCGGTGTGTCTGACAGCGGGTGTGCACCCCCACTGTCAGAGACACTTGATTGTAATATGAGGGACCCTGTGCCAGTGCCGTCACCCAAGAGTGGGCCCACCCACCTGTCCAGGGCAACGGCACTCGCATGGGTGCGTGCGCCAGGTGGTGACCCCAGCCCTGGGGGGAGGCAGCCCAGTTAGGGAGGTTGAAAAAATGGCATATATTGATGTTGGACATTCAGCAGCTGTAAATGGAGGAATTGGAGAAGTCCGAGGAAGAGGAGGACAAAAGCGAGCCATTTTTCTGGCAACCTATGTGTCAGCAGGGGAAGGTGGGACAAAATCCTTTGAAACCCATGCATGGTTCATTTTAATGAAGGTTAGATCATCAACATTTTGGGTCCACAGACGGGTCCTTTTTTCTGTCAGGATTGATCCAGCAGCACTGAAGACTCTTTCGACTAACACACTAGCAGCAGGGCAAGCGAGCTCCTGTAAGGCATAGTGTGCCAATTTAGGCCAGGTGTCCAGTTTAGAGGCCCAATAGTCAAAGGGGAATGACCTGTGAGGGAAAACATCGATATTGGAGGAGTAGTTTGTAACCATAGTTGACAACTGCTGTCTCCTGTCACTTTTAATCGATGTAGTATTAGCAGTCGTGTGAGCGGTACTTGAGAAATCATTCCACAACATGGTCAATAAACCTCTGTCTCCAACACCACTTTGGCTGTGTGCACCATGAACACCTCTTCCACTGTGCCCACTATGGCTCATGTGAGAACCATCACCGCTGCTGTGTGCTGTGAATGCCTCAAACAAACAGTTTACCAGAGTTGCTTGTTTGTTAGCCAATATTAGCTCTAGGTTCTCCTGTGGCATGATGTTTGGAATTTGCCTTTAAAGTGTGGATCCAGGATGCTGGCCAACCAGTAGTCGTCATCGTTCATCATTTTGGCAATGCGGGAGTCCCTTTTTAGGATCTGCAAGGCATAATCACACATGTGGGCCAATGTTCCAGGTGTCAATGATGCACTGCGAGTGCTGGGTGGATGAGCACTTTCTAGCAAATCCACATCCCTCCAGTCACGCACAAACCCTGTACCTGACCTTGCCACGCCAACATTTTCTCTTGCCCCCTGAGAAGCAACCTCCTCCCCTAAATAATCATCCCCATCATCCTCCTCCTCTTCCTCTTCTTCCTCCACCTCGTCCAGGAGAGTTCCCTGAGCAGACAATGGCTGACTGTCATCAAGGCTCCTGTTCCTCCTCCTTTGCTGCAGACGCCAGATCCTTAATGTGCGTCAAAGTTTGCATGAGCAGACGCATAAGTGGGATGCTCATGCTTATGATGGCGCCGTCTGCGCTTACCAGCCGTGTGCATTCCTCAAAACACTGAAGGACTTTACAGAAGTCTTTCAGCTTCAACCACTGCACACCAGATAGCTTCATGTCTGCCCTCAAACTGCCTGACCGTGTATCCTTCCACAAATGCATTGCAGCCTGCCGCTGTTCGCACAGCCTCTCAACTATGGGCAGGGTGGAGTTCCACCTTGTTGCAGCGTCGATAATTAGGCGGTGGTTGGGAAGGTGGAGCAATCGCTGCAGCTTCTGCAATATGACTGGAGTGTACGGGCGAAGGGCGGATGTGCGAGCACAGTCTTCGCACCTTATGGAGCAGGACTGTTATCTCCGGATAATTATTGAGGAAGCACTGCACCACCAGGTACAAGGTGTGAGCCAGGCAAGGTATGTGTCTGAGTTTTGAAAGGGCTATGGCTGCCACAAAATTCCGGCCGTTATCACTAACTACCTTGCCTGCCTCAAGATGTAGACTGCCCAGCCATGACTCAGTTTGTCGCTGCAAGTAGTCAGCCAGTACCTCCGTGGTGTGTCTGTTGTTGCCCAAACACATCATCTTCAACACAGCCTGCTGACACTTACCACTAGCTGCTCGATAATGGGACACCTCGTGTGCAACACTGGCAGCTGCGAATGGAGTGCTCGTGCGACTGCACTCTGTGGACGATCTTTCGCTTCTGGAGGAGGAGGAGGGTCGAACGCCTACAGCCAACTGTTTCCTATACCGTGGGATAGGCAGCACTGTCCCACCGCTGCTGTCCCCTGTGGACCCTGCATCCACCACATTAACCCAGTGCGCATTGATGGACACGTAACGGCCCTGGCCATGCCTACTGGATCATGCATCTGTTGTGAGGTGCACCTTTCCACTCACTGATTGCTTGAGTGCATGGACAATGCAGTCTTTCACATGCAGGTGGAGGGCTGGGATGGCTTTTTGAGAAAAGAAATGCCGACTGGGTAGGTCATAGCGTGGTACTGCGTAGGCCATGAGCTCACGGAAAGCTTCGCTTTCAACCAACCGGTAGGGCATCATCTCTAACGAGATTAGTTTGGCAATGTGGGCGTTCAAACACAGTGCACGTGGATGAGAGTATGAGTACTTTCTTGTCCTACTCAGAGTCTCTGGTAGGGTGAGCTGGACTTGAGAGCTGCATATGGTGGAACTAGCGGTGGACATGGCGGACTGAGAGAGGGTTGGTGATGGTGATGGTGTTGGTGGTCTTGCTAATGGCCAAGATTCAGATTCAGTCTTTTGCAGCAATAACATTGTGATTCCCTGACTGCTTTGGCCTTGAGATGACACCTTAACATTTGCTGCTGGTGGTGTGCTAACCGGTGGGCTTACAGTGGGGGAAGCGATGTAGCGTTGCTGACTACCTTCATTCGGAGCAGGTGCACATGTTGTACGTGAGGTTTGGTAGTCCGTCCACGCTTGCCAGTTGTGGTGTAATGACCACTGTGTCCACTAGGGGGCGCCGTGTGGATGTCCCAAGAGAACGGATGAGTGGCAGAATCCTGAAGGATAGTTATGTATCTCAAAGTGGGTGGCTTTGAGATGGAGACTTGTGTATGTGTGATCAGCAATATCATTGCTGAGGTGTTGTTTCTAAGTGTAAGGGAGAAGTCTTCAGGTAACTAGAGAGATGGGTGGGTTCTGGTTACCTACAAATCCACCCAGGGGTGTGTCTGAAAATGCCTATAGTAAAAGGCTTTGTAAGTGTGTGAAGGACCTGTGATGAGGCCATAGCCATGTGACCCAGTGGGCGTGGCTAAAAACCATATAAGGTGGCCAAGGTAGGTCACAAGGTGTCAATGCTGGAACCTCATTGGTCCAGTTTGGAAGATCCTGTGAGGAGACGACCTCCTGGCCAACAGCCTGTGGAGCGGCTGTGTGTGTAATGGTGGCCAGCGTCTGAGAGTCCCTGTTTAGTAAGTGGATTTCTGCAGCCTGGAGAAACAGCCATGTGGGAACCCTGACGTGGGTGAGATAAGGATGAGGCTGAATAGCCTGTATAACGGACGCTATCCTGTAATGCTGTTTATATTGCTGTGGTTTATGATGACAAATAAACCTCATGGACTATGTTTGGCTTATGAAAACCCGAGCTGGATCTGATTGTGTGGCTGCCAAGCGAATGTCCCCCAATCTTGAATGACAGTGCTACCTCACAATTGGTGGAGAAGGCTATGGGCAGTGGTGTAGCCTTGCTGCTGGGAGCAACGAATAAGGACTACAAAATTCGGTGGCAAAGAGCAACACTGAGCCAGGAGGGCTGACGGTTGTGGAAGCCGTGTGATGTGCTGCTGACCGGCCACGTGTGAGCAGAGCCTGTGACGGCCTGCAAGTGGGGAAGCCACTGTCCGGCTGTGGTTCTGGAAACTGTGGGGCGGCCTAGTGAGTAAGGCACCATCCGGATCGGTGAGCTCAGTGCGGCTGCTTCCCCAGGAGAAAGAGACTGGTAATTGCTAGGGTGCCTCTGCGGAGAAGAGGTACCCGAGGACCTGTGTGGGCAACACAGGAGAAACGGACTGGTGTTCGTGTGGTACTGACCTGTGTCAGTGAGGAAGACAGTGTACCTGGAGGGTTCAGTGAGGAAAGGTCCTGGAGGGTCAGCCCTGGAGCAGAGTCGGATCCCAGGAGCACGTGGTGTGACCTTGGACCTGGTGAGGCGCGAGTGTTGGGCAGTCTCAGGTGGAGACAGATGTCCTGAAGAACACCCGCCGAGCCCCTGGACCTGGTGAGGCTGGTGCGTGGGGAGACCTTGGGAGGTGGGTCGCTCCCTGAATCGCACCCGGTGCGCCCTGTGTGTTGGACGGTCTCAGGTGGAGACAGGAGCGTCCTGAATAGCACACAGTCAGGACACGTGAGTTTTTTTGTGGTGTGTTTTTTCTTCTTTTTTCTCGACTCAGCCTGTGGTGGCTCAGTGGGAGTCAAGAAGGTGACAAGCGGCTTGATGTGGCCCAGTGGGGTCAAGAAGGTGACAAGCGGCTTGATGTGGCTCAGTGGGGTCACGAAGGTGACAAGCGGTTTCCGGTAACTCGGCGGGGTTACGAAGGTGACAAGTGGCTTTCGGTGGATCAGCGGGTCCACGAAGATGGCGCAGCAGGAGCTGCAGTGACACCAGCCGCTGTGTGTGAACAGCAGCCGGTGGTGCCGGTGATCGGTGACAGCAGGAGCTGTGGTGGTGCCAACAAAGACTTGTGTGGTATTGTAAGATACATAATCTGTGTGGTGTGAACTGTGGTCTGAGAAGACCGGATAACAGACATGACGAGATCCCGAAAGGGGGTGGAGTCCCAAAAGGGGGCGGTGACCCAAATCGGGGTGGTAGCCCAAAAGGGGGTGGAGTCCCAAATTGGGGTGGTAACCAAAAAAGAAGTGGAGTCCCAAAAGGGGATGGAGTCCCAAATTGGGGTGGTAACCCAAAAAGGGGTGGATTCTCAGAAGGAGGAGGTAACCCAAATTGGGGTGGTGGTCCAGAAAGGGGCCGAGTTTGAAGAAATGTCAGCACTGGTTGGCTCAGTGGGTATGTCTGGGAGACTGCAGTGTTCATGTATGTCATTTCCAGAATGTGGGATATTCTTTCCGAGTGATGACTGGCCGCAAGTGTGTACCGTGATGCTACACCAGGAAGGGATATCGGGACGGTTGGACTCAAAGAGTCAGGTGACTCTGGTAGGAACTCCTCTCACTTTCTATCTGACCGAGAAAATGGTCCAGGTTCGCTGTGCACATGGGGTCACAGTGAACTATGCGGTAGACAGAATAATGTTTGAGGGGCTTGGAGGCAGTGAGTGCCAAGGGGGCAGTATACCATCAGACTTAGTGTATGCCTTGGAGTGGGTCTGGCACTTTGTCAGGTTTGATGATATATGCCACGAGGGTGGAGACGTTCCTACTGTTGGACTAACCAATACAAAGACGCTGACGCCTCCTAACGTGGACAGGCCAGACGTAGGGGCGACCAGAGAAAGAATTGCATCAGATGAATTTACTGACCCGACGTCACCTGAAGGGTACCACAGTGTGAATGAGAATGGTGTGGTAAACAAAAAGAGCGGAGCTGACACACGGATAGAGAGTGTCTTGGGGGTTCACCGTACGATGTGGTGTGACTGTGACGTGTTGTTGCCAGTAGCCACCACTAGGACAGAATCTAGTGCTGTGCTGACTGAAACTCGTGACAAAACTGACGCTGACCTGGTGGATAAGATGGCGGAAGTAGTCACACGGTTAGTGAGTAACTGGAGGGATGACTTAATCTCTGGGGGTGACTGTGGCTCTGAGAAAGAAAGGGAGCACAGAATAGAAGGGCTAGAGAAAGAAGTCTCTGAGCTCAAAGGCCACATGGTAACGTGGCAAGGACTGACTAAGACCCTCAGAGAGGAGGTGGATGAATGTGTCAAACGAGAAAGAGTCCTGAGACAAACGGCTGAGCACAGGGTCGAGGAGCTCAAGAAAGAGATCTTGGAGCGCAGAGGTCACCTGTCCACCTGGCAAAGTGTGAACAAGAACCTCAAGGAAGAGATGAAGGAACTCAGAGGAGTAGTTAACAGTCTTATGTGGGAGAAATCGGACGAAGACTTACAGCAGGTGAGTGTGAGTGATAATAAGACAGAACTGCCAGTAGCCATAGTGACCCAGGGTCATGAAATGATCCAATCGTGTGAAGTTTATGAGTTAAGAACTGAAGAAGACAGTCACCCGGTCGGGTCAACTGTAGTGAGGGAAGTGTCCGTGGTAAGGCCAGAGCCTCCTGGCCTGGAAGAGAGCAAGACCACATCCTTCAAGACTGTGATTGATGTTCCAGAAGACATGCAAGACGCCTGTGCGGAGGAAGGTGTACATGAGGCTTTCAAAGAGGCAGTCAAGGCGTGTGAGGTGCACTGGGCACCTGAGACTCGGCAATTAGTGATAATATCCGCCAGAGAAGATACAGCAAACCGGGTAGCTGTCCTGAAAGAGATGCATTTGTAGTGTCTCCACGTCAAACAGTTGGTCAGGCAGAGTAATATGAAAGCTGCTCGACGCCTGGAGTTAGCCAGGGAGGCTATGGGTCGGCTGGGTTTGCGGAAAGACGGGGTTCCGGTACCCAAAGCTCTGATTGGGAGAATCATTGGAAGATCCGGGAAGGTAATGCAAGACCTTGTGAATATCTCCGGTGTGGTGAGGGTGAGGATCCCTCCTGATGATGAAGACCAGGTATCCAGTGAAGTGGGTAGAATTCCCATCATGGTGGTTGGCTCCGCGGAGAGCCTGAGAGACTTTCGGATGCTCGTAGAGTATCGAGTGGGGTACCTGCAAGAGTGAGCAGTTGAGGCAGGACCGTCGGCGAATTAATAAAGAAATACGGAATACCAGGTGGCGGCCGCCTTCAACCCAAGATGTAAGGACCCGAAGGGTTCCTCCAAGTAGTGACATGGCAGGTGGCTGAAGAATGTCAGCAAGTGGCAGTTCGACGGGCCGTGCGAGGCTGAGAGACCGCAGTTCCTGTGAGACGCTGAATGGGTCAGACTCAGGCCAGACAGTAGGACCGATTAAGACTGATGACCGTACCAACCGGAAGAGCCGGTCAGTGGGAGAACGGTCAGGTGACAAAGCGCACTCTAGGAGGGTGGTGACTAAACAGTGTCTGATGACGCAGACAGACTGCAACTGGAGGGTCAAAGACAATGACCGATATTTTGACCGCTGGGGGCGGGGAAGGCCTAACGTAGAAATGAGGCCGGATGACAGAAGGAGACGGTTCTCTCGACCTGGGGGGCAAGGTGTAATGAGTGCCCGGTCTCGAGATCCTGGTGTAAGATTGTGTGCTCAACCTCACAAGTTTGAACAGAGGGGCGGGGTATGTGGTGTAATGACCACTGTGTCCACTAGGGGGAGCTGTGTGGATGTCCCAAGAGAACGGATGAGTGGCAGAATCCTGAAGGATAGTTATGTAGCTCAAAGTGGGTGGCTTTGAGATGGAGACTTGTTTATGTGTGATCAGTAATGTTATTGCTGAGGTGTTGTTTCTAAGTGTAAGGGAGAAGTCTTCAGATAACTAGAGAGATGGGCGGGTTCTGGTTACCTACAAATCCACCCAGGGGTGTGTCTGAAAATGCCTATAGTAAAAGGCTTTGTAAGTGTGTGAAGGACCTGTGATGAGGTCATAGTCATGTGACCTAGTGGGCGTGGCTAAGGACCATATTAGGTGGCCAGGGTAGGTCACAAGGTGTGAATGCTGGGACCTGATTGGTCCAGTTTGGAAGGTCCTGTGAGGAGAAGGACCTCCTGGCCAACAGCCTGTGGAGCGGCTGTGTGTGTAATGGCGGCAAGCGTCTGAGAGTCCCTGTTTAGTGAGTGGATTTCTGCAGCCTGGAGAAACAGCCATGTGGGAACCCTGATGTGGGTGAGATAAGGATGAGGCTGAATAGCCTGTGTAATGGACACTATCCTGTAATGCTGTTTATATTGCTGTGGTTTATGATGACAAATAAACCTCATGGACTATGTTTGGCTTATGAAAACCCGAGCTGGATCTGATTGTGTGGCTGCCAAGCGAGTGTCCCCCAACCTTGAATGACAGCGCTACCTCACAAAGTGCATGGTGGTTAAATGTCTAAGCATGCAACTGGTATTCAAATTTCTCAGATTTTTCCCTCGGCTAAAGGTCTTTGCGCACTTCTTACAGATAACTGTTGCTTGATCATTAGGATTTTGTTCAAAAAAGTGCCACACTGCACTCTTCCTACTATGGAAGACATTTTGAAGCCTTGAACGCTGTGCTAGTTTGACCGTCTGGCCAAGCTGTCCTGCAACTCTTTTGGTTTTTGTAACCCGTTTTTGGACTGCTACGGACCTGCCAGATAACAGCTGTTGCGATGTCGATGCCTGCTGCGGATCCTCCTCCTCCTCTTCTGAGCTATTGGCAGCGGCACCCTCTTCCCCCAATGGATGCCAATCTGGGTCAACAACTGGGTCATCTATCACCTCCTCTTCAATTTCATGTGCACCTTCCTCTGTGTCACCGTGTAAGGTGGCATAGTATGCGGGAAGGGGCACCTGAGTTTTAACAGGGTCAGATTCTGGCTCAGTACACTGCGAGGACAATGTAGTGCTCTGCATGAATGTACCAGCAGAAAAATCTAGCAGTGGCTGTGCATCAGTGCACTCTATGTCAGATTCATCTTGGACTGGGGAATTCACGATTTGACTTGATAACCCAGGCATGGTATGTGAAAAGAGCTCCATGAAGTATCTGTAGTGTGGCCTGCCGCATCCTTCACTTTTGGTAGGGGTGAAGGACACAAGGAAAGGTGTTGTTCCCGACCAGGAGCCTCCACTGACGACTCAGTGCTTTTATTTTTTGAAACTTCAGAAGAGGAGGCGATAGAGCTGGAGGCTGTGTCAGCAATGTAAGCCAAAACTTGTTCCTGAAGCTCTGGCTTTAAAAGCGGTTTACCTACTCCCAGAAAAAGGAGCCTTCGATGCCTTGTAGAGCCAGACGATGACGCAGGCTCAACACCTCCTGCCTTAGGTGCTATTGTGCTTTTGCCATTACCAGCAGATGCACCACCAACACCACCACCATCAGTACCAGCTGGCAATCCCCGCCCATGTTCACGGCCTCTTCCACCATACTTCCTCATTTTTGGGAAAATGTACCCAAAATACCACCAGCTATATGGTACTGTAAAACAAGGTACAAGGTGTATATAGTATTGGGGAGAATTTGAATCTCCCTAGAGATTTTAGGAGGCTGAACTATTATCTCAGGCCCACTATAGATTACACCTCAATTTAACAGGCTGAAATTGGCTGGTGTATGACAAAGTACAAGGTGTATATAGTATTGGGGAGAATTTCAATCTCCCTAGAGATTTTAGGAGGCGGAACTATTATCTCAGGCCCACTATAGATTACACCTCAATTTAACAGGCTGAAATTGGCTGGTGTATGACAAAGTTCAAGGTGTATGTATTGGGGAGAATTTGAATTTCCCTAGAGATTTTAGGAGGCTGAACTATTATCTCAGGCCCACTATAGATTACACCTCAATTTAACAGGCTGATATTGGCTGGTGTATGACAAAGTACAAGGTGTATATAGTATTGGGGAGAATTTGAATCTCCCTAGAGATTTTAGGAGGCTGAACTATTATCTCAGGTTCTCTATAGATTACACCTCAATTTAACAGGCTGAAATTGGCTGGTGTATGAAAAAGTACAAGGTGTATATAGTATTGGGGAGAATTTGAATCTCTCTAGAGATTTTAGGATGCTGAACTATTATCTCAGGCCCACTATAGATTACACCTCAATTTAACAGGCTGAAATTAGCTGGTGTAAGACCAAGTACAAGGTGTATATAGTATTGGGGAGAATTTGAATCTCCCTAGAGATTTTAGGAGGCTGAACTATTATCTCAGGCCCACTATAGATTACACCTCAATTTAACAGGCTGAAATTGGCAGGTGTATGACAAAGTACAAGGTGTATATAGTATTGGGGAGAATTTGAATCTCCCTAGAGATTTTAGGAGGCTGAACTATTATCTCAGCCCCACTCTAGATTACACCTCAATTTAATAGGCTGGAATTGGCTGGTGTGTGACAAAGTACAAGGTGTATATAGTATTGTGTAGAATTTGAATCTCCCTAGAGATTTTAGGAGGCTGAACTATTATCTCAGGCCCACTATAGATTACAGCTCAATTTAGCAGGCTGAAATTGGCTGGTGTATGACAAAGTACAAGGTGTATATAGGATTGGGGATAATTTGAATCTCCCTAGAGATTTTAGGAGGCTGACAATGATGCTCTCAGTCCAAGTATGGCAGCAGGCAGCCTAATAAGCAGGACTGCTTACGCTTGGTAACTGTGCAGAAAAGAGGAAGAAAAGTATTTTTGCTTTTAAAAAAAGCAGTTTGCACAGCAGTATGCAAACAGCAATGCAACTATCAGGGAGCCTTATAAGGCAGCCTAATAACCAACAGAGCTGATGCACAAAAATATAGCCTCCCCTGTCACTGCACACAAACTGTTGTGTTGTACAGTGAAAATCGCTACCAACAGAAGCAGTTTTTTTGTTCTTCTTCCCTGCCTAATGCTCTCCCTACATAATCAGCAGCAGCAGCAGCAGCTCTCCCTATGCTAAGATCGGCAGAAGTAAGATGGCAGTCGGCGTGCACGCCCTTTTATAGCCCTTGTGACGCCACACAAAGCAAGCCAATCACTTGCATGCCCTTCTCAAAGATGGTGGTGACCGCTGCCCATGTCATCGCGTTGCCCACAGTGTGCGTCCTCCATCATTGGCTAAAAAAGGGTGCTGGAAGCATAATTTGAAACGCGACTTTAGCGCTCTGGTCGCCGACCTCATGGTCGACCTCACGCTATGGTCGGGTTTCGTTTCATGAAACCCGGACTTTAGCGAAAGTAGGCGACTTATGAATTTGACCGACCCATATCGCTCAACTCTAGTGGTGACATCACATCAATAACTCATATCATCGCTGCAGCCAATTGCTGAGCTCATTGGCTCGTATTGTCCACGTTGGCTGAGCAGCAGAGTTCAGTAATTGATTGCAGCCATGATGTGAGCTGTCAATGTGATGACATCTCTGCTGCCAAAATAGTAAGATAGGGGCAGCAGTGGAGATCCAGAGTGGAGATCCAGAGTGAATACTGCCTGATTTTGTTATGTTACATGACAGGAAATGTTAGGCTTAACTTTTCTAAAAATGCAAAACCTTTCTAAGCTTCAATGAAAGAAGACATCTGGTCCCTAACACTTGCACCACTTTCTGGCTTGGGAAATAGGTTAAAGTGGATTTCTGGCCTTAGGCTACAAGTCTGCAGTCACTCTATGTGATTGCCGACTTGTAAATCCTCAGATTGTGCACACTGTCAACGTCGAGAGCTTTGGGCGAATGAATGCAGGTGTGTAATTTGCATACATGCGGTCAAATGCCGACTAGATGTGCACAGCCTCGCTCAATGCAAGTGTAGTGATCGATGCAGGACACATTTAGTTGGAATATTGCCAGAATTATGTAAATCACATACTTTCAGTCACATGATCACCCACTCCTGGTACTGGTGCTGTAGATTCCTTCCAGCGCACTGTGTGCTCGTTACGAGATTCCCAAATTTGCAGACACTTGTAGCCAGGGCCGGTTTATGCAAAGTGGGGCCCTGGGCAAAGTATAAAATGAGGCACCAAATGCTAAAATATTGCACCATCACACAAACATTTCAGTTGTATTTACATGAGCTGATTTCAGGCAGCTAAACGAGCGTGATCAACAATATTGAAGTCATTTGACGCTTGTTTCCCGGCCTCTTTACACCAGCTGAAGAACAATTATGGGGACAGAACGATCACTAGTATTCTAGATCAATCTGTCCCCATACAGTATCATGTTATCAGCAGCATATCTGCAGTTTTCACGAGGCGATGTGCTGCTTAGAACAATGAGTTTTGTTACAGCATAATTAATCCAATCACTCCATGAATAGGCAGCATTTTCCTTGTTTTGTATAATACATTCCCTATAGTCTTCCATATAGTATAATACACTCCCCATAGTCCTCCATATAGTATGATACACTCCCCATAGTCCTCCACACAGTATAATACACTCCCCATAGTCCTCCATATAGTATAATACACTCCCCATAGTCCTCCATATAGTATAATACACTCCCCATAGACCTCCACATAATATAATACACTCCCCATAATCCTCCATATAGCATAATACACTCCCCATAGTCATCCATATAGTATAATGAACTCCCAATAGTCCTCCACGTTGTATAATACACCCCATAGTCCCATAGTCATCCATATAGTATAATGTACCCCATAGTCCTCCACATAGTATAATGCACACTATAGTCCTCCACAAAGTATAATGCCCCCATATTCCTTCATATAGTATAGAATGATGCACCCCATTATCCTTCATATAGTATAATGTGCACCACAGTCCTCCATATGGTAAAATGCACACCCCATAGTACTCCATATAGTATAATGCAATCCCCATAGTCTTCCAGATAATATAATGAACTCCCCATAGTCTTCCATATAGTATCATGCACTCCCCATAGTCTTCCATATAGTATAATACACTCCCTTGTCTTCAATATAGTATAAAACACTTTCCATAGTCCTCCATGTTGTATAATATCTTCCCTATCCTACAATCCCAAACAGTTATTCAAAACTTTCGAATCCCTCCTCCACCCACCACTGCCCCCTTCAACCTCCCTCATCTCTGCTGAGGACTTTGCCACACACTTCAAAAATAAGATCAACCAAACAAGGCAAGTCTTCATTGTTCAACCACCAAAACCCCTTTGTATACCAGACCAATGCCCAAACCCCATAACCTCCCTCTCCAACATCACTGAAGAGGAGCTTAATTGCCTCTTCTCCAAATCGCACCTCACAACCTGTGCACTTGACCCCATCCCATCCCACCTCCTCCCCAACCTCACCACCACACTTATCCCATCCCTAACCCACCTCTTCAACCTATCGCTAAAGTCCGATACCTTCCCTTCTGCTTTTAAACATGCCACAATCATGTCCACGCTGAACTTTCCTCCCACCTCTCATCTAACTTGCTCTTTGACAATCTACAATCTGGTTTCTGCCCCATCACTCCACTGAGACAGCCCTGACTATAATTACTAGCCACCTACTTACAGCCAAAGCAAACGGGCAATACTCTATACTCTTCCATCTAGACTTGTCCTCTGCATTCGACACAGTTGACCACTGCCTCCTACTACAGATCCTCTCCTCTTTTGGCATCAAAGATGTCGCCCTATCCTGGATCTCCTCATACCTTTCAAACCGCACATTCAGCGTCTCCCATTCCCACACTACCTCCTCATCCCACCCTCTCTCTGTTGGAGTCCCCCAAGGCTCTGTTCTAGTACCCCTACTCTTCTCAATTTATACCCTTGGCCTGGGTCAACTCATAAAGTCCCATGGATTCCAGTAGCACCTTTATGCTGATGACACTCAGATCTACCTCTCTGGCCCAGACGTCACCTCTCTGCTGTCCAGAATCCCAGAGTGTCTATCAGCCATATCCTCCTTCTTCTCCTCTCGCTTCCTCAAGCTCAATGTGGACAAATCTGAACTCATCATCTTTCCTCCATCTCACACATTTTCCTGACCTATCTATCACAATTAATGACATCACGCTTTCCCCAGTACCAGAAGTCCGCTGCCTCAGAGTAACCCTTGATTCTGCCCTGTCCTTCAAGCCGCACATCCAAGCTCTTTCTACCTCCTGTCGCCTCCAGCTCAAAAATATTTCCAGAATCCGTCCTTTCCTCAACCCTCAATCTACTAAAATGCTTTTGGACGCCCTTATCATCTCCCGCCTTGACTACTGCAGCATCCTTTTCTGTGGTCTCCCTGCTAACACCCTCACACCTCTCCTGTCCATCCTTAACTCTGCTGCCCGACTAATTCATCTCTCTCTTCGCTACTCTTCCGCTTCTCCCCTCTGCAAATCTCTTCATTGGCTTCCATTCCCTCAGCGTATCCAGTTCAAATTACTAATACTGACCTACAAGGCCATCTATAACCTGTCTCCTCCATATGTCTCTGAACTAATCTCCCGATACCTTCCCTCACTTAATCTATGGTCATCCCAAGACCTCCTTCTCTCCTCCACACTTATTCGCTCCTCACCCAACCGCCTCCAAGACTTCTCCCGACTAGCCCCCATCCTCTGGAATTCTTTGCCCCAACATGTCCGACTATCAACCACATTCGGATCCTTCAGATGGAACCTGAAAACCCACCTCTTCAAGAAAGCCTATAGCCTGCAATGACCCCGCTACCTCCTCACCACTACTGGAGATATCACCTCAACCAACACCGGAACTGCTGCAACCCACCAACCTACTGTCTCCTTCCCCACCATCCTGTAGCATGTAAGCCCGAAAGGGCAGGGTCCTCTCCCCTCTGTATCAGTCTGTCATTGTAAGTTTGTTTACTGTGATATCTGTAATTTGTATGTAATCCCTTCTTATGCACAGCACCATGGAATCAATGGTGCTATATAAATAATAATAATAATACACTCCCCATAGTCCTGCATATAGTATAATACACTCCCTATAGTCCTCCATATAGTATAATACACTCTCCATAGTCCTCCATGTAGTACAATACACTCCCCATAGTATAATGCACCCCATTGGTCATCATATAGTATAATGCATTCTCCATAGTCCTCAATATAGTATAATACAGGTTCCATAGAGTACATATAGTATATTGCACTGCCCATAGTTTGATAAAGTAGAATGCAGCCACCATGCAGTATAATGCACCTCATAGTTTTTGATAGATTATAATACAGCCCCCCAAAGAAGTTAATGCAGCCCCTTGATAGAATATTATGAAGTCCTCTATAGAATCGTGCACCCACTGTGTTAGAGGCAGAGAGAAATGATGGGAGAGGTAGCGTCATCTGATGATCTCTCCTCCATTATTGCTTTCAACTTTATTGGCATCTGATGCTGATACAGTTAAATGCGGCACGGGGGGGTGGTGGGGCGGTGCTGGTGCTGGGCCCCTCTGACTCACGGGCCCCATAGCTGCCATCTGGTGTGCCGCTATTAATGGCTGCTGGGTGTGGGGGCCCTAGGCAGCTGCCTAGTCTGCCTGCCCCTAACACTGGCCCTGCTTGTAGCCTAAAGTAAGCCCTTTAAGTACTGTCTCCTTTTGGAGAGGGTTTGTGGTGAGCTGTATAGTCATACACTTCTTTTAGTCATTAGGTGACAGAAAGTACACTCTTGAGCTCTCAGTTAAGCAAAAGTACTCTCTGCATGAGTTACAGGGTAGTCACTTATTGGAGGCACAAAATAGACAGTTTTCTTTATTTTTCTAGAGGAAAGCTATTTTGCATGTGAGCATTGCCCTAAAGAGCTCTACAAAGAGGATCAGCGCCTCCTGAGAGCTAGTTATCTTGTTCTGTGGCATGTACGACAGACTTCAAAAAAAGAATCAAAAACTTGTGAAGTTTTCACATTTTTTAAAGCTTTTATATTATGCTTTTATGTCTGTATTCTCATTACAGAGTGACAGAATTAGATCGACAGGGTCATTAGTACTAAAGCATTAGTAGACAGACATAGCAGAGACTTAAAAAAGGGCTAAAGAAATCCAGTTCAGATTAGGAGCTGCCAAATTTACACAGATAAAGAATTACAAACCTTAAATTTAACAAGTTGAAATGGGTCTAATATCCTGATGACAGAATACCTTTAATTTGGCTTTCAGTTTGGC
Source organism: Dendrobates tinctorius (assembly GCF_039654945.1). Lineage (NCBI taxonomy): Eukaryota > Metazoa > Chordata > Amphibia > Anura > Dendrobatidae > Dendrobates > Dendrobates tinctorius. The sequence goes on from NW_027361673.1 coordinate 14,613,309, forward strand.
AGAAAAAAAATATTTTCTATTCCAATTTGTTAAATTTAAGGATTTTACAATTCTTCTTCTGTGTAAATTCTAGTTAGGAGTTTAACCCCTTCACCCCCAAGGGTGGTTTGCACGTTCATGACCGGGCCAATTTTTACAATTCTGACCACTGTACCTTTATGAGGTCATAACTCTGGAACGCTTCCATGGATCCCGGTGATTCTGACATTATTTTCTCGTGACATATTGTACTTCATGTTAGTGGTAAAATTTCATTCAAATAACTTGCGTTTATTTGTGAGAAAAACAGAAATTTGGCGAAAATTTTGAAAATTTCGCAATTTTCCAAATTTGAATTTTTATGCCCTTAAATCACAGAGATACGGCACACAAAAAACTTGATAACTAACATTTGCCACATATTTACTTTACATCAGCACAATTTTGGAACCAAAATTTTTTTTTGTTAGGAAGTTATAAGGGTTAAAAGTTGACCAGCGATTTCTCATTTTTAAAACACCATTTTATTTTTACGGACCACATCACATTTGAAGCCACTTTGAGGGGTCTATATGATAGAAAATACCCAAAAGTGACACCATTCTAAAAACTGCACCCCTTAAGGTGCTCAAAACCACATTCAAGAAGTTTATTAACCCTTTAGGTGCGTCACAGGAATTTTTTTGAATATTTAAAAAAAAATGAACATCTAACTTTTTTTCATAAAAAAAATACTTCAGGTTCAATTTTTTTTATTTTACCAAGGGTAACAGGAGAAATTGGACTGCAAAAGTTATTGTGCAATTTGTCCTGAGTACGCTGATACCTGATATGTGGGGGGAACGACTGTTTCGGCGCATGGCAGAGCTCAGAATGGAAGGAGCGCCGTTTGACTTTTTCAATGCAAAATTGGCTGGAATTCAGATTGGTCGCCATGTCACGCTTGGAGAGTCCCTGATGTACCTAATCAGTGGAAACCCCCTACAAGTAACCCGATTTTGGAAACTATACCCCCCAAGGAACTTATCTAGATATGTGGTGAGAACTTTGAACCCACAAGGGCTTTACAGAAGTTTATAACGTACAGCGGTACAATTAAAAAATCATATTTTTTCCACAAAAATGATCTTTTCACCCCAATTTTTATTTTCCCAAGGGTAACAGGACCCTAAAAGTTATTGTGCAATTTGTCCTGAGTACGCTGATACCCCACATGTGGGGGTAAACCACTATTTGGGCGCATGGCAGAGCTCGGAAGGGAAGCAGCGCCATTTGACGTTTTTGGCTGGAATTGAGATCGGACACCATGTCGCGTTTGGAAAACTCCTGATGTACCAAAACAGTGGAAGCCCCCCACAAATGACACCATTTTGGAAACTAGACCCCCTAAGGAACTTATCTAGATGTGTGGTGAGAACTTTGAAACCCCATGGGCTTCACAGAAGTTTATAACATAAAGCCGTACAATTAAAAAATCATATTTTTTCCACAAAAATTATCTTTTCACCCTCAATTCTTATTTTTCCAAGGGTAACAGGACCCTAAAAGTTATTGTGCAATTTGTCCTGAGTATGCTGATACCCCACATGTGGGGGGTAAACCACTATTTGGGCGCATGGCAGAGCTCGGAAGGGAAGCAGCACCATTTGACGTTTTTGGCTGGAATTGAGATCGGACACCATGTCGCGATTGGAAAACCCCTGATGTACCTAAACAGTGGAACCCCCCCACAAATGACACCATTTTGTAAACTAGACCCCCCAAGGAACTTATCTAGATGTGTGGTGAGCACTTTGAACCCCCCAGTGCTTCACAGAAGTTTATAACGCCCGGGCGTGAAAATAAAAAATTCGTATTTTTTCCACAAACATGATCTTTTAGTCACCATTTTTTTTATTTTCCCAAGGGTAACAGGAGAAATTGGACCCCAAAAGTTGTTGTCCAATTTGTCCTGAGTATGCTGATACCCCATATGTGGGAGAAAACTACTGTATGGGCACACGTCGGGGCTCGGAAGGGAAGTAGTGACGTTTTGGAATGCAGACTTTGATGGAATGGTCTGCGGGTGTCATGTTGCCTTTGGAGATCCCCTAATGTACCTAAACAGTGGAAACCCCCCACAAATGACACCATTTTGTAAACTAGACCCCCCAAGGAACTTATCTAGATGTCTGGTGAGCACTTTGAACCCCCAAGGGCTTCACAGAAGTTTATAATGCCCGGGCATGAAAATAAAAAAATCGTATTTTTTCCACAAACATGATCAATTAGTCCCCAATTTTTTCATTTTCCCAAGGGTAACAGGAGAAATTGGACCCCAAAAGTTGTTGTCCAATTTGTCCTGAGTACGCTGACACCCCATATGTGGGAGAAAACTACTGTATGGACACACGTCGGGGCTCGGAAGGGAAGCAGTGACGTTTTGGAATGCAGACTTTGATGGAATGGTCTGCGGGTGTCATGTGCGTTTGGAGAGCCCCTGATGTACCTAAACTATTGAAACTCCCCACAAGTGACCCCATTTTGGACACTAGACCCCCCACGGAACTTATCTAGATGTGTGGTGAGCACTTTGAACCCCCAAGTGACACAGAAGTTTATAACACTCGGACGTGAAAATAAAAAAATCATTTTTTTCCACAAAAATGATATTTTTGCCCCCAATTTTTTATTTTCCTAAGGGTAACAGGAGAAATTGGACCCCAAAAATTGTTTTGCAATTTGTCCTGAGTAGGCTGATACCCTACATGTGGGGGTAAAACACTGTTTGAGCACATGGCAGAGCTTGGAAGGGAAGGAGCACCATTTGACTTTTTCAACTCAGAATTGGCTGGAATTGAGATCAGACGCCATGTTGCATTTGGAGAGCCCCTGATGTGCCCAAACAGTGGAAACCCCCAATTCTAACTCCAACCCGAACCCCAACACACCCCTAACCCTAATCTCAGCCCTAACCCTAGCCCTAACCCTAGCCCTAACCCTAACCCTAGCCCTAGCCCTAACCCTAACCCTAGCCCTAACCCTACCCTAACCCTAACCCTAGCCCTAACCCTAATGGAAAAATGGAAATAAATACATTTTTTTTATTTTAGTATTTTTTCCTAACTAAGGGGGTGATAACGGGGGGTTTGATTTACTATTTATGGCGGTTTTTATGTTTGGCAGCTGTTGCATGCAAAAAGACGCTTTTTATTGTAAAAATAGTTTTTGCATCACCACATATTGAGAGCTATAATTTTTCCGTATTTTGACACACCGAGTCATGTGAGGTCTTATTTTTTGCGGGACGAGTTGACGTTTTTATTGGTACCATTTTCGGGCACGTGACATTTTTTGATCGCTTTTTATTCCGATTTTTGGGACGCAGAATGAACAAAAACAAGCGTTTCATGAATTTCTTTTGGGGGGGTGCGTTTACACCGTTCCGCGTGTGGTAAAATTGATAAAGCGGTTTTATTCCTCGGGTCAGTACGGTTAGAGCGATACCTCATTTAGGTCTTTTTTTATGTTTTGTCGGTTTTATGCAATGAAAACTATTTTATATAAAAAATAATTATTTTTGCATCGCTTTATTCTGCGACCTATAACTTTTTTATTTTTTCGCTGATGATGCTGTATGGCAGCTAGTTTTTTGCGGGACAAGATGATGTTTTCAGCGGTACCATGGATATTTATATGCGTCTTTTTTATCGCGCGTTATTACACTTTTTGTTTGGCGGTATGATAATAAATCATTATTTTTTGCTTCGTTTTTTATTTTTATTTTTGAAGGGGTTCGCTAAAGGGGTTAACTATGGGACAGTTTTATAGGGCGGGTCGTTATGGACGCGGCGATACCTAATATGTGTACTTTTATTGGTTTTTTTTTTATTTCCAAAAAATGGATTTATTGGGGGAATATTTTTTTTTTTTTTCTAATTTATTTGGCGATTTTTTTTAAATTATTTTAACACTCATTATTTAGTGTTATTTAGTGAATAATTTACCACAAAATTGAGTAATTTATGTAGTACTATTTATTGGGAATTCTCTATTTACTATGGTACACATTTATGGCACTACACATTTTTTGATTTATACTATGGAGCTATGGATTGATAAATGTAACGCTATTGCTAGCGCCAGTGAATGGTTTCAATTATTCTTCCATGCAGAGACACCGGCATACTCAGCACCCAGTCGCGCAGCATGGTTTCCACGCTCTCTTCTTTCTGGTAATGTGCGTACCAGCATTTCCCTGCTCTTAACTCCTTTTCTCCCTCAACCTTTTTGCACCTTCATGACCAGGCCAAATTTTGCCCAGTGTCAATTTATGTGGTAAAAACTCTTGAACCATTATGTCACGGTCACGTGTGTCTGGACGCAGCAAGTTCCGCAAGGCGAACCCATGACACGCGTGACCCTGGATACACCGCCTCCAGTAGGGCGATTTTAAATAATAATAAAACGTGCAGCTGGATTCACCGCCTCCAACTGGCGAATTTAGGTAATACACGTTATATATACAGTAGTCTGGAAACCCCGCCTCCAGTAAGGCGAATTTAAATAATAAAGGGGAAACCTGGGTAACAATAACAATGGTGTGCCCTGCGATAGGGAATAGGGAGGTGGAGACCTCCTGTACTCCCCTGAGCCAGTGTCCCTGCACTCCAAACGTTCCCTATGCCGGTTCCACACCGGGCGACGCATGCGTACCTCAAACCCTGAATCGCCCTGCACCTAAACCCTCACTAGGGAATTGGTCAGTGCGGAAACTAAACCCACCACTGCACTAAACATACATAAGGGAAAATGACAATACAGGGGGAACACCACTTAGCTTTGCTCTGTTGCGTACGTTCCTAGCAACAGAGCCCACCACCTGCGTGCATCTTCTCCTCCAACCGGATCCATCACCATAACCAGATCCATCACCATAGAGCAGCCTTGTAGCAGAGTCCACCACCAGTTGCAGCTGCCCAGTAAACAGAGTCCCAAAGATGAGTCCAACTTTTCTGCCAATAAGTCCAGCATGCTTGAGTCCAGTTTTCAGCAACCAAGTCCAGCATGCTGAGTGCAACTCTCACCATAGTCGCCACTCCACCAAGCCATGCAAGCACTTCCTGCTGACACCATAAACTGCGACTCCACCACGCCATACCAGCCCTTCTTGCAGACCACATCATTGGACTCCACCTATCCATGCCAGCACTCCTTGCAGACTCCATAGCTGACTCAACCCCTCTGGCTGGGCTGCCCAGGACTCTCATTCAGCTCCTTCATCACCCAGGCTTCCTTGTGAATGACTAACTATCACCAACCGTGATCAAACACACCTGACACTCTTTTATAGAGCCTCACACCTGATTTGTAATACGTGCACATTAAAACTAAAGTGTAATACCACTCACCAGACCCGGGGCAACTTAGAACAAACGACACCACGTGTAATAATTCTAATGGCCACCGGGGGCAATCAACCCACTTTGGCACCAAGCCAAAGGAAAAAAAGTTCACTTTGTCCATCTACTTGTCAGATCCACCTTGGATCATGACAGTACCCCCTCCTTAATGAGGGGCCTCTGGACCCTCAAGACCACTCCTCATAAGGGAAACACCTACAGCGGGGACGCCCAGATCCTGGATTCACCCCACCAGCACCTGAAACTTCAGGTTTATGACAAACACACCGCAGTTATTGGCAATACATATTCTGGAGGCACCACTCATCTCCACAGCGCCGACCTGGGGAACGAGTTTATGTATGTGTATGTTTGCTATGAGCTGATCAGACTCCACAACACACTTCCACAAGATGTTTTTTGGTGGCCACCCATACATGCTCGTTCACACACAGGTCCAGACCTGAATGTTTATTGCCACACATTCGTTTGTCATATTTTGGTGAACTCATACTGGACTCGACAACAGACGCGTCCCCCTGTATCACCACACTCACACCCCCGCTATTCACCAAGGGACACCACCCTCCAACCCTTTCACCATGAGGTCTGCGCCTCCCAGGGTTGGTTAATGGCGAGGGGTGAGATTTGTCCCTACTCCCCCACAGCACACCTGCCGCTCACACCTGGAGGAGAAGGGGACAGGAATATGGAGGAAATATACACTCGCTGGTCGCCTTCCTCCAAACGACCAGGAGGGGGTGGCCTCTTCGGTGGTATAGAAGATTTGGCGTCAGCCCCGTGGACTATAACACCAGTCTGCTCACTACAGGGACGTACCCCTTCACCTCGGGGAAACCCCAGACAGCACCATGGGGATCACCAACTCTTCCCACCTGCCTGGGTACCTCCGCATGCATGAGCAAGTCCCACTCCCCAGCAGCGACTCTACGGGCATTTTGCCAGACCGCAACCGCCATTTGATTTTCTGGTTGAGCCCAAGGAAAGGCCCCAGACCCTGAATACTGCTTCTGGAACTGCTTCACACCATGCAGCTTCTCACACACCTCAGTGAGGTCCAGCAGCAATTACTCCCAGGTCTCCACATGGCCAAGGCTGACCAGAAAAAAAAAATGTAGGGTTGGTGATAATGTCACAATCACGTGTGTCTGGACGCAGCGAGTTCCGCAAGGCAAACCCATGACACGCGTGACCCTGGATACACCGCCTCCAGTAGGGCGAATTTGAATAATAAAACGTGCAGCTGGATTCACCGCCTCCAACTGGCAAATTTAGGTAATACACGTTATATATACAGTAGTCTGGAAACCCCGCCTCCAGTAAGGTGAATTTAAATAATAAAGGGGAACCTGGGTAACAATAATAATGGTGGGCCCTGCGATAGGGAATAGGGATGTGGAGACCTCCTGTACTCCCCTGAGCCAGTGTCCCTGCACTCCTAACGTTCCCTATGCCGGTTCCTCACCAGGCGACGCACGCGTACCTCAAACCCTGACTCACCCTGCACTTAAACTCTCACTAGGGAATTGGTCGGTGTGGAAGCTAATCCCACCACTGCACTAAACACACACAAGGGAAAATGACTACATAGGGGGAACACCACTTAGCTTTGCTCTGCTGCGTACGCTCCTAGCAACAGAGCCCACCACCTGCATGCATCTTCTCCTCCAACCGGTTCCATCACCATAACCAGATCCATCACCATAGAGCAGCCTTGGAGCAGAGTCCACCACCAGTTGCAGCTGCCCAGTAAACAGAGTCCCAAAGATGAGTCCATGCTTGAGTCCAGTTATCAGCAACCAAGTCCAGCATGCTGAGTGCAACTCTCAGCTTAGTCGCCACTCCACCAAGCCATGCAAGCACTTCCTGCTGACACCATAAACTGCGACTCCACCACACCATGCCAGCCCTTCTTGCAGACCACATCATTGGACTCCACCAATCCATGCCAGCACTCCTTGCAGATTCCATAGCTGACTCAACCCCTTTGGCTGGGCTGCCCAGGACTCTCATTCAGCTTCTTCATCACCCAGGCTTCCTTGTGAATGACTAACTATCGCCAACCGTGATCAAACACACCTGACACTCTTTTATAGAGTCTCACACCTGATTTGTAATATGTGCACATTAAAACTAAAGTGTAATACCACTCACCACACCCGGGGCAACTTAGAACAAACAACACCATGTGTAATAATTCTAATGGCCACCGGGGCAATCAACCCACTTTGGCACCAAGCCAAAGGAAAAAAGTTCACTTTGTCCATCTACTTGTCAGATCCACCTTTGATCATGACAGATTAAATGGATTTCATCGGTTCTGAGACTGTTTTCTCATGACATATTGTAATTCATGATAGTGGTAAAATTTCTTTGATATGACTTGTGTTTATTTGTGAAAAAAAACAGAAATTTGGCCAAAATTTGGAACATTTTTATGCCCTTAAATCAGAGCGTTATGTCCCACAAAATAGTTAATAAATAACATTTCCCACATGTTTACTTTACATCAGCACAATTTTTAAAGCATAATTTTTTTGTTAGGAAGCTATAAGGGTTAAAAGTTGACCAGTGATTTCTCATTTTTCCAACAAAATTTACAAAGCCATTTATTTAGGGACCATCTCACATTTCAAGTGACTTTGAGAGGCCTATATGACAGAAAATATCCAAAGGTGGCACCATTTTAAAAACTGCACCCCTCGAGGTGCTCAAAACCACATTCAAGAAGTTTATTAACCCTTCAGGTGCTTCACAGGAATTTTTGGAACGTGGAAAGAAAAAATTAACATTTAATTTTTTTCACAAAGAAATGTTCTTTAGACCCCAATTTTTTTTTTATTTTTGCAAGAGTAACAGGGGGGAAAATGGGCCCCAAAATTTGTTGTGCAATTTCTCCTGAGCATGCTGATATCCCATATGTGGAGGAAAATCACTATTTGGGTGCAAAAATAAAAATGTTTTTTTAGCCCCAAATGTTGCATTTTCACAAGAGTAACAGAAAACTTTGCACTATATCATTTTTTGTGCAATTTCTCCTGAATACGCCAATACCTCATATGTGGGGCAATATACTATTTGGACATGCAGCAGGGCTTGGAAGAGAAGGATCGCCATTTGACTTTTTCAATGTAAAATTTGGTGGAATAATTAGCTGATGCCATGTCATATTTGGAGAGGCCCTGATGTGCCTAAACGGTGTCTGGTGAGCACCTTGAAATAAAAAATCAACTTTTTCCCACAAAAATATTTGTTAGCTCCAAATTTTGCATTTTCACAAGGGTAACAGAAGAATTTGCACCATACAATTTGTGGTGCCATTTCTCCTGAGTATGCCGATATCCCATATGGGGGGAAAACTGCTGTTTGGGGCCACAACAGGGCGGGAGCGCCATCTGACTTTTTGAATGCAAAATTTGCTGAATAATTAGGTGACGCCATGTCACGTTTGGAGTGCCTCTGATGTGCCTGAATAATGGAAATCCCCCACAAGTGACACCATTTTGGAAACTAGACCCCTCAGGAAACTTGTCTAGATGTGTGGTGGTTTTAGGTAAAACTCCCAGGTGCTTGACAGAAGTTTATAACGTTTATCTGTGAAAATAAAAAAATCACATTTTTCCCCACAAAAATGTTTTAGCACCAAATTTATCATTTTCACACTGGTAACAGGAGAATTTGTACAATACAATTTTTGTGCAATTTCTCTTGAGTACTGTATACTGATTCCCATATGTGGAGAAATACTAGTGTTTGGGCACACTGCATGCCTCAGAAAGGAAGGAGTGACGTTTTGGAACGCAGACATTGATAGAATGGTCTGTGGGTATGATTTCGCATTTGGAGAGCTCCTGATGTGCCTAAACAGTGGAAACCCCCCACATGTGACCCCATTTTGGAAAATAGACCCCTCAAGGAATGTATCTAGATGTTTAGCAAGCACCCTAAATTTATAACATAGAGCTGTAAATATAAAAAGAAATCACATTATTCTCACAAAAATGTTATTTTATTCCCACATTTTTTATGTTCACAAGGATTAGGGTGTGTGCACACGGTGTGGATTTTGCTGCGGATCCACTGCAGATCCGCAAGCAAGGTACAGTACAATGTTAACCAATGGATTTTAAAAACCGCAGTGCACATGCTGCATATTTTTCTGCTGCGGTTTTAAATCCATAGCATGTCAATTCTTTCTGAGGATTCTGCTGTGGTTTGACACCTGCTCTATTGTCCAGGTGTCAAAACACAGGGGCAAACCACAGGTAAACCACAGGTCATTTTTCCTGCGGATTTACCTGCAAATCCACGTGGAAAAATCCGCAGCTGAATCCGCACTGTGTGCACTGACCCTAACAGGAAAAAATGCACTCAAAAATTATTGTGCAATTTCTCCTGAGTACACCAATTCCCTATATGTGGTCGAAAACTACTTTTGAGGTATAGTATAAATGTCAGAAGGGAAGAAGCACCATATTGGAGTTCAGATATTGCTGGACTGGTTTGAGAGTGCCATTGGCAGAGCCCCTTAGGTGCAAGAATAGCAGAACCCTTCATAAGTGACTCCATTTTACAAACTACACTTCTCAGTGAATTGATCTAGGGGTGCAGTGATCATATTAACACCACAAATGTGTCAGAGAATTTTATACCATTGGGCAGTGATGAAAAAATAATTAGATTTTTATCACCAAAATGTAGTTTTAACCCCAGATTTTACATTTTCACAAGTGGAAATGGTCAAAAATGGGACCAAAATTTATCCCACAATTTCTCCTGAATTTAGACATACCCCATATGTGGTTGCACAGTGCTGCTTAGCCATACGGAAAGACCCGGGAGGGATGGAGTTCTATTTGTCTCCTGAAGCACAGATTTTCCTAGAATAGTTTGCAGACTCCATAACAGAGCCCCTAAGTGCTAGAAGAGTAGAATCCCCCTTCAAGTGATCCCATTTTGGAAATTATACCCCTTTGGGAATTTACTTACAGGTGTAGTCATGGTTTTGACTCCATAGGTGTTTTGCAGAAATAAGCAGCAGTGGATGTTGCTTAGTGAAAATTGCAAACTTCAGTTGTAGTCACCAGTACTTTGCAATGACCAGTACATTGCAGTGACCAGTACGTTGCAGTGACCAGTACATTGTGCCCAGCTCATTTTGGAGACATGCACTCGTAAACTAGGCGAGCTTTCATTGCTACAGAAATGCCAAACATGGGGACGCTAAATGTGATTTAGGCACACTGGGGCTCAGAAGGGAGGGGGACATTTGGATTTGGGAGCACAGAATTCGCTGGATTTCTTTTGGGGACGAGGAGTCATTTTACTTTTCCAGAGCCTTTATACTACCAGTAATGTGGAAGCCCCCTATATTTCCATTGACAGATGATGGACCTGAGTGGGGACTTTTTTATGGATTGATTTGAAGCCTTTGCTAGGAATATTTTACATATTATTTGGGATCACATTTGAAGTTTCCATCTAAAACTATGAGTGACGTGATTCAGATGAAACCCCCAAGGGATCCATTTCCTATAATGAGGCAGCAAAGTTACGCTTCAATCTGTCTGGTCTCTATTCAGCAGTGTCCGTCTTTTCATAAGTGTGCAAAACTGTGGCTGACAGCACTCTTATGCACTCCTAAAATGTCAGACACCACTGGATCGTAGACCAGACAGTGTCCACAATGCTTCTACCTTAATATAGAGAATCTTCCACTGGGGGTGCCATCTGATTCACGTATTTCAGAGATTTACATGGAAATCCTGATGTAAGCGCTCATCGTAGAGCACAGGACAAATATGCACTTAGCAGTTTATTCACACTTCCTTGTGTATTATTATATAAGAATTGTATGCACACAAACATTAATTTTGTAACCCATACATAGTTCAGTGTTTTTTCCTTACTATCATCTCTATGCATATGCAGCAATAGACTTTTTTTTGTCGCAATGGAGATATGGACTGTATATTATTAAACTGCTTTGCAGCACAATATACAGGATCTATATATAAGGTTTTGCTCTTATGAGAAACTCCATTTATTTACCACGCTGTCCTGCATGTGCTGAATACTTTTATGGCTATGCCACATGATCTGTTTTCTTTATACTATCTCACTGCTCTGATTTTAATGTTGCTTTTCTTGTATTTGAATCAATAAAGTTTTGCAATTTTAAATAGAAGTCTTCTTTTTGAATAAGATTATGCTTTATTTCTGTCAATGTAAAGCCCACAGCTGTCAGTTTTACCTTGACTGGTTCTGAAAAATAGGGAGATTCCACGTCTTTTTTTTTTAATTATATATTTATTTATTAGGTTAAACCAGTCTAAATACACCTGCATAAACGCACCTACACCACATGTGCCTTCCTTAACTGCGGAATTTCCGCATCAAATGCAAATCTATGGGGAAATTCCCAGAAGACTGAGCATTCCCGCAAGAGAAATTGACATGCTGAGGCTTGGAAACACACATTGCAGTTGAGTTTACATAGTGTAAAGAAAGGTAAAAAAAGAAGCACAGTGGTCAGGAGATTTCTATTCATTCAATCCACTGTGCTTGTACTGTGCAACACAGCCTTTTGGACACAGCAAAAATACAAAAATACTCTGCGTCCAGAACGCTAGTATTATTGATCATGGGCATGCAACCTAACAATCTAATATTAAAATAAAACTCCATAAACATACTGAGAGGTTAATTTGGAAGTTAGATTGTGAGCCTCAATCGGAATAAGGGCTGATGTAGATTAAGGTTTCTGCACATGACCGTTTAAATAGGACAAGTGCTATCCGTGGATTTGATAGATATCACTTGTACCCATGTTATACTATTGGACTGTGCACATGTCTGATTTTTTCCACAGAATGAGTGGTCTGAGCAAAAAGTAATTACCATGTCTGGTTTGAGTGTTGGGTGGAAATTGGTATTGCAAGTCTATGGGTCTGTGGCAAACAGTGGACCACACTTGGATGACTTAATGGATTGTCTGAATTATTTCCTCGATACACATAACATTGTGGATTATAGTTAAATTGTGACAAAATATACAATTGGTTGAGGAAGGTTGAACTTGATGGGCCTAGATCTTTTTTTATCCTATGTAACTATGAATGGAGAAGGTGGAGAAAATAGTTTTTTTCTTTCCACCTCCAAGACAAACAGGTTCCACTCTGACCAAACCCTGATCAAACTCTCCTTGAGAAGGCACGTGGGCGAAACACGCGTAGTGGCATTGGCGATGGTGTTTGTGATTTGGCAATCTACACTATGGGTAAACACTGAGCTTGCACTATTGCCACTAGATATACATTTCTGAAATGTCTGTTTGCAACTATATGATTATTGGATGATCTATATTTGAGTCCGACGTGGCACCATTTCCTTATTATTTTTGACTGACCACCACTGCATTTTTTCTATACTTGGTACATCCTCTTTGCTAAAAACTTCATGCATGTGTCCTTTATTTTTTGTGATATATGGTTTTTAAATTTGTGTTCAATAAACTTTATTGATTTTATTTTCTGGTGTTAGTGGTTTATAGATGCTTTTTATTCATCTTTAGGTTATATAAACTCTGATTAGAGTCTGATTAACATAACGGGACCATTTTTCTAGGATGGAAAGAAAGCAGTTGTGTGAACCTTGCCTAAGGACAAGCTCTGTGCAGCAAAATGAATAAAATAAAATGAATGAATAACAAAAAAAAATGAGAAAGAGAGAAAGAGAAAACAAGAAATGTATTTTCTAAAGTTTAACATGCCATTATTGGGTTATCAATGTAACAATTAAAGTAGAATTTGCAGGAATTAGATTTTCCTCTTTCTTTAGAATCTTTCCATAATGAGATTCCACATTATATATTGAGAGTACATAGATACAAAACAGAAAGCTGAACTTTCCGGTGACATTTTGGTTATAAGTTAAGGGCCATTCAGAAATCGCTTGGACTCAGACATTTACAAATTTTCTCCCTAGTATCATTATCTCAGCGACATGGTCCTAATGGGAAATAAATCTATCATATATAATAGACACGTTTGTGGATTTTTATAACAAAAGAGTGAAAAAAATCAGATGGCACTGACATTACAGCAAATCCTGAGTCTACCTTTTGCATAGCCTTTGGGTATTCGCAGGTGCTGTCTAGTACATAAAGCATTGTTATCAAAATAGCAAAGTGGTTTTTTGTGAATAAGTAGAGGCAGCTTTTCCAGTGAAGCATGGCAATCACATTAGGCAAAATGAGGACATCTATTGGGTTATGTAGAAAACATTGAAACATACAATCACCCTAAGCTACTGCAAATCATGCTCAAAAGGCATTGATGAACAGCTTTGTGCCAGCGGAGGCACTTTGCCTTGATAAATGAGAGCTGTAGGACCATGCAATGACTAATGTGATGTACAAAGTAAATGCACCGGGCGACTAGGTTGTGTCCATCTTTTTAAGCTTGAGGCGTTTGGAAACTATTTCTCAGCAGTAAACAATATCAGAATGCATACCAAGGAAAACCTCAGCAGCAAATGTAACTTTCCAGGGAGAAAGGATACTAGTAATTATGCTTACAGCTTATCAGCCTTCTCCATATGTTGCCTCAGGGATCAGACAGGATTGAAAAAGCTAACATAAACTTCTAATGTATTCAATAACAAGCTTCCAGCTACCAAGATGGCAAAATATTGGCAGATTTAATATTCCTAGGTGCCACGATATATTATTAAAACATATATGTTTTACCTTAGTGGCTGCGTTCAATTATTCCAAGTAATTGAGATAAATTGTGTGAATTACTGTATAGTGGTGGAAGATGTAATTATATTATTACGTTGCTGTTATTAATATAACAGAATATATAATGTACACTCACTGGCCACTTTATTAGGTACACCATGCTAATAACGGGTTGGACCCCCTTTTGCCTTCAGAACTGCCTCAATTCTTCGTGGCAGAGATTCAACAAGGTGCTGGAAGCATTCCTCAGAGATTTTGGACCATATTGACATGATGGCATCACACAGTTGGCGCAGATTTGTCGGCTGCACATCCCTGATGCGAATCTCCCGTTCCACCACATCCCAAAGATGCTCTATTGGATTGAGATCTGGTGACTGAGGAGGCCATTTGAGTACAGTGAACTCATTGTCATGTTCAAGAAACCAATCTGAGATGATTCGAGCTTTATGACATGGCGCATTATCCTGCTGAAAGTAGCCATCAGATGTTGGGTACATTGTGGTCATAAAGGGATGGACATGGTCAGCAACAATACTCAGGTAGGCTGTGGCGTTGCAACGATGCTCAATTGGTACCAAGGGGCCCAAAGAGTGCCAAGAAAAAATTCCCCACACCATGACACCACCACCACCAGCCTGAACCGTTGATACAAGGCAGGATGGATCCATGCTTTCATGTTGTTTACGCCAAATTCTGACCCTACCATCCGAATGTCGCAGCAGAAATTGAGACTCATCAGACCAGGCAACGTTTTTCCAATCTTCTACTGTCCAATTTCGATGAGCTTGTGCAAATTGTAGCCTCAGTTTCCTGTTCTTAGCTGAGAGGAGTGGTACCCAGTGTGGTCTTCTGCTGCTGTAGCCCATCTGCCTCAAAGTTCGACGCACTGTGCGTTCAGAGATGCTCTTCTGCCTACCTTGGTTGTAACGGGTGGCAATTTGAGTCACTGTTGCCTTTCTATCAGCTCGAAACAGTATGCCCATTCTCCTCTGACCTCTGGCATCAACAAGGCATTTCCGGCCACAGAACTGCCGCTCACTGGATTTTTTTTCTTTTTTGGACCATTCTCTGTAAACCCTAGAGATGGTTGTGCGTGAAAATCCCAGTAGATCAGCAGTTTCTGAAATACTCAGACCAGCCCTTCTGGCACCAACAATCATGCCACGTTCAAAGGCACTCAAATCACCTTTCTTCCCCATACTGATGCTCGGTTTGAACTGCAGGAGATTGTCTTGACCATGTCTACATGCCTAAATGCACTGAGTTGCCGCCATGTGATTGGCTGATTAGAAATTAAGTCTTAACACACAGTTGGACAGGTGTACCTAATAAAGTGGCCAGTGAGTGTATATTAATGATGATAATTCTGGAAGTGTTTGAAAACTGACATTTTGTTTCGCATGGCCATAAACCAGTGTTAATGTTAATGTACGTGTATCAAAGTACTGGCAGTTATAACATGGATGAATGTGACATGCCTCTCTATTCTCTTCATACAGGTAACCAGCTCTTTCAATCTCTGCTCTGAATCAACCTGTGTTTCTCCACTCCATTCAATGTCAGCAAGCAGTTAATCCTGAATGCTATATATGTGTTTTCAACTATGCAAGCTTATATCTGGTATATAGCTTTTTCAACTTACTCTGCTTGTCCCCTTATGTTGTGAGGTCAAGAAACTTTTCAAAGTGCTTTATGATCCATATAGTGCTGGACATCTGTTTATTTGACCACAACATTTTATTGGGTCCTGCTGTCTCAATTTAGTTTGATTGATTAACGAGAAGAGAGAGAGCAAAAAAAAAAAAGTTCTAAGTCTTAGCCTCCTATATATTCAGATATAGCTTGGGGAAGGCATTTATGCACATGTAATCTAAGTACATGTATCAAAGTACTGGCAGTTATAACATGGCAGTTAGACAAGGCAGGAGACAGGTAAGACATTTATATACATCTACTCCCTGTACATTTGGAATACAACAAATATATACCATATGCATTTGTGTCATTTATACATTTATATCCTGGCCGCTGCATTCACACACATCCACCGCCCTGGCATTAACTCTATACACTCCATCCATATCGGCCCCTCGCTCCTTTCCTCTCCTATGTATAGCACTCATGCTCTTTTCACATTGTTAAATTGCACAGATCCAGTCAGTCCTACCATTCAACATAAGAGACGCTCTCACAAATCACTTAACCATCTGCTCACTCTTTCTATCCTCCTTCTCCTTGTCGCAGGAGACATTGCTCCCAACCCTGGTCCCCCATGTTATAGAAAGTCAAACCTCACAACTGCTACACTCAGAAACCCCTCTAATCTTATTAATATTCCCTGCATGCCATCTGTCTCTCTTAATTGTGCACTTTGGAATTCTCGCTCAGTGTGTAACAAACTCTCCTTCACTCATGACTTTTCCTTTTTAATTCTCATAACCTCCTGGCTCTTACTGAAACCTGGATCCAGCAGTCAGACACTACTGCTGCTGCTGCTCTTTCATACTGGGGACTACATTTCTCTCATACACCAAGATCAGACCATAGAGCAGGTGGAGGCGTTGGTCTGCTTCTATCACCAAAATGTACCTTTCAGGTTATCCCTCAACTATCCTCACTAGTCTTCCCTTCTTTTGAGGTCCATGCCGTCAGACTCTACACCCCCATCTCCATGCGAGTGGCGGTGGTGTATCGTCCTCCCTGCCCCTCCCATCAGTTCCTGGATCATTTTGCCACTTTGCTTCCACATTTTCTCTCCTGTGACATCCCTACCCTCATCATGGGAGATTTCAACATCCCCATTGCTCTTCCACTCTCCCCATCTGCTACTCACCTTTTATCTCTAACCTCCTCGTTTGGCCTTTCGCAGCTTACTAATTCTCCAACGCATGAAGATGGAAACTCCCTCGACTTGGTCTTCTCTCGGCTTTGTACAGTTGATGATTTTGCAAACTCCCCTCTCCCGCTCTCTGACCACAATCTTCTTTAATTCTCTATCAAGAACTGCCAGGCTGCTCAGGTCACCCCCACTGTCCATATTTATAGAAACATACAGGCCATTAACACCCAGAAACTTATGAAGAACTTGCAGTCTTCATTGGCCCCTATCTCCTCCCTCTCATGTCCTGATTCTGCATTGAAGCATTACAATGAAACACTTCAAAGTGCCCTGGATGAATTTGCACCCCCTATAAATAGAACACCACAACACAGACGACGACAACCCTGGCACACCTTGCAAACACGTTTCCTGCAGCGGTGCTCCAGGTGCGCCGAACGTCTGTGGAGAAAATCCAATCTACACGAACATTTCATCCATTATAAGTTTATGCTTCGAACATACAACACTGCCCTTCACCTCTCCAAACAAACCTATTTCAACACCCTCATCACCTCACTGTCCAATAACCCGAAATGTCTCTTTGACACTTTTCAGTCTCTACTCAAACCAAGAGTACAGGCCCCAACCACGGAGCTCCGAGCTGACGATCTGGCCAATTACTTCAAAGAAAAAATTGACCAGATTCGACAGGAAATTATCTCCCAATCACCTCATACCATGCACTGTCCTCCCTCCCCCACTGCATCTAGCTCACTCTCTGATTTTGAACCAGTCACAGAAGAAGAAGTAAGCAGGCTCCTTGCATCTTCTCGCCCAACCACTTGCACCAGTGACCCATTTCCATCACATCTCCTCCAGTCCCTTTCCCCTGCTGTCACCCCTCACCTAACTAAAATATTTAACCTCTCTCTCTCTTCTGGTATCTTTCCCTCCTCATTTAAGCATGCCATCATACATCCACTACTTAAAAAACCATCCCTCGACCAAAACTGTGCCGCTAACTATAGACCTGTCTCTAATCTTCCCTTCGTCTCTAAACTCCTGGAACGCCTGGTCCACTCCCGTCTGATCCGCTATATCTCTGATAACTCTCTTCTCAACCCTCTCCAATCCGGTTTCCGCTCTTTACACTCTACTGAAACTGCCCTCACTAAAGTCTATAATGATCTACTAACAGCTAAATCAAATGGTCATTACTCCATGCTAATTCTCTTGGATCTCTCTGCAGCATTTGACACTGTTGATCATCAGCTCCTCCTCACTATGCTCCATTCCATTGGCCTCAAGGACACAGTTCTCTCCTGGTTCTCCTCCTATCTCTCTGACCGCTCCTTTACTGTATCTTTTGATGGCTCCTCCTCCTCTCACCTTCCCCTTACTGTTGGGGTTCCTCAAGGATCAGTTCTAGGCCCCCTCCTCTTCTCCTTGTACACTGCCCCTATTGGTCAAACAATCAGTAGATTTGATTTCCAGTACCATCTCTATGCTGATGACACCCAATTATATGCTTCTTCTCCTGACATCACGCCAGCCTTTCTAGAAAACACCGGCGATTGTCTAAACGCTGTGTCTAACATCATGTCCTCACTATATCTGAAACTGAACCTGTCAAAGACTGAACTCCTTGTGTTTCATCCCTCTACTAATGTATCTATACCCGACATTGCCATTTCTGTTTCTGGTTCCACTATTACTTCCCAGCAACATGCCCGCTGTCTTGGGGTCATACTTGACTCCGAGCTTTCCTTCGCCCCCCACATTCGATCACTGGCTCGCTCTTGTCATCTGCACCTCAAAAACATCTCTAGAATTCGACCTTTTCTTACTTTTAACTCCGCAAAAACTCTTTCTTTTTCTCTTATTCATTCTCGTCTCGACTATTGTAACTCTCTATTAATCGGTCTCCCTCTTACCAAACTCTCCCCCCTCCAATCTGTCTTGAATGCTGCAGCCAGGATCATATTCCTCACCAATCATTACACAGATGCCTCTACCTTGTGCCAGTCATTAAGCTGGCTACCCATCCACTCCAGAATTCAGTATAAACTTATTACCCTCACCCACAAAGCCCTCTATGGCTCAGCACCACCCTACATCTCCTCCCTTGTTTCAGTATACCACCCTACCCGCGCCCTCCACTCTGCTGATGACCTGAGGTTAGCATCCTCAATAATCAGAACCTCCCACTCCTGTCTCCAAGACTTTACACGTGCTGTGCCAATTCTTTGGAATGCACTTCCCAGGTCAATACGAGTAGTCCCCAATCCCCAAAATTTTAAGCGTGCCCTGAAAACGCATTTATTCAGACTGGCCTATCGCCTCAACACATTAACCTAATCTATCCCTGTGTGGCACAGCCAAAAGTTTTACCATAACCAGGTTCCCCGCATCATGTTCCCACATGCTTTATGCATCCATTAGACCTCTGTGTCTGTACTGTTACACACTTAACATTATGGCTGGTCCATACAATCAGGGCAACTGTTACCACCCACCTTTCGTGTCTACCTCTTTCCTCATAGACTGTAAGCTTGCGAGCAGGGCCCTCATTCCTCTTGGCATTTGTTATGCTGTAATGTCTATTGTCTGTAGAAATCCCCTCTGAAATATAAAGTGCTGCGGAATATGTCGACGCTATAGAAATAAAATGTATTATTATTATTATTATGTGCGTATTACTAAGAACAAGACGCCTTTCAGATGGTTCTATGGAGACAAAACTAAATAATAAAGTACCTGGAGGGTGTAGATGCTGTTGCCAAAATATGGATATTATGGAATCATCTTCTGAAACCTTATAAAGTCGTCCATACACATTAGATGACTGTCAGCCAAACGATGCTTTGGTCAGCCGTTACAGGAGTGCTTGCTCAACCGATTGTTCATGTGTGTCACAGACGTGGTTTGTGGAACCACTGTGTCACGGACCGTGGAGAGCCTAGAGGGGCATGACTAAGTAAACACCTGACTGTTCACTAGAGCCTCTGATGGTGAGGGTAGACTTGGCTCCAAATGAACGCCAGGTGCCACTCCAGAACAGACCAACGAACACGCAGCAGCTGGACCCAGAGGACAGACTGAAGGACAGACTGAAGGACAGACTGAAGGAATGCAGCACACAGAGTTTGCACCAGAGTGCAGCAGACAGAGTTCGCACCAGAGTGCAGCAGACAGAGTTTGGTATGAGAGTGCAGCAGGCAGGATTAGCCCCAGAGTGCAGCAGGTAGGATTTGCTCCGGAGTGCAGCAGGCAGGACTTCCACCAGAGTGCAACAGGCAGGACTTGCACCAGAGTACAGCAGGCAGGACTTGCATGTCTAAGGCCTGTTTCACACTTCAGTTGTTTGACGTCAGTCAAAATCCACCGTTTTTAAAAAAAAACGGATCCGCCATGTTTTTGGGTGGATCCGCCTTTTTTCCCATAGACTTGCATTAGCAGTGGATTTTGACAGATGGTCATCTGTTGAATCCGTTTTTTGATGGATCAGTCATAATTTTGGCGTCCGCTGTCTGGAGTGGACGGACAATGAAACGTTTTTTGTCTGCGTTAAAACTCTGTTTTTCCAGAGTCTGATTGCTTTAAATTGCAGACATTGGTGGCTGAAATGGATCAATCAAAAAACTGATCCGGTGCATCCGTTTGTTGTCAAACGGAAACGGATCCGTTTTTTTACTCCTTGGCAGATTTCAACTGACGTAAAAAGTGGGGTTAGACTTGACTCCCCTTGAACGCCAAGTGCCACTCCAGGACAGACCAACAGACATGCAACAGCTGGACCCAGAGGACAGATTGGAGGGAGCAGCTGGCAGAGTTTGTATTAGAATGCGGCAGACAGAGTTCGCACCAGAGTGCAGCAGAGTTCGCACCAGAGTGCAGCAGACAGAGTTTATATCAGAGTGCAGCAGGCAGGATTTGCAGCGGAGTGCAGCAGGAAGGATTTGCACCAGAGTGCAGCAAGAACTGCTATGCAACCTTACACAAATTAGACTGCAAAACAGGAAGGTTCCTCATGCACCTCGACAGTGGAGAGGAAGCAAAATATATACATAATGCCTCTCAACCATTGGCTGTGGAAGAAATAGTAAGTGCACGCACTGGCCTTTTAAGAGGGCGGAAGCTTGCATGTGTGCCCTAAGGACACGGTTGGAAGCCCGGCTGGAAGTTCTCCAGGGAGCATGCAGAGCATGAGGAAGAGAGGAACCCACTGCAACACAGGTGAGTGAAATGGCATGCCGGAGACCCTAACCCTAACACTGTGTTTTATATGAGAAAGACATCAACAGACAAATCTGACGGTGACTTAAAGGGACTCTGTCAGCACGGAATGACTGGTTCCGCCGTGAAGCACCGCGCGTGTGTACTTGGTTTGGACAGTCATTTATATATACACCTTACCACCTGCTTGCTTTCCATCTAACGCCACGTTTCTCTCACTCTTTGAAGCCAGAGCTGTCATTCAAAGAAGATAGGATGGATATAGAGGGAAAACAAGCAGGTGGGATGGTGTATTTAAATGATTGACCCACCCCGTTGTGAAGCACCGAGCCGTGGTACTTAGTTTGAGCAGTCATTCTATGCTGAAAAAGTCCGTTTAACTCTTAGAGAACAATGTGATCACCAGACCAAAATTCGGACATATCAAATTGACATCTATCCCAATGATCAGTAAGCCGGCACCCCCATATCCATTACAGTGTTGGCCGAACCCATCAATATTGGTGGTTTCGGCCGGCTGACATTAGTCTCTAATGTGTATTGGGGCTTTTACTTTTATAAAGAATTTATTAATATTAAAGAGGTTGCTAAGCTTGAAAAAAGTTGCCTTTTTTTGTGTGTAAAGATCAATAAGATACAACTTACCAGTATAATTGAGTTAACAAAGCTTCTCTGATCTTGAGATATCAGTATAGGTCTTGAGTCCCAGCGTAGCCACTGCTGGTGTTGTTTCCACACAGAAAGAGCTTCTTGAACTGGCTTGTCGCTGCTATTGTGTGTAAATGGGGTCTGGCTGACTACTCATGGCTCATCTACTTTTCATGCACAGAGGCCCTCTTCTGATTGTGTTTGCACCTGCTCCTTCATACACATCACCGGCGAAGTGCCAACACAAAATGCCTTCTCTTGAGTCAAAACTTATCTAGAAGTAAAAGGTGCTGGTATCCTAGACTGGCATTGATTTCCCTGGGAAAACCTTCTTTATCAGATATTAGTAAGTTGTATTCTTTTGAACTTTACATGTATCAATTTTGATACAGGAAAGATATACACCTTTGTACCGTGTTAGCCAGTAGATAGAAAAATATTTGGAATTGAGAATCCTTAGTGGTTGATATGGTTTAATGGCTAACTGAAAAGATGGTAACAAATTGCAAGCCTTCGAGACTACTCAGGTCTCTTCATCAGGCATATACACTAATACAAAATCTGAAGAATCACATATTTATACACAACTCACCGCAGAACTGTCATTATGGGAGAGTGATAAAGAGTTGTGTCCAGGAATATTGCAACAGTTCGTAGATAAGGAGTGAAAGTTTTATTGTCCTCTGATTGGAGTCTGGTTCTGTGTTTTGATGCCTCCACAAGGTCTGAGGAGCAAATTTCTTAATTGATGTAAAAAGACAAAAATCCTTGCGACACATTCATTCCTGCACTAAATGTGTCAAAGGTTGTCATAAGTTTATACTCCCAGACTCTCCTGTATCTCTGAAATTTGAAGTTACCTTTCAATACAAGTAATTTCAGGTCTATGGTGCTGTGATCAGGCCCACAAAAATGTTTGTCCACAGGTAGATCCATTCATTTTTCTCTTATTGTGTGGCAGTGAGAATTCATCCTTGTTCTAAGCTTTTGCCCTGTCTCCCCCACATACAGACCCCAAGTTGGACATTTAGTACAAATAATTAAGTACACTACATTAGATGTAATGCAGCTGAAAGTACCTGTGATCTTGCAGTCCTGATGTGAATCTTTGTAATATCTAATATCCCACACCAGGAAGGATTAATTGCCTGCAAATTCTTCATAGAAAACACAGGGACTGATGTTATTTCTGTGTTGAAACTTATAAAATTCATCCTCACCCACAATTACTTTGAATTTGACAACAGGATATATCTACAGGAGACTGACACAGCAAAGGGAAGTAAAATGACTCCACAGTATACAAATCTTTTCATGGCCAAGCTTGAAAGTGGCTTTTTGTCCTCATGTCCCATCAGGCCTCTGGCCTACTACCTCTACATTGATGATATTTTAATCATCTGGATGGAGTCTGAGCCACTGCTAAAGACATTCCATGAACAATTTAATCAATTTCATCCCACCATCAACCTAGCACTCAACTACTCCAGCACTGAAATTAACTTTTTGGACACCATCATTAAGCTACCGAACAATGAAATAGAGACATCCCTGTATCGGAATCCAATTGACCGTCCAACATACCTTAAATAGGACAGCTTGCATCCAAAACATGAAAAACTCTATTGTCTACAGCCAAGCCATCAGACACAATCGTATATGTTCCAATCCCATGGATACAGATAAACACTTTGGTTGTCTCAGAAAGACCTTTTTGAATTAGGGCTACCATCCAAGAACAATTGAAAACCAGATTACACGAGCCACCAGAATATCAAGGAATCACCTGCTACATTACAAAGCTAAAGAAAAAAATAGCCGGGTACCTCTAGTAGTCACCTACAATCCAAATCTGGAAGTGTTAACACTAGAAGTCCCAGAAATTTCGAGCTCCCCCCTGAAGTCCCGAAAGAGGGTCAAATGACCCTTAGTCAGAACTGACCACTCTGATGGCTCCAATTAGCATCCTTTCATTTGTAAATGTGGCCATTGTCTGAGGAATCTGTAGGGGGGAGTAGAGCTGAATTCATCCTCAAAACACTGTGTGAAACACAGGTCAAGAGACTTTGCATTTTGAGGGAACTGACAATTTGTATAAACCACACATTTTGTTTTGAAGCACACATGAAGTGTTTTGGGAGAGATGTGACCTTTTGCTGCTGATCCGTGATGTTGTGCTGGTCATTTTGCCAAATGTACATATAGTTTGCAAAACATACAATCTGTTTCAATTTTTCAAGTTTTTCTAAAAGAATTTAGTTATGTTTTTCTTTTAAGCTGACGCTGCAGACAGATCCTCTGGGACAGATGGTGTAGTGCAGCAATGATGCTGTAACCCTCCACAGGTAGGGCTGTTGGTCCCAGGGCAGTGTAGTGGAATGTTTAGGAATAGGGTGCAGTGTTTGGCACAGAGATGTAGCAGTGCTGAGGATGTTGCAAGAAGGAGGCAAGGACACAACAGGGTGCAGTTTCTTTACCTTTACTTGGCAAACGCAGTCCAGGGTTCTGGTTACAGATCGCACAGGAGCAGGCTAGCCTGGAAGCAACTCAGGGATCTCTCTATCAGATGGGTTGTGTAGTCTCCTTCCTAGCGCTGGCTTGAGGTACATGCAGTACAGTGTTACACTGAAGTGCCTCCTTCTTATCTTCTCTTAGAACTACCTCGTATGGCAGACAGCTGTAGCCTTCTATCTCTCTTGGCTCACACGTCACTGTTGTGCCCCGAGTCTTAGTTGGGAATAGAGCATTTACAGCTTCCTATTCCTCTGGTTTCTGTTGCAGGACCTTCAGTATCCATACAACCGTGGAGACCAGGCTCCAGATCATGCGCTATCACTGGGAGGGAGCTCTCTATCCTCAGCTCAACCTCCAGCTTCTCTCCACACATCTACACTCGTTACTCTTCTCACACTCACTCCTCATTTCCCCTCCTGGCCCTAAGAAAGCACTCCTCCCCCAATTCTGGTTCAGAGCTCCCTCTGCTGGCCTGGAGTGGGAACTGTGTTGCATGACATGGTTAACTGTTAGAGAGACCCTTCATTGCCTCCAAGCCTGTCATCACCCTCCCTGGAGGAAGGCAATGCCACTGTGGCGACCATACTCCTAGGGGCACCACATAATACACCATCCAATTTCAGCCTGTTAAATTGAGGTGTAATCTCTCCTGGGCCTGAGACAATAGTTCAGCATCCTCAAATCTATAGTGAGATTCAAATTCTCACCAATCCTATAGACACCCTCCACCTTGTCATACACCATCCAATTTTCAGCCTGTTACATTGAGGTGTAATCTCTCCTGGGCCTGAGACAATAGTTCAGCGTCCTCAAATCTATAGTGAGATTCAAATTCTCACCAATCCTATAGACACCCTCCACCTTGTCATACACCATCCAATTTCAGCATGTAACATTGAGGTGTAATCTCTCCTGGGCCTGAGACAATAGTTCAGCGTCCTCAAATCTATAGTGAGATTCAAATTCTCACCAATCCTATAGACACCCTCCACCTTGTCATACACCATCCAATTTCAGCATGTTACATTGAGGTGTAATCTCTCCTGAGCTTGAGACAATAGTTCAGCGTCCTCAAATCTATAGTGAGATTCAAATTCTCACCAATCCTATAGACACCCTCCACCTTGTCATACACCATCTAATTTCAGCCTGTTACATTGAGGTGTAATCTCTCCTGGGCCTAAGACAATAGTTCAGCATCCTCAAATCTATAGTGAGATTCAAATTCTCACCAATCCTATAGACACCCTCCACCTTGTCATACACCATCCAATTTCAGCATGTTACATTGAGGTGTAATCTCTCCTGGGCCTGAGACAATAGTTCAGCGTCCTCAAATCTATAGTGAGATTCAAATTCTCACCAATCCTATAGACACCCTCCACCTTGTCATACACAATCCAATTGCAGCCTGTTACATTGAGGTGTAATCTATAGTGGGCCTGAGATAATAGTTCAGCCTCCAAAAATCTCTAGGGAGCTTCCAATTCTCCCCAATACTATATACACACCTTGTACTTTGACACAGACCAGCCAATTTCAGCCCGTTACATTGAGGTGTAATCTATTGTGGGCCTGAGTTAATAGTTCAGCCTCCTAAAATCTCTAGGGAGCTTACAATTCTCCCCAATACTATATACACCTTGTACTTTGTCATACACCAGCCAATTTCAGCCTGTTAAATTGAGGTGTAATCTATAGTGGGCCTGAGATAATAATCTCTAGGGAGCTTCCAATTCTCCCCATTACTATATACATAGGTCGCCTTCGCACACCCAGGGCAGCGGGGTACTCGGTACCGGGCCGGTGTCGAGGCGGGAATGTGTCACAGCAACGGTGACTCGGTCCGTGGCCCTGGGCGCCCAATATCAATGGCGGTGATGTTAAAGTTTATATGAATAGTTCGTGACGCCACCCGTGGTGTTTGGCAAGTAAGTTGTTAAGCCAACGCTGCATGCAGATCCTCTGGGACTGATGGTGTGGTGCAGCAGAGATAGTATAGCTCCCCACAGGTGGAGCTGTAGTCCCAGGGCAGTGTAGGTGCAATGGAAGAGGAGAGGCGCAGAATGGTATGGATGCTGGTACCCAGGTGTAGTGGTGCTGGAATAACTGGAGGACACCAGAGTATGCGGTTCCAAAGCTTTACTCACTGTTTGCAGTTCACACAACTGCCTGCCTCCGTACTGTGTTCTCCAGGTCAGGGCTCCAGCCAACCTCCAGGCAGGATAGTATTCTCCCTTCCACACTCCGCCAACATGTACCTTACTGAATGACTCCTCCAATGCGCCTTTAGGTGCGAAGCACTCCAGTACTTAGTTACCCTGGAATGCCTCTCTCTAGGTGTTCCTACTCTTTACTTGTATGACAGACAGCTGTAGCCTGCTTCGGGGACTCCTCACTGCGTCCCGGCTCTCTATTCAGTTGCTGTTGTGTCCCAAGTCTATGATGAGAGCAAGGCGCTAGCGGTTCACTATTCCTCCGGTGTCTGTTGCTGGACATAAAGATCCAATCAACCTTGGGGACTGGGCCCCGGCCTTTGCGCTCTCCGGACTGGAAGGGATCTCTCTCTCTCAACCTGCTTCCCACCGTCCTTCTATTCTCCTTCGCTCTGATCTGTTCTATCTCTTTCTTATGGAATCTGTAGTCTTCAGTCTACGTCTCTTTCTCCTTTTCTTCCTTCCCTGAGGAGCTCGTTCCACTAAGACCAGTCCTCAGCCTCTCCTGACTGACTGCCTTCCTCCGCCTTGAGCTCCTCTCAGGCTGACCTGCTGTCAGCCTGCTCTCTCTCTCAGACCCTCGTCTGACTGACTTGAAATCCTACACCTTCCCTCTCTTTTATATCTAACTCGACCCGCCTCCCCAGCACCTCTCGTGTTACGAAGCCAGGGACCACAAAAGGCACCCTATGACCTTTCCAGCATAAAGCATGGATGGGTCCCTGCTGAACTATCCTGTGTGTGGGGGTGCAGGTGTTGGAATGTGGAAAGGAGTTCCCAGCCTACCTGGATGGTGGGGCACTACACCTTAGGAGAAGGTGCAGTACCTCTGTGGCGACTGAAGCCTCAGGGGCACCACATACCCCCCGTTAAACACAGCACGTCCGCGGGCTGTAAGACAACAAAAGGCACAATACAGGAACACACAAAAATTTTTAAATGCTATTCAACAATACTTATCTAATCTTCCTAATGTAGGAGGCACATTTCTTAAACGTTACAAACAGGTTAACTTCCTATCTTAATATGAAAAATTTACTTAAGTGCAATTCCTAGTTCAAAGTGCTATAGTCAACACTTTTTTTTATTTCATTTTCTATCAATTATTCTCTTTTTCTTTCTTTCTTCTACTGGACGCAAGACACTGACCATTTACTCTTGGCCTGTCACCTGTCACTTTCAATTCTTCAGTCTTTATTCAATTCTCACATTCTATCTCAAAACTTTTCTAATTCTCTGTATCAAATATTCTAAAAAAAAAATTTACTTTTCATAAGACATAACATTATCAAATACGTTATCCTAAAACATTCAAAATTCTTGTAAGGTGCTGAACACTGCTCCCAGCCGGGATTTTTTGCAGTGTCCCTTGAGGTAGACATCATTCCTCGAAAAGTGTGCATGCAAAAACACCATCTTCGCAAACAGTCTTTATATGTAAAACCAAGAGAGAGCACCCAAAGGGGTGCAAACTATTTACGAGAAAGTTTTGGATCACACAGCGTTCATGATCTCCACAGTTCCATTTGTAGAAACAGGCAACAAAAGTGCTACCGGAAAAACATGATAGCAAAAAGGCACAACTGGTGCAAACAAACCCTCCTGGGTAACGAGATTTAGTAAATGTAAATTTTCAATTGTGGTTCCCTCCTAGGGTTCTGGAAGCTGAACCATCACCATATTCAAGATAATCATTGACTATTTTTAGGTAGTCCTCTTCCCACGGTGTCAAGCCAAAGATCTTCTTTTTAGGCTGCCGAACTGGAGGTGTTGCAAGAGCAGCCTGATTCCTAGGATCAGGTACCTGAGCAGTCTGAGTGGTACCGGTGGATGGAGGGGCATTGACTGGTTTCGATGGTAGGTACCTCTCGATGAACTCTGCAGGGATACGTCATACATTCAAGGCGTACCACCCCCGGAGTCCGTCATGCCGGGTGAAAGTCACATACTCCCCAGGCTGCAGGTCTCTATCTGGATGCCCTTTCCTTAGATGGGACTCCACATCCCACCGGTTGAAGAACAGGTCACCAATGCACTTGGGGTCCGCGATGAATCCAAACCCCCTCTCCTTATTCACATTCAGCACCTGCCCCATCCGGCTGCATCCCGGGGGCCATGATGACCTGCACGGGCCCTCTCCTTCCGGGCCAGATCCGGGCCCAACACAGCCTGCTTCCTCTGCTCCCTCTCCCAGTAGTCCGCTGCCTGCTTTGTAATGGTGGCTCGGCAATAGGCTTCATTCTGCTCCTCCCGGGACCTGCTTTCACCCACAGCACCAGCATCCCGGTCCCAGACCAGATCCAGGACGACCTGGCCAGCCGCTGCAACTGCGGTACACCCCAGGGCCTTCCCAGGTGGAGGAACATCTGACATACCTGGGGCCTCCTGGCGGTGCGGCCTCTGCTCCGGTGCAGGCGGTGACGGAGAGGATGGTAGCTCCGGGTCCGCGGGGGCTTCGGTCGGGACCTGCGCAGCCGCAACAGGTCCGGGCGGGAGCACGGTCTCACCTCCCGGGTCCTCCGGTGACTTCTTTGGGCGAGCGGGACGCAGTCGCACGGACAGCGTGGAGGTGAAAGTTAACGCTGCCGGGGAGCAGTCTGGTGCGGCAGCGGCAGGTACCGATGGAGGGGGTACCGCTGATGTAGGCCCCGCCGGGGCGTGCTGCCGTCTCAGCCTCCCCAGCGCTTCTCTTCTTAGCTGAAGACGGGTAGTCAGTTCCGTGATCTCATCCTGTAGCTGCCGGCAAATCATGCCAGCTTCAGGGTTGGAGCCGTCAGCCATGGCGTCAGGGAGATACATTTCCCCGCGCTCCGCAGGCCTCCTTCCCTGACTCTCCAAAATGGCATTCTGGCGTTCTTCTTCTTGCTCCGCCCTTCTGCTTGCCACTGGCTTTCTCTGCCCCTCCTTCTGGGGGCGGCGTCTTCTTCCCGCGCCTCCATACCAAGCCAGTATACGAACCTCTCGGGGGGAGGGCCATGCATCAGTCACATAGTAATTCAGGCAGGGACGGCCCAAGACTCTTCGCGGTCTTTTCTTAGGACCTCCCATCTCTTCACGCCCTTCTTCTCTGCGCCAGCGGCCATTTCTAATGTCCATTTTACAGTCTATTAAATTTGGTCTTCTGCACATTTTCAAAAGTTGTAAACCCGAGGCACACAGAACCCGATGGCATCGGGTCTCGTCATCCTGTTCGTGATGCCAAAATTGGGTCGCCCTCGCACACCCAGGGCAGCGGGGTACTCGGTATCGGGCTGGTGTCGAGGCGGGAATGTGTCACAGCAGCGGTGACCCGGTCCATGGCCCTGGGCACCCAATATCAATGGCAGTGATGTTAATGGTGATAAAGTTTATATGAATAGTTCGTGACGCCACCCGTGGTGTTTGGCAAGTAAGGTGGTAAGCCAACGCTGCATGCAGATCCGCTGGGACTGATGGTGTGGTGCAGCAAAGATGGTATAGCTCCCCACAGGTGGAGCTGTAGTCCCAGGGCAGTGTAGGTGCAATGGATGAGGAGAGGCGCAGAATGGTATGGATGCTGGTACCCAGGTGTAGTGGTGCTGGAATAACTGGAGGACACCAGAGTATGCGATTCCAAAGCTTTACTCACTGTTTGCAATTCACACAACTGCCTGCCTCCGTACTGTGTTCTCCAGGTCAGGGCTCCAGCCAACCTCCAGGCA
The DNA here is from genome assembly GCF_039654945.1 of Dendrobates tinctorius. Classification (NCBI taxonomy): domain Eukaryota; kingdom Metazoa; phylum Chordata; class Amphibia; order Anura; family Dendrobatidae; genus Dendrobates; species Dendrobates tinctorius. The sequence goes on from NW_027361673.1 coordinate 14,643,551, forward strand.
GGATAGTATTCTCCCTTCCACACTCCGCCAACATGTACCTTACTGAACGACTCCTCTAATGCGCCTTTAGGTGCGAAGCACTCCAGTACTTAGTTACCCTGGAATGACTCTCTCTAGGTGTTCCTAGTATTTACTTGTATGACAGACAGCTGTAGCCTGCTTTGGGGACTCCTCACTGCATCCCGGCTCTCTATTCAGTTGCTGTTGTGTCCCAAGTCTATGATGGGAGCAAGGCACTAGTGGCTCACTACTCCTCCGGTGTCTGTTGCCGGACATAAAGATCCAATCAACCTCGGGGACCGGGCCCCGGCCTTTGCGCTCTCTGGACTGGAAGGGTTCTCTCTCTTTCTCAACCTGCTTCCCACCGTCCTTCTATTCTCCTTCGTTCCGATCTGTTCTATCTCTTATGGAATCTGTAGTCTTCAGTCTACGTCTATTTCTCCTTCTTTTCCTTCCCTGAGGAGCTCGTTCCACTAAGACCAGTCCTCAGCCTCTCCTGACTGACTGCCTTCCTCCGCCTTGAGCTCCTCTCAGGCTGACCTGCTGTCAGCCTGCTTTCTCTCAGACCCTCGTCTGACTGACTTGAAATCCTACACCTTCCCTCTCTTTTATATCTAACTCGACCCGCCTCCCCAGCACCTCTCGTGTTATGAAGCCAGGGACCACAAAAGGCACCCTATGACCTTTTCAGCATAAAGCATGGATGGGTCTCTGCTGAACTATCCTGTGTGTGGGGTGCAGGTGTTGGAATGTGGAAAGGAGTTCCCAGCCTACCTGGATGGTGGGGCACTACACCTTAGGAGAAGGTGCAGTACCTCTGTGGCGACTGAAGCCTCAGGGGCGCCACATACACACCTTGTACTTTGTCATACACCAGCCAATTTCAGCCTGTTAAATTGAGGTGTAATCTATAGTGGGCCTGAGATAATAGTTCATCCTCCTAAAATCTCTAGGGAGCTTCCAATTCTCCCCAATACTATATACACACCTTGTACTTTGACACAGACCAGCCAATTTCAGCCCGTTACATTGAGGTGTAATCTGTTGTGGGCCTGAGTTAATAGTTCAGCCTCCTAAAATCTCTAGGGAGCTTACAATTCTCCCCAATACTATATACACCTTGTACTTTGTCATACACCAGCCAATTTCAGCCTGTTAAATTGAGGTGTAATCTATAGTGGGCCTGAGATAATAATCTCTAGGGAGCTTCCAATTCTCCCCATTACTATATACATAGGTCGCCTTCGCACACCCAGGGCAGCGGGGTACTCGGTACCGGGCCGGTGTCGAGGCGGGAATGTGTCACAGCAACGGTGACTCGGTCCGTGGCCCTGGGCGCCCAATATCAATGGCGGTGATGTTAAAGTTTATATGAATAGTTCGTGACGCCACCCGTGGTGTTTGGCAAGTAAGTTGTTAAGCCAACGCTGCATGCAGATCCTCTGGGACTGATGGTGTGGTGCAGCAGAGATAGTATAGCTCCCCACAGGTGGAGCTGTAGTCCCAGGGCAGTGTAGGTGCAATGGAAGAGGAGAGGCGCAGAATGGTATGGATGCTGGTACCCAGGTGTAGTGGTGCTGGAATAACTGGAGGACACCAGAGTATGCGGTTCCAAAGCTTTACTCACTGTTTGCAGTTCACACAACTGCCTGCCTCCGTACTGTGTTCTCCAGGTCAGGGCTCCAGCCAACCTCCAGGCAGGATAGTATTCTCCCTTCCACACTCCGCCAACATGTACCTTACTGAATGACTCCTCCAATGCGCCTTTAGGTGCGAAGCACTCCAGTACTTAGTTACCCTGGAATGCCTCTCTCTAGGTGTTCCTACTCTTTACTTGTATGACAGACAGCTGTAGCCTGCTTCGGGGACTCCTCACTGCGTCCCGGCTCTCTATTCAGTTGCTGTTGTGTCCCAAGTCTATGATGAGAGCAAGGCGCTAGCGGTTCACTATTCCTCCGGTGTCTGTTGCTGGACATAAAGATCCAATCAACCTTGGGGACTGGGCCCCGGCCTTTGCGCTCTCCGGACTGGAAGGGATCTCTCTCTCTCAACCTGCTTCCCACCGTCCTTCTATTCTCCTTCGCTCTGATCTGTTCTATCTCTTTCTTATGGAATCTGTAGTCTTCAGTCTACGTCTCTTTCTCCTTTTCTTCCTTCCCTGAGGAGCTCGTTCCACTAAGACCAGTCCTCAGCCTCTCCTGACTGACTGCCTTCCTCCGCCTTGAGCTCCTCTCAGGCTGACCTGCTGTCAGCCTGCTCTCTCTCTCAGACCCTCGTCTGACTGACTTGAAATCCTACACCTTCCCTCTCTTTTATATCTAACTCGACCCGCCTCCCCAGCACCTCTCGTGTTACGAAGCCAGGGACCACAAAAGGCACCCTATGACCTTTCCAGCATAAAGCATGGATGGGTCCCTGCTGAACTATCCTGTGTGTGGGGGTGCAGGTGTTGGAATGTGGAAAGGAGTTCCCAGCCTACCTGGATGGTGGGGCACTACACCTTAGGAGAAGGTGCAGTACCTCTGTGGCGACTGAAGCCTCAGGGGCACCACATACCCCCCGTTAAACACAGCACGTCCGCGGGCTGTAAGACAACAAAAGGCACAATACAGGAACACACAAAAATTTTTAAATGCTATTCAACAATACTTATCTAATCTTCCTAATGTAGGAGGCACATTTCTTAAACGTTACAAACAGGTTAACTTCCTATCTTAATATGAAAAATTTACTTAAGTGCAATTCCTAGTTCAAAGTGCTATAGTCAACACTTTTTTTTATTTCATTTTCTATCAATTATTCTCTTTTTCTTTCTTTCTTCTACTGGACGCAAGACACTGACCATTTACTCTTGGCCTGTCACCTGTCACTTTCAATTCTTCAGTCTTTATTCAATTCTCACATTCTATCTCAAAACTTTTCTAATTCTCTGTATCAAATATTCTAAAAAAAAAATTTACTTTTCATAAGACATAACATTATCAAATACGTTATCCTAAAACATTCAAAATTCTTGTAAGGTGCTGAACACTGCTCCCAGCCGGGATTTTTTGCAGTGTCCCTTGAGGTAGACATCATTCCTCGAAAAGTGTGCATGCAAAAACACCATCTTCGCAAACAGTCTTTATATGTAAAACCAAGAGAGAGCACCCAAAGGGGTGCAAACTATTTACGAGAAAGTTTTGGATCACACAGCGTTCATGATCTCCACAGTTCCATTTGTAGAAACAGGCAACAAAAGTGCTACCGGAAAAACATGATAGCAAAAAGGCACAACTGGTGCAAACAAACCCTCCTGGGTAACGAGATTTAGTAAATGTAAATTTTCAATTGTGGTTCCCTCCTAGGGTTCTGGAAGCTGAACCATCACCATATTCAAGATAATCATTGACTATTTTTAGGTAGTCCTCTTCCCACGGTGTCAAGCCAAAGATCTTCTTTTTAGGCTGCCGAACTGGAGGTGTTGCAAGAGCAGCCTGATTCCTAGGATCAGGTACCTGAGCAGTCTGAGTGGTACCGGTGGATGGAGGGGCATTGACTGGTTTCGATGGTAGGTACCTCTCGATGAACTCTGCAGGGATACGTCATACATTCAAGGCGTACCACCCCCGGAGTCCGTCATGCCGGGTGAAAGTCACATACTCCCCAGGCTGCAGGTCTCTATCTGGATGCCCTTTCCTTAGATGGGACTCCACATCCCACCGGTTGAAGAACAGGTCACCAATGCACTTGGGGTCCGCGATGAATCCAAACCCCCTCTCCTTATTCACATTCAGCACCTGCCCCATCCGGCTGCATCCCGGGGGCCATGATGACCTGCACGGGCCCTCTCCTTCCGGGCCAGATCCGGGCCCAACACAGCCTGCTTCCTCTGCTCCCTCTCCCAGTAGTCCGCTGCCTGCTTTGTAATGGTGGCTCGGCAATAGGCTTCATTCTGCTCCTCCCGGGACCTGCTTTCACCCACAGCACCAGCATCCCGGTCCCAGACCAGATCCAGGACGACCTGGCCAGCCGCTGCAACTGCGGTACACCCCAGGGCCTTCCCAGGTGGAGGAACATCTGACATACCTGGGGCCTCCTGGCGGTGCGGCCTCTGCTCCGGTGCAGGCGGTGACGGAGAGGATGGTAGCTCCGGGTCCGCGGGGGCTTCGGTCGGGACCTGCGCAGCCGCAACAGGTCCGGGCGGGAGCACGGTCTCACCTCCCGGGTCCTCCGGTGACTTCTTTGGGCGAGCGGGACGCAGTCGCACGGACAGCGTGGAGGTGAAAGTTAACGCTGCCGGGGAGCAGTCTGGTGCGGCAGCGGCAGGTACCGATGGAGGGGGTACCGCTGATGTAGGCCCCGCCGGGGCGTGCTGCCGTCTCAGCCTCCCCAGCGCTTCTCTTCTTAGCTGAAGACGGGTAGTCAGTTCCGTGATCTCATCCTGTAGCTGCCGGCAAATCATGCCAGCTTCAGGGTTGGAGCCGTCAGCCATGGCGTCAGGGAGATACATTTCCCCGCGCTCCGCAGGCCTCCTTCCCTGACTCTCCAAAATGGCATTCTGGCGTTCTTCTTCTTGCTCCGCCCTTCTGCTTGCCACTGGCTTTCTCTGCCCCTCCTTCTGGGGGCGGCGTCTTCTTCCCGCGCCTCCATACCAAGCCAGTATACGAACCTCTCGGGGGGAGGGCCATGCATCAGTCACATAGTAATTCAGGCAGGGACGGCCCAAGACTCTTCGCGGTCTTTTCTTAGGACCTCCCATCTCTTCACGCCCTTCTTCTCTGCGCCAGCGGCCATTTCTAATGTCCATTTTACAGTCTATTAAATTTGGTCTTCTGCACATTTTCAAAAGTTGTAAACCCGAGGCACACAGAACCCGATGGCATCGGGTCTCGTCATCCTGTTCGTGATGCCAAAATTGGGTCGCCCTCGCACACCCAGGGCAGCGGGGTACTCGGTATCGGGCTGGTGTCGAGGCGGGAATGTGTCACAGCAGCGGTGACCCGGTCCATGGCCCTGGGCACCCAATATCAATGGCAGTGATGTTAATGGTGATAAAGTTTATATGAATAGTTCGTGACGCCACCCGTGGTGTTTGGCAAGTAAGGTGGTAAGCCAACGCTGCATGCAGATCCGCTGGGACTGATGGTGTGGTGCAGCAAAGATGGTATAGCTCCCCACAGGTGGAGCTGTAGTCCCAGGGCAGTGTAGGTGCAATGGATGAGGAGAGGCGCAGAATGGTATGGATGCTGGTACCCAGGTGTAGTGGTGCTGGAATAACTGGAGGACACCAGAGTATGCGATTCCAAAGCTTTACTCACTGTTTGCAATTCACACAACTGCCTGCCTCCGTACTGTGTTCTCCAGGTCAGGGCTCCAGCCAACCTCCAGGCAGGATAGTATTCTCCCTTCCACACTCCGCCAACATGTACCTTACTGAACGACTCCTCTAATGCGCCTTTAGGTGCGAAGCACTCCAGTACTTAGTTACCCTGGAATGACTCTCTCTAGGTGTTCCTAGTATTTACTTGTATGACAGACAGCTGTAGCCTGCTTTGGGGACTCCTCACTGCATCCCGGCTCTCTATTCAGTTGCTGTTGTGTCCCAAGTCTATGATGGGAGCAAGGCACTAGTGGCTCACTACTCCTCCGGTGTCTGTTGCCGGACATAAAGATCCAATCAACCTCGGGGACCGGGCCCCGGCCTTTGCGCTCTCTGGACTGGAAGGGTTCTCTCTCTTTCTCAACCTGCTTCCCACCGTCCTTCTATTCTCCTTCGTTCCGATCTGTTCTATCTCTTATGGAATCTGTAGTCTTCAGTCTACGTCTATTTCTCCTTCTTTTCCTTCCCTGAGGAGCTCGTTCCACTAAGACCAGTCCTCAGCCTCTCCTGACTGACTGCCTTCCTCCGCCTTGAGCTCCTCTCAGGCTGACCTGCTGTCAGCCTGCTTTCTCTCAGACCCTCGTCTGACTGACTTGAAATCCTACACCTTCCCTCTCTTTTATATCTAACTCGACCCGCCTCCCCAGCACCTCTCGTGTTATGAAGCCAGGGACCACAAAAGGCACCCTATGACCTTTTCAGCATAAAGCATGGATGGGTCTCTGCTGAACTATCCTGTGTGTGGGGTGCAGGTGTTGGAATGTGGAAAGGAGTTCCCAGCCTACCTGGATGGTGGGGCACTACACCTTAGGAGAAGGTGCAGTACCTCTGTGGCGACTGAAGCCTCAGGGGCGCCACATACACACCTTGTACTTTGTCATACACCAGCCAATTTCAGCCTGTTAAATTGAGGTGTAATCTATAGTGGGCCTGAGATAATAGTTCATCCTCCTAAAATCTCTAGGGAGCTTCCAATTCTCCCCAATACTATATACACACCTTGTACTTTGTCATACACCAGCCAATTTAAGCCTGTTACATTGAGGTGTAAACTATAGTGGGCCTGAGATAATAGTTCAGCCTCCTAAAATCTCTAGGGAGCTTCCAATTCTCCCCAATACTATATACACACCTTGTACTTTGACACACACCAGCCAATTTCAGCCCGTTACATTGAGGTGTAATCTATTGTGGGCCTGAGATAATCGTTCAGCCTCCTAAAATCTCTAGGGAGCTTCCAATTCTCCCCAATACTATATACACACCTTGTACTTTGTCATACACCAGCCAATTTCAGCTTGTTAAATTGAAGTGTAATCTGTAGTGGGCCTGAGAAAATAGTTCAGCCTCCTAAAATCTCTAGGGAGATTCAAATTCTCCCCAATACTATATACATCTTGTACCTTGTTTTACAGTACCATAAAGCTGGTGGTATTTCGGGTACATTTTTCCAAAAATGAGGAAGTATGGTGGAAGAGGCCGTGGAAGTGGGCGGGGGTTGCCAGCTGGTACTGATGGTGGTGGGGGTGGTGGTGCGCCTGCTGGTAGTGGCAAAAGCACAATAGCACCTAAGGAAGGAGGTGTTGAGGCTGCGTCATCGTCTGGCTCCACAAGGCCTTGAAGGCTCCATTTTCTGGGAGCAGGTAAACCGCTTTTAAAGCTGGAGCTTCAGGAACATGTTTTGGCTTACATTGCTGACACAGCTTCCAGCTCTCTCGCCTCCTCTTCTGAAGTTTCAAAAAATAAAAGCACTGAGTCGTCAGAGGAGGCTCCTGGTCAGGAACAGCACCTTTCCTTGTGTCCTTCATCCCTACCAAAAGTGAAGGATGCCGCAGGCCACACTACAGATTACTCCATGGAGCTCTTTTCACATACCATGCCTGGGTTATCAAGTCAAGTCATGAACTCCCCAGTCCAAGATGAATCTGACATGAAGTGCACTGATGCACAGCCACTGCTAGATTTTTCTGCTGATACATTCACTCAGAGCACTACATTGTCCTTGCAGTGTACTGAGCCAGAATCTGACCCTGATGAAACTCAGGTGCCCCTTCCCGCATACTATACCACCTTACACGGTGACACAGAGGAAGGTGCACATGAAATTGAAGAGGAGGTGATGGATGACCCAGTTGTTGACCCAGATTGACATCCATTGGGGGAAGAGGGTGCCGCTGCCGATAGCTCAGAAGAGGAGGAGGAGGATCTGCAGCAGGAATCAACATCACAACAGCTGTTATCTGGCAGGCCCGTAGCGGTCCAAAAACGGTTTACAAAAACCAAAAGTGTTGCAGGACAGCTTGGCCAGATGGTTAAATTAGCACAGCGTGCAAGGCCTCAAAATGTCTTCCATAGTAGGAAGAGTGCAGTGTGGCACTTTTTTGAACAATATCCTAATGATCAGGCAAAGGTTATGTAGGTTAAAGACCTTTAGCCGAGGGAAAAATCTGAGAAATTTGAATACCAGTTGCATGCTTAGACATTTAACCCCCAGGCACTTGCAAGCGTGGACGGACTACCAAACCTCACGTACCACATGTGCACCTGCTCCGAATGAAGGTAGTCAGCAACGCTACATCGCTTCCCCCACTGTAAGCCCACCGGTTAGCACACCACCACCAGCAAATGTTGAGGTGTCTTCGCAAGGCCAAAGCAGTCAGGGAATCACAATGTTATTGCTATGAAAGACTCAATCTAGGACATCAGCAAGACCACCAACACCATCACCATCACCAACCCTCTCTCAGTCCGCATTGTCCACCGCTAGTTCCACCATATGCAGCTCTCAAGTCCAGCTCATCCTACCAGAGACTCTCAGTAGAACAAGAAAGTACTCATCCTCTCATCCTCGTACACAGTGTTTGAACGCCCACATTGCCAAACTAATCTCGTTAGAGATGATGCCCTACCGGTTGGTTGAAAGCGAAGCTTTCCGCGAACTCATGGCCTACGCAGTACCATGCTATGACTTACCCAGTCGTCACTTTTCTCGAAAAGCCATCCCAGCCCTCCACCTACATGTGAAAGACTGCATTGTCCATGCACTCAAGCAATCAGTGAGTGAAAAGGTGCACCTCACAACAGATGCATGGTCCAGTAGGCATGGCCAGGGCCGTTACGTGTCCATCACTGCGCACTGGGTTAATGTGGTGGATGCAGGCTCCACAGGGGACAGCGGCGGTGGGACAGTGCTGCCTAGCCCACTGTATAGGAAACAGTTGGCTGTAGGCGTTCGACCCTCCTCCTCCAGAAGCGAAAGCTCATCCACAGAGCACAGTCGCACGAGCACTCCATCCGCAGCTGCCAGTGTTGCACACGAGGTGTCCCACTATCGAAGAGCTAGTGGTAAGCGTCAGCAGCTGTGTTGAAGATGATGTGTTTGGGTGACAACAGACACACCGCGGAGGTACTGGCCGACTACTTGCAGCGACAAACTGAGTCATGTCTGGGCAGTCTACATCTTGAGGCAGGCGAGATAGTTAGGGATAACGGCCAGAATTTTGTGGCAGCAATAGCCCTTTCAAAACTCAGACACATACCTTGTCTGGCTCAAACCTTGAACCTGGTGGTGCAGTGCTTCCTCAATAATTATCCAGAGTTAACAGCCCTGCTCCATAAGGTGTGAAGACTGTGCTCGCACATCCGCTGGTCGCCCGTACACTCCAGTCATATGCAGAAGCTGCAGCGATTGCTCCACCTTCCCAAGCACCACCTACTTATCGACGTTGTAACAAAGTGGAACTCAACCCTGCACATGGTTCAGAGGCTGTGCAAACAGAGGCAGGCTGTAATGCATTTGTGGGAGGATACATGGGCAGGCAGTTTGAAGGCAGAGATGGAGTTGTCTGGTGTGCAGTGGTCGAAGCTGAAAGACCTCTGTAAAGTCCTTCAGTGTTTTGAAGAATGCACACGGCTGGTAAGCGCAGACGATGCCATCATAAGCATGAGCATCCCACTTATGTGTTGTGAGTTCATTCTCCCCTCCGTCACTGAGGCCTGGTGAACTCCCTATTCTAGTGAAGGAAGGTAGTGAGCCTGATTATCAGACACCTGGAACTAATGAAGACGATTGGCTGAGTGGAGTCACTGACTGGATTTAAGGCAGCCTACGCCCTTTCTGCCCTGCGGGTGATTTCTCTGTGGACTCTTGGACTCCAGTCTGATTCCTGCTCTCCTAAAGCTAAGTTTTCTGTTTTGCCTTTTTGCATTTAAGATTTGTTTTTGTTTTTCTTGCTTTTTGGATTCTGCCACTCCCTGCTGGAGTGTGCAGTGTTCCGTTAGCTCTGTCTTCTGAAAGTACCTGAGTGCTGATTTAGTTTTTGAAGCTTAGTTGCTTCAGGGCCATTTTTATATCAGCTTGTTGGCTTTTGTCTTGTTTTGTTTTGGCAGATTGCAGACAGCAGCCTTCCTATCCGTTCCTATCTAGGTAGTTTTTGGGCCCCGTCTTTGCTCAGCCTGTCTTTCTGTCTGTGTAAGTGTTTTCATCTTGCTTCACCGTCATTATATGTGGGGGGCTGCCTATTGCTTTGGGGTCTGCTCTGGGGCAGTTAGATATTCCCCTTTCCTTCTTTAGGCCTATGTATCTCTCCGGCTGTGATCGAGGGGTCTAGGTCATCGTAGGAACCCCCCACGGCTACTGCTAGTTGTGTTGATAGGTTCAGGGGTCTGCAATCTGATAGTTGCCAACTTCTCTGGTTTTCTGGACTTAGCTAGCATTCCTGTTTTTGCCTCCTACGGTGACTCAATCATAACACTTATGCATCTGCTCATGCAAACTTTGACACACATTAAGGAGCAGGCGTCTGCAGCTGAGGAGGAAGAGGAGGAGGGAAGCCTTGATGACAGTCATCCATTGTCATCAAGAGGAAGAGGAAGAGGAAGAGGAGGAGGATGATGGGGATTATTATTTAGGGGAGGACGATGCTTCTCAGGGGGCAAGAGAAAATGTTGGCATGGCAAGGTCAGGTACAGGGTTTGTGCGTGACTGGAGGGATGTTGATTTGCCAGAAAGTGCTCCTCCACCCAGCACTCGCAGTGCATCATTGACACCTGGAACATTGGCCCACATGTGTGATTATGCCTTGCAGATCCTAAAAAGGGTCCCCCACATTGCCAAAATGATGAACGATGACGACTACTGGTTGGCCAGCATCCTGAATCCACGCTATAAAGGCAAATTCCAAAACATCATGCCACAGGAGAACCTAGAGCTAATATTGGCTAACAAACAAGCAACTCTGGTAAACCGTTTGAGTCATTCCCAGCGCACATCGGCGGTGATGGTTTTCCCACGAGCCGTAGGGGGCAACATGGAAGAGGTGTTCGTGGTGCACACAGCCGAAGTGGCATTGGACACAGGGGTTTCATGACCATGTTGTGGACTGATTTTTCAAGTACCGCTCACACGACTGGTAATACTGCATCGATTGAAAGTGACAGGAAACAGCAGTTGTCAACTATGGATACAAACTACTTCTCCTCCCATATCGATGTTCTCCCTCACAGGTCATTCCCCTTTGACTATTGGGCCTGTAAACTGGACACCTGGCCTGAATTGGCACAATATGCCTTACAGGAGCTCGTTTGCCCTGCTGCTAGTGTGCTATCCGAAAGAGTCTTCAGTGCTGCTGGATCAATCCTGACAGAAAAAAGGACCCGTCTGTCGACCCAAAATGTTGATGATCTACCATTCATTAAAATGAACCATGCATGGGTTTCAAAGGATTTTGTCCCACCTTCCCCTGCTGACACACAGGTTGCCCGAAAAATGGATCACTTTTGTCCTCCTCTTCCTCGGACTTTTCCAATTCCTCCATTTTCAGCTGCTGAATGTCCAACATCAACATATGCCATTTTTTCAACCTCCCTAACTGGGCTGCCTCCCCCCAGGGCCGGGGTCACCACCTGGCTCACGCACCCGTGCGAGTGCCGTTGCCCTGGACAGGTGGGTGGGCCCACTCTTGGGCGACGGCACTGACACAGGGTCCCTCATAGTACAATCAAGTGTCTCTGACAGTGGGGGTGCACACCCGCTGTCAGACACACAGGCGTACTATGAGGGGCCCTGTGCCAGTACCGCCGCCCATGAGTGGGCCCCCCCTGCTTGCTCAGGGCCCCAGCACTTGCAATACTTACCTCTCCCTGCTCCACCGCTGTGTAGTCTGGGCTGCTAATCCTTCACTGGGACTGCCAATACAAATTTAGTGAACTGATAGATGATGGTTAAGACGTAGCTATGCCCTGTCCTGCTGGGCTCTATCTTCAGATGATCAATGGCTTCCATTTGTTAAGGACGTCGACTCACAATGAGATGCAGTGGTGGTTTATCATCAGCTTTCATGGTTTTCCGACTCACAGAGATGTAACATTCCTGCCCACATTTTTAAATGTGTCCTCTCATGCCAATCCAATAGAATCACTTACGGCCTGTGGCTTCTGTCTTTTGCACTCCAAAGTTACCTGACAGATCATGATAGGCAGTGAGGACATTGTCTACATCTCTCCCTGTAATCACAATTTGATGGAGATGAGTAACGGTGATGGGATCCACGGTACTGCGATACAGCAAACCTTTCTTCACAAGAACTGTTTTCGCTGTCTCCACAGACAAAGTTATTGAGGGCCAGCATCGCCTCTGAGAATTCTCCCCGGAGTTTTTCCCGTGATTAGTAATCCCCAAATTTCTGCTATCACTCGACTTTCCGTCTGTTCTTGTATCCATCTCGCTTCCTCTTGCGGACAGTCTGGACTGCCTTACTGAGACTGAAATATATATGAAGATTGAAAAATACCCCAACAGTGTATACTGGTGTACGCTTCGAATACATTACTCTTTTTCTACTTTTTAGATTCTTGTCTAATCCATACTGAGGCTGTGAGTGTCTTTGTTGGACTACGGAAATATACACAGAGATTTTTAATGTTTAAACTATGCTATATATACCTGGTACCCAGTGATACTGTACACTTTCTCAACTTTCTACAATCTTGTCGAATCCATACTGGGCGTGAGACTGTCTGAGTCTGCCTCCTGATATATAGACATCAATTTGTAATGTGCAAACTATGCTACATATATACCTGTTATCCAGTGATACTGTACCCTTTCTCAACTTCCTACAATCTAGTCGAATCCATAGTGGGCCTGAGACTGTCTGAGTCTGCCTCCCAATATATAGGCATAGATTTTTAATGTGTAAACTATACTACATATTTACCTGTTATAATGTGATACTGTACCCTTTCTCAACTTTCTGCAATCTTGTCAAATCCATACTGGGCCTGAGACCGTCTGAGTCTGCCTCTTGATTAGAGATGAGCGGTGTTTGAGTCGACCTGTTCGCCAAGTTCAAATTCGAGCTGTTTGGGCAGTGTTCGAGCCGTTCGTCGAACTCGAACACTTTGCTTAAAATTCTGCTGTTAGAGGTTCCGTTCGAGAATGGTTCGTTCACCAAAAGCGTAACTTTATTTTCACATTAATAATGGTTTTAAATGTTAATAGACAGTTTCATGGCATAGTAGCGGTGTCTGGTAGCCAGCGGTGTAGTGCACCTGTCAAGGAGCTACACCGTGTGTGTTTCTAATAATTTTTTACCGCATCTTGCCCAGAAAATCCTTTTGGGCCTTGTAGCACTGTCTGCTACTCAGCAGAGGAGCCCACCCGTGAACCTAGCTATGCCGCCTGTTTATGAAAGAACCAGTTTTTGACTGCATTTAGCCCAGTTAATACTTTGGGCCTAGTAACTGTGTCTGCTACTCAGCAGAGGAGCCCACCCGTGAACCAAGCTGTGCCGCCTGTTTAAGTAAGAACCATTTTTTAACTCCATTTAGCCCAGTCAATACTTTGGGCCTAATACCTGTGTCTACTGCTCAGCAGAGGAGCCCACCCGTGAACCAAGCTATGCCGCCTGTTTATGTAAGAACTGCGTGCCACTCAGCAGAGGAGCCCAGCTGTAAAGCAAGCTACAGCACCTGTGGTTGGGCCAATTAATTTTTTCACATTCTTTCTGGATTGCCGGTTAGGCCTAATTGTGGGATTCCGGTTTACCTGCGCTTACTGGGAAGTCCTCGTTCGCGGGGAAGAATTGGAATCCCAGATCACCATCACTAACGGGGTTCAGCGGGTTATCCGCACCGGTAAGCAACACACACTGGTCCTTTCAGTGTAGCGTGCATGCAGCCCCAGACATGTAAGGGCATGACAGACCTGTTATTGCTCGATTTCGTGAGCCAGAGCCTCGCATGTCCCTCTAGTAAGATGGATGCTGATCGCGGGGTCATGCCAGAGTCTCATTCGTTAACGGAATTAAGCTGACAAATCGCTAGCACAGCTAAAAACGGCCATGCACCACCACCCACAGAATCGACAAAGCTTGCAATCTGTCCATCTTTTCCGTAGCTGGCATGGTTGAGGTTGCCCGTATGGAGTCCAATTAAGCCGCAGGCTCCACTCCTGGTGGTGCCCATCTAGACATTCCTTTAAGGTTCAGCTTTGCAACCATACAGCCCCCGGAAACCAAACACTTTGACTTCATGGACGCTGTTCGGAGGGTCGTGGGAATAACGCCGCTCGATGGGCAGTTGGCATAATTTATGGTGGGAAGTCCAACGGTATAAGATCATCTTCGATTTTAGAATTTTAGATTTTTTTTTTATTTTAGATTTTTAGTCCAGCCTTTCTTGACTTTGTAAGGGCATGACATGCCTATATCTGTGTCTCCTCCTCCTCCTTTTACTCCTCCACCTCTTTTCTATATGTAGTTGCCCTTTTCCATATGTTACTTTTGTCTTCTGAGCATTGTGTCTGCTTTGGGACACCTTTTAAGGTGTTTTGTAATTGTTTTCTATGTTTACTTGCCTCCTGTTTGACGAACCGAACTCGAACACTAGCGGGGTGGCTCAACACTACTCCTGATATATAGACGTACATTTTTAATGTTTATACTATGCTATATATACCTGGTATCTGGTGATACTGTACCCTTTCTGCCAGGAAGTCCTCCTCCACCCACCACTCTAAGTGTATCATTGACACCTGGAACATTGGCCCACATGTGTGATTATTTCTTTGCGGATCTTCTTTTTATATTGTGGTGTGATCCATCCTGAGCGTGCTTAAACTATACTATATATACCTGGTATCTGATGATACTGTACCCTTTTTCTACTTTTTATATTCTTGTCTAATCCATACTGAGCCTGTGAGCGTCTGTGTGACTCATGAAATATATAGGGAGATTGACAATTATCCTTTGACTGTATAGAGCTGTACGTTTCTGATACAGTACCATATATCTGATGTTATTTTGGGTACATTTTCTCCAAAATTTGGAAGTATGGTGGAAGAGGCCGCGGACGTGGGCGTGGGGGGACCAGCTGGTACTGATGGTGGTGGTGCATTTGCTGGTAGTGGCAAAAGCACAATAGCAGCTAAGGCAGGACGTGTTGAGCCTGCATCATGGTCTGGCTCCAGAACGCCTGGAAGGCTACCTTTTCTGGAAGTAGGTTAACCGCTTTTAAAGCCGGAGCATCAGGATCTGGTTTTGGCTTACATTGCCGAAACAGACTCCAGTAAATATGCCCTCCTCTTCTGAAGTTTCAAAAAATGCAAGCACTGAGTTGTCAAGTGCTGGCTCCTGGTCAGGAAGAACCCCTTTCCTTGTGTCCTTCACCCCCACCAAAAGTGAATGATGCAGCAGGCCACACTTCACATTAGTCCATGTAGCTCTTTCCCACATACCATGCCTGGGTTATCAAGTCAAATCATGAATTCCCCAGTCCAAGATGAATCTGACATGGAGTGTGGGTGGCCAGCCAGGGTAGTGGGGTTAATCGGTACCGGGCCGGTGTCTCAGAGGGATGTGTCACGGTGGTGGTGACCCGGTCCGTGGACATGGGCGTACATGCAAAGGGGTGAATACTGTTTATAGGTGAATGATACGTGACGCCATCTGTGGTTTGTGATCAGATTGACCAGCGCTGCAGGGTCGCTTCTCTGGGACAGATGTTGTGGCGCAGCTAAAATGTAGAAGCCCTGTACAGGTAGGGCCATAGTCGCAGGGCAGATGAAAGAGTTGGTAGATGGTGTGCAGTGCAGGATGTAGCAGAGCCATGCACCAGGCGCAGGAGAAAGATGACAGGCACAGTCGTGCAGTTCCTTTACCTGTACTTGGTAAGTGCCGTACAGGACCCAGAGTACAGATGGAAAAGGAGTTGGTCAGCCTGGAAGCAAATTAGGAATTCTCTCTCTGCAGATAGGTAGTGTAGCCTCCATTCTAGCGCTTATCTGAGGTACTCGCAGTACTGAGTTCACTGACGTTCCCCCTGTTGACTCTCTTTTGAAACTTTCTCGTATGGCAGGCAGCCGTAGCCTTTTCCTTCTGGCTCACACAAGTCGCTGCTGGGGCCTCCAAGCCTTAGTTGGGAACAGAGCATTTACAGCTGCTACTTCCTCCGGTTTCTGCTGCAGGAACGTCAGTGTCCCTACAAACTCGGAGACCGGAATCCGGACCATGCGCTCCAGCTAGGAGTGAGCCTTAACTATGCTCATCCTCCAGCTCCCCTTCTCACATCCACCCACTTCCCCTTCCCTGCACAGAATGGCCTAACTTACATCCTCCCGACCACGGAGAGCAGCTCCTCAGCAGTCAGGTTCAGAGCTCTCCCTGATGGCCTGGAGTGGGAACTGTGTTGTGTGTTGGTTTAACTGCTAGAGAGATCCTTCGTTGCTCCCAAGCATGACATCACACTCCCTAGGAGGAAGGTAATGCCACTGTGACGACCGTACTCCTGGGGGCGCCACAAGTGCACTGATGCCCAGCAACTACTAGATGATTCTGCTGGTACATTGACCCAGACCACTACATTCCCCTCGCACTCTACACAGCCAGAATCTGACCCTGATCAAACTCAGGTTCCCCTTCCCGCATACTATACCACCTTACACAGTGACAAAGAGGAAGATGCAGATGAAAGTGCAGGTTCCATGAGCAGGTGGGGGGCATACTCATGGGTGATGGCACTGGCACAGGGCCCCTCATAGTACGCAAAAGTGTCTCTGCCGGTGGGAGGGCCCACCCGCCGTCAGACACACCGCCGTACTATGAGGGGCCCTGTGCCAGTGCCGTCGCCAACGAGTGGGCCCCCCCTGCTTGCTCAGGATCACAGCACTTGCAAAGTTGAAATACTTACCTCTCCCTGCTCCACCGCCGTGACGTCTTCCGCGTTTCCTGACAGTGACATTCTGGTCAGAGACTGTGATGACATCACGTCTGTACGCCATCTGCCTAAACAGTCCAAGTGCAGAGAGATGGAAGATGGGGACGACGAGGAGTCCAGACTAGTACAGGGATTCCCTAGCGAGGAGACTTATTTAATTGTTTTAAAGGTTGGGAGCAATTTTTGGGGAGCACTATACTCTGGAGAATGATATATGGGGCCCACCATACACTGGAGCATTCCAAAGGTGGACATCAGACACTGGAGCAGCATTTACAGGGCCCATTATACACTGGAGCATTCGAAATGGGGCCCATTATACAGTATATGGAGCATTATTTGGGGCCATAAGACAGTGGAGCTTCATCCATGAGGACCAACCAACATATACTGTAGCATTATGTGGAGCTCATCATATACTGTATGGAACATTATATGGGACCAATGAGTCTGTATGGAGAAATAGATGGGCCTCATTACTCTGTATGGCGCACTATGCTGTGGCCATAATACTGTATGGAATAATATACTGTCCATTTTTGGAGCTATTGGAGAATTTAAAATGGGTATCGGTCATGTGATGTAAGAAGTGAAGTATTTTTCATTGTACTATACCACTATTTCCCTGCCGTATCAGAGGATCTCTGAATTGTGGCATGTGTTAAAGGAGCCCAGTGGCACTCTTTGGCCCAGGGCCCACGAAAATCTGGAGCCAGCCCTACCCCCCCACAACTTTAGCCAAATAACCCCCAGTTTTCAATGCCTAACTATTATTATAAAGTAAATTAAGGTTGACAAGCTTAAGTAATAAGAATTGATGTTTTTGGCATTAAAATGGGCACTGTAGGTGTGTTTCCTGTCCTCCACTCACTGCCGACTTTTCTTCTCCATTGACTTGCATTGGGTTTCGTGTTTCAGTCAGCCTTCGACTTTTCACGATAATCAGCCGATTCGTTCGACCCGACTTTTGCGAAAGTCGGGTTTCATGAAACCCGACTCAGCTCGAAAAAAGGCAAAGTCGCTCATCTCTATTCAGCTGCTTCTTTGGAGACACAATTTTTATAGTTTTTAGATTGTTCACATTATTATTTGGATATGCACCCCCTGTCATCCTGCTGTATTACTCTTGCACATCTATTGTTTGGTTAATAAAGTTTAGATATTCCATAACACGATCTATATTTGTCCTTTACTTTGTTTTTTTTTTCTTGTAGTCTCTGCAGAATGAAAAGCACAATAAACAGACTGGTTAAAAAATAAAAAAAACATACACTTATATCGCCAATCTCCTGTCTGTGCCCGGTCCTCCACTGGCTCGCTTACTGCCTTTCTCCCACCTGAATTCCCTACTCGCAGCCTCCTTACTAACAGCCCAGCACCTTGTAATTCAAGTGACACAAACCTGAGAACACCAGAATTGGCCGGTCCTACATTCCCTGCACAGATGAGAGCATGTTCACACTGAGCAAGTGACAGATGTGATAGTCTGGAGACGCCGTGGTGAATGTTATGCAGTCTGCACCATCACCTGGTAGGACGGGTACTATGTGATAGCCAATGTCTCCTGACTGCTATTAGGTACCAGGATGAAATTCTCATAGCCATTGTCAGACCTTACCGCGGTGCAGTGGACCCTGGGCTCCTCCTTGTGCAGGACATTACTCGACCTCATGTGACCAGCCTGGGTACGCAGTTACTGGATGATGAAGGTATTGATGAGTCCACAGGGCTGGTTTTCGGCAAAGTGGGGCCCTAGGCAAAGTTTAAAATGGGGCCCCAAATGCTAATATATTGCTCATCACAGAAGCATTTCGATTGTATTTACATGCGCTGAGTTCAGGCCGGTAAATGAGATCGAAAAATTGAAGAAGTCGTTCAACACATGTTTCCCGGCTTCTTTCCACCATCTGAGAAAGAATGATGGGGACAGAACAATCACTAATGGATCACTAAGGGTGTGTGCACACGTTGCGGTTTTTGCTGCGGATCCGCAGCGGATTTAGTCCTGCGGATCCGCAGCAATTTCCATGCGGTTTACAGTACCATGTAAACCTATGGAAAAAATTCCGCGCAGATTTGCTGTGGTTTATTTTCCGCAGCATGTTACTTCTTTTTTGCGGAACCGCAGCTGCAGTGTACGTTCTGGGACATACAAATCAATCTCTCTCTCTCATCCGCAATGCCAACCCGCACTAGAACCTGCATCAAATCCGCTGTACACATGCTAGGAATCCGCAGGAAAAATGCATGTGTTTTACCGTGTGTTTTCTGACAAGAGATATGGATTCTCTGCAGAAAAAGTCACAGACTAATCCGCAACGTGTGCACACACCCTAACAGATCACCATACAGTATCATGTTATCAGCAGCACATCTACAGTTTACACCCCATAGTCCTCCAAATAATATAATCTGCCCCATTGTCCTCCATATAGTATAATACACTCCTCAGTCCTCCATATAGTATAATTCACCACCATAGTCACCCATGTAATACAATTAACTTCCCATAGCATAATGCACCCCATAGTTCTTCATATAATGTATTCCCCATAGTCCTCGATACAGTATAATGCAGCCCACATATAGTATAATGCAGCCACCCCATAGAGCATAATGCAGCCACCCCACAGAGTATAATGCAGCCCCGCCATACAATATAATGTAACCCCCATAGAATATAATGCAGCCCCCCTCTTATAGTATAATGCAGCCACCCCTTAGAGAATAATGCAGCTACCCCAGAGTATAATGCAGCCACTCCACAGAATATAATATAACCCCCTCATAGGATATAATGCAGCCCCTTATATAGTATAATGTAGCCCCTCCATAAAATACAATGTAGCCCTCCTCATATAGTATAATGCAGCCCCCATCAAATATAATAAATATAATACAACCCCCATAGAATATAATGTAGCCCCAAATAGAATATTATACAGCCCACCTCCCCATATAATATAACGCAGCCTCCCCCTATAGAATATAATGTAAAATGTACCACCCCATGGTATACAACACAGCCGCATAGTATATAGCCCAGCACCACGTGGTATATACCCCAGCACCACATGGTATACACCCCAGCCTACCATGGTATACAGCCCAGCCCACCGTGGTATACAGCACAGCATGGTATATAGCCCACCATGGTATAATACAGCCCACCATGGTATAATACAGCCTACCATGGTATAATACAGCCCACCATGGTATACAGGCTGTATACCATGCTGGGCTGTATATCATGGTGGGCTGTATAATACAGCCCAGCATGGTATAATACAGCCCACCATGGTATAATACAGCCCAGCATCACATATAGCCCTCCCAGAATTGTATAATACAACCCAGCATGGTCTAATACAGCCCAGCATGGTATATAGCCCCCCAGAATGGTATAATACAGCCCAGCATGGTATATAGCCCCCCCAGAATGGTATAATACAGCCCAGCATGGTATAATACAGCCCAGCGTGGTATATAGCCTGCCCAGAATGGTATAATGCAGCCCAGCATGGTATAATACAGCCCAGCATGATATATAGCCCCCAAGAATGGAATAATACAGCCCGGCATGGTATATAGCCCCCCCAGAATGGTATAATACAGCCCAGCATGGTATATATACCCCCCCAGAATGGTGTAATACAGCCCAGCATGGTATAATACAGCCCAGCATGGTATATAGCCCCCCAGAATGGTATAATACAGCCCAGCATGGTATAATACAGCCCAGCATGGTATATAGCCCCCCAGAATGGTATAATACAGCCCAGCATGGTATAATACAGCCCAGCATGGTATATAGCCCCCCAGAATGGTATAATACAGCCCAGCACGGTATAATACAGCCCGGCATGGTATATAGCCCCCCCCAGAATGGTATAATACAGCCCAGCATGGTGTAATACAGCCCAGCATGGTATAATACAGCCCAGCATGGTATATAGCCCCCCAGAATGGTATAATACAACTTAGCATGGTATATATCCCCCCAGAATGGTATAACACAGCCCAGCATGGTATAATTGTCAGAGACACCGCACTACACTTGCTCATAGAGCCAGTGCGCATGTCCTGAGTACAGAAGCAGTGCTAAGAGTTACCTGGGGAGCAGGGCAGCAGAGGTGACAATGCGTGCTCCAACTATTAGTGTCAGGGTCCAGTCAGCGCTGGAAAGTAAAGAGGCACGGGACCTGCGGACAATGAGCAAGCTTGCACGGGACCTATGGTCATGTGACTGCAAGGGGGCGTGGCTTAGCGTCCTGCTTTCAGATATGACAGGACACCATACAACAACTCAGAGTCAGGCAAAACGGAGGTCACAACAGTACGGGCAAACGAGGCACAGGAGGGATAAACAGACTGGTAGTTAGACAAAGCCAAAGGTCATACACAGGATCACAGTACAGTACCAGGGATGAGACAGAGCGGATAGTCAGGGCCAAGCAGAGATTTAAACCAAACAGACATATAAGGTACCAGGCAGAATCCAAAGCGATATCCAGAGAACAGACCGAGTCATACACAGAGAATCAAGTAACCAGAACACAGCACAAACACACTCAGGGGTCACCACACAATGCCAAGGGCAAGAGTATAACTGACAGGGATGGGAGCGTCCTGAGGCTATAAGAAGCCTCCCCCAGAACCAGGGAGAGGCCACAATCATAGTCCCAGGTTTGCAGGTAAGCCTGCATCGGGATCACAACCTTTAACCCCAGAAATGCCAGTCATCAGCACTGGTTCCAGACATTAACCCCACGTGTGCAAGTCAAACCCGCACTGAGATCATGACAGTACCCCCCTCTCAACGGGGGGCCCCTGGACCCCCAGGCTTGCCCGGGTACTTAGCATGGAAAGCCCGTACCAGGCGATCAGCATGCATCAACCGGGCCGGTACCCAGGACCTGTCCTCCGGTCCATACCCCTTCCAATGAACCAGGTACTGTACCGACCGCCGTACCAACCTGGAATCTACGATATGACCAACCTCGTACTCCACCTGCCCCTCGACCAAAACAGGAGAAGCAGCAGACTCGGAGTCTCCCCGGACTGCTTCAAAAGGTTTCAGTAGAGATCTATGAAAGACGTTAGGGATCTTGAAAGAGGGTGGAAGGCACAGCCTATACGCTACTGGATTGATTTTTTCCACAATCTTGTACGGGCCAATGAATTTGGGTCCTAACTTGGCTGACGGAATCTTTAACTTAATGTTTCGCGTGGAGAGCCAAACTTTCTCTCCAACCTGAAACGTGGGACCAGGTGTTCGTTTCCTGTACGCGAAAAACTTATACCTGCCTTGAGACCTGGATATATGCCGCTGGACTTCTGCCCATGTATCTTTTAACCGCTGAACAGAGTCCTCAGCCCCGGGGCACCCCGAATCCAGACGAGAAAACTCACCAAAATGAGGACTGAACCCATAGTTAATCAAGAAAGGGGACCTACCAGTGGATTGACTCACCCGACTATTGAAGGCAAATTCAGCCAACGGCAGTGCATCGCACCAGTCATTGTCTAGCAGAGGTTAGACACCTGAGGATCTGTTCCAGGGACTGGTTAGTGCGCTCCGTCTGCCCATTGCTCTCAGGATGGTATGCAGACGAAAAGGACAGAGACATACCTAATTTTTTGCAGAAAGCACGCCAAAACTTAGCCACAAACTGCACACCACGATCAGACACCACATTCAGGGGTACCCCATGCAACCGGATCACATGCTGCACAAACAACCTGGACAACGTCTCAGCTGACGGTAGTGCGAACAGGGGTACGAAATGAGCCTGCTTAGAAAACCTGTCCACCACTACCCATACCACTGTATTACCCTTAGATGGAGGGAGATTGGTAACAAAATCCATGGATAAGTGAGTCCATGGCCTTTCGGGCACTGCCAAAGGTATCAGCTCCCCTGCCGGCCGGCAATGAGAGCTTTTAGAACGAGCGCAGACCCCACAACCAGCAATGAATTTTTTTATGTCCGAACCAAGGGTAGGCCACCAAAAGATCCTAGCCACCACCAGACGTGTGGCTGAAATACCAGGGTGAGCACTCAGCTTGGATTCATGGAACTCCTGCAAGAGTTTCAGGCGAAGTTGCTCTGGGACAAACAACTTCCCCTCCGGCGTGGCCGCCGAGGCCTGCGACTGGGCCCCCTGAATCTCCCGTTCCAATTCAGATGAGACCTCTGCTATCACAACCCCAGGGTGAAGAATGGAGGACGGTGGCTCAGGGGGCGACACCGGCTGAAAACTGCGTGATAAGGCGTCAGCCTTGACATTCTTAGACCCTGGACGAAATGTAATAGTAAACTGAAAACGGGAAAGAAAAAGTGACCAACGGGCTTGTCTGGGCGTTAGTCTTTTAGCAGACTCAATGTACGACAAATTTTTGTGATCCGTGATCACCGTAACCGGGTGACTGGCCCCCTCCAAAAAGTGCCTCCATTCTTCAAACGCCAATTTAACCGCAAGAAGCTCTCTATTGCCTACGTCGTAATTTCTTTCCGCAGCAGAGAACTTCTTGGAAAAGAAAGCACATGGCCTGAGGTTGGTTAGAGTGGCAGGCCCTTGGGACAACACCGCCCCCACCCCCACCTCAGAGGCGTCCACTTCCACGACGAATGGTTTGGACGGATCTGGCTGCACTAACACAGGAGCAGACATAAAACATTTTTTCAGCGTCGCAAAGGCCTCTTTTGCGAGCGAGGACCAATTTCTCACATCCGCACCTTTGCATGTTAGATCCGTGAGAGGTTTCACCACTTGCGAAAACCCCCGGATAAATTTGCGGTAATAATTGGCGAACCCCAAGAAGCACTGAAGACCCTTAAGATCTCGGGGTTGCACCCAATCCGCAATGGCCTGCACCTTCTTGGGGTCCATGCGAAAACCCTCACCGGATACAATTAACCCCAAAAAGGACAACTCTTGTACACAGAATACACATTTCTCCAATTTGGCATACAAATGATTTTCTCTCAGCCTTTGGAGCACAGTTCGTACATGTTCTAAATGAGAATACTTGTCGGGGGAATATATCAAAATATCATCTAAGTAGATAACGACAAAACGACCAATGAGATCCGAGAATACCACGTTGATGAAATTCTGAAATATGGCAGGGGCGTTGGTAAGACCAAACGGCATAACTAAATTTTCAAATAGTCCCTCGGTCGTGAGGAACGCAGTTTTCCATTCATCCCCCTCTCGGACCCTTATCAAATTATATGCCCCCCGAAGGTCCAGTTTAGAAAACCACTTTGCCCCTGATAGTTGGTTACATAAATCGGGAATCAACGGAAGGGGGTACGTATTCCGTACAGTAATTTGATTAAGCTCCCGGAAGTCGAGACAGGGACGTAACCCGCCATCTTTTTTCTTTACAAAAAAGAAACATGCTGCCACAGGTGAGACTGAAGGACGTATGTGTCCTTTGCGCAGACTTTCAGTAATGTACTCCTTCATAGCCAAGCGCTCAGGACCGGACAAATTAAACAGACGGGCTTTGGGTAATTTAGCCCCCGGGACCAGCTCAATAGCGCAGTCAAAGGGTCTTTGTGGCGGTAACGTCTCGGCCTCGCTTTCAGAGAATACATCTTCGAAGTCCTTCAGGCATTCCGGAATACCTTCCAGCTCGACAGATGATTCAGACACAGATTTAACAGGTTCAACCAGCAGTGCGGATTTATCACATAACTCAAAATCATTAAACCCCCATTGTACAATCTCCCCGTTTTCCAGTTAATAACTGGGTTATGGTGTTGTAACCAGGGCATGCCCAACACCAACCCTGCAGGTAGATTGTCCAGCACAAAACAACTTATGTTTTCCACATGAGTAGCGCCCACTCTGAGCGAAAACACATCAGACATAAAGTGAATTCCCTCCTTAGTAAGGGGAGATGAGTCAATGGCCATCACCTTGATCGGAACCTTGAGCCTAACTGTCCCTATCTTGCAGTGTGTGACCAACTGAGAGTCAATAAGATTAATAGATGATCCGCAGTCCACGAAGGCTGTAGAGGAAAAAGAACTACCATCCACAAACAGTTCCACAGGCAGTACTACTTTAGAAAATGAGGAAAATGGTACCTGAGGGTCTGAGCAGCCTCCTCGTTGACTACCCAGACCTAGTCGTTTCCCGTCGACCGGGTTTGAAGACGGGCAATTCGGGCACTCCCTTTTCCAATGTCCCGTTTTACCGCAGTAAAAGCATAACTGCTTGTCCTTCTGGCATTTCCTCTCCGTATCCTTCAGGGAGAGGGCGCCTACATCCATGGGCTCAGGGGCAGTCTCTTTTCCACTGGGGAATAATGGAGTATCCACCTGCATCACCCCTCTGGCCCGCAGCCTGTGGTCCATCCGGACGGCCTGGATCATGGCGTCATCAAGAGAGTTAGGTGGAGGATGTAACGCCAAGGCATCCTGCAGTCGCTCGGACAAGCCTCTGCGAAAGAGTCCTCGGAGTGCGGCGTCGCTCCAAGAGACCTCTGCAGCCCAGCGGCGGAACTCAGAACAAAACCACTCAGTTGAGTGTTTCCCCTGACAGACACTCATCAACATGTCCTCTGCCAATCGCACTCGGTCAGGTTCATCATAAATGTGCCCGAGGGCCTCAAAAAATGCATTCACTAACATACGTTCAGGAGCAGAGGAAGACAGAGAGAAAGCCCATGCTTGCGGAGCCCCCCGAAGTAGGGAAATAATGACCCCCACCCTTCTGGAACTCATCCCCGGAGGAGCGGGGCTTTAGAGAAAAAAAAAGCTTGCATCCTTCTCTGAAAGACCTGAACTCCTTTTTATCCCCTGAGAAAAGGTCTGGTAATTTGACCGGAGATTTGGGGGATGCTAATGACACAACCCTACCCCAAGAACCAGAAGCCCCTGCATCGACAGCCCCCTGCACAGTAACCACCAACTGTTGCTGGGTCTGGGCCATCGTGCGTTGTTCCACATTGAGCTTATGGAACATTTGGGTCAGGTGCTTGACCTGATCAGACAAGGCTCGTATGGGATCCATGAGGATAACACACACTTTTTTTTTTTTTTTCCTTCAGAGAAAAAAAACACAAAAAACTGAAACGGTCAGTTATAATGTCAGAGACACTGCACTACACTTGCTCATAGAGCCAGTGCGCATGTCCTGAGTACAGAAGCAGTGCTAAGAGTTACCTGGGGAGCAGGGCAGCAGAGGTGACAATGCGTGCTCCAACTATTAGTGTCAGGGTCCAGTCAGCGCTGGAAAGTAAAGAGGCACGGGACCTGCGGACAATGAGCAAGCTTGCACGGGACCTATGGTCATGTGACTGCAAGGGGGCATGGCTTAGCATCCTGCTTTCAGATATGACAGGACACCATACAACAACTCAGAGTCAGGCAAAACGGAGGTCACAACAGTACGGGCAAATGAGGCACAGGAGGGATAAACAGACGGGTAGTCAGACAAAGCCAAAGGTCATACACAGGATCACAGTACAGTACCAGGGATGAGACAGAGCGGATAGTCAGGGCCAAGCAGAGATCTAAACCAAACAGACATATAAGGTACCAGGCAGAATCCAAAGCGATATCCAGAGAACAGACCGAGTCATACACAGAGAATCAAGTAACCAGAACACAGCACAAACACACTCAGGGGTCACCACACAATGCCAAGGGCAAGAGTATAACTGACAGGGATGGGAGCATCCTGAGGCTATAAGAAGCCTCCCCCAGAACCAGGGAGAGGCCACAATCATAGCCCCAGGTGTGCATGTAAGCCTGCATCGGGATCACAACCTTTAACCCCAGAAATGCCAGTCATCAGCACTGGTTCCAGACATTAACCTCACGTGTGCAAGTCAAACCCGCACTGAGATCATGACAATAATACAGCCCATCATAGTATATGGCCCCCCAGAATGGAATAAAACAGCCCAGCATGGTATAATACAGCCCATCATGGTATATAGCCCCCAGAATGGTATAATAAAGCCCAGCACGGTATAATACAGCCCAGCATGGTATAATACAGCCCAGCATGGTATATAGCCCCCCAGAATGGTATAATACAGCCCAGCATGGTTTAATACAGCCCAGCATGGTATATAGCCCCCCTAGAATGGTATAATACAGCCCAGCATGGTATAATACAGCCCAGTATGGTATATCGCCCCCCCAGAATGGTATAATACAGCCCAGCATGGTGTAATACAGCCCAGCATGGTATATAGCCCCCCAGAATGGTATAATACAGCCCAGCATGGTATATGGCCCCCCCAGAATGGTATAATACAGCCAAGCGCGGTATAATACAGCCCAGCATGGTATAATACAGCCCAGCATGTTATATAGCCCCCCCAGAATGGTATAATACAGCCCAGCATGCTATAATACAGCCCAGCATGGTATAATACAGCCCACCATGGTATATAGCCCCCCCCCAGAATGGTATAATACAGCCAAGCACGGTATAATACAGCCCAGCATGGTATATAGCCCCCCAGAATGGTATAATACAGCCCAGCATGGTTCAATACTGCCCAGCATGGTGTGTAGCCCCCCCAGAATGGTATAATACAGCCTAACATGGTATAATACTGCCCAGTATGGTATATAGCCCCCCCAGAATGGTATAATACTGCCCAGAATGGTGTAATACAGCCCAGCATGGTATATAGCCCCCCCAGAATGGTATAATACAGCCAAGCACGGTATAATACAGCCCAGCATGGTATATAGCCCCCACAGAATGGTATAATACAGCCCAGCATGGTATATAGCCCCCTCAGAATGGTATAATACAGCCCAGCATGGTGTAATACAGCCCAGCACGTTAAAATAAAGCCCAGCATGGTATATAGCCCCCCCAGAATGGTATAATACAGCCCAGCATGGTGTAATACAGCCCAGCATGGTATAATACAGCCCAGCATGTATATAGCCCCCCCCGAGAATGGTATAATACAGCCCAGCACAGTATAATACAGCCCAGCATGGTATATAGCCCCCCCCAGAATGGTGTAATAAAGCCCAGCATGGTATATAGCCCCCCAGCATGGTATAATACAGCCCAGCATGGTATATAGCCCCCCAGAATGGTATAATACGGCCCTGCATGGTATATAGCCCCCCCAGCATGGTATAATGCAGCCCAGCATGGTATATAGTCCACCTAGAATGGTATAATACAGCCCAGCATGGTATATAACCCCCAGCATGGTATAATACAGCCCAGCATGGTATATAGTCCCCCCCAGAGTGGCCCCACAGTCCAGTACTCACACTGATTTAAAAAAAAAAAACACTCCTCACCTTCTCCTCGTGCCTGAGCTGCTGGCTGCTCCTGTCTCCTCCTGCTCTGTCTGGCACACAGTGAGAGTGCGATAATGTCATCGCGACCCCGCTGTGTCAGAGGCAGAGCGGGGATTGATGGGAGAGGGAGCATCAGCTGACGCTCTCTCCTCCATCACTGCATCCTTCAATCCGGCGGCCGCTGGAATCGGCGCTGGGGGAAGGCGGGCCACCCTGGCTCACAGGAGGAGTGGGAGCCCTAGGCAGCTACCTGGTCTGCTTGCCCGTAACGCCGGCCCTGTGAGTCCATGATCCCCAGACCCAGGCGCAGACCTGGTGCAACTTTTACATCCACACAGGGGTCCAAGAGGTTAGGGGGCCACTACCACCTCCAAAACAGGCCCAGACCTGAATCCAATTGGGAACCTCTAAAACATTATGTATCAATGCATCTAATACCGGGGTCTGGGAGGATGTGGTTGGTGTTGATCAAAAAGCTGATTGCAACAGACTCCATGGATGAGCAGCTTATGTCTATTAATGAACAGAAGGGCGGCTATATTGGGCACTGATATATATTTTTTAAATGTCAGAAATGTATTTTTTTACTTTTTGAGTTCCTTGATTATTATTCTCACTGTAAGAGGAAAATAAACAAATGAGATGAGAAAATGTAGGTTTTTCATTTAGTTGCATAATAATTCTGCACAATAATAGTTACTCAATACTTCTGCGCACAGAGATATTCTCCTAAGAAAGAAAAAACTTTATTTTTAATTTACTAAATATTCAGGTTTCAGATTTATTAACATTTTGAATCAATCAGCAGCACAGTAGTTGTTCAATAATAAAATCTATCACAAATACAAATTGTGCACACAGGGTATATATGTACATGCATACATCTGCAAAAATTTGGTTCATCATCCTTTAAATTTCATTTCTATCTATTATCTATCTAGCTATCTGTCTATCTATCCCTATCATCTCTCTTATGGTGACATCACAATAAAACCAATGTCACAAGTGATGTGATGACATCATCACATTCTATATTCCATTGTTGCGGCCTAAGGGAAATCACTGCCTTACAGACTCCCAAGGGTGAGGCAACCCCTTTTGTTTTTCATGATGAACGAAGCAAAAATTCATTCTAAAATGGATAAAGCCCCAAGAGGAAGAGATTGAGTTCTGAGAGAGAAGAGAGGAATAAATGAAGAGCAGGTACCATTGTTCGCTTTAGGGCGAAAAGACTCTATATTACTGGACATGGACACTGAAGCCTCAGAAATGGCATTCAAACGACAAAATCTGGAGAAAATGAGAAAGACCAAAAGACATGACATCCTTACAGAGAAAAGGAAAATGGAGACCCTTATGGAGTTTCACTCTGCAGCCTCCACTGAGCTTCAGAGGGCCATTCTTATCTCCTTGAAAAAAATCGGAGATCTGGTCCCTGAAATATGGAGGAGGAACAAAGATGACATCCTCAATAAGCGGGGAAACATCAGCGCAGAGTTAGAGCTGGAAGCGGTTCTCCAAGAAAGACCGAGACATGTCACATTCTCCAGATCTGAAAGTCTGGAGACACCAAACCTACAAAGAGCGGCAGCCCAGAGGAGGATCAGAAACAGCAGAGACTTGGTTGTCCAATGTACAAGACGTCTCATCTATGCTAAACCCATTATAAATGGGAATGGTGCATCACGGAGGTCCAGGACATCAGCAGAAAACATCTCCATCCCAGATAACAAACAGCTGAGTGATTCTCCATCGAACACATCACTGGATAAAGAGGGACCAGGTAAGATGGACACTGCTCAGTATAATACGACTGGGGTAAGTGGGATTATACTCCTAATATTATGTACTGGCCACAATTATCGAAAGTGCAGAAAAACTGTCCTTGTTTTCCATAGCAACCAATCACAATGCGCTTTAATTGTTCTATAGAATGTTAAGAAATAGAATCTGTGCTGTGATTCATTGCTATTGGCAACAGGAACTTTTGCTAATGGACAGTTTTGATGAATGGGAGCCCAAATATTAGACATTTCCTGCTCATTTACATAATGCTGTATAAAATTGTAATATGTCTTCTGGAGCTATATTTGTTAACCCCTTCTTGAGCTGGTAACTGTCCGTTTTTTTTTCTTACTCCTTATAAAACAAATAACTATTTTTAATTTTTCTGCCAAAGTAGCCGTATGTGGACTTGTTTTTTTAGTGGACCGAGCTGTAGTTTTGAACATTATTTATTTTACCATTCAATGTTCTGGAAAATAAGGAAAAAGATTTAAAGTGTGGGTAAAAAAAGTGGTAAAAATTACCTCACAAAATATTTCTCCACGTCAGTGACAGCTATGCTGATGCTGAAAATTCATAGGGATTTTCATTTTACTTGATGTTGAAAGAAAATTGTAAATTTAAAAAAAAAAATTGGTTTGTATCCCCATATTTTGAGACATTGTATCTTTTTTATTTTGATAGCTTGATGGAACTGTGTGAGGACTTATTTTTCGCATGTTGAGTTGTAGCTTTTATTAATACCTTTCTTGGGTAGAGCGGACATTGTGATATCTCTTCATTACAATTGTTTAGGTGGATACGGCACTCTCAAAAAATCAATTTTCATTTTTTTTCTCAATTCAGTGTTTACGGTTTGCGTTAATAATAATAAATATTGCATTTTTGTGTATCGGACCAATATAGATGTGGTGATAACAGAGATGTAAATTATTATTATCATTATTATTGCTATTATTAATGAGAAAGTTTAAGTTTTTAGATTTATTTTCTGTTTTCTTCTGTAACAATTTTTTCAGTTACTTCTTTTCTTTAGTCTCCTTAGGGGACTTGAACCTGTGATTTTCTGATTGCTTGTACTATATACAGTCAGGGCCAAAAGTTTTGAGAATGACACAAATATTATATTTTCACATGATCTGCTGGCCTCTGGTTTTTATGTGTGTTTGTCAGATGTTTTTATCACATACAGAAATATAATTGCAATCATATTATGAGTAGCAAAAGGTTATATTGACAGTTAGAATGAGTTAATGCAGCAAGTCAACATTTGCAGTGTTGACCCTTCTTCTTCAGGACCTGAGCAATTCTCCTTGGCATGCTCTCAATCAACTTCTGGATCAAATCCTGACTGATAGCAGTCCATTCTTGCAAAATCAATGCTTTTATTTTGTCTGAATTTGAAGGTTTTTGTTTGTCCACCCGTCTCTTGATGATTGACCACAAGTTCTCAATGGGATTAAGATCTGGGGAGTTTCCAGGCCATGGTCCCAAAATCTCTATGTTTTGTTCCCTGAGCCATTTAGTTATCACCTTTGCTTTATGGCAAGGTGCTCCATCATGTTGAAAAAGGCATTGTTGATCGCCAAACTGCTCTTGGACGGTTGGGAGAAGTTGCTCTTGGAGGACATTCTGGTACCATTCTTTATTCATGGCTGTGTTTTTAGGCAAGACTGAGAGAGAGCCCATTCCCTTGGCTGAGAAGCAACCCCACACATGAATGGTTTCAGGATGCTTGACAGTTGGCATGAGACAAGACTGATGGTAGCGCTCACCTGGTCTTCTCCGAATAAGCTGTTTTCCAGATGTCCCAAACAATCGAAAAGGGGATTCATCAGAGAAAATGACTTTACCCCAGTCCTCAGCAGTCCACTCCCTGTACCTCTTGCAGAATATCAGTCTGTCCATGATGTTTTTCCTGGAGAGAAGTGGCTTCTTTGCTGCCCTCCTTGAGACCAGGCCTTGCTCCAAGAGTCTCCGCCTCACAGTGCGTGCAGATGCACTCACACCTGCCTGCTGCCATTCCTGAGCAAGCTCTGCACTGCTGGTAGCCCGATCCCGCAGCTGAAACACTTTTAAGAGATGGTCCTGGCGCTTGCTGGTCTTTCTTGGGCGCCCTGGAGCCTTTTTGGCAACAAGGGAACCTCTCTCCTTGAAGTTCTTGATGATGCGATAGATTGTTGACTGAGGTGCAATCTTTCCAGCTGCGATACTCTTCCCTGTTAGGCCATTTTTGTGCAGTGCAATGATGACTGCACATGTTTCTTTAGAGATAACCATGGTTAACAGAAGAGAAACTGTCATGATCCAGTGTTGGATCTGGCGGTATTAAAAGCACAAAGTGAACTTTTTTTACTTTGGTTGAGTTCAAAGGTGTCTTGACTGTCCCCAGTGGTGGTTTTTGGTATTGCACCTTAGGTTTAGGTTAATGTTCACTTAATTATGGATCAGGTGTGACTCCCTATAAAGGTGTGCTCAGGGTGTTCACTCACGGCTGGTGATATTTCTTGCTGAGTTGTTGGAGAGCCTGGTGGAAGGATGGAGCGGGATAGGAGTCCTGCGCAGTCAGCCAGAGAGAATGAGTGCCAGCTAATGGTGTCTGCAGGAAGGACTGGCATGGCTTGGTGGAGTCGCAGTTTATTGTGTCGGCGGGAGGTGCGGGCATGGCTTGGAGGAGTGGCGACTTGGAAGAGAGTTGCACTCAGCATGTTCGACTTGGTTGCTGAGAACTGGACTCGAGCATGCTTGGATTCTTGGCAGAGGCTGGACTCATCTTGGGACTCTGTGTTCTGGACTGCTGCAAGTGGTGATGGACTCTGCTCCCAGGTTGCACGATGGTGTCGGATCCAGTTATGGTGATGGATCCAGGTGGAGGGGAAGATGCACGCAGGTGGTGGGCTCTGTTGCTAGGACCGCTCGCAACAGAGCAAAGATAAGTGGTGTTTCCCCGGTATTGTCTCTTTCCTCATGTGTGTTGTTAGTGCAGTGGTGGGATTAGTCTCCGCACCGACCCATTCCCTAGTGAGGGTTTAGGGTCAGGGTGAGCAAGGGCGTTAAGGTACGCGTGCGGCGCCCGGTGCGAAACCGGCATAGGGAATGTTAGGAGTGCAGGGACACTGGCTCAGGGGAGCTTAGGAGGTCTCCATGTCCCCATTCCCTATCACAGGGCCCACCATTGTTAAAGTTACCCAGGTTCCCCCCTTATTATTTAAATGCGCCTTACCGGAGGCGGTGTTTCCAGATATATGTATGCATGGCGTGTAATACCTAAATCCGCCAGGTGGTGGCGGCGTATCCACCTGCACGTTCTATTATTTAAATGCGCCCCACTGGAGGCGGTGTATCCAGGGTCACGTGTGTTATGGGTCCGCCTTGCGGTATCATCTGCGTCCAGACACACGTGATCATGACATTATCACAGGCCCTTACTTTTTTTTCTGGTGAGCTTTGGCCATGTGGAGACCTGTGGTAATTGCTGCCGGGCCTCACTGAGGTGCAGTGGGGAGCGGCAAGGTGTGTTAAAGCCGCTGCAGCAGCAGTTATCAGGGTCTGGGGCCTCTGCTCAGATAACCAGAGAAACAAAAATGGCGGCTGCGGTCTGGCAAAAGCCCCTAGAGTCGCTGCTGGGGAGCGGGACTTGCTCTTACAGGGGACGCACCCAGACAGGTGGGAGGAATGGTGCCCCACGGAGCTGCCTGGTATTCCCCGAGGTGAAGGGGTACGTCCCTGTAGTGAGCAGATTGGTGAATAGTCCGCGGGGCTCATGCCAAATCTTCGATGCCGCCCCTCCTGGTCGTGTGGAGGCGACCAGCGAGTATATATATATTTTCCTCCATATTCCTGCGGCTATGGTACTAAAACCCCCTAGAGTCGCTGCTGGGGAGCAGGACTGGTTCATGCAGGCGGGCGCACCCAGGCAGGTGGGAGGAATGGTGCCCCACGGAGCTGCCTGGTATTCCCCGAGGTGAAGGGGTACGCCCCTGTGGTGAGCTGACTGGTGTGATAGTCCGCGGGGTTTTACGCCAAATCTTCATACCATCGAAGAAGCCGCCCTCCTGGTCATGTGGAGGTGACCAGCGAGAGTATATTTCCTCCATTTCCCGGTCCCCTTCTCCTCCTGGTGTGTGCAGCAGGTGTGCTGCGGGGGAGTAGGGACAAACCTCTACCCTCGCCATTAACCAACCCTGGGAGGCGCAGTCCTCATGGTGAAAGGGTTGGAGGGTGGTGTCCCTTGGTGAATAGCGGGGGTGTGAGTGTGGTGACACAGGGGGACGCCTCTGTTGTCAAGTCCAGAGTGAGTTCACCAAAAAATGACAAATGTATGTGTGCAATAAACGTTCAGGTCCGGACCTGTGTGTGAACGAGCATGTATGGGTCCCACCAAAAAACATCTTGTGGAAATGTGTTGTGGAGTCTGATCAGCTCTGAGCAAACATACACATACATTAACTCGTTCCCCAGGTCGGCGCTCTGGAGATGAGTGGTGCCTCCAAAAGGAACTTTATTGCCAATATCAGCGGTGTTTGTCATAAACCTGAAGTGTCAGGTAGTGGTAGGGTGAATTCAGGGTCTGGGCATCCCCGCTGTAGGTGTTTCCCTAATGAGGGGTGGTCTTGAGGGTCCAGAGGCCCCTCATTAAGGAGGGGGTACTGTCATGATCCAGTGTTGGATCTGGCGGTATTAAAAGCACAAAGTGAACTTTTTTTTACTTTGGTTGAGTTCAAAGGTGTCTTGACTGTCCCCGGTGGTGGTTTTTGGTATTGCACCTTAGGTTTAGGTTAATGTTCACTTAATTATGGATCAGGTGTGACTCCCTATAAAGGTGTGCTCAGGGTGTTCACTCACGGCTGGTGATATTTCTTGCTGAGTTGTTGGAGAGCCTGGTGGAAGGATGGAGCGGGATAGGAGTCCTGCGCAGTCAGCCAGAGAGAATGAGTGCCAGCTAATGGTGTCTGCAGGAAGGACTGGCATGGCTTGGTGGAGTCGCAGTTTATGGTGTCGGCGGGAGGTGCGGGCATGGCTTGGAGGAGTGGCGACTTGGAAGAGAGTTGCACTCAGCATGTTCGACTTGGTTGCTGAGAACTGGACTCGAGCATGCTTGGATTCTTGGCAGAGGCTGGACTCATCTTGGGACTCTGTGTTCTGGACTGCTGCAAGTGGTGATGGACTCTGCTCCCAGGTTGCACGATGGTGTCGGATCCAGTTATGGTGATGGATCCAGGTGGAGGGGAAGATGCACGCAGGTGGTGGGCTCTGTTGCTAGGAGAGCTCGCAACAGAGCAAAGATAAGTGGTGTTTCCCCTGTATTGTCTCTTTCCTCATGTGTGTTGTTAGTGCAGTGGTGGGATTAGTCTCCGCACCGACCCATTCCCTAGTGAGGGTTTAGGGTCAGGGTGAGCAAGGGCGTTAAGGTACGCGTGCGGCGCCCGGTGCGAAACCGGCATAGGGAATGTTAGGAGTGCAGGGACACTGGCTCAGGGGAGCTTAGGACGTCTCCATGTCCCCATTCCCTATCACAGGGCCCACCATTGTTAAAGTTACCCAGGTTCCCCCCTTATTATTTAAATGCACCTTACTGGAGGCGGTGTTTCCATATATATGTATGCATGGCATGTAATACCTAAATCCGCCAGGTGGTGGCGGTGTATCCACCTGCACGTTCTATTATTTAAATGCGCCCCACTGGAGGCGGTGTATCCAGGGTCACGTGTGTTATGGGTCCGCCTTGCGGTATCATCTGCGTCCAGACACACGTGATCATGACAGAAACAATGATGCCAAGCCCCAGCCTCCTTTTAAAGTGTCCAGTGGTGTCATTCTTACTTAATCATGACAGATTGATCTCCAGCCCTGTCCTCATCAACACACACACCTGTGTTAATGGAGCAATCACTGAAACGATGTTAGCTGGTCCTTTTAAGGGAGGGCTGCAATGATGTTGAAATGTGTTTTTGGGGATAAAGTTCATTTTCTAGGCAAATATTAACTTTGCAAGTAATTGCTGTTAAGCTGATCACTCTTTATAACATTCTGGAGTATATGCAAATTGCCATTAGAAAAAATGAAGCAGTAGACTTTGTAAAAATTAATATTTGTGTCATTCTCAAAACTTTTGGCCATGACTGTACTGTGATAGAACTGTATATAGCTATATTAATGTTCTCATATGAAATTAAGCCAGGCTGGTCTTCACAGGAGAAGGAAAGTGAGAGACAGGGGCTTTCAGCAGGCCCAGGTAGTCATTTCAAACAATCAACCCCCAGCAATTATGTCCTGCAATTGCGTGGACACAAATTGGAAGTCACTTAGTTTAAATACAATTGTCAGCATTGAAATGGATAAACTACAGTAATCGGAGAACGCTCTGGTCGCTGAAGTTATAGGCAGGTGGCAGCTATGTAATACAACAGGCATTGGTACGATGCATGCTCAGCTTCTGAGCCCACTCCATACATTTTCTACACAACCTGACAAACATTTCCATCATGTGTTCGCTAAGGGGCTAATCTTGTATCATCTCTTGCAGATGGAATGGATAAGATGTCCATCGACGGAGTGGAAATGATGTCCATCGACACACCATACATGCCGGCACGACGCCTTGGTGATGCCAGTGTACAGATTTCTCCACACAGAGGACTGGTCCACACAAACCAACCTATGGACCTTTACAGTCTTGAGTTCCTGAAAGATCTTGGAAAAGGAGGCTATGGAAAAGTAAGTGTCAATTTATATTTGTCCGTGACCCTCAATGTATCCTGCACAGATACACAGGAGGGATGGACTTATTCATTACAGGATGTTCATATGTAATGATACTTGGAATAAACCAGTGACATATTACAGAGTAATATTTGGGAGTTTGGTCTGATCTGTTGTGATTTTTCTCCAGGTCAGCTTGGCATCAGATCCGGTCAGTGAAGGACTGCTGGCCATTACGATCATAGACAAGAGATCTTGTGAGCACATAATCTCTACAGAGGTAGAAGTCCTGAGACTGGCTGCCGGGTGCCCCTACCTAATGTCTATGAGGGCGTTTATGGAGACACCTACGGAGTATGCAATAGCCATGGACTATATGGCCGGAGGAGACCTGTCTCACCACATGAAAGATTCAATGATGTTTAACACAAAGACAACAAGGTAAATGTCTTATACTGAATCTTAATAATCTGCTGCCTGCACATTATAGTCCTGGAGCAATGGAGAATAACAACAAGAGCAAATAATGAGGTGAAAAGGACACGTGTGTGATCTCCTCATGTTCTCCGTATGATTGTGTATGTACCACTGATCCATCTTTTACTTTCTACTCCACAGACTCTTTGCGGCAGAGATGGTGTGTGGACTACAATTCCTGCATGAACACGGCGTCATACATAGGTAATCATTTCACCTCCATAAATCTGTCACCTGTGACTCTCTGTTATCTCCTTACATATCTATTGTAGAAAGTTATTTTCATGAATAATCCTCACAATCAGTGTCTGTTCCTTCTCCCTGCAGTGACCTGAAGCCAGAGAACATCCTCCTTCAAGACACCGGACATATCAAAATCTCCGACTTTGGCTTATCAGTCATGAATGTGTCTGAGGGTGACATAGTGAGATATTTTGTTGGCACTAAGGGCTACGTAGCTCCTGAGGTAAGGAACATCTCTGTGTGACTGGTGCCGATTGCAGGATTGAGGGATAATCTGATCCCAATGTATCTTGCTCACATCTAATCACAGACCGGTACTCATATTCTCTGTGTGTCATTCTTCCCGTTATATTCAGCTTCTCTCCAATCTCATGTTCCCACAGATAATGAATGAGGAAAGATACAACCATCTGGCAGACTCCTTTTCCTTCGGAGTCATCCTATATATGATGAGTGTAGGTGACTGGCCATTTTACAGCAAAGGCTCACTGGACGAATACCACCAGTCTCTCTGTGAGCACATCCCTTATTTTCCACCAGGGATATGCACTAATACCATTGACATCATAAAAGGGGTGAGTAGTTTTAGATGGATAAAGATGACTGTGGACTACAAGAATAGATAGAAGATAAGATGTGGACAGTCCATAGACATTGTGTAATAACTTATAAGTAATAATACATAATCTAATGACTAATGGTCTCATTCATTTTCTAGCTTCTCTGCAAAACTCCATCTACCCGATTTGCCATAACAACATCCATCAGGTCCCACCCGTTCTTCCACTCCATAGACTGGAGCGATGTGGAGTGCGGCAGATCCGACCCACCATTCCCATATTACTATGTAAGTATAACACATACGGACATCCATAATGTTATCACTACTCAGTAACGCAATTACCCACTATACCCCTTATTGTTATATCCCCCAGTAAACTGTATATACTGAATGTGAGGAGCTGATTCTCAGACGTGTATATTTCTCTTCTTACAGCAAGACTATTAAGCTGATAACAATCAGCCCCATTCCAGTAACATCCAGGAATTAAGATTTACATTCATCGGACGAGACGACAAAACTGGACTTTCTCATTAACCGGACTGTGGCAAACCTACTGAGCTTCCACCACATAACACCCACGTAGATTTGAGCACCAAACATCCAGGGATTTATTCTGATCGCCATATTTGGGATCAGGAAGGAATTTTTTTCCCTTGATATGAGGACAATCCATCAACGAGTCTTCAGGGTTATTTTTCGCCTTCCTCTGGAGCAACATAGCAAGTAATTAAAGGCTGAAATTGAAGGACTTCTTTCAGCAATAATTGCTATGTCACCATCTGGACGACTCATCTACAACGTGGTGGCAAGGATAAGACTACCGAATATGGACAGACAGAAGGCAGCGGCTGCTCCTTCACCTACTAGATATTTACAGAAA
Source organism: Dendrobates tinctorius (assembly GCF_039654945.1). Classification (NCBI taxonomy): domain Eukaryota; kingdom Metazoa; phylum Chordata; class Amphibia; order Anura; family Dendrobatidae; genus Dendrobates; species Dendrobates tinctorius. The sequence goes on from NW_027361673.1 coordinate 14,682,084, forward strand.
GAAGGCAGCGGCTGCTCCTTCACCTACTTGGTCATGTACAGACAGAAGGAAGCGGCTGCTCCTTCTCCTACTTGGCCATGTACATACAGAAGGAAGTGGCTGCTCCTTCACCTAAAAGGCCATGGACAGATGGAAGGAAACGGCTGCTCCTTCACCTTACTGCCCATGGTCAGACAGAAGGCCATATGGTTGATCGCAATGCTGTAGGAATCCAGGAAAACTTCAACTACACAGATCACATGTCACAAATTCCTGCTCTTCTCATCTCTGTCATGTGTGATCCAGATCTGGATGTCTAAAATCAGCACAAGTGCAAACCAAGGCCCAAGAAGCGGAATCGTCATCATCTGCTCCTTTATAGAGAAAGTCACTGTATCTACACACTTTCTTTTTCATATTTGCATAATATTAACAACTTTTATGCACAAGTATATATATATATATATATATATATAAAACATCTATGTTGCTTTTGGTTAGATTCTTCTCATATACAGACCTGCTTTTTGGTATCTTTAGTAATATGATCAGGGTCAGGACAAGGTATTTTGAAGCCTTAGGCAGATGAAGCCAATGACATCCTTCCAAGCAAAGTAATGGGTCAGAAACTATGCTAACTAATGCAGCACCTCCACCCTCCGAACAGTCAGGAAATACGCTTTGATGACCACTTCCACTAAAATTGTTTCCTTTTTCACCAAAAATACCAGCAAAAGTGAAAAAAAGTGGCATACTTTTAGGGGTGAGGCTTAACAGGGAGCACATTTTCAAAGTTTTATGTAGAACCAATCATTGTAGATCATTTACGCAATACAAAGGTTAAATAATAATATTCATCAATGACATCTCATATTTTAGATGTCAAACCCAATAATGGTCATAGGAACTATTATAGCTTAACTATAATGGGGGCTGTTTGGTTTTAATTAATGTCATGCTGTAAGGGTGTGGACTATATTGCATGTATTGTGTCATGCATTATATTTATAATGTAAACGGAGATGTGTCCTTGTGACTGAAGACTTGACGGCTGCGCAGTGTGGAGTCGGGAGCAGCGCATGTGCATACTGCACTGCAGCACCATTTTATTGAAGAGTGCCTTCGATAAAATAACGCCGTAGTGCGGACGCCACCGACGCCAGCCCCTACTTCAGCTGAACGTGGGTAATCGGACGCACATCCAGCTGAAGTGTATTTCAGCTCAGGAACGGGCCGGTCCGTTCTCCGCAATATAAGTTGCCAGCCAATCAGAGGTCAGCAACTGATGTAGGTGTGCACGTGACTGGGCGCATGGCAGCGATGTCATGCGGCTCCGTGACTTGGACAATGAAGCCAGGAACTGGCATCAGAGGACAACGCTTTGCAAGGGAAAAATTAGTAGGAGTGCAGGCAGTGTGAGGGAACATATATAGAAATCACAGGTACGTGGGATGCAGTGACAAGCAGAAGGCAGAGCAAGAGTTAAAGGGTTTAGTAAAGGGTTACTCCACGCACGGAGAGAAAGAGTTATGAGGGGGAGTAAACTGAGTAATGTATCAGGGTAAGAACGAATATTTATGAAATGGGTAAACTTAAAAGTCTGATGGTTTCCAGGCAGGGGAAGCATGAAATCCCACGGTAGCGCCGCAAGTAATGCGTGAAGTCTCTCGCCTGATCCTGAAGAAAGTAGATCCACTGTCTCCTGACAGAAGCGCATATCCTGGCTCTTCTAGGCGAGGTCCTACATTCCCAGAGCAACGAACATGGTGTGATGTAGTCTGTGGCACCGCCGGAGTGTCACTCAGTTCAGTGGCGGAGACGGGGTGAAGCAACCCGGCTCTGTTTGATTTACCTGGTCAGAATTAGGCCACACGCCCCCGGCAGTCAGCGGAGCGGGACTGATTCTCAGTCACCGGAGTCAACGGACACGCACGAATAAGTTGCTCACAGTCAGTGTGTGTATGGGCAGGGGAGCTGGAGGTCGGGCCTGAATTATCGCATAGCTCCACGAAGAGGGAATCAACCTTCTCCTGCTGTGTGCTCTGTCTTCCCTCCAAGTGTCCTGCTTTCTCGAGCACCATCTCTTTTATTTCTGTCACGACCCCTACAGTCGGGTGCAAAGGTGTGTCCAGGTCAGAAAGCTTCCCACCCAGCAACAATGGTGACAGTCCCAATGATTTTGTAACCGACGCGAGAGAGGTACCACCGGCCCGATCCATCTTCCTACACTCCCCCTCCTCTGCTTTTGCTCGCCATTTTACGGGCGAGTGTTCTTGTAAAATGCTTTGGCAGTCTTCTTTTCCGTGGACATTTTGCTGTCAAATAAATTGGTCCTGATTGTATTAATTGGTGGTATTCTGGCTGTTGTTCGCTCGGAGCACCGTAAGTCAGAAGGAGTAATAGTCTGTTGTGAGTTCTCTTTCTGGGCTCCCTCTGGTGGTTACTGGAGGTAGTGGAGCTGGTCAGATTGACTGAGGCTTGCCACCTGATAATGATGATGACTAGAGTTGAGCGAAACGGGTCCGTCATATTCAAAAGTCGGCGACTTTCGCTGAAGTCGGGTTTCATGAAACGAAACCCGACCATAGCGTGAGGTCGGCCACGATGTCGGAGACCAGAGCGCCAAAGTCACATTTCAAAAGATGCTTCCAGCGCCCTTTTTCAGCCAATGATGGAGGACACATACTGTGGGCAACGCGATGACATAGGCATCGGTCACCACCATCTTTGAGAAGGGTATGCAATTTATTGGCTGGCTTTGTGTGGCGTCACAGGGGCTATAAAAGGGCGTGAACGCTGACCACCATCTTGCTGCTGCTGCTGCTGATTCTGTAGGGAGAGCGTTAGGCAGGGAAGAAGAACAAAAAACTGCTTCTGCTGTTAGCGATTTCCACTTACAACTCAGCACTTTGTGTGCAGTGACAGGGGAGGCTCTATTTTTGTGCATCAGCTCTGTTGGTTATTAGGCTGCCTTATAAGGCTCGCTGACAGCTGCATTGCTGTTTGCACACTGCTGTGCAAACTGCTTTTTTAAAAGCAAAAAAACTTTTCTTCCTCTTTTCTGCACAGTTACCAAGCATTCATTTTTCCACCCTTTTGTGTGCAGCAGTCCTGCTTATTATGCTGCCTGCGTCCATACTCGGACTAAGAGCATCATTGTCAGCGTCTTCAAATCTCTAGTGAGATCCAAATTCTCACCAATCCTATAGACACCCTCCACCTTGTCAAATGGGTCGCCCTCCCAGGGCTGTGGGATACTCGGTACCGGGCCGGTCTCTCAGAGGGGATTGTCACAGCAGCGGCGACCCGGTCCATGGCCCTGGGCGCCCATGTAAAAGGGGTTGAGTTAGGAATAAAGTCTATAAGTTATTCGTGACGCCACCTGTGGTGTTCGGCAAGAGAGGTGTTAAGCCGACGCTGCAGACAGATCCTCTGGGACAGATGGTGTAGGGCAGCAATGATGTTGTAGCCCTCCACAGGTAGGGCTGTTGGTCCCAGGGCAGAGTAGCAGAATATTTAGGAATAGGGTGCAGTGTTTGGTACAGAGATGTAGCAGTGCTGAGGATGTTGCAGGAAGGAGGCAAGGACACAACAGGGTGCAGTTTCTTTACCTTTACTTGGCTAACGCAGTCCAGGGTACTGGTTACAGATGGCACAGGAGCAGGCTAGCCTGGAAGCAACTCAGGGATCTCTCTATCAGATGGGTTGTGTAGTCTCCTTCCTAGCGCTGGCTTGAGATACATGCAGTACAGTGTTACACTGAAGTTCCTCCTTCTTATCTTCTCTTAGAACTACCTCGTATGGCAGACAGCTGTAGCCCTCTATCTCTCTTGGCTCACACGTCGTTGTTGTGCCTCCGAGTCTTAGTTGGGAATAGAGCATTTACAGTTTCCTATTCCTCTGTTTTCTGTTACAGGACGTTCAGTACCCCTGGAGGAAGGCAATGCCACTGTGGCGACCATACTCCTGGGGGTGCCACATTCCCCCCTACTGCAAGTCAGTACTCCTGGACTGATAAAAGAAAAACATGAAAAACATAACCATGTAAACAATATGAAGGTTACAAGATTTAAGAAAAATGAAAAATTTACAAAAACCAAAGGCTCCAAAAATAGTACTATGATGATAAGTCCAAGCTTCAAAGTCCATGGTCCATTCCTGGGCAAATGGTGAACTATGTACAAGTTGGTTGTGACCACACAAGTCCTATGGTTCAATGTCCATCAAAATATGAAACAAGAACTTCAAAAAGGCTTCTTGCAGATTATCCGTAGGCACAAAACTTGAGAACAGTTACATATATACACAATTTCAACATTCACATAAACTTATCTATACACGATATCTGATGGGCGGTATACCTTGTGTAGTATGGGTAGACCTGCGTAACTCTGGTGTGGGTAAACTGGGTTGTATTCTCCTACCGACTCTTAGTCTCACCATGGGTATGACAAATTCACCATTGGCAGGGCAAGGGTTCTCTGGCTCCACTGCTGATATGGCATCTTCTTGATTTTCGGAGATCTCATGAGTCACTTCTTCTTGTACTACCAGTTGGGGAAATGTCAACACTGGCACCACTATGGCATCATTTACTTTAGTCCAATTGGCAGGGAATTCTCCAAGTATAGTGCTGACCTTTTCTTCTTCTATGGGTTGGATGTTATTCTGTTCTTCTATTCTTTCCTTTAGCTGGTCAGGGCATAATTTCAAAGGATCCCTTGATACTGCTGCTGAGGTTTCTCCTCCTTCTTTACTAATAAGGCACACCTTGGTATTGTCAAAATTTGAGGGTAGAATGGTGTAGGGTTCAGCTTCCCATTGGTCATCCAATTTATGCAGTCTTCTTTTCCTCTTGAGGACTTGTTCTCCTGGTGACAAGGGGACTGCAGGTGCATGATGATTGTAGTTCCTCTCTTGTTTTTGTCTTGCCTGAGCTAGACTCTTTTCCACACACTCTTGAACTCTTCTGTACTGTTGCTGCCTCTCTGTATCCCAGTCAGCATCTGGTGATTTCACTTCAGGGGTAAGGACTCCCATATCCAAATCAACAGGCAGTTTTCCAGGCCTCGCTCTCATTAGGTAGGCTGGAGTGCAGTTGGTGGAATTCACAGGAATGTGGTTGTAGAGGTCTACCAGATCTGGCAACTTTTCTGGCCACAGATTCCTCTCCTCCAAAGGCAAGGTCTTCAGTAGGTCAATCACTACTTGGTTCATCTTTTCACACATCCCATTGGTCTGTGGATGGTACGGTGTTGTCCTGATCTTCTTGCAACCGTACAAGTTACAGAATTCCTGGAACACTTCTGCCCCAAAAGCTGGACCTTGATCTGTAAGCACTCGCTCTGGATATTCATGTGGTCAACAGAAGTGCTGTTGGAAGGCTCTGGTTGCTGTCTTGGCTGTTTGATCTTTGACAGGCACAACTACCAGGAATCTTGAGTAGTGGTCCACGATGGTAAGAGCATAGATGTAGCCTGAGCGGCTTGGGACCAGCTTTACATGATCTAGGGCGACCAACTCAAGTGGCTGTTTGGTTATTATTGGCTGTAAAGGAGCTCTCTGGCTGTTTCGATCCTTTCTGCACAGGTTACATTGTCCACACTCTCGGCATCACTTTTCAGTGGCTTTCCTCATACCAGTCCAGTAGAACTTCTCCCGGAGCAATGCTTCCAACTTCTTCCATCCGAAGTGGCCAGCTCCGTTGTGGTATGCTTCCAGGACCATTGATGCCTCTCTCTTTGGGACTACCATCTGTTATGATTGAGTCACCGTAGGAGGCAAAAACAGAAATGCTAGCTAAGTCCAGAAAACCAGAGAAGTTGGCAACTATCAGATTACAGACCCCTGAACCTATCAACACAACCAGCAGTAGCCGTGGGGGGTTCCTACGATGACCTAGACCCCTCGATCACAGCCGGAGAGATACATAGGCCTAAAGAAGGAAAGGGGAAATCTATCTGCCCCAGAGCAGACCCCAAAGCAATAGGCAGCCCCCCACATATAATGACGGTGGAGCAAGATGAAAACACTTACACAGACAGAAAGACAGACTGAGCAAAGACGGGCCCAAAAACTACCTAGAAAGGAACAAGTAGGAAGGCTGCTGTCTGCAATCTGCCAAAACCCTATCAGAGACAAAAGCCAACAAGCTGATATAAAAATGGCCCTGAAGCAACTAAGCTTCAAAAACTAAATCAGCACTCAGGTACTTTCAGAAGACAGAGCTAACGGAACACTGCACACTCCAGCAGGGAGTGGCAGAATCCAAAAAGCAAGAAAAACAAAAGCAAATCTTAAATGCAAAAGGCAAAACAGAAAACTTAGCTTTAGGAGAGCAGGAATCAGACTGGTGTCCAAGAGTCCACAGAGAAATCACCCGCAGGGCAGAAAGGGCGTAGGCTGCCTTAAATCCAGTCAGTGACTCCACTCAGCCAATCATCTTCATTAGTCCCAGGTGCCTGATAATCAGGCTCACTACCTTCCTTCACTAGAATAGGGAGTTCACCAGGCCTCAGTGACGGAGGGGAAAATGAACTCACAACAGTACCCCCCCTTGAGGAGGGGTCACTGAACCCTCAACAATGCTACCAGGGCGATCAGGGTGAGCCCGATGAAAGGCACGCACCAATCTTTTGGCATGAATATCAGAGGCAGAGACCCAGGAATTATCCTCCTGACCATAACCCTTCCACTTAACCAAATACTGGAGTCTCCGTCTAGCCAGACGGGAATCCAGAATTTTCTCTACCTCATATTCCAAGTTACCTTCAACCAATACAGGGTCCGGAGGTGCCACCTCAGGCACAACTGGCTCAACAAACCTCTTCAACAAGGACTTATGGAACACATTATGGATCTTAAATGTGACAGGAAGAGCCAAACGAAAAGAGACTGGATTAATAATCTCCAAAATCTTGTAAGGTCCAATAAATCTAGGCTTAAACTTAGGAGAGGCTACCTTCATAGCAATATTTTTTGATGATAACCACAACATATCACCAATCTTAAACTGGGGACCAATGGTCCTATGTCGATTGGAAAACCGCTGGGCCTTTTCCTGGGAGAGAGATAACTTATCCACCACTTGGTCCCAGATCTGGTGCATTCTCTCCACCACAGTGTCAACACCTGGGCAGGCAGAGGGCTCCACCTGCCCTGAAGAAAATCGAGGATAAAACCCAAAGTTACAAAAAAAAGGTGACATCAAAGTGGCAGAACTAGCTTTATTATTCAAAGCAAATTCAGCCAAGGGCAAAAATGAAACCCAATCATCCTGATCAGCGGAAATAAAACATCTCAAATACGACTCCCAGGTCTGGTTTGTTCTCTCTGTCTGCCCATTGGTCTGAGGGTGAAAAGCAGAGGAGAAGGACAACTGAATTCCCAACTTGGAACAGAACGTCCTCCAAAATTTAGACACAAATTGAACTCCTCTGTCAGATACAATATTCTCAGGAATCCCGTGCAAGCGAACCACCTGTTGCAAAAACAGGGGCACCAACTCAGAGGAAGATGGCAACTTAGGGAGTGGTACAAGATGAACCATCTTAGAGAACCTATCACAAATCACCCAAATAACAGTCATTCTTTGAGAGACCGGCATATCAGAGATGAAATCCATTGAAATATGGGTCCATGGCCTCCTGGGGACCGGCAAAGGCATCAACAACCCACTAGAGCGAGAACAAGATTTAGACCGGGAGCAAGTCCCACAGGACTGCACAAAATTCCTGACATCATGAGACAAGGTGGGCCACCAAAAAGAGCGACTCACCAGATCTCTAGTACCAAAAATACCTGGACGACCAGCCAATGCAGAGCAATGAACTTCAGACATCACTCTCTTCTTCCACTGGTCAGGAACATACAACTTTCCACTGGGGCAACGCTCAGGTTTGTCCTCCTGGAACTCTTGCAGAGCAAGTCTCAAATCGGGCGAGATGGCAGAAAGAACTACCCCTTCGCCCAAGATGGTAGCAGGCTTGGTCACCACAGGAGAATCAGCAAAGAAACTCCTAGAGAGGGCGTCTGCCTTGACATTCTTAGTTCCAGGAAGGAAAGAGACCACAAAATCAAAACATGTAAAAAACAAGGCCCACCTAGCCTGTCTAGGGTTCAAGCGTTTAGCCGACTCTAGGTAAATCAAATTTTTGTGGTCAGTGAGGACCACAACTTGATGTTTGGCTCCCTCCAACCAATGTCTCCACTCCTCAAATGCCCATTTCATGGCCAACAGTTCCCGATTCCCCACATCATAGTTACGTTCAGATGAAGAGAACTTTCGGGAAAAGAAAGCACAGGGATTCATTTTAGATGTTACCGGATCCTTTTGGGACAACACCGCTCCTGCACCAATCTCAGAAGCATCCACCTCTACCTGAAACGGGAGTGAGACATCAGGTTGCCGCAGAACCGGGGCGGAGGTAAATCTACGCTTCAGCTCCTGAAAGGAAGCAACCGCCTCCGGAGACCAATTCAACACATCCGCACCCTTCCTGGTCAGGTTAGTCAATGGTTTGGCAATACTGGAAAATTTTGCTATAAATTTCCGATAAAAATTAGCAAAACCCAAAAACTTCTGGAGGGCCTTCAAAGAAGTGGGCTGAACCCAATCATAAATGGCCTGTACCTTGGCCGGGTCCATTTCAATAGTTGACGGAGACAAAATAAATCCCAAAAAAGAAATCCTCTGTACTCCAAAAAGGCATTTTGATCCTTTAACATACAGAGAATTCTCTCTCAAGATCCGGAACACAGTCCGAATATGTTCCACATGAGCATCCCAATCCTTGGAGAAGATCAAAATATCGTCCAGATAGATAATCAAAAATTTATCGACAAAGTCTCGGAAAATATCGTTCATGAAGCACTGGAAGACAGAAGGGGCATTAGTGAGCCCAAAAGGCATCACCAGGTACTCAAAATGTCCCTCCGGAGTATTAAACGCCATCTTCCATTCATCCCCCTGCTTAATGCGGATAAGATTATACGCCCCCCTGAGGTCAAGCTTGGTAAACCAGCAAGCACCTCTGACTCTAGAGAATAGATCCGAAATCAGGGGTAACGGATACTGATATTTAATAGTAATTTTATTGAGGGCACGATAATCAATACATGGCCTTAAAGAACCATCCTTCTTGGCCACAAAAAAAAAAAATGGCACCTAAGGGTGAAGAGGATGGTCTAATATGACCCTTCTCCAACGCCTCCTTAATATAGGACCGCATAGCCTCGTGCTCGGGTACAGATAAATTGAAGAGCCGACCCTTAGGAAATTTACACCCCGGGCTTAGTTCAATTGCACAGTCATAACTCCTATGAGGAGGCAAGGACGCAGACTCATTCTCACTAAATACATCATAGAAGTCCGCCAAATAGTCAGGAACCTCATGCGACTGAGGAGAGGTGGAAAAAACCGGAGCCTCACTAAAGGTACACCAGCAACCCCAACTCACCACAGACACAGACTTCCAATCCAAAACTGGATTATGAATCTGCAACCAGGGAAACCCCAGAACAACGGCATCATGCAGACCATGCAACACCAAAAATCTGCAATTTTCTTGGTGGTCTGGGGCGACCCGCATGACCAACTGGGTCCAAAACTGAGGTTTATTTTTAGCCAGAGGGGTAGCATCAATCCCCCTCAAAGGGATAGGCGTCTGCAGAGGTGCCAATGGAAATCCACAACGTTTAGCAAAATCCAAGTCCATAAGGTTTAGCGCTGCTCCCGAATCCACAAAAGCCCTGGCGGAAAATGTGGACAGGGAACAGATCAGAGTAATCGCCAAAAGAAACTTAGGCTGAACCCCACCAACAGAAAACGAGTGTGCAAAGCGTTTCTCACGTTTCGGACAAACAGAAATAATATGTGAGGCATCTCCACAGAAAAAACACAGCTTATTACGCCTTCTGAATTCCTGACGTTGCACCTTAGACAAAACTCTATCACATTGCATAGGTTCAGACGTCTGTTCAACCGGTGGCAACACCTCTCGTGTAATCCTGCGTTCACGTAAACGCCGATCAACCTGAATGGCTAAAGACATAGAATCGTGCAGACCAGAGGGAACAGGAAATCCCACCATAGTATCTTTTACTGCTTCTGACAAACCCTTCCGAAAGAGAGCAGCCAAGGCACTATCATTCCAGGTAGTAAGGACCGCCCACTTTCGGAACTTTTGACAGTACAACTCTGCAGATTCTCGACCCTGGTTCAATGCTAACAGGGTCTTTTCAGCCTGATCAATAGCATTAGGTTCATCGTACAGCAACCCCAAGACTTGAAAAAATGCGTTCACATTAGTCAGAATAGGGTCATCTGGTTTCAAAGAAAACGCCCAATCCTGGGGATCGCCGCAGCAAAGAGATGACAATTTTAACCTGCTGTGCGGGGCTCCCTGACGAGTTAGGCTTCAAAGCAAAAAATAATTTACAATTATTTTTGAAACTCACAAATTTAGATCGATCCCCAAAAAATACATCAGGTGTAGGAATCTTTGGTTCAACAGCATGTGAACGAGCAAGATAGGCGGAAATTCCTCGCACTTCAGCAGCGAGCTGCTCCACACGATCAGACACTTGCTTAATCTCCATTGAGGGAAAAAAAATTCCCCCTACGGCCTCAGAGATATAGAGGAAAGAATATACACACTTTTTTTTTTTTTTAAACACAATTCTTTCCTGCTATTGAGTACCCAAGGATCTGCGGTTCGGCGGGTGATTCTGTTATGATTGAGTCACCGTAGGAGGCAAAAACAGAAATGCTAGCTAAGTCCAGAAAACCAGAGAAGTTGGCAACTATCAGATTGCAGACCCCTGAACCTATCAACACAACCAGCAGTAGCCGTGGGGGGTTCCTACGATGACCTAGACCCCTCGATCACAGCCGGAGAGATACATAGGCCTAAAGAAGGAAAGGGGAAATCTATCTGCCCCAGAGCAGACCCCAAAGCAATAGGCAGCCCCCCACATATAATGACGGTGGAGCAAGATGAAAACACTTACACAGACAGAAAGACAGACTGAGCAAAGACGGGCCCAAAAACTACCTAGATAGGAACAAGTAGGAAGGCTGCTGTCTGCAATCTGCCAAAACCCTATCAGAGACAAAAGCCAACAAGCTGATATAAAAATGGCCCTGAAGCAACTAAGCTTCAAAAACTAAATCAGCACTCAGGTACTTTCAGAAGACAGAGCTAACGGAACACTGCACACTCCAGCAGGGAGTGGCAGAATCCAAAAAGCAAGAAAAACAAAAGCAAATCTTAAATGCAAAAGGCAAAACAGAAAACTTAGCTTTTGGAGAGCAGGAATCAGACTGGTGTCCAAGAGTCCACAGAGAAATCACCTGCAGGGCAGAAAGGGCGTAGGCTGCCTTAAATCCAGTCAGTGACTCCACTCAGCCAATCGTCTTCATTAGTCCCAGGTGCCTGATAATCAGGCTCACTACCTTCCTTCACTAGAATAGAGAGTTCACCAGGCCTCAGTGACGGAGGGGAAAATGAACTCACAACAATCATCTGCCAGACCAACTCATGAGTACGGGCATTGATACTCCTCCGACACAGCTTTCCTTCATAGATGAACAGCCGGCCTCTTTCCTTCCACAACTGCTGGGTTTCTTCAAGAGCATCCGACTCTGGGTGTGAGTCAGCTCGTGACAGTAGCTCCTTCACCATGTGGACTGCGGGGTCACTATCCTGTGTTTATGCCCAGTCAAGATGGGGCAATGGATTTAGGGTGACCTCTTTCAAGCTAGACTGCCTGTTTCTCGCTCCTTGAGCACGTTGGGCCGCAATTGGCCGGTGGAAGGGAGGTAACTCTACTTCTTCAAGAGCCTCAGGGTCTTCTCCTGCATCTGGCAGATTAGGCATTCTGGACAGCGCATCAGCATTGGCATTCTTATGCCCTGCCCGGTACTTGATGGTAAACTCATAGTTAAATAGCCGAGCCATCCATCACTGCTCCAGTGCACCTAGTTTTGCAGTTTCTAAGTGAGTCAACGGGTTGTTGTCCGTGAAGAAGGTAAACTTGGCTGAAGCTAGGTAATGCTTGAATCTTTCAGTCACAGCCAGGGACTCCAGCTTGAAGGAACTGTAGTTGTCAGGGTTCCTTTCAGTGGGATGAAGCTTCCTGCAGGCGTAGGAGATCACCCTTTCATTGCCATTCTGTGCCTGTGACAGTACTGCTCCAAGTCCCACGTTGCTGGCATCAGTATACAACACAAAGGGTTGGTCATAATCTGGGTAGGTCAGAACTTCATCTCTTGTGAGAGCCATCTTCAGTCGGGTGAAGGACCTCTCCAAATCCTCAGTCAATTCAAAGGTGGAACTTTTCTGTTTGGCCTTCTTGGACTGCCCCACCAGAAGATTTTGCATAGGAGTGGCTATTTTAGTGAAGCCCTTGATGAACCTTTGGTAGTAGCCTACCAACCTAAGAAATTGGCGCACCTCATGGAGGTTGCTGGGCTTCGGCCAATCCCGGATGACTGTGACTTTGTCAGGATCTGGTGCCACACATTCTGCACTCACTACATGACCGAGGTACTGTACCTTGGGCTTCAGGAGGTGGCATTTGGAAAGCTTCACCTTCAGGCCAAAGTTGGACAAGGCTTCAAACACCTCAGCCAGGTGCTTGAGATGGTCTTCATAAGTCTTGGAGAAAACAATGACATCATCAAGGTACAACAGGACCATCTCGAAGTTCTTTTGTCCCACGCAGCACTCCATCAGCCATTGAAATATTCCTGGGGCGGTGCAGAGCCCGAATGGCATATAGTTGAACTCACAGAGACCCATTGGGGTGGTAAATGCTGTTTTCTCCTTGTCTGCCTCTGCCACAGGAACCTGCCAATACCCATTAATGAGATCTAAGGTGGAGAAATAGTTAGCAGTTTTAAGTGCAGCTAATGACTCCTCGAGTCTGGGTAATGGGTAGGCATTCTTATGTGTAATACTGTTAATTTTTCTGTAATCAACACACATTCTCATGGTACCATCCTTTTTCTTTACAAAAACTATTGGAGCTGCCCAGGGGCTTCAACTGTCTCTGATAACCCCTGCTTCCTTCATCTCTCTCAACATACCTTTGGCACATTGGTATTGTCTTGGAGGTATAGGCCGGTACATTTCTTTTATGGGTGGATGATCTCCAGTGGGGATATGGTGTTGAACCCCTTTTGCCTTCCCAAAATCTAAGGGGTGTTTACTGAATACCCGCTCATATTCCTGGGTCACCCTGTAAACCCCATTTTTCTGGTATGAAGTTGTAGAGTCAGTCCCCACTTGCAGTTGCTGGCACCACTCCTCCAGCTGCTTGACAGAGCCATTGTCCTCCACCTGGTCAGATGAGACCAAGGACTCTGCTGCCTGCATTGCATTGTTACTGACAGTGAGCAGCTTAGCAACTGTGGCATACCGAGGTATTGTGGCCTCCTCCTCCCCACAATTCAAAAGGCGTACAGGTGCTCTCCCTTTACGTACATCAACTACCCCTCTGGCTGTCAGGACAGTGGGCCTGCTATCAGAGTACACTGGTTCTACCATTGCCTGGTAATCTTTTCCTCTGAGGCCTATGGCTGCCCGACACCAAATCAACATTTCACATCTGGGGGGTATGGCAATGGGGAAAGCATCACTCACTCTGACACTGCCAATTTCTCCGCCAGAGAGTTCTACCTGCTGTCTTTGCATCAGGGCCTTCATCTCCTTCTGCAGGACTCAGTGATCACTGGAACCAGCAGTCTCAGCCACCTGTTGCAACAAGATAATAACCTCGGAAAGACAATTTTCAATTACATTTGTACCAAGAGTCATCATGGGATTACGTTCTCGTCGATCAATATCCACAACTATCAGACCTTGAGATTTTAACTCCACCCTCCCCACTTTAACAGTAATTTCTTTGCATCCCACTTGTGGTAAAGACTGGCCATTACTGGCAACTACTGTTAGTTCATCACTTGGGCCACGGGTGAGTTCAGAGTCAGCCCAATACCGCTTGTAGAGGATATAGGGCATAGTGGTCACCTGGGAGCCAGTGTCCAGCAAAGCATTCATGGGGATGCCATCAATCACCACTGGAAGGATCGGTCTCCCTCCAACATACTTGGCTCGCCAGTTCCTTGGGCCTTGTGGTCCTACTCCTGGGGGTTAGCCCTCTGCCCCAGCGGTTATTCGTTTAAAGGACAGAATCTTGCGAGGTGGCCTGCTTTGTGGCAGTGACGACAGATGGGAGGTCCGTCCTGGTCATAGCGATCGTTGTTCCTCCATCGGAGTGGCGGGGTTCTCCTCCTCCGGAGCCACGGGACATCCTCTGGACTGGAAGCAAGCTGGATCTTTTCCTTGGAGGACACCTGCAGGGACTGCACGGTTTTAGTAAGTGCAGCCATCCCTTTGGTCAACTCCTGGACCTGAAGATGCAGCTCTTCTGTAGGATCTTTATCCAGAGTCTGTGCATCAGCCTCCACAGGGATGGAAGGGAAAGATGTTGCTTCCTGGTGGTAGGTGATTGCTGGGCACCTAGGGGGCACTGGACGGTTGACAGTTGGTTCATGCAGCACCCGGATAGCTCTGTCCTTGAAGTCTGCAAAGTCCAGGTCAGGGTTCTGCAGGCTTTTACTTCTCTCTGTGCTGCACCTTTTAACTGCCCAATAAGAATGTTCACTTTCTGACTTTCAGATAGAGGATACACCTCAAACAAACTGCACAGTCTCTCTTTGAATTCACTCAGGGTATGTGACTCACCTGAGTACTGTGGAAGCTAGGCGGCTCCCAGTATATAGGGCATAGACAGCGGCATTATGGGGACCGCTGCGGTGGGCGCTGATCTTGCGGTGCCCTGGAGGCAGCGCTGGCTGCCGGATTCAGTGGCGCTGTTGGAGCCGCAGCTGCGCTGGACCCTGCATCTGGCAGCACTGGGAGGTTAGTGGGAGCGTCCACCGCTACATTGGCATTGTCCTCAGACATTTTCTCTCCCACCTAGTTAACGTGGGCCAGGCCGCGGGGTTGCGCTGGCTTACCGGATGCTGCTCCTCGGCGGGATCAGGGGATGCTGGAACTGCAGGCCTCAGCTTCTCACTTCCCGCGCGCTCTTCTCCTTTCGCGCTTCTCAGCTGGCTCCGCCCACAAAGGCCTGCCCCCTTTTCTTCCCGCACGCGCCAATCAGCGGGATAATGGCGGCAATGGCGCCAATTTCGCACACAGTCTATAGCACACAACACAGTCTCTGGCACGCAGGACCCGGGGATACCGGGCTCCATAATCCTGTTCGTGACGCAAAAATGGGTCACCCTCCCAGGGCTGTGGGGTACTCGGTACCGGGCCGGTCTCTTAGAGGGGATTGTTACAGCAGCGGTGACCCGGTCCGTGGCCCTGGTTGCCCATCTAAAAGGGGTTGAGTTGGGAATAAAGTTTATAAGTGATTCGTGACGCCACCTGTGGTGTTCGGCAAGGGAGGTGTTAAAAAAAGATGTGAAAGAAGTGGGTTAAAAATGACTGACAAAAAACAAAACAAATTAATTGTGTTGATCCACCTCAACAAAGGTCTTGTAAAAGAGCAAAAGAATGTAAGCTGCTCCTGAGTGTGTCTGCCCACCCCCCAGCTGCATTGTTGTGCGGGGGATATGCATAAGGTTGCTAACACCTTAGCAAATTTGCATGCAGCCTTTTGTGCTGTGGGGGATAAATAGGTGACTGCTTCACCTATTTTGTTCACAAGAAACAAAATGCAGAGAAGGCTCACCACTCAACTGGCATGGGAACTGATCCTGAGCAACACCAACCCTTGTGACTCAGATGGAGAAGACATAGTCCTTCAACCGGATTCGGACTCTGAGCTGTCTTCAGGTTAGATTTTTCAAATTACCTATTTTTATTTCCTGACTATCTTTTTTATTTAGAACCAAAACAAAATGTTAATTTGAAATTATTTATCTTGCAGATGAGGGGACTCCTCCTCTACCAAAAAAGAGAGCTCGGTTGGCGAGTGAGCCGACAGAGACCGCAAAAAATGGCACAGTGTGGCGTGAAGTACAAGTGGGGAAATGTCTCCATTTCACCTCAATAGAACCGTACCCTACAGATGGAGAGCCAAGGGCTAAGGCCAGACGAAGTGTCCGGAGTCGCCTTCAGAGCTTCTTCTGTTTTATCACTCTTGACATGCTTCGTAGCATTCAAGAATGGACTACTCAACATGCACGTCACATGGAGCAGGTGGATTGGTTCATGGGTCTCCCGGAACTAATGGCATTTATTTCAGTCATTATTTTGCAGGGGGTGACCAAGGTTCCATCACTACGTGACACAAACCCAAGGATCATTGCAACTATTCCCCGAAACCGCTTCCAAGACATAATGCAACACCTACTAGTCCATGAGCCAAGAGCCAATTTTGACGATATCGGTACCACCCGGAGTGACTAATTCTCTTTGGTTTTTTTAGGTAGATGCATGTTTGTAGTTTATGTTTTGATATGCTAGCCCTTGCACATCAGTAGCTTAACCCCCTCAGGCCTATTTGTACCCAAATGCCTAGGCCATTTTTTGTAAATCTGACCTGTCACTTCATGCGGTAATTACTTTGGGACGCTATCACCTACCCACGCCATTCTGAGACTGTTTTCTCTTTGACATATTGTACTTCATGGTAGTGATAATTGTGAGTCAATAAATTTTACCTTTCTGCATAAAAAATTACAAAATACACGAAAATTTGGGAAAAATTCGCTATTTTTGAACTTTGAAATTCTCTACTTTTTACAAAAATGCTGATACCCCCATAACAGTTATTAGTTTACATTCTCCACATGTCTACTTCACATTGGCATCATTTTGGAAATGAAATTTTATATTTTTCGGATGTGATAAGGCTCATAGTTTTATACGCAATTTTTAAAGTTTACGACTAAATTTCCAAAACCCATTTTTCCAAGGACCAAGTCAGTTCGGACGTCACTTTATGGGTCTTGTATAACAGAACCCACCCATACATTACCCCATTTTGCAAACTACACCCCTCAAGGTGTCCAAAACGGATTTTCAAAACTTTGTTAACCCCTTAGGTGTTGCACAGGAATTCAAGCAAAATGACAGTGAAATATCAAAATTTCAATTTTTTGGCAGATATTCCATTGTAATCCAATTTTACCTGCAACCCAGCAAGGGTTAACAGCAAACCCAAACCCAAAATTGTTTACCCCAATTCCGCAGTTTATAGAAACACCCCACATGTACACGTAAACTAAATTATGGGCGCGCAAGAGGGCTCAGCACAGAAGGAGAGCTAGGCGTTTTTTGGGATAATAGATTACACTGGAAGAAATCCAGTGGGCCATGTCGTATTGGAGAGACCCTGAGGTACCCCCAGAGTGGAAACCCCCAAAAGGTTACCGCATTTTGGAAACTACACCCCCTAAGGAATGTTTTAGGGGGTATAGTAACCACTTTGACCCAACAAGCGCTCCATTGGAGTTTCATGCACTTGGTTGAGGAAATTGAAAAGTACTTTTTTTTACTGGAAAAAGTCGCTTTAGTCCCACATTTTTCATTTTGAAAAGGGGGACCAGGAAAAAGTACACCCTACTTTTTATTCCCCATTGTCTCCCGAACACGGCAATACCACAAGTGTTGTCTAAAACCACAGTATTGGCGCATGGCAGGCTTCGTAAGCGAAGCTGCGGCAAAATTCACTGTAAGAAATCTATGGGGCCATGTCACATTTGGAGACACCCTGAGGTCCCGCACAGTGGAAACCCCCAAAAAGTGACCCCATTTTTGAAACTACACCCCCTAAGGAATGTTTTAGGAGGTACAGTAACCACTTTTTATTCCCCATTGTCTCCCGAACACGGCAATACCACAAGTGTTGTCTAAAACCACAGTATTGGCGCATATGGGAGGGGGAGGGGGGATGTGTAGTGTAGTGTTTTTGTTTTTTTTAACTTTCTTTTACACTTTTTGCCTGCCTGCCCAGACTTGCTGGGACTTGTGGTACCACAAGTTCCAGCGAGTGCAGGCAGGTCCGGCCAGCCTGCACAGTGCAGCGATCGTCCCTGTATGAGATCCTGTGCTGACAGGATCTCATACAGGCAGAGGCGACACTGTGTCGGCCCTGCTACATCGCTGCTATGGCTAGAACGATGTTCTAGCCAATCGCAGCACAGGGGGAGGAGATCAGACACTGACATCCTCCCCCTGGCCTGTGGAGTGACTGGTAAATGCACCAATCGCTTCACAGGCACGAACCCCTGCAGCGAATCACGCAATGTTTTACAAGGCATGCTGCGATTCGCTGGGCTATATAGCCCAGCGAATCACAGTGATTCTAGCTGCAGGGGGTCGGCGCGATGGCCACACACGGCGAGGGGACAAGCCCTGCTGCCGGTAAGTGCGGCCATCTACCACCGATCCCCGCGCGATTAGCGGCGGGGACGCTAAAGGGGTTGTGCCGTACTAGTACTGCTCTTGTCCTTTGGTCCAGGACGAGAGAGCAGTACTCGTATGGCGCTCGGTGCCAAGGGTTTTAATGTTTTTCTTTGTGTTTGCAGGTGTTTACTGACATATCTAATGGCATGATGGAAGTGCCAGCGAGGAAGAAATCATGGATCGACTGTATCATACACTGCTCTAATGATGACAGTGATGATCTGGCGTCCCTACAGGATTTGGACTCCTGGAAAACATTGCTTAGGGCTGCAGAGATCAGACAGCATGAATCCGTCCTGGAAGCAGCTAAGGGCCTTGAAGAACGAGAAATACCACACATACAATATCACCATAAATGTCGTAGTCTCTTTACAATGAAGAAGTCACTGGATTCTATCCTTGCCAAGGGTGTCAATGTCGAAACAGCAAGCGAAATCCCCAGGAGGAGGCTACCGAGGGGTACCCCCAGTGATAGCAGGGTGTATGCCAAAGTATGTATGTTCTGCGAGAAGTCAAGCAAGTATCTCAAAGGAGAAAAAACAAGGGAGCCAATCGTCCAGTGTGTTGAGCTACGAGCAGATGAGACGATCCGCAGAGCAGCGATAAGGAAAGGCACACAGAGAATCCTTGGTTTACTTAGCAGAGACCTTGTTGCTTCAGAGGGGCACTACCACAAGTCGTGCTACAAACTATTCACAAAAGATGATTCCCAAGTGGCCTGTAGGTCTGGTGCAGCAGAAAATCAGGAAGAAAGCAAGGAAGTACGCTACGGAGAGGCAGAGAGAGAAGCCCTTGAGGAACTCTTCTTGTATATAAGAACTGAATTGTTCCCAAACCCAGAAGTACTGCCTATGATAATCCTCACATCTAGGCTTCAGAGATGCATGATGTCCCGTGGTATCATCAAACTGAAACCATCGACAAAGAAACATGTTCGCCGAAAACTTGAAACAGAGTTTGGTGAATCACTCCGCTTTCTCTCCGATGAGAAAGGTAAGCTTCTAGTCTATCCATATAGCCTATCAATGGACGACCTTGCCCGGCAAGCACACAGCATGACAAAAGATCGCAAGAAGCAAGAGCCGCTAACTCTGGAGATGTCGTAACCAAAGCAGCAATGCAGCTGAGGAATGAGATCAAGAAGCAAGATGTGAGTCAGCCATGGCCTCCCGATACAGATCAGAATGTCGTTCCTGCATTAGTCACTCAATTCCTGCAAACCCTGCTTACAGGAGATTGTGAGTGCCAAACTCCCTCTGAAAGAGCTCAACGTCTTGCCACATCCTTCGGCAGTGACTTGGTTTTTGCTGTTACCAATGGAAAGACAAAGCCACCCAAGCACGTACTGCTGTCCTTTGCAATTAAGTCTTTGACCGGCAATACAGAACTGGTTCGAACTCTGAATCATCTTGGCCACTGTGTGTCATATTCAACGGCTGAGGAGATCGATACAGCCCTTTGTATCCAGAAGTTGGAATGTTCAACGGATGACATCCCAATGCCAGCAAATATCTACCCTGGTGTGTTCACAACCTTGGCCTGGGACAACATTGACAGACTTGAGGAGACACTAAGTGGAGAAGGTACATCTCATAGAGTCAATGGCATCGCTGTTCAGTCTAATGTTGCATGCTCTGTGACAAAAGTCCTGCCAGATGTATCCAAGTCGAAGAAAAGAAGCATAATTCCGACAGAATTAATGCTACCAATATACAATGTTGGGCGGCGGGGAGGGCCACCCAGGATTGAGACTGCGAATGTTAACACTACTGAGGAGGACCAGGATTCAAAAACCAAGAACCATATCTGGCTTCTGGCTAGAATGTCAGACCATGAGGATCAGACCATTAGCAGTTGGACTGGGTTCAATATCCAAATCCGCAGCGACATTGTAGTGGCCCAGGACACTGTAAGCTACCTGCCCACTATCAATGCTCCTGCAACAGCCATGTCCACTGTGAATGAAGTCTTGGAGCAAACACATGCCATCATGCAGACCCTGGAGCTTAACAGAATTGTGTGCGTGTTTGATCAAGCACTCTATGCCAAAGCTGCCGAGGTTACCTGGAAACAGGAGAAGTTCAAGAACATTATAATTAGAATGGGTGTCTTCCACACAATCTGTAATCTCCTCTCCATCATAGGTAAGAGATTTCAAGATGCAGGCCTTAGAGATCTGTGTGTTGAATCCGGTGTCATCGCTGAAGGATCAGTGTCTGGAGTGATGGACGGCCGGAGGTACAACAGAGCAGTGAGACTACACAAGCTGGTCTATGAAGCACTTATGAGGCTTGCATGGAAAAATTTCCTTCCATGGCTAGAAGAAAACCATGCAAGGGACCTTCACTATCTGGATGAAACACTGAAGAACATCACAAACTTTCGCATCACTGTGTCGCAGGGATCCTTCGAAAAGTTCTTGGATAATGAATCTTGCACACTTACCCTGAAGCTCTTTCAAGTTTATCTTGAGACCTTCAGAAATGAACAACTCTCAGCATTCTGGATGTCATACTTGGACATGGTCAAGACCATGCTGGCCCTGGTTCGAGCTTCAAGAGAAGGCAACTGGATGCTTCACCTAGGAGCAATCCGACAGATGATACCGTGGTGTTTTGCCTATGACAAGGTCAACTATGCCTGATACCTAACCTATTACCATAGACCACCCAGAGGTCCATGAATACTTCATGAAAGGTGGCTTTTCGGTCCAGATCGGTAGCAAGAATCCTTTTGGATGGATTCCTGTGGACCAGACCATCGAAGAAACAATCAACAAAGACACCCAGACACCAGGGGGCACAAAAGGCTTCAGCCTCAAAGTTGGAGCTGTCGCCAGATTCTACCTGACATCGGAGTACCGCAGCATGCACTTGAGGCAGCTGAGGGCCCTAGTAGGCCAACAATATACTGACTTCAGTCATTCAGACCTACAGGTGTCCAGGATTAGAAGAGATGAAGCTGATGTCCGATCTTTTGTTGAACTGCTGGAGACTGGTTGGTTGAACCCCTTCAACAAAGAGCATAATGGTGAACTTATCAGTTTATCAACAGCGACTGCAGCACCACCAGATGTAGCCAAAGACCTTCTAGGGGCATACAGTATAGGAGAGGATGCATATCACACATTCAAGGATGAGCGTTTGGGTACTGATACGCCAACTACACTGTTTCATGACAAGATGACGAAGAACAATCTTAAAACGTTCTCTAACATCAGAATGAAGACACACAGACAAGGCCTTGGCAAGGAGGTAATTTTGAAGGCTGACAGGAACCTATTTGGCCAGATGATACTTGTAGCTGAGAACAGAAAGCTACAAATGAGTGATGTCTTGACTCATCCCCTGGGGCCATTGCCATGGGCACTTGCCAACGGTGATGGGTCTACCCGCAAGACCAACAAGGCTCCTGCAGAGGTGATCCCTGAGCCCTCTGCAACCATCATTGATGGGATGAGCCTGGTTCAGAAACTGAAGGGAAACGATGCAACATTTGCTCAGCTAGCAGGCACAGCAATGAGTCGCGCTATCCATGAGGGTGCTAAGAGCAAGCGCATTGATATTGTCTTTGACGTCTACAAGGAGACATCCATCAAAGATACAGAAAGAGTCAACAGATATGAAGGCACAGGAATCCATTTCAAGAACATTCAACATGGGCACAACATCCAGCTGTGGAGAAAGCTACTAAGTAATTCCTCCAACAAGGCAAGTCTCATAAAGTTTCTGGTAGAAGAATGGAAGGCGAAACACCACAGGGAGAAGCTTGAGGAGAAGGAGATGTATGTCACATGTGAGCAGCTCTGCTTTAAGATCACCAAAGAACAGTGGGAAGAGGCTGCTGACCTTAAGTCAAGTCAAGAAGAAGCAGACTCACGCCTCCTTCTCTATGCTCTTCATGCAGCAGAATCTGGTTACAAGTCTGTCATCATCACTTCAGAGGATACTGATGTCATGGTCCTGTGTCTGGGCATGTGCCACAAAATCCCATCCCACCTGTTCCAGAAATGCGGTACACAGAACTGGACAAGATTCCTGGATATCACCACTCTGAGCAGAACATTGGGAGGCAGCGTGTGTGATTCATTGATTGGTATGCATGCATTTACAGGCTGTGACACAGTCAGTGCATTCGCTGGCTGTGGGAAGATGACGACACTCAAGCAGTTGAAGATGAACAAGACATTCCAGGATGCCTTTCAGGAAGTTGGTCGTTCATGGGAAGTGTCTCCCGAACTCTTTGAGAAGTTACAGGAAATCACCTGCCACATGTACCTGCCAACTACCCAAACAACTGAGGTAAACAGGCTCCGGTATCAGCTGTTCTGTGCCAGACGTGGAGTGGTAGAGTCAAGTCAACTCCCTCCTTGCCAAGACTGCCTTTTCATGCATGCACTGCGTGTAAACTACCAGGCTGCGATCTGGAGGAGAAGTCTGCAGAGCCAGCCATTTGTTGCAAACCCAACAGACTGCGGTTGGATGATAGATAATGACGGAAAGCTTGTTGTCAAGTGGATGCGAGGGGCACCAGCACCAGAAGCTATTATCCAGCTACTGTCCTGCAAGTGTGTGCGGTCATGCGAACTTCCTCAGTGTACTTGCCTCAGCAATGGCCTGAAGTGCACGGACATGTGCAGGTTACAGACATGCCAGAACAAGGGTATTGAAGACGAGCCAGTAGAACAACAGTCAGATTCAGAGTCTGATGTTGAAGATATTATGGAGTAACGTTATATAATTATACATACACACACAATATATATATATATATACATATATATACACACACACCTACACACACACACACACACACACACATTAGTATGGACAAGCCCATGACATGTTCAGTGTGTATTTACATCACATGGATTAAATTTTGTTACAAATACTACATGCATTGTATTGACATTTTGGCATTTCCCCTAAATCGACCTTTAATCACTATTTTTTGAAAATATAGGTAGGATCTATTCAAAAGGTGAAAAATACCATTAACCCCTTCGCGCCAGCCGCCGTAGCGGTACGGCGAATCGTACCCGGATCATATGTCGGGCGATCGCCGCGGGTCAGGAGCCGGTTCCCGGTGTAAAGTGGTTACTGTACCTCCTAAAACATTCCTTAGGGGGTGTAGTTTCAAAAATGGGGTCACTTTTTGGGGGTTTCCACTGTGCGGGACCTCAGGGTGTCTCCAAATGTGACATGGCCCCATAGATTTCTTACAGTGAATTTTGCCGCAGCTTCGCTTACGAAGCCTGCCATGCGCCAATACTGTGGTTTTAGACAACACTTGTGGTATTGCCGTGTTCGGGAGACAATGGGGAATAAAAAGTGGGGTGTACTTTTTCCTGGTCCCCCTTTTCAAAATGAAAAATGTGGGACTAAAGCGACATTTTTCGGTAAAAAACGTACTTTTCAATTTCCTCAACCAAGTGCATGAAACTCCAATGGAGCGCTTGTTGGGTCAAAGTGGTTACTATACCCCCTAAAACATTCCTTAGGGGGTGTAGTTTCCAAAATGCGGTAACCTTTTGGGGGTTTCCACTCTGGGGGTACCTCAGGGTCTCTCCAATATGACATGGCCCACTGGATTTCTTCCAGTGTAATCTATTATCCCAAAAACCGCCTAGCTCTCCTTCTGTGCTGAGCCCTCTTGCGCGCCCATAATTTAGTTTACGTGTACATGTGAGGTGTTTCTATAAACTGCGGAATTGGGGTAAACAATTTTGGGTTTGGGTTTGCTGTTAACCCTTGCTGGGTTGCAGGTAAAATTGGATTACAATGGAATATCTGCCAAAAAATTGAAATTTTGATATTTCACTGTCATTTTGCTTGAATTCCTGTGCAACACCTAAGGGGTTAACAAAGTTTTGAAAATCCATTTTGGACACCTTGAGGGGTGTAGTTTGCAAAATGGGGTAATATATGGGTGGGTTCTGTTATACAAGACCCATAAAGTGACGTCCGAACTGACTTGGTCCTTGGAAAAATGGGTTTTGGAAATTTAGTCGTAAACTTTAAAAATTGCGTATAAAACTATGAGCCTTATCACATCCGAAAAATATAAAATTTCATTTCTAAAATGATGCTAATGTGAAGTAGACATGTGGAGAATGTAAACTAATAACTGTTATGGGGGTTGTCAGCATTTTTGTAATAGAGAATTTCAAAGTTCAAAAATAGCGAATTTTTCCCAAATTTTCGTGTATTTTGTAATTTTTTATGCAGAAAGGTAAAATCTACTGACTCACAATTAGCACTACCATGAAGTACAATATGTCACGAGAAAACAGTCTCAGAATGGCGTGGGTTGGTGATAGCGTCCCAAAGTTATTACCGCATGAAGTGACAGGTCAGATTTACAAAAAATGGCCTAGGCATTTGGGTACAAATAGGCCTGAAGGGTTAAGCTACTGATGTGCAATGGCTATCATATCAAAACATAAACTACAGACATGCATCTACCTAAAAACACCAAAGAGAATTAGTCACTCCGGGTAGTACCGATATCTGGCCCGGCTCATGGACTATACGCTTTGATGACATGTTCACACGCAGTGAGCGAGCGGAGACCGATAAGTTTGCTGCAATCTCCGATGTGTGGAGATCGTTTGTCACCAACTGCATCTCATCCTACAACCCTGGTCGACACATCACTATTGGTGTACAGCTTTTCCCGCCAAAGACTCGCTGCTGTTTTCTGCAATACATTGCAACAAAGCCAGACAAGTTTGGCATCAAGTTTTGGGTGGCTTGCGACTTGAAATCAAAGTACATCTGTAATGTACTTGGCAAGGACCCCAGTCGTCCCAGCGGGGAGAGACTGTCCGAAACTGTAGTGATGAGGCTGATGGAACCACACATGGACAAGGGCAGAACTGTAACCACGTACAATTTCTTTACATCATTGCCACTTGCACAATGACTGCTTAGCCGGAAAACCACTATCTTCGGCACAGTTAACAAGAGTCGCCGGGAAATTCCTCAATCTGCTAGACAGATGGACCGCACTGAAATCACCACTCAGGTGTTTTCAACCACTGGTGCCACACTGACAGTGTATGCACCCAAACGAAAGAAGGCCGTCTACATTCTCAGCAGCATGCACAGCGTGGTTGAGACTGAGGATACCAACAAAAGGAAGCCAAACACAGTCACACAATACAACCACGCAAAGAGCGGTGTGGATGTAATGGACCAAATGGTGCAGGAGTACAGCGTGCGTGCAGGAACACGGAGATGGCCAGTCGCCGTGTTCTACAACATGATTGACATGGCAGCACTGAATGCGCATGTTCTTTATCAGACATGCACTGAAGTGCAGGAGAGACGGGTGGACTTCCTGGTTGAGCTTGCAAAAGAGTTAGGTGGTTCTCATGTGAGTGAAAAGAAGG
This sequence comes from Dendrobates tinctorius, assembly GCF_039654945.1. NCBI lineage: Eukaryota > Metazoa > Chordata > Amphibia > Anura > Dendrobatidae > Dendrobates > Dendrobates tinctorius. The sequence continues at coordinate 14,707,884 of NW_027361673.1, forward strand.
CACGCAAGGAGAAACTCCTTTGGGAACAACCTTCCACATCCTGCCCTGGCAAAAGGGCGAAGTGTCAGGTCAACCATCGATGCACGAACAATTGTACAACTGAGAGATGTGTTGACTGCTACAAATACATGTGTGGCAAATGTACCAGAGACTTACCCAGGCAGTGCCAGGTATGTTCCGACAGTGCAGACAGACTGCTCGGTGAGTGCTGAAATGCTAGTCACACAAGAAGGACATGCCACTCACACACACATATGCAGCCCCCACTGCAGCCTATTGTAAATATGTGTGGAATTGTTTTATTCCTTGTATTTTTTTTATTATTTTTATATCAAAAATAAAAAGCATGGAGACAAATAACAGTTGTTCTTTTGTATATTTTTCACACTGACATTTCAGTCCTCTTGACTTAGACACAAATGCTTCTGGTCATTACTCACAGCTGTACCTTACTCTAAAATTTCTAATTCTCTATTTAAAATATATAAAAATGATTCATTGTTTCAGTGCTTTTTTGCTCAAATAAAACTAAACTAAATACAATATGTATAGTCTTTATATTATCAAATACAATAAACTGAATAGAACTAACTAGAAACTAAAAGGCTAAACTCAATGGAAAACAACAACCTCCAGTGGTGCGACAGTAGTGGCCTTACAGAACAAAAGACGGTGATTATAGGAAGATAGATAAAATCCATCAGGTCATTCGACCCGTCTCTGGGTTCCAAAGGTAGAAATGTTAAATGACCCCTCTCTGGGACTTCTAGTGTTAAGGGGAGCTGCACAAAAATTACAACCTTTACTACAAAAAGATGCCCGATTACAATCCATTTTTCCAGACCCCCCACTACTGTGTTTTTGGCAGCCCCCAAATCTAAGAAGCATCATTGTCAGAAGCTCCCTGTATTCTCCAACAGCTGCAGGAACCTTTCCTTGCAACCAGAAAAAATGTAAAACCTGTTCATTTATAATGATCATGGACAAGATAAAGATCCCCAAATCACATCAGAACCACAAGATCCCAGGTACTTTCAGCTGCATCACATCTAATGTGGTGTACTTAATTATTTGTACTAAATGTCCAACTGGGGGTTTGTATGTGGGGGAGACAGGGCAAAAGCTTTGAACAAGGATGAATTCTCATCGTCACACAATAAGAGAAAAAAGAATGGATCTACCTGTGGCAAAACATTTTTGTATGCTTGATCACAAGCACCATGGATATGAAATTACTGGTATTGAAAGGTAACTTCACATCTCAGAGAGAAGAGTCTGGGAGTACAAGCTCATGATGACCTTTGACACTCTCAATGCTGGAATGAATGTGTAACATGTAGAGATGAGCGACTTTGCCTTTTTTAGGGTCGAGTCGGGTTTCCTGAAACCCGACTTTCGCAAAAGTCGGGTCAAACGAAATCGGCCGACTATAGCGAAAAGTCAGAGGACGACTGAAACACGAAACCTAATGCAAGTCAATGGGGAAGCAAAGTCGGCAGGGAGTGGAGGACAGTAAACACACCTACAGTGCCCATTTCAATGCCAAAAACATAAATTCTTATTACTGAAGCTTGTCAACCTTAATTTACTTCATAATAATAGTTACGCATTGAAAACTGGGGGTTATTTGGCTAAAGTTGTGGGGGGGTAGGGCTGGCTCCAGGTTTTCGTGTGCCCTGGGCCAAAGAGTGTCAGTGCGCCCCTTTAACACATACCACAACTCATGATGCTCCAATACGGCACAGAAATATAGGTATAGTACAATGACAAAAACTTCACTGCTTACATGACATGACTGATCTATTTTAAATTGTACAATAGCTCAAAAAAAGGACAGTATATTACTCCATACAGTATTATGACCACCACATTGTGCGCCATACAGAATAATGAGCCCAAAATATATCTCTCCATACAGACTAATTGGTCATATATAATGTTCCATACAGTATATGATGAGCTCCACATAATGCTACAGTATATGATGGTCGCCATGGACGATGCTCCAGTGTGTTATGGACCCAAATAATGCTCCATATATAATGGGCCCCATTTGTAATGCTCCAGTGTATAATGTGCCCCATAGATGCTGCTCCAGTGTCTGATCTGCCCCATTTAGAATGCTCCAGTATATGATGGGCCTCATGGATGATGCTCCAGTGTCTTATGGGCCGAAATAATGCTCCATATATAATGGGCTCCATTTCTAATGCTCAAGTGTATAATGGGCCTTTAAATGCTGCTCCCGTGTCTGATGTCCCCCATCTGGAATGCTCCAGTATATGATGGGCCTCATGGATGATGGTCCAGTGTATGATGGGCCCTAATAATGCTCAATATATAATTGGCTTCATTTCTAATGCTCCAGTATATAATGAGCCCCGTAAATGCTGCTCCAGTGTCTGATGTCCCCCATTTCAAATGCTCCAGTATATGATGCGTCCCATATTTAATTAACCCAGGCATGGTATGTGAAAAGAGCTCCATGGAGTAATCTGAAGTGTGTGCTGCTGCATCCTTCACTTTTGGTGTTGGTGAAGGACACAAGGAAAGGGGTTTCTCCTGACCAGAAGACTGCACTGATGACTCAGTGCTTGCATTTTTTTAAACTTCAGAAGAGGAGGCGATAGAGCTGGAGGCTGTTTCAGCAATGTAAGCCAAAAACAGTTCCTGATGCTCTGGCTTTAAAAGCAGTCTACCTACTCTCAGAAAAGGGAGCCTTACAGGCCTTCCAGAGCTACACCATGACGCAGGCTCAACACCTCCTGCCTTAGCTGCTATTGTGTTTTTGGCACTACCAGCAGATGCACCAACACCACCATCAGGACCAAGTGGCCCTCCACGCCCACGTCCGCGTCCTCTTCCATCATACTTCCTCATGTTTTGGAAAATGGACCCAACAGCTCTATACAGTCTAGGGATAACAGTAAATCTCCGTATATATATTTCATGAGTCATACACAGACGCTCACAGACTCAGTATGGAGTACACAATAAAATAAAAAGTTGAAAAAGGGTACAGTATCACAAGATACAAGGTTTATATAGTATAGTGTAAACATTAGGAATCTCCGTATATATTGCAGGAGGCAGACACAAACGCTCTCAGGCCCAGTATGGATTACACAAGAATATGAAAAGCTGTAAATGGATAATGTAACACAAGCGTACAGCTGTATACGGTGTTGGGGTAATCTTAAATCTCCAAATATATTTCCGGAGTAACAGACAGACGTTCACAGACTCATTATGAATTCCACCAGAATCTAAATAGCAAAAAGGGTTACTGTATCAGAAGCGTACAGCTGTATACAGTGTTGGCCAAATTTGAAATATCGGTATATATTTCCGGAGTCACCCTCAGACGCTCACTCAGTCTGGGTTTGACCATAATAAAAAATGTTGGAAAAAAGGTACTGGATAACAAGATAGCAAGTATACATATTATAGGGTACAATTGAAATCTCCATATACATAGTCCCATAGTCACTCTAAGACGCTTACTCAGTATGGATTTGACCGTAATACTAAATGTCAAACAAAGGTACTGTATAACAAGATACAAGCTGTATCGAGTATAGGGTAAAAATTGGTATCTCCGATTCACCGTATAAATAGAAGGCGTTAGCCACACACGCTCACTCCCAATGGATGATACCATAATAATAATTTTTTAACAAAGGTACTGTATCAGCACATACCAGGTGTATCCAGTCTAGGGGTAATTGTAAATTTCCGTCTATACTTCCGGAGTCAGACACAGACACTCAAAGGCTCACTATGTATTACACCAGAATTTACAAAGTAGAAAAAGGGAAAGGTATTCGAAGCGTACAACAGTATAAAGTGTTGTGGTACTTTTAAATCTTCATTTATATTTCAATCTCAGTAAGCCAGTTCAGACTCTCCGCTACTGGAAACTACATGGATACAAGTACAGACGGAAAGTTGAGTGTTAGCAGAAATTTGGGAATTACTCATTGCCGGAAAACCTCCCTGTAGATGTTGCAGAGGCGATGCAGACCCTCAATTACTGTGTCTGTGGAGACAGTGAAAACGGTTCTTTGTGAAGACAGGATTGCTTTATCGCAGTAGCGTGGATCACATCACCGTTACTCGTCTCCATCAAATTGTCATCACAAGGAGAGATGTAGACATGATCTTCACTGCCTATCATGATGTGTCTGGTCATTTTGGAGAGCAAAAGACAGAAGCCACAAGCCGTAGGCGATTCTATTGGATTGGCATGAGAGGAGACATTGAAAAATGCTGGCAGGTATGTCACACGTCTGTGACTATCACAACTGTGAAAGGTGATCATAAAGCACCACTGCATCCGCTTGTAAGTTGACGTCCATTACAAATGGTAGCCATTGATCATCTGAAGGTAGAGGCCAGCAGGACAGGCCATAGCTACATCTTAACCATCATCGATTAATACACCAAATTTCTAGTGGCCATCCTTGTGAAGGATTTAACTGCCCAGACTACACAGTGGTGGAGCAGGGAGAGGTAAGTATTGCAACTTGCAAGTGCTGTGGCTATGACCAAGCAGGGGGGAAACACTCGTGGTCGACGGTACTGGCACAGGGCCCCCATAGTACGCTGGTGTGTCTGAAGGCGAGTGGGCCCCCCCACTGTCAGAGACACTGTATTGTTCTATGAGGGGCCCAGTGCCAGTGCCATCGGCCCTCATTGGGCCCATCCACCTGTTCAGAGCAACGGCACTTGCCCGGGTGCGCCAGGTGTTGACCCCAGCCCTTGGAGGGAGGGGGGTGGGCAGCCCAGTTAGGGAGGTTTAAAAAATGGCATATGTCAATGCATAGGCTGGGCATTCAGCTGCTGCAAATGGCTGAATTGTGCAAGTCTGAGGAAGAGGAGGACAAAAGCGAGGCAGTTTTCTGGCAAACTATGTGTCATCAGGGGAAGGTGGGACAAAATCCTTTGAAACCCATGCATGGTTCATTTTAATGAAGGTTAGATCATCAACATTTTGGGTTGACAGGCGGGTCCTTTTACTGTGAGGATTGATCCAGCAGCATTGAAGACTCTTTCGGATAACACACTAGCAGCAGGGCAAGTGAGCTCCTGTAAGGCATAGTGTGCCAATTCAGGCCAGGTGTTCAGTTTGGAGGCCCAATAGTCAAAGGGGAATGACCTGTGAGGGAAAACATCGATAAGGGAGGAGAAGTAGTTTGCCACCATAGTTGACAACTGCTCTCTCCTGTCACTTTTAATCGATGCAGTATTAGCAGTCGTGTGAGGCGTACTTGAGAAATCATTCCACAACATGGTCATTAAACCCCTGTCTCCAACGCCACTTCGGCTGTGTGCACCACAAACACCTCTTCCACTGTGCCCACTGCGGCTCGTGGGAGAACCAGCACCACTGCTGTGTGCTGGGAAAGCCTCAAACAAATGGTTTACCAGAGTTGCTTGTTTGTTAGCCAATATTATCTCTAGGTTCTCCTGTGGCATGATGTTGAGTAATTTGCCTTTGTAGCGTGGATCGAGGATGCTGGCCAGTCAGTAGTCGTCATCCTTCATCATTTTGGCAATGCGGGGGTCCCTTTTTAGGATCCGCAAGGCATAATCGCACATGTTGGCCAATGTTCCAGGTGTCAATAATGCACTGCCACTGCTGGGTGGAGGAGCACTTTCTGGCAAATCCACATCCCTACAGTCACGCACAAACACTGTACCTGACCTTGGAACGCCAACATTTTCTCTTGCCCCCTGAGAAGCATCCTCCTGCCCCAAATAATCATCCCCCTCATCCTCCTCCTCCTCCTCTTCCTCTTCTTCCACCACCTCGTCCAGGACAGTTCCCTGACCAGACAATGGCTGACTGTCAGCAAGGCTTCCCTCCTCCTCTTCCTGTTCCTCCTCCTCTGCTGCAGACGCCAGATCCTTAATGTGCGTCAAACTTTGCATGAGCAGATGCATAAGTGGGATGCTCATGCTTATGATGGCGTCGTCTGCGCTTACCAGCTGTTATGAATGAGTTACCATAGGAGGCAAAAACAGAAATACTAGCTAAGTCCAGAAAACCAGAGAAGTTGGCAGCTATCGGATTGCAGACCCCTGAACCTATCAACAACAACTAGCAGTAGCCGTGGGGGGTTCCTACGGTGCCCTAGACCCCTCGATCACAGCCGGAGAACTAAATAGCCTAAAGACAGAAAGGGAAATCTAAACTGCCCCAGAGCAGACCCCAAAGCAATAGGCAGCCCCCAACATATAATGACGGTGAAGCAAGATGAAAAAACACTCACACAGATAGAAAGATAGGCTGAGAAAATGATGGGGCCCAAGCTAAATAAATAGGACAGGATAGAAAAGCTGCTGTCTGCAATCCGCCAAAAACCCTATCAAAACAAGAGCCAACAGACTGATAGGGAAAAAAGCCCTGAAGACGCTAGGCTTCAAAAAGACTATATCAGTACTCAGGTATTTTCTGAAGACAGAGCAAAAAGGAATTCAGCTCACCCCAGCAGGGAATGGCAGAAATCCAGAAAAACAAGGCAAAACAAAACCAAAACACAAATGCAAAAAGCAGAGCAGAAAACTTAGCTTTTGAGGAGCAGGAATCAGACTGGTCTACTAGAATCCCTCAGAGAAATCACCCGCAAGGCAGAAGGGCGTCGGCTGCCTTATATCCAGTCAGCAATTCCAGTCACCCAGTCATCATCATTCTGCTCAGGTGCTTGGTAATTAGCCTCACTACCTTCCTTCACCAGAAGATGGAGTTCATCAGACCTCAATGGTGAAGGGGAAAATGAACTCACAACAGTACCTCCCCCTTGAGGAGGGGTCACCGAACCCTCATCCACGCCACCAGGGCGATCAGGGTGAGCCCGATGAAAGGCACGCACCAATCTTTTTGCATGAATATCAGAGGCAGAGACCCAGGAATTATCCTCCTGACCATAACCCTTCCACTTAACCAAATACTGGAGTCTCCGTCTAGCCAGACGGGAATCCAGTATTTGCTCTACCTCATATTCCATGTTACCTTCAACCAATACAGGGTCCGGAGGTGCCACCTCAGGAACAACTGGTTCAACAAACCTCTTCAACAAGGACTTATGAAACACATTATGGATTTTAAATGTGACAGGAAGAGCCAAACGAAAAGAGACCGGATTAATAATCTCCAAAATCTTGTAAGGTCCAATAAATCTAGGCTTAAACTTAGGAGAAGCCACCTTCATAGCGATATTTTTTGATGATAACCAAACCATATCACCAACCTTAAACTGGGGACCAATGGTCCTATGTCGGTTGGAAAACCGCTGGGCCTTTTCCTGGGAGAGAGATAACTTATCCACCACTTGGTCCCAGATCTGGTGCATTCTCTCCACTACAGTGTCAACACCTGGGCAGGCAGAAGGCTCCACCTGCCCTGAAGAAAATCGAGGATGAAACCCAAAGTTACAAAAAAAAAAGGTGACATCAAAGTGGCAGAACTAGCTCTATTATTTAAAGCAAATTCGGCCATGGGCAAAAATGAAACCCAATCATCCTGATCAGCGGAAATAAAACATCTCAAATACAACTCCCAGGTCTGGTTTGTTCTCTCCGTCTGCCCATTGGTCTGAGGGTGAAAAGCAGAGGAGAAGGACAACTGAATTCTCAGCTTGGAACAGAAAGTCCTCCAAAATCTAGACACAAACTGAACTCCTCTGTCAGATACAATGTTCTCAGGAATCCCGTGCAAGCGAACCACCTGTTGCAAAAACAGGGGCACCAACTCAGAGGAAGATGGCAACTTAGGGAGTGGTACAAGATGAACCATCTTAGAGAACCTATCACAAATCACCCAAATAACAGTCATTCTCTGAGAGACAGGCATATCAGAGATGAAATCCATTGAAATATGGGTCCATGGCCTCCTGGGGACCGGTAAAGGCATCAACAACCCACTAGAGCGAGAACAAGGTTTAGACCGGGAGCAAGTCCCACAGGATTGCACAAAATTCCTGACATCACGAGACAAGGCGGGCCACCAAAAAGGCCGACTCACCAGATCTCTAGTACCAAAAATACCTGGATGACCAGCCAATGCAGAGCAATGAACTTCAGACATCACTCTCTTCTTCCACTGGTCAGGAACATACAACTTTCCACTGGGACAACGCTCAGGTTTGTCCTCCTGGAACTCTTCCAGAGCACGTCTCAAATCAGGTGAGATGGCAGAAAGAACTACCCCTTCCCCTAAGATTGTAGCAGGCTTGGTCACCACAGGAGAATCAGCAAAGAAGCTCCTAGAGAGGGCGTCTGCCTTAACATTCTTAGTGCCAGGAAGAAAAGAGACCACAAAATCAAAACGTGTAAAAAACAAGGCCCACCTAGCCTGTCTAGGGTTCAAGCGTTTGGCTGACTCCAGGTAAATCAAATTCTTGTGGTCAGTGAGGACCACGACTTGATGTTTAGCTCCCTCCAACCAATGTCTCCACTCCTCAAATGCCCATTTCATGGCTAACAGTTCCCGATTCCCCACATCATAGTTACGTTCAGATGGAGAGAACTTTCGGGAAAAGAAAGCACAGGGATTCATTTTAGATGTTACAGGATCCTTTTGGGACAAAACAGCTCCTGCACCAATCTCAGAAGCGTCCACCTCTACCTGGAACGGGAGTGAGACATCAGGTTGCCGCAAAACCGGGGCAGAAGTGAATCTTCGCTTCAGCTCCTGAAAAGAAGAAACAGCCTCCGGAGACCAATTCAACACATCAGCACATCAGATCAGTCAATGGCTTGGCAATACTAGAAAATTTTGCTATAAATTTTCGATAAAAATTAGCAAAACCCAAAAACTTCTGGAGGGCCTTCAAAGAAGTGGGCTGAACCCAATCATAAATGGCCTGTACCTTGGCCGGGTCCATTTCATTAGTTGACGGAGACAAAATAAATCCCAAAAATGAAATCCTCTGTACCCCAAAAAGGCATTTTGATCCTTTGACATACAGGGAATTCTCCCTCAAGATCCGGAACATAGTCCGAACATGTTCCACATGAGAATCCCAATCTTTGGAGAAGATCAAAATATCATCCAGATAGATAATCAAAAATGTATCCACAAAGTCTTCGAAAATGTCGTTCATGAAGCACTGGAAGACAGAAGGGGCATTAGTGAGCCCAAAAGGCAACACCAGGTACTCAAAATGTCCCTCCGGAGTATTAAACGCCGTCTTCCATTCATCCCCATGCTTAATGCGGATAAGATTATACGCCCCCCTGAGGTCAAGCTTGGTAAACCAGCAAGCACCTTTAACTCTGGAGAATAGATCCGAAATCAGGGGTAACGGATACTGATATTTAATAGTAATTTTGTTGAGGGCACGATAATCAATACAAGGCCTTAATGAACCATCCTTTTTGGCCACGAAAAAAAACCTGGCACCTAAGGGTGAAGAGGATGGTCTAATATGACCCTTCTCCAACGCCTCCTTAATATAGGATCGCATAGCCTCGTGCTCGGGTACAGATAAATTGAAGAGCCGACCCTTGGGAAATTTACACCCCGGGATCAGTTCAATTGCACAGTCATAACTCCTATGAGGAGGCAAAGACGCAGACTCATTCTCACTAAATATATCATAAAAGTCCGCCAAATAGTCAGGAACATCATGCAACTGAGGAGAGGTGGAAAAAACCGGAGCCTCACTAAGGGCAAACCGACAACCCCAACTCACCACAGACACAGATTTCCAATCCAAAACTGGATTATGAATTTGCAACCAGGGAAACCCCAGAACAATGGTATCATGCAAATTATGCAACACCAAAAATCTGCAATTTTCTTGATGGTCTGGGGTGACCCGCATTACCACCTGGGTCCAAAACTGAGGTTTATTTTTTACCAAAGGAGTAGCATCAATCCCCCTCAAAGGGATAGGCGTCCGCAGAGGTGTCATAGGAAATCCACAACGTTTAGCAAAATCCAAGTCCATTAGGTTCAGGGCTTCTCCCGAATCCACAAAAGCCTTGGCGGAAAATGTGGACAGGGAGCAGATCAGAGTAATTGCCAGAAGAAACTTAGGTTGAACACCACCCACAAAAAACGTGTGTGCAAAATGTTTCTCTCGTTTAGGACAGACAGAAATAATATGCGAGGCATCTCCACAAAAAAAACACAGCTTATTACGCCTTCTGAACTCCTGACGTTGCTCCCTGGACAAAACTCTATCACATTGCATAGGTTCAGACACTTGTTCAACTGGTGGCAACACCTCTCGTGCAGTCCTGCGTTCATGTAAACGCCGATCAACCTGAATGGCTAATGACATAGAATCATCAAGACCAGAGGGAACAGGAAATCCCACCATAGTATCTTTTACGGCTTCTGACAAACCCTTCCGAAAGAGAGCTGCCAAGGCATTATCATTCCAGGTAGTTAGGACCGCCCACTTTCGGAATTTTTGACAGTACAATTCTGCAGAATCTCGACCCTGGCTCAATGCCAACAGGGTCTTTTCAGCCTGATCAATAGCATTAGGTTCGTCATACAACAACCCCAAGGCTTGAAAAAATGCATTCACATTAGTCAGAATAGGATCATCTGGTTTCAAAGAAAACGCCCAATCCTGGGGATCGCCACGCAGCAAAGAGATGACAATTTTAACCTGCTGCGCGGAGCTCCCTGACGAGTTAGGCTTCAAGGCAAAAAATAATTTACAATTATTTTTGAAATTCAAAAATTTAGACCGATCCCCAAAAAACACATCAGGAGTAGGGATCTTTGGTTCAGCAGCATGTGAATGAGCAAGGTAGGCGGAAATTCCCTGCACTTCCACAGCGAGCTGCTCCACACGATCAGACAATTGCTTTATCTCCATTGAGAGAAAAAAAATTCCCCCTACGGCCTCAGTGATATATAGGAAAAAATATACACCCTTTTTTTTTTTTTTTTACAATTCTTTCCTGCTATTGAGTACCCTAGGATCTCTGGTATGGCGGGTGATTTCTGTTATGAATGAGTCACTGTAGGAGGCAAAAACAGAAATACCAGCTAAGTCTAGAAAACCAGAGAAGTTGGCAGCTATCGGATTGCAGACCCCTGAACCTATCAACAACAACTAGCAGTAGACGTGGGGGGTTCCTACGGTGCCCTAGACCCCTCGATCACAGCCGGAGAACTAAATAGCCTAAAGACAGAAAGGGAAATCTAAACTGCCCCAGAGCAGACCCCAAAGCAATAGGCAGCCCCCAACATATAATGACGGTGAAGCAAGATGAAAAAACACTCAAACAGATAGAAAGATAGGCTGAGCAAATGATGGGGCCCAAGCTAACTAAATAGGACAGGATAGAAAAGCTGCTGTCTGCAATCCACCAAAAACCCTATCAAAACAAGAGCCAACAGACTGATAGGGAAAAAAGCCCTGAAGACGCTAGGCTTCAAAAAGACTATATCAGTACTCAGGTATTTTCTGAAGACATAGCAAAAAGGAATTCAGCTCACCCCAGCAGGGAATGGCAGAAATCCAGAAAAACAAGGCAAAACAAAACCAAAACACAAATGCAAAAAGCAGAGCAGAAAACTTAGCTTTTGAGGAGTAGGAATCAGACTGGTCTCCTAGAATCCCTCAGAGAAATCACCCGCAAGACAGAAGGGCGTCGGCTGCCTTATATCCAGTCAGCAATTCCAGTCACCCAGTCATCATCATTCTGCTCAGGTGCTTGGTAATCAGCCTCACTACCTTCCTTCACCAAAAGAGGGAGTTCATCAAACCTCAATGGTGAAGGGGAAAATGAACTCACAACAACCAGCCGTGTGCATTCCTCAAAACACTGAAGGACTTTACAGAGGTCTTTCAGCTTTGACCACTGCACACCCGACAATTCCTTGTCTTCCCTCAAACTGCCTGCCGTGTATCCTCCCACAAATGCATTACAGCTTGCCTCTGTTCGCACAGCCTCTCAAACATGTGCAGGGTGGAGTTCCACCTTGTTGCAATGTCTATGATTAGGAGGTGCTTGGGGAGGTGGAACAATCGCTGCAGCTTCTGCATACGACTGGAGTGTACGGCCAAGCGACGGATGTGCGAGCACAGTCTTTGCACCTTATGGAGCAGTGATGTTAACTCCGGATAATTATTAAGGAAACACTGCACCACCAGGTTCAAAGTGTGAGCCTGGCAAGCTATGTGTGTGAGTTTTGCATGGGCTATGGCTGCCACAAAATTATGGCCGTTATCACTGACTACCTTGCCTGCCTCAAGATGTAGACTGCCCAGCCATGACTCAGTTTGTCGCTGCAAGTAGTCGACCAGTACCTCCGCGGTGTGTCTGTTGTTGCCCAAAGACATCATCTTTAACACAGCCTGCTGACCTTTACCACTAGCTGTTTCGATAGTGGGACACCTCGTGTGCAACACTGGCAGCTGCGGATGGAGTGCTCGTGCGACTGCGCTCTGTGGATGAGCTTTTGCTTATGGAGGAGGAGGAGGGTCGAAAGCCTACAGCCAACTGTTTCTTATACCGTGGGCTAGGCAGCACTGTTCCACCGCCGCTGTCCCCTGTGGAGTCTGTAATCACCACAGTGAACCCAGTGCGCAGTGATGGACATGTAATGGCCCTGGCCATGCCTACTGGTCCATGCATCTGTTGTGAGGTGCACCTTTCCACTCACTGACTGTTTGAGTGCATGGACAATGCAGTCTTTCACATGCTGGTGGAGGGCAGGGATGGCTTTTCGAGAAAAGAAGTGCCGACTGGGTAGGTCATAGCGTGGGACAGTGTAGGCCATGAGCTCGTGGAAAGCTTCGCTTTCAACCAAACAGTAGGGCATCATCTCTAATGAGATTAGTTTGGCAATGTAGGCATTCAAACACAGTGTATGCAGATGAGAGGATGAGTACTTTCTTGTCCTACTCAGAGTGTCTGGTAGGGGGAGCTGGACTGGAGAGCTGCATATGGGGGAAGTAGTGGTGGATAAGACGGAGTGAGAGGGGGGTTGGTGATAGTATTGGTGGTGATGACCTAGATTCAGTGTTGTGTTGCAAAACCATTGGGATTCCCTGAGTGCTATGGCCTTGCGACGACACCTCCACATTTAGTGCTGGTGGTGTGTTTAACAGTGGCGGTGGTCTTACAGTAGGGGAAGCGATGGAGCGTTGCTGGCTACCTTCAGTCGCAGCAGGTGCTTATGTTGTACCTGAGGTTTTGTAGCCCGGCGTCCACGCTTGCAAGTGCATGTTGATTAAATGTCTAAGCGTGCAACTGTTATTCAAATTTCTGAGTTGTTTACCTCGGCTAAAGGTCCTTCCGCACTTCTTACAGGAAACCTTTGCCTCATCAGTTGGATTTTGCACAAAGAAGTGCCACACTGCACTCTTCCTACTATAGTATACATTTTCTGGCCTTGCACGCTGTGCTAAGTTGACCGTCTGGCCAAGCTGACCTGCAACTCTTTTAGTTTTTGGTCCATGTTTTTGGACAGCTACGGGAATGCCAGATAACCGCTGCTGCGATGTCAATGCCTGCTGCGGATCCTTCTCCTTATCTGAACTACTGCCAGTTTGCCAGTGCCACCCTCCTCACCCAATGGATGCCAATCCAGGTCAAGAACTGGGTCATCCATCACCTCCTTTTCAAAATCATCTGCACCTTCCTCTTTACCTTCCTCTGTGTCACCGTGTAAGGTGGTATAGTATGCGGGAAAGGGCACCTGAGTTTCATCAGGGTCTGATTCTGACTCAGTAGACTGCGAAGGCAATGTAGTGCTCTGGGTCAATGTACCAGCAGAATCATCTAGCAGTGGCTGTGCATCAGTGCACTCCATGTCAGATTCATCTTGGACTGGGGAATTCAGGATTTGATTGGATAACCCAGGGATGGCATGTGAAAAGAGCTCCATAGAGTAATCTAAAGTGTGTGCTGCTGCATCCTTAACTTTTGGTGGGTGTGAAGGACACAAGGAAAGGTGTTTTTCCTGACTGACGACTCTGTGCTTGCAGGTTTCGAACGTTCAGAAGAGGAGGCAATAGAGCTGGTGGCTGTTTTGGCAATGTTCGCCAAAACCTGTTCCTGATGCTCCGGCTTTAAAAGCGGTTTTCCTACTCCAAGAAAAGGGAACCTTACAGGCCTTCTTAGGCCAGACTATGACGCAGGCTCAACACCACCTGCCTTAGCTGCTATTGTGCTTTTGCCAGAACCAGCCGATGCACCACCATCATCAGTACCAGCTGTGCCCCCCTGCCCACATCCGCGGACTCTTCCACCATACTTCCTCATGTTTGGTAAAATGCACCAAAAATATCAGCAGAGAGATGGTACTGTATGAGGAGCCTCCAGCTGTGTAAGGTGTATTAAAAAAATTAAATCTACATATATATTTTGTTAGTCACAGACGCTCTCCCAGTATGTATTTGACCGTAATCCAACAAGCAGATATACAGAACTGTATCAGAAGTGTACAGCTGTATGCATTTTTTGTGTAACTATCAATCTCCGTATATGTATTTACAGAGTGTCACACACACACGCTGACTCTGTATAGATGTGACTGTAATGCGAACGGCAGATATACAATACTGTTTGAGAATCGGACAGCTCTAAACGGTGTCTGTATGGAAAATTGTCAATCTCCGTCTATTTGTATATGGAGTGACACATGCTGTCTCTGTCTAGTTTTGACCATTATCAAACAGCAAATTTATACGAAACTGTTTGAAAAGCAGACAGCTCTATAAGGTGTAGGTCTGGAAAAATGGAAAATCTCCTCGGCTTGTTTTTCCAGAGTCACACACAGATAACTTCCATTTGTCCGTGATACCAGCCGGTACACAGTAGTGTGTGAGGAGCGTACACCGCTATACGGTGTCTGTATGGAAATTTGTCAATCTCCGTCTATTTGTATACAGACTGACACACGCTGTCTCTGTCTAGTTTTGACCGTTATCAAACAGCAGATATACGAAACTGTTTGAAAAGTGGACAGCTCTATAAGGTGTAGGTCTGGAAAAATGGAAAATCTCCTCGGCTTGTTTTTCCAGAGTCACACCCAGATAGCTTCTATTTGTCCGTAATACCACGGTAGTGTGTGAGGAGCGTACACCGCTATACGGTGTGTGAAAAAAAGAACGCTCGGTAGCTCTCCAGAACAAAATAATAAAAGTTGGAGTGCTTTGAAAAAAGCAGTTTGAACAACAGTGTGCACACAGCAATGCAGCTATCAGGTAGCCTTAAAAGGCAGCCTAATCACCACCAGCGCTGCTGCACACAACAAAAATCCTCCCCTTTCACTGCACACTAACTGTACAGTGAAAAGCGCTATCAGCAGAAGCAATTTTTTTTTCTTCTTCTTCCCTGCCTAACGCTCTCCCTATTCAGAATCAGCAGCAGCACCTCTCCCTATTCTTAGATTGGGAGAAGTTTGATAGCGGTCGGCGGTCACGGCCTTTTATAGCCACTGTGATGCCACACAAAGCCAGCCAATTACTTCAATGCCCTTCTCTAAGATGGTGGTGGCCGCTGCCCATGTCATCGCATTGCCCACAGTGTGCGTCCACCTTCATTGTCCGAGAAAAGGCGCTGGAAGCATTATTTGAAACACGACTTTGACGCTCGGCTCGGCGACCTCATGGCCGACCTCACACTATGGTCGGGTTTTGATAGGCGAAACCCGACTTTCGCTCAACTCTAGACACATGGATTTATGTCTTTTTACATCAATTAAGGAATTTGCTCCTTAGATCTTGTGGGGGCTTCACAACACATTAGGAGGCCCCAATAAGAGGACAATAAAACATCCAGACTCCTTATCTATGAACTGGTCTAATATTTATGGACACAACTGTTTATCACTCTCCAATAATAAAAGTTCTGTGCTCTGTTGTGTATAAATATGTGATTCTTCAGATTTTGTATTAGTCTACATGCCTAATGAAGAGACCTAAGTAGTCTTGAAAGCTTGCAATTTGTTGCCTTCTTTTCAGTTGTCCATTAAAAGGTATCAACCACTGAGGACTCTCAATTCCAAATATTTTTCTACATACATCAAAACACTTTTGAAAGTGGAAAATCCCATTAAAGGAGTTGTTTTGATGAAACAACCCATGAATATGGCAGCCACTGCAGTGGACAGGCACAGGAAGAGTGCCTGATGCCATCTGTCAAGCATGGTGGAGGTAATGTGATGGTCTGGGGTTGCTTTGGTGCTGGTAAAGTGGGAGATTTGTACAAGGTAAAAGGGATTTTGAATAAGGAAGGCTATCACTCCATTTTGCAACGCAATTCCATACCCTGTGGACAGCGCTTGATTGGAGCCAATTTCATCCTACAACAGGACAATGACCCAAAGCACACCTCCAAATTATGCACAAAATATTTAGGGAAGAAGCAGGCAGCTAGTATTCTATCTGTAATGGAGTGGCCAGCACAGTCACCAGATCCCAACCCCATTGAGCTGTTGTGGGAGCAGCTTGACCGTATGATATGCAAAAAGTGCCTATCAAGCCAAACCAACTTGTGGGAGGGGCTTCTGGTAGCATGGGGTGAAATTTCTCCAGATTACCTCAGCAAATTAACTGCTAGATTGCCAAAGGTCTGTAATGCTGGAATTGCTGCAAAAAGAGCATTCTTTGACGAAAGCAAAGTTTGAAGGAGAAAATTATTATTTTAAATAAAAATCTTTTTTGAAACCTTGTCAATATCTAGACTAGATTTCAAATTCGTTTGGCAACTCAATTGATTAATAAAATAAAAATTGTCTGGGTGACGCCCAAACTTTTGAACGGTAGTGTATGATTACATGATGAACAGTCATATACATAGGCATCCATGTGTGATATTGATTTATTGTTTTCCTGAGTTTACCAGACGCTGCTTTTCTCTTCATTCTCCATCACAGAAAGGAAAGGAGAAGATAGGAGAGGAGAAGATTTCTTTCTATCAAGTCTGAACGACTAGACAGCAATGTACAGAAGGAAGAAGCTTTGACCTAAAAAATAGAAATTAAACAATCGCATTCCCCATCATCTGACTAAATTATTACATATTTGATTTGATTGCTATAAAGGTTACTTTCTGTATAACTGATGGGGCGTGGCCTGGGCTCTGAGCATGTAGGAGGCAAGAGCTCTAAGCTCCCACAGTCACACACTAAAGCAACAAAAAAGCGTGCAAAGGGTTAACAAAAAAAACCCATACTGGACCCTATTCTATTCCTGAAACTCTGGTGCACATTCTGAGCCTAAAACTAGGACCCTGGTCCAAAGGAGACCGAAAATATGAACTTTTAAAAGTTTGGGACAGTAATGGTGTAGGAGAAACAGAGGGACATCACCCTCCCACCATTTGCCTTCCTGGAAGTGACTGGAGTGCTACTGTGGGCTGTATATAAGCCAGGACTGATCTGGAGGCTCATCGCCAGTAATAAGGACAATAAGGACATTATTTGGAATCCTCCCGGTAAGGCACAACTTGATTCTAACTGCCTGCAATGTTTTTTGCCTGCGGGGTGTAGAGGATAATGGCACTGCTGCGGCGGAGGGATACGGAACTATGTACAATCTCCCCTCTGGATTTCTGACTGAGTACCACCGAAATCAGGAAGTTTCACAGCCAGGGTGAGGAGAGCGGGGGCAGAGGAGCTGATCTGGACCCTTTCTGGACTGACACACCAAGGATATAAGCAGAGGACATCGGTGGGGACTACTTTCTTGTCACAGAGCAGAGAGGCGGAGGGATACCACTGGACCCATTGAACAGACATCAGAACGGCTAAGAACAGCGTTCCACAGCCACATTCAGGACCGGACAGGGGGCGACAAGCACAGGGGGAGCCTCTGAAGACAGCAGAGGTGAGGCACATTCGAGTTTGGGCCACTAGATCCAGCTGCTGATTAGTGCTCACAGCCACAATAGACTTCAATGGGAAGTAGATCCGACCGCTCCCAGCTTCCAGCCTGTCAGCACTGAGCAGACCTGACGCCTCAGGCCCTGCAGCGTACATCAGCGGTCTCCCCTGTGACAGGCACAGATACTCCCACGAACTGTACAACACAGCAGAGACTTAACCACAGGGGTACTGGGGAAAGGACGCAGGCATCTGGGAGGCACTCTTTATCCCCATATAGTGTCCCAAGGGATTGTTCACTGGCTGCTTTCAGCATATCAGCGGCGCAGGCATACAATATAACAGAGTCTGCAGTTTGTGGCTGGTGGTCCCGGTGCCTGGTATCCATCTGACCAGTGAATTATAACAGAAGATTACCTTTATTTCAACTGAGGATCAGAGATACAGTGGGCTGCTGATATTGATACTGCAGAATTGTGTGACTTTACTCGCTCTCACTAAGGGTCTCTCAGTTAACTCCTTTGGGAAACTTGCTTTTTGACCATTTTTCTTAACTTGTTTGACTAATTTAAAGGGGTCTTAGATCTGATGTCTGGGAAGGGTTTGTGGCAAACCAAGATGCAGTCAGGTAGGGGCAGAGCTTCCAATAGCCCACACAGGGTCACGAGGCACAATTTTGGGGCACACTCTAAATCATACAATGATATCTCTAATTTGTTAAGCCCAATAAAATCTAGGTCACCCCTGAAAGGAGATGAGCCAAAAATGCCTTATCTAAAAAAATCTCAGAACCCTGCATCTGTCAAAGTTGCAAAAGGGGGATCAGGTACTAATAGCTCATTGACCAAAACCCTATCTAAAACACAACCTGAAACACCTCAAAAAAATAAAAATTTAGGGGGCAACATTAAACCCCCCCTCCAATTGAGACTCTTACGGAGGAAATGGACACTTCCAAATCAATCAAAAGGAAGGGACCAGGCGATCAGGGAAAGACTGGGAGTCTCTCATCTGAGGACTCCGACAGTGTCTCAGCTGACTATACTCCAAACACAAGCCCTGAAAGGCAGAAGCCTAGGAGGGATAATGGAGGTCCATTCCCTTCGTTTGAGGTTCCTCCTCCATCCATTAACTTGGGGAAATACAATGGGTCCAACAAACAAGCCACTGAAGGATTCATGGCGGATCTCTTCCAGTCCTTCAGTGATGCCCTAAAAATAGGGTTTGAGACTCAGGCCAAGGCCCTACAGGAAACTTGCAGAAATCTTAGCCAAAAGGTTGAGAAATATGAGGTAAAGATGGTACAGGCGGAGAGGGATATAGTTTACCTCTCAAAGGAGAATTCACTCCTCAAAAAGGAGGTTATTTCCCTTAAAAACAAATTGACGGATCTGGAAGACCGAAGCAGGAGAAATAACTTAAAGATACAAAGTATCCCTGAGTCGGTCTCCCAGGCAGATCTCTCTGATTACACCAAAAATTTGTTTAAAAAATTATCGCCAAAATTGACAGAATTAGAAGTCAATATCGATCGTATACACCGCCTCCCACGTCCCAAAGGGGTCCCACAGGAAAAGCCCAGGGACACTATCCTCAGGGTCCATTTCTTTGAAACCAAGGAGAAGGTTTTAAAATCTTTGCGAGAGAGAGGTTCACCCCCTGAGTCTTATAAGGATCTTAACATTTTCCAAGACTTTTCCAAAGAGACTATGGACGCAAGAAACTCCTTCAGAGATCTGACCTCTAAACTTAGGGAACTTAGAGTGTCATATAGATGGGGTTTCCCTACCAAGCTTTTAGTCTGGTATAAAGATAAACACTACCCCATATATACTCCACACGAGGGTCAGAGGTTTCTTAAATTCCTGATGGATGAGCCATCCTTTAGAGATAGGGATTAGGATTGATCTTTGTCATATGTTTGAATTTATTTGGGGGTCACTATTATTTCCTTCTCCTGAACATGAATATTAGTACCCGTAATTACAGTTTATCGTTGTCACTGTGGGACTTGCCACTTAATTTTTTTCTCGTTTTTCCCCGATCTAAGGTGAGACACCAACCAGTTTGGAGTCCTCCAGGAGAACTCTCAAGTTCTTAATTTTTTTTTTTCTGTATTTCATTGTTCTATTTGTTTCCCTTTCTTGTTTTGAAATTGCATTCTAACGATGAAAATTTTATCGTACAATGTTAGGGGGCTCAACAGCCGAATAAGAGGTATGCGGTATGGAAGGAGATCAACCAAACCCGGGCCGAATTGGTATGCCTTCAGGAGGTTAAACTGGCTTCCGATCGACACTCGGTCTTCCAGCACAAGAACTTCCCACACATGTACAAGTCACTCTCCACAAAGAAAAAGGCTGGGGTTATCACATTGGTAGGTGGCACCATTCCTTTTCAGCTCATCAAAGAAATACCAGACTCCTTGGGCAGGTTTCATATACTCATATGCTTACTCCATGAAAGGCCATGCACAATAGTGAATGTATACGCACCCAACAAGGGACACATTCGTTTCTTGAACAAGCTTATCAAAAAAATCGACAAAGTTAAAACAGGCGAACTCATCTTACTGGGCGACTTTAATATTGTCCCAGATAGCAGCATTGATTCATCCTCTTTAGTTCGCCACAAGGTCCCAGCTTTAAAAAACTGGTTAATTCAAAATGAGCTTTATGATGCTTTCCGCTCCTTGAATACATCGTCACGTGAGTATTCCCACTTTTCAGATGTACATAAGACAGCTTCCAGGCTAGATCTTCTACTTACTAACATATTCACTCTGTCCAAAATTAAGGACATTCGCTTCATGCAGAAGTCCATCTCAGATCATACCCCGGTTCTCATTGACTTCCTTGTGGGTCCTCCCCCTGACAAACCATTCCGCTGGAAGCTTAACTCAGCTTTGCTATATATACCAGAGTACAAACAAGAGATCGAAAATGCTCTCTTAAACTACTTCAAGGAAAACGTACCTGGTGAAGTAGATCAGTTCACGGTCTGGAACGCCCATAAAGCTGTCCTGAGGGGGTGTCTTATGCAAATTCTTTCTAAACATAAGAAGAGAAATAGGGAAAATATTACAAACCTACAGGCCCAAATTAATGATCTAAAGAAAAAACAAACAAACTTAAAAGTTCCTTCCCAGACCGTCCAGGCTGAGATTTTGAGACTTAGGCTAGTTTCACACTTGCTTTTTTTTGCAGCGCGTTTTTCCCGCAAAAAAACGCATTGAAAAAACGCATACAAAAGCATACAACTGCTGCGTTTTTTTCAAGCATTTTTATGAGCATGCATGAAAAAAACGCAGCGTTTTTATGCGTTTGTATGCGTTTTTAGTGCGTTTTTACCGCGTTTGCGTTTTTTTCCAACATTAGGTGGCCCCTCACACTAACCCAAACCATGACTTTACTAACCCTAACCCTGACCCTAACCCTAACCCTAACCCTGACCCTAACCCTAACCCTAACCCTGACCCTAACCCTTAACCAAATCATACTTAACCCTAACCCAAACCCTAAACCCTAACTAACCCTAACCCTAACCCTAACCCTGACCCTAACCCTAACCCTGACCCTAACCCTAACCCTAACCCTGACCCTAACCCTAACCCTAATCCTGACCCTAACCCTGACCCTAACCCTTAACAAAACCATACTTAACCCTAACCCTGACCCTAACCCTAACCCTGACCCTAACCCTAACCCTAACCCTTACCCTAACCCTAACCCTAACCCTAACCCTGACCCTAACCCTTAACCAAACCATACTTAACCCTAATCCTGACCCTAACCCTGACCCTAACCCTTAACCAAACCATACTTAACCCTAACCCTGACCCAAACCCCAACCCTAACCCTGACCCTGACCCTAACCCTAACCCTAAACCCCCTTAACTAACCCTAACTCTAACCCAAACCCCTAAATTCCATGGTTAAAAAAAAAAAACGCATATGCAAAAAAACGCATACATGAGCATGCCAGTGCGCACATATGCGCATCCATAGGCTATAATGGCCATTTTTAGCGCAAAACGTGCGCATATGTGCGCATGCGCTTTTTTGCAGGGCCAAAAAATGCAACATGCTGCGTCTGGAAAATACAAACGCACACCCCAAAAAAACGCAGCGCATGAAAATCGCATACATGCGCTTACAAGCGCGCAGGTATGCGCACCCATGTTAAATATAGGGGAAAAAACGCATGCGCACATATGCGTTTTTTTCCAGCGCTAAAAAACGCAAATGTGAAACCAGCCTTAGACAGAGTTTGAGATCGGAAATCTACCAGGAATATGATGCAGTCATCAAAGCATCTAGGTACAAATCGTATGCGTCTCTTAACAAGCCTACCAGGTTTATGATGAGGAAATTAAAAAGAGAAAAAATTAAAAGGAGAATAAATAAGATAGTATCTCCCTCGGGTGACCCCAAAACTCACCCTAGGGACATTGTCAACTCGTTTGGAGAATTCTTTAAAAGTCTCTATAATCTGAAAGATGACCCCCAAACACTGGTGGTTAACTCGAATTTTGTAGATTCTTTTCTACAGAGTATCGATCTACCAAGAGTCGATGAGCTGGACTTGAATTATGTCAATAGCCCCTTTACAGAGAGAGAAATTGTTGACGTTATCAAGAAACTGCAGTCCCAAAAATCACCAGAGCCGGATGGCTTCTCTGGAGACTACTATAAATCCTTTTCAAAAGTTCTGGCTCCACAGCTGGCTTCCGTCTTTGATCTGGCGTCCTCTCGGGGTTCCTTCCCAAAGGAGATGTTAGAGGCAACAATTATCATGATTCCAAAGGAGGGGGGGACCCCGAGAGGATACAGAGCTATAGGCCGATATCGCTCATAAATAGCGATATTAAAATCTACTCAAAGATCAATGCAAACCGATTAAAAAACATCCTTCCACGTCTGTTGGCGGATGATCAAATAGGCTTTACAGAGGGCCGCCAGGCCTCAGACGGAACTAGAAGGGTGTTGAATCTGATAAATTTAGCGAACAACCTGAGAACCCAAACTGCTTTTCTGGCACTGGACGCCGAGAAGGCGTTTGATAGGCTAAACTGGCTTTACTTAAAAGCAACTCTCGCTAGATTTGGCTTTGACGAGAAGTTTCTATCAACAGTCTTCGACTTGTACTCGGGTCCTAGTGCCAGGATTTATGCAAACAATTTCCTCTCAGACCCGTTCGACATTACCAATGGCATGAAACAGGGGTGCCCCCTGTCCCCCCTTCTATTTGTGCTTGCCATAGAGCCGAAAAAATAAGAATAAACAATGATATTAAAGGCTTTGAACTGCCATCACAAAATTTTAAAATTGGATTATTCGCAGATGATCTATTCCTCACGCTACTGGATCCTGCAAACTCCATTAAAGCCCTTTCAGTTGAACTAGAAAAATTCTCTAGAGCATCTTATTTTAAGATAAACCCAAACAAATCAAAATTTATAACTCTAAACATGAAACAATCTGAAATTAACAAAATAAAGGCCCAAACCCAGTTCATTTGGGAGGAGAAAGAGATTGTCTATCTAGGGATTAGAATAGCTGGATCAATCCAAGCCACAGTTAGGGCCAATTTAGACAGCATTATAAAGACTATTACAGGCGATCTATCCTTTTTGGCTCAGCTAGAGACTTCCATCTTTGGGAAGATTTTGGCAGTCAAAACTTTTATCCTTCCCAAAATTTTATACATATTTAGGACTTTACCAGTTAGCTTTCCGCGCCAAACCATTGATAAAGCTCAAGAGCTCATTTATTTGGAAAGGTAAAAAAGCAAGAATATCTGCAGACTTGATGTACAAAAATAAAAAACATGGGGGCGCAGGACTGCCCAACATATTCGCTTATTATCAGGCCTCGCTCATTAAACAGAGCTGGCACTGGTTTACTGAAAACATGACGCATCCAGCTTGGTATGGCTTGGAGAGAGATGCTAGTGATAGAGGTTCATTGCAAAAGCTTTTCTTTAACTTCCTTCTGCAAAAGCCCAGTGCGAACTCATCTCATCCTATATTCCGGCCGATAATCTCAGCCTGGAGGGTATCTCATTAAGCCGACTAAAAATATCAAAAAAGCAGAGCAAATCTTAAAGTTGCCTCTTTCTTCATTGGCACTGATGGATGATCTCCCGATACCGGAGGTTTGGGGGAAATCTGGAATTAAAAGGGTGGGGGATGTTTTTAGTGGAGTGGAGTTCCTGAAATTCGGTGAGATCAGGGTTAAATATAATTTACCGTCATCTGAGCTAGTCTTTTACACCATGTTGAAAGACAGAATTTGGAAATTCATAAAAGGGAAGACTTTGAATTATGAAATGCTAACTTCACTGTTGTGCAACTTTAAAAATAAAAACCTCTGGAGTCTGCGTAATTTGTATAGATCTGTCGTCAAAGACCTAACGAGCCACAAAAACATATACATGAAGAGATGGGAGTCCGATTTTGGTGCTGATATCCGTCTCGAGAACTGGAATGATGCCATCAAAACCACTTACAATTCCAACATATCAATGGGTCTTCATGAGAGTTATTTCAAATTGTTAAATAGGTGGTACTATACCCCGACGAGGTTATCGCATTTTAACACAGAGCTATCTTCCTTGTGCTGGAGAGATTGTGGACACCAAGGGAACCTCTACCATATTTTCTGGGGTTGTTCAAAAATCAAAAACCTCTGGCTTCAAGTCACACAGCACATTAACCTCATTGCTAAGGACTTCACAATTACACCCGAAAGAGCATTTCTTTCATTAGACATGGAACAATTTGATGATTCGGTAAGACACATTTTCATACACATCCTCTTAGTGACCAAGACCATGTTAGCACAATGGTGGAAGAAAGCAGAGGTTCCCAAGTTTTCAGACATACTTGACAAGATAGGCCAACACAGCGATTTAGAACGCAGATTTGCGATTAACAACAATCACATTCATAAATACTCAAAAAAATGGAAGACCTGGAACAATAAATTTCATATCAAATAGACTTAACAAGAGGCACTACATTTTGAAGTTTAAACCTGGGCACTTTAGTACTGGGATGATGTATCTCCTTCCAAGAATGTTACCCGATAATAAGGAAGGATTGTCGATTTTTTTTCTTTTATGTTGTTATTCGATATATGTTATTCTATGCCTATTTGTGGGTTCTCTAGTTTTTAAAAAAATTTTCCGTACCTGTACAAGGTTGTTTATTCCCCACTCCCTTCCCTCCCTTCCTATCTTCCTTTACCTACCCTGTTTATTTCTAAAAAAACAATAAAATTATTTGAAAACTTTCTGTATAACTACGTCAAAGTATTGATGTGAAAGTGCAGAAGAACAGTTAAGGGTAAAGATAAATTAATCTTGTATGATGTGTTCATATCAAACAATAATTTTGTGGGATTAGTTTTATAAGGATACCACTATGGACCATAAATCTGATATACCCTTGTGGACAAAACTGATGTTAAATGCTAAGCCTACACAACATGTGGCCTGCAGGCCACCTATGGACAGCCAAAGGGTTTGTTGTGGCCCGAGGTGCTGCATGCTGCTGACCTCATCATACTGCTGCTGGCGCCAGACAGGCAGCAGAGATGTTGAGACCCAGTAAGCGCTCCATGGATGAGCCGAAAGTTAAATATGATGTTATTTTAGATGATGGGGCCGGGAGGAGAGGCAAGTTGTGTTACTACCAAGGTACATAATGTGGCAATAGGGGAAGTTATGGTGCAATGGGGCAATTTGAGACATTACAGAGCAAAAGGAGACATTTTGGGGCAATATGAGACATTATGGGGCAATGGGGGACATTAAGGGAAAATTGCACACTACAGCAAAGGGAAGTTGGGTGGAGGGGACTTTATGCAGAGAAGCAGTGGAGAGAGATACAGAAAGGGGCAGTATGTGTGGGGACATTATGGAGAGGGACTGTATGTGGAGGGACATTATAGAGATGGGCAGTGTGGTGATATTATGTCGGGGGACATTATGGAGAGGTGCATTGTGAAGGGATATTATTGAAAAGGACAGTTTGTGGATTTGTTTGTGTGTGGGAAGCACAGTAAGAGACAATTATTTATTCAGGGAGACAACAAGGAGATTATTTTTATGCAGAAGTATAATGATAATTTTATTTTTAGAGGCACCATGTTGGGAAGTGTTGCTGAAGATGGAGAAGAGGGAAGTCTGGAGAGACAAGCTCTGGGTGTGAAATCTCATCATGACGTCTGTGCTACATAGGGACATAAGATACCTTGATGTTAATGTTTATTTGTGATACTGCCTCCATCTAATCAGTACTGTTGTTCCTGTATGGTCCACAGTCTGATGATGACTGAAAATAACCTTAACACACTCCATAATATTGTTAAAGACATTCTTGGAATTATAGGTTCATGTGAAATTATTATATGTGGGGCCGACCTGACATTACAATTGATCTTTGTACTAAACTTGATGCTTTATACATGTATTGATAGTGTTTCTGGTGCTGCATTCATGAACTGATGGTGTTTCTGGTGCTACATTTATGTACTGATAGTGGTTTTGGCACTGTATTCATGTATTGAATGTTCTGATGAGGTTCTGATGCTGCATTTATGTACGGATGGTGGCTCTGGTGCTGCATGCATGTGGTGACAGTGGTTCTGATATTGTACACTTGTAGCAATCCATGCTCAGCCATGGATGCTTCATGGTTAAGGTAAAACTTAAAAAGCGTCAAAACAGAGCTTTGAAATTGAGATGAATTTGACAAGTTTCTGCTCCAAAAAACTCATTTTAATTTAGCATGTATTCACACTGACTTTTTTTTAGCATAACATAGTAACATAGTTTTGAAGGCTGAAGGAAGACCTTATGTCCATCTAGTTCAGCCTATTTTTAGTGCAGCTGTTCTGCATTGTTGATCCTGGGGAAGGCAAAAAACCCACAGAGTAGAAGCCAATTTTCCTCATAGGGAAAAAAATTCCTTCCCCTAAGCTGGGTCAACCATCTACCTATAATATTCTGTTATTCGTAACCTTCTATACTGTTACTCACAAGAAAAGCATCCATTCCTTTCTTAAATTCATTCAGTGAGTTGGCCATCACCACTTCCTCAGGAAGAGAATTCCAGAGCCTCACTGCTCTTACCGTGAAGAACCCTCTTCTATGCTGGTGCAGAAATTGTCTTTCCTCCAAACGAAGAGAATGCCCCCTTGTTCTTGTCACAGTCCTTGGTACAAACAGTTCATTGGAGAGATCTCTGTATTGCCCTCTGATATACTTGTAGATATATATTAAGTCTCCCCTAAGTCTTCTCTTTTCTAGAGTAAATAGACCTAATTTTGATAACCTTTCTGGGTATTGTAGTGAACCAACTCCATTTATCATTTTAGTAGCCCGCCTTTGAACCCTTTCAAGTTCAGTAATGTCTTTCTTGAGCACAGGCGTCCAAAATTGCACACAATACTCCAAGTGTGGTCTGACGAGTGATTTGTACAGAGGGAGAATTATGCTTTCATCTCGTGTCCCCAGACCTCTTCTAATGCATCCCATGATCCTATTTGCTTTGGTGGCAGCTGCCTGACACTGGGCACTCCAATTTAGCTTCTTTTTGACTAAGATGCCTAAGTCTTTTTCCATGTCTGATTTTCTCAGCAGTTTCCCATTTAGTAAGTAATTATAGCATCTGTTTCTCCTTCCCATGTGCATAACCTTACACTTATCTGTGTTAAACCTCATTTGCCATTTTTCAGCCCAATTCTCCAATTTACTCAAATCTGTCTGTAGTTGCAAACTGTCCTCCTTTGTGTTAACTACCTTACATAGTTTTGTATCATCTGCAAATACTGATATTTTACTGTGTAAGCCATCCACTAGATCATTAATAAATATATTAAATAGTAGGGGGCCCAATACAGAACCCTGTGGTACCCCACTAGTAACCCTGGCCCAATCTGAGTATGCACCATTAATAACCACTCTTTGTTTTCTATCACTAAGCCAGCTACCTACCCATCTACACCTTCCTACTTTTCAAATTTTCCTTAAATACTCAAAATGTAGTTGTGGTGATGTATTAATGTACTGATGATGGTTCTGACAATGTGTTCATGTAACTACCCCTTTATATTTTATTTCCGGCCCTTGGGATTGGTTCAGTATAGCAATGTGGCCCTAAGACCAAAAAATGTTGTCTACCCCTGGTATATGCCCATGTATAAAACAGTGTTTTTCAGAGAAATCACTGCTTTTTAAGGGTAGAATAATTTTGCAATACGGAATACGATGGCACATGCCAAAAAATACTACAGTATTGTTCATATAAAATCCATGTGGAAAAATGTTCCATATGTTGCTGTTGAAGAGCTACTTCACTGGTGTCTATGGAAAGTGTCTACTGAAAGAAGGGATAAAACCTGAAATAGACAAATTGTACAGTAAATGCCAATCTCTCTGAAAAAATCAGATAATTGACAGGAAGAGCATGGTAATATTATATCCTAACAGATATTTGGTTTTATAAGATGTCACGTATTCCTCTACAGTATTATTAGTAAAATACTTTGTAGACAATAATTTGTGTTGAATAATTGTATTGAAATGTTGGGCAATATGTAAACCCCATCTACATTAGCATTTTACTAAAAGCTCTTAAGAAAATTATTTATTGCAACTACATTATATGGTTGTCTAAGAATATTGTGCTGATTTAACAGTAAAATTTTATAAAGGTCACAATATGGAAATGACCGCCTTTGCTGATGGCTTCAAGGCAGAATAAAAAGAATAACTAATTACACTTATATTTGCATTCCTCTCTTGCATTGGATCCTGCAGCAATAATGTTGTGACCTCTAGTACTTTAGGTGCCTGAATAATTAGCAAAACTGCATGAAAAATGACACAGCTAGAAACTGATATAATAAATATGAAATAACAACAATAAGGATCACATTTATATAATACATTGTATGTGTGCTAGAACTGTCAGAAGAACATAACCTAAATTCTTAAGTCACTATGTAACATACCAAGAAGAACAATAGGCGGCGTCACAAGTTATATGTGAGTGCATGTTTGCTTTAAGGCCAGAGTCACACTACCGTAGAATACGCGTGAGTGCTATGCGAGAAAACATCCCATAGCACTCGGCCCAGTGTTAATCTATGGGGTAGATCACATCAGCGTTTATTTTCTCAGCCTTATTCGGCGTTTGTATAAAATCAAAGCATGCTGCGATTGTCACCGAGACTTGGCCGAGACTCGCCAATGCAAGCCTATGGGTGCGAGAAAAAAATCGTACAGCACTCAGTCTATAAGAGTGCTGTCCGATTTTTACGAACCGGTGTCCTTTGAAAAGCTGGCAATTCATCTTCCACATACAGTAGAATCACAGAGTGACAGGTTAGAATAGAATAGATATATTCATATAGATTACATAGTTATATAGATGTCAGTAACACACACACACATATATATATATATACGTATATATATATTACATAGATAGATAGAAGAAAAGCCGGCAATTCAGCAGCCGCGTAGAGTAAAATCACAGCAGAAGCCGACAGCATAAAATACCATATATACTCGTGTATAAGCCAACCCAAGTATAAGCCGACCCCCCTAATTTTGCCACAAAAAACTGGGAAAACTTATTGACTCGCGTATAAGCCTAGGGTGGAAAATGCAGAAGCTACTGGTAAATTTCAAAAATAAAAATAGATACCTATAAAAGTAAAATTAATTGAGACATCAGTAGGTTAAATGTTTTTGAATAACCATATTGAATCAGGAGCCCCATATAATGCTCCATACAGTTCATGATGGGCCCCATAAGATGCTCCATACAAAATACACCCCATATAATGCTGAACAAAGGTTAATAATGCTCCCATAAGATGCTCCATAGAATAATATGCCCCATATAATGCTCCATAAAGGTTATGACCCCATAAGATGCTCCATAGATTATTCCCCCATAAGATACTCCATAAAATGCTCCATAGATTATGCCCCATTAAATGCTCCATAGATTATGCCCCCATAAGATGCTCCATAGATTATGCCCCAATAAGATGCTCCATAGATTATGCCCCCATATAATGCTCCATAGATTATGACCCATATGATGCTCCATAGAATATGCCCCATATGCTGCCCCATATAATATGCCTCATATGCTGCTCCATAGACTATGCCCCCATATGCTGCCCCCTATGCTGCTCCATAGAGTATGCCCCATATGCTGCACCATAGACTATGCCCCATATGCTGCCCCATATGGTGCTCCATAGAATATACCCCCATATGTTGCTCCATAGAATATGCCCCCATATGATGCTCCATAGAATATGCCCCCATATGCTGCTCCAAAGAATATGCCCCCATATGCTGCTCCATAGACTATGCCCCATATGCTGCTCCATAGACTATTCCCCCATATGTTGCCCCATAGATTATGCCCCCATTTGCTGCTCCATAGAATATGCCGCCCCCATAAGATGCTCCATATATTATGCCCCCATATGCTGCTGCAAAAAAATGCCATACTCACCTCTCCTGCTCAGGACCCGACACCTGAGATATTCACCTGTCTGGGGTCTATCGCTGCTCACCGCTGTCTGCCACTTACTGTGTCAGTGACTGTTCAGCCAGCAGAGGGAGCGGCGCACACTAATCACGTCACTGCACCCCTGTTGCCTAAACGTCACTGACACAGGATGCAGCTGACAGTGGTGAGCAGCGATGGACCGTGGATCGGTGAATATTGGATATATACTTACCCCCTCCTGGCACAATCTCTGCAGCCCCTCTTCTCCCATGGTCTCCCTTCCTGCCTTCAGCGGTCACGTGGTACCGCTCATTACATTCATGAATATGCGCATATTTATGAGTTTAATGAGCGGTACCACGTGACCACTGAAGGCAGGAAGGGAGACCGTGGGAGAAGCGGAGGAGCTGCAGAGACCACGCCAGGGGGGGTAAGTATGATCTCTGACACCCCCGCTCCCCTTCCCCCACCAACCCCCAGGTATATCACTTGTGTATAAGCCAAGAGGGGGACTTTCAGCCCCAAAAAATGGGCTGAAAATCTTGGCTTATACACCAGTATATACGGTCGATGGATTTCATACAGTAAATACATATGGAATAGGTAGATATACAGATGTTGGTAACAAATGCAATTAGTACAGTGTGTGTGCATGTACTGTATTTAATGAATAAAAGATTTTTTTTCTAAAAAAAATGGCGTGGGCTCCAGCGTAATTTTCTTAACTAATAGAGGGAAAGCCGACAGAGGGGCAGATGTTTATAGCCTGGGAAGGGGGTAATACCCATGGGGTTTCTCTGGCTATTAATATCAGGTCACAGCTGTATACTTAGCCTATACTGGCAATTAAAATGGGGGACACTAAAAAATATGACGTAGGGTCCCCCTATAGTTAATAACCAGCAAAGGCTATGCAGACAGCTGCGGGCTGATATTACTAGCCTAGGAAGGGGCCATGGATACTGGCCCTCCCCAGGTTAAAATCATCAGCTCTCAGCCACCCCAGAAAAGGCGCATCTATAAGATGTGCCAATTCTGGCACTTAGCCTTGCTCTTCCCACTTGCCCTGCGGCGGTGCCAAATGGGATTATAGTTAGGGGGGTTGATGTCACCTTTGTATTTTCAGGTGACATCAAGCCCCAAGGTTAGTAATTGAAAGGCGTCTATAAGATGCCCCCATTACTAACCCCATAGTAATGTTTATAAAAACACACACCCGGAAAAAAGTTCTTTAATTGAAAGAATGACAGACTGCTTTAGGAAATCTTAATTAAACCATACTTACGACCTCACCCATTCCACCAACGCCATTGTCATCTGCAAAAGAGTTAAAAATACAAACAGTCATATTCCTCACTTTTCCACAGAGATGATGATAATCCATTTGTCTCACGACACGATAAAAGGGAGCAATACGAGGTGATAGATAGATCAAAACCTTCTATTGTGTAAATGTACTACACATTTCAGAGTTGGCCCAAAGCTTTCCTCAGACATATCATAGGTCACAAGTTACGTCAGTAGTACAAATCACATGATCAGGATGATGGGAAAAAACAAACAATACAAATATACAGTGAAGGAAATAATTATTTGATCCCTAGCTGATTTTGTAAGTTTGCCTACTGACAAAGACATGAACAGTCTATAATTTCCAGGGTAGGTTAATTTTAACATTGAGAGATAGAATATGAAAAATATAATCCAGAAAATCACATTGTATAAATTATATAAATTTATTTGCATTCTGCAGTGAGAAATAAGTATTTGATCTCTTACCAACCATTTAGGCTATGTCCCAACAGTCAGTAATCCGCAGCGCTTTGGACGCAGCACATGTCTGCTGCGTCCAAAGTGCTGCAGACTATTGAACGCAGGTGATTCCACATGTGTTCATTGAACCGTGCACAATCACTGCATCCAATACATTGGACGGGTGAAATTTATCTTGTGGAGGCTCCCGTCTCCGCAAGATAAATAGACAAGCATGTCCGGCTCCACAGGGAAACCGCGGGTGTTGGTGCACGCATAGTGAACATGGGATTTCTTGAAATCCCATCCACTATGCTGTAACATCTGGACGCTGCATCCATCCCACAGTGTTTATTAACCATGGGAACATACCCTTAGAGTTCTGGCTCCTACAGACCAGTTAGACGCTCCCAATCAACTCGTTACCTGCATTAAATACCGCTGTCTTACAGCGGGGAAAAAAGTATTTAGTCAGCCACCAATTGTGCAAGTTCTCCCACTTTAAAAGATGAGAGAGGCCTGTAATTGACATTATAGGTAGACCACAACTATGAGAATCAAAATGAGAAAACAAATCCAGAAAATCACCTTGTCTGATTTGGCAACATTTATTTTACAAGTTATGGTGGAAAATAAGTATTTGGTCATTAACAAAAGTTAATTTCAATATTTTTTTATATATCCTTTGTTGGCAACCACAGAGGTCAAATAGTGTCTGTAAGTCTTCAAAGGTTGGCACACACTGTTGGTGGTATGTTGACCCATTCCTCCATGCAGATCTCCTCAAGAGCAGTGATGTTTTGGGCCTGTCGCTGAGCAACACGGATTTCCAAATCCTTTCACGCTGGGTGAGAAGGAGACAATTGTTGGTGCAATAGTAAGAAAATGGAAGAAATACAAAATGACTGTCAATTGACATCAATCTGGGGCACCATGCAAAATCTCACCTCGTGGCATATCATTGCTCATGAGGAAGGTGAGAGATCAGCATAAAACTACGTGGGGGGACTTGTTAACCCCTTAACCCCCGTAGCTTTTTTCGGTTTTATGTTTTTGTTTTTCGCTCCCCTCCTTCCCAGAGTCAAAACTTTTTTATTTTTCCATCAGTATGGCTATGTGAGGGCTTATTTTTTGCGGGACGTGTTGTACTTTTGAACGACATCATCGGTTTTACCATGTCGTGTACTAGAAAACGGGAAAAAAATTCCAAGTGCGGTGAAATTGCAAAAAAGTAGAATCTCACACTTGTTTTTTGTTTGGCTTTTTTACTAGGTTAACTAAATGCTAAAACGGACCTGCCATTATGATTCTCCAGGTTATTATGAGTTCATAGACACCAAACATGTCTAGGTTCTTTTTTATCTAAGTGGTGAAAAAAATTCCAAACTTTGCTAAAAAAAAATTGCGCCATTTTCCGATACCCGTATCGTCTCCATTTTTCATGATCTCGGATTGAGTGAGGGCTAATTTTTTGTTTGCCTGGCTGACGTTTTTAATGATACCATTTTGGTGCAGATATGATCTTTTGATTGCCCGTTATTGCATTTTAATCCAATGTCACAGCGACCAAAAAAAACGTAATTCTGGCATTTTGACTTTTTTCTCACTATGCCGTTCAGTGATCAGGTTAATCCTTTTTATTTTAGATAGATCGGGCAATTCTGAACGCAGCGATACTGAATATGTGTATGTTTGATTTTATTTTTATTATTTTATTTTGAATGGAGTGAAAGGGGGGTGATTGGAACTTTTATTTTTTTATATTTTTAAACACATTTTTTGTTTTACTATTGGCATGCTTCAATAGTCTCCATAGGATACTAGAAGCTGCCACAACCTGATCGTATCTGCTACATAGAGGCGATGGTCTGATCGCCTCTATGTAGTAGAATTGCTCACTTGCTATGAGCGCCGACCATCGGGTGATGCTCATAGCAAGCCAGCACTGACAACCATAGAGGTCTCCAGGAAACCTCCGGTTGTCATGCCGATACACCGGTGACCCGCGATCATGTGATGTGGGTCACCGTTGTGCATATTTCTGGCGTGCTTGCCAGAAACGCTTGTTAAATGTCGCTGTCAGCACTTGTCAGCTGCATTTAACTAGTTAATAGCTGTGGATGGATCACGATTCCACCCGCAGCTATTGCGGGGCACATGTCAGCTGGGAATTCATCTTCATGGCTGCTCCTTGATTTGAACCAATGACCTTTCACTTGAAAATCAGCCTAATAATTCACTGAGCTATTAGGGAATGTGAGAACAGGTTGTATTTTGTACTATTCATGAAGAAAAATATTTTTCCACCCCCTGGAGCAAAACAGTAACAATGCAGTGACATTACAAGAATCTGCATAACTAATCATATGCTAAATAGTTGAAAGGCAAATTTATATATGAGATAGCCAATATGATTGTTTATAAAATGATGGCGGTCTTACGACCAAAGCAGAATTGGATGATGAGTAGTGTTGAGCATTCCGATACCGCAAGTATCGGGTATCGGCCGATACTTGCTGTATCGGAATTCCGATACCGACTTCGGATATTTTTTCAATATCGGAAGTCGGCATCGGAATCGGAAGTTCAAAGTTGATTGACAACCTGACGTCATCATGATGCGCGGTGTGTGCGCATCATGATGCGCCGTCATTTCGGGCCTTCCGGGGGTCTCTGCCGGCCTGCCGGGGGGCTGTGCCGGCCTGCCGGGGGGCTGTGTGGACTGCCCGGGGTCTGTACCGGCCTGCCGGGGGGCTGTGCCGGCCTGCCGGTGGTCTGTGCACCCTGTGGGGGTCTGTACCGGCCTGCCGGGGGGCTGTGCTGATGTCCGGGGGTCTGTGCAAGCATCGTCCGATGGGACTACAAGTCCCATCTGGCGATGCCTGCTACCATGACAGTGATTGACACATTAGCCAATGATGGGACAGTAGTAGTCCCATCATCCGGCTAATGTGTTAAATGTTAAAAAAAAAAAATACTACATACATACTACATGCATGCTACATACATACTACATGCTACATACATACTACATACATACTACATACATACTACATACATACCACATATATACTACATACATACTACATACATAACACATATATACTACATACATACTACATACATACTACATACATACTACATACATACTACATATATACTACATGCATGCTACATACATACTACATGCTACATACATACTACATATATACTACATGCATGCTACATACATACTACATGCTACATACATACTACATACATACTACATACATACTACATGCATGCTACATACATACTACATGCTACATACATACTACATATATACTACATGCATGCTACATACATACTACATGCTACATACATACTACATACATACTACATACATACTACATGCATGCTACATACATACTACATATATACTACATGCATGCTACATACATACTACATGCTACATACATACTACATATACACTACATACATACTACATACATACTACATGCTACATACATACCACATATATACTACATGCATGCTACATACATACTGCATGCTACATGCATGCTACATACATACTACATACATACTACATGCTACATACATACCACATATATACTACATACATACTACATACAATACATTCATACAATACATACATAGACATACAGTACATATAACATAGAGTAACATACTTACCAATACTTGTCACATTGTTCCCCGAAGCCATTGTCTTTTACGGAATAAATATTAACATAACAAACCACAAAAATACTCACCCACGATCCGAAGCAGTCCACGAGTGTGTCCCACGACGATCTTGGGTAGAGAACTGCAGCATCAGCTGTTGCTGCCATTCTCTACGGGCTGCAGGAATCCAATGACGGAAGGTAGGTATCCTTCCGCACTGTATTCCTCCGCCACTTAAAAAAAAAAAAAGTCCCTAGTCTCACTTTATGCCATTGCTGCGTGGGAATTTCCCACACAGCAATGGCATAAAGTGAGACTAGGGACTTTTTTTTTTTTTAAGTGGCGGAGGAATGCAGTGCGGAAGGATACCTACCTTCCGTCATTGGATTCCTGCAGCCCGTAGAGAACGGCAGCAACAGCTGATGCTGCAGTTCTCTACCCAAGATCGTCGTGGGACACACTCGTGGACTGCTTCGGATCGTGGGTGAGTATTTTTGTGGTTTGTTATGTTAATATTTATTCCGTAAAAGACAATGGCTTCGGGGAACAATGTGACAAGTATTGGTAAGTATGTTACTCTATGTTATATGTACTGTATGTCTATGTATGTATTGTATGAATGTATTGTATGTAGTATGTATGTAGTATATATGTGGTATGTATGTAGTATGTATGTAGTATGTATGTAGCATGCATGTAGCATGCAGTATGTAGCATGCATGTAGTATATATGTAGTATGTATGTAGCATGTAGTATGTATGTAGCATGCATGTAGTATATATGTAGCATGTAGTATGTATGTAGCATGCATGTAGTATATATGTAGTATGTATGTAGCATGTAGTATGTATGTAGCATGCATGTAGTATGTATGTAGTATGTATGTAGTATATATGTAGTATGTATGTAGCATGCATGTAGTATATATGTAGTATGTATGTAGCATGCATGTAGTATGTATGTAGCATGTAGTATATATGTAGTATGCATGTTGCATGCATGTAGTATATATGTAGTATGTATGTTGCATGTAGTATATATGTAGTATGAATGTAGCATGTATGTAGTATGTAGTATGAATGTAGCATGTATGTAGTATGCATGTTGTATGTATGTAGCATGTAATTTTTTTTTTTATTTTTTTTTTACATTCAACACATTAGCCGGATGATGGGACTACTACTGTCCCATCATTGGCTAATGTGTCAATCACTGTCATGGTAGCAGGCATCGCCCGATGGGACTTGTAGTCCCATCGGACGATGCCTGCACAGACCCCTGAAGCCTGCACAGCCCCCCGGCAGGCCGGCACAGCCCCCCGGAGCCTGCACAGCCCCCCGGCAGGCCGGCACAGCCCCCCGGCAGGCCGGCACAGCCCACCGGAGCCTGCACAGCCCCCCTGGCAGGCCGGCACAGCCCCCCGGCAGGCCGGCACAGACCACCGGAGCCTGCACAGACCCCCTGGCAGGCCGGCACAGCCCCCCGAAAGGCCCGTACAGACCCCAGAGAGGCTGTACAAGGGAAAAACAGGATTTTTCTTATTCCAATACCGGAAGTCCCATAGACTTGAATGGGACTTCCGGTATCGGAATCGGCGATACCAATACTTTTTTTTAAGATCGGCCGATCCATTCCGATCCGATACTTTGAAGTATCGGACGGTATCGCTCAACTCTAATGATGAGATATGGAACCTGAAAGTCAAAAGTTCAAAACATTGTTAACTTTTGCTCTTCATTGTATATAGATTCCCGGCATATTCATAGCTTTATTGTATGTATACTCTGTTACAGATAGGAGGATATTTTATCCATTCTTTGGGCTTATCAACTTTGAAAATAAGAGCTAGTTTGCTTTGTAAACTAGCTACACATGTGTTCAAAATTGTTGGTACCCCTCATTTAATGATAGAAAAAACAACAATGGTGACAGAAATAACTTGAATCTGATAAACGTAATAATAAAATATGAAAATGAACAATTGAAAGTCAGACATTGCTTTTCAACCATGCTTCCACAGGATTTCTAAAAAAATCAAACTCATGAAATAGGCCTGAACAGAAATGATGGTAACCCTGAAAATAATGTGACAAAAGGGACATGTTAAATCACGGTGTGTCCGCTATTTAGCATCACAGGTGTCTACAATGTTGGAATCAGTGAGTGGGTCTGTATAGAGGGCTACAGATACTCACTGTGCTGTTTGGTGACATGGTGTGTATATGAGTTTCACTTTTTGTATTGAAGAACTGAAATAAACTTTTTGATGATATTCTAATTTTGTGAGAGCACCTGTATATCCATTCTTTATAGAATGTTTTAAGTGCTTTTTCTGGCGGGTTTTGGAGCATACCTGCTGGGAAGAGACGCTGTGTACACATAGGGTCTGATTTAAAAGAGGTCACCTTGTCATGTACTGAAAAATGGGAAAAAAAATCTAAGTGTGGTAAAATGGTGAAGAAAGTGATATGCAATTCCACCATTTTTTGGGGGAAAAAATTAGTCTGATTCTTCAGGTCAGTATGAGTATGGCAATAGCAAACATCTAAAGTTTTTTTTAATAAATATAATTTAGTGATTAAACAAAATTTAGACCTTAGTAGAAAAGAAAAATATTTTGCTTGTCTCCATTCCATTTTTCCATCAATGAAACTGTGTGATGGATTGTTTTTTCAGATTCCATTTGTATCGATAATAGTATGGCTTACTTTCGACATTTTCATCTTTTTATTACATATTTTGCGTGGGGTTGAAGTGAGTAAATATTTTTTAAAGTACGGCTAAAATAATTTTATATTTCTTCATAGACTGGACTTTTAAGGACATAGCGTTGCCAAGCAGATTTTTTCTATCTTTATTTTTCATGTGGAAAAAGAAGGATGAATTATACTTTGTTTTTGCATTAAAAAAATGTTTTTTTTGTTTTTAATTTTATTTTTATTCCCTTTAAAGGATCTCAACTTGCTATTGTTTGATCACATATACAACATATGACAATACTATACAGCAAAATTGCAATTCTCTTAAGGGGTTCAACCTATGGCTGGAATCATACCAGAATATGACACCTGATGTGAGAGCATCATATCCGATATGTTAATGATCCTCGTTTCCAGCTCTGCTGCGAGAGCCAAATGTCATGCTACTGTGCGCCGAGGTTTCCACATAGGAGACTCGCAGCACAGGTGCGGAGAAGATGGAGAAAGTAATTTCTCCATCTCCTCCATTAGCTTTCTCGACGTTTATCAGACTGCACTGGAATGACATCCGAGTGCAGTCCGATGTATCACTGTATCACTCGCACCCATAGACTTGCAGCGATTGTTCTCTCATACTGAAACATCATGAGAAAATAATAGTAGATCTGAGCTGCCCCATAGAATAGCCCTGGGCCGAGTGGTATGGGATGTTTTATCGCAAAGCACTCGGCCGTGTTATACTGCAGTGTGACTCCGGCCTTTGTCAGACGTTCACTGGAGGACTAAGATGGTAGTTACAGGGGCCTTCAGCAGGTCCCTGGCTGTCATGATAACCCACTAGTTCTCTGTGATCATGCTGTAGGGAATCTATGGCAGTTGGGGCACGCATGTCAGAGATTGTTATTAACATTTAAATAGTTAAACAACCGCACTTTGTGTAATACAATGTGCATCTACCTGGTATGATGCAGGCTCAGTTCTTAAGCCTATACATTTTCTGCAAAAAACATGCCATAAATTTATGCTATGTGGTCATTGACAAGTTAAAATGGCTTGTCACCCTGGGAGTGCAGAGTGACTCTACATTTCACATGACCCTACCTGGTGCCTTCCATTTGTCTCCTGGTGCCTCCTAAGATCATTCAGTTTAACACAATCCATCTTTATTAAGAACCTCAATGTATTCCCTAATCAGGGGGAAGGAAGTTCCAAAAACATGGTGCTAGGACAACTCCCAATTAGCAATGAAAACCTACATAGAAAAATCGGAGTATAACGCCCAAAATATTGAAGACAAAATTCAAAAATTATAATAAAAAGATATAATCTTTATTGATACAAAATGGTTTAAAAATTTTTTTTCAGTATGTCAAAATACAACAGTACAATCAGATATCAGATATGACACAAAAAATGGGGAGAAAACAGCAGCATATATAGCGTTAAATGCAATGGTATGCAACCAGGTTATACAAGGACCCTACACACATATGGCAGATGCAATGAAGATGCGACAAAATATTATATCTCACTATCACTGAGGTTAATGGAATAAAGTTCCTCATGAATCTCATATATGGCCATAAAAATCAAAGTGCTAATGTGCAACAAAGAATGTAGGGAGAAAATACCCAGGTGAACCACGCTTACCCATGTGGGACGTGTGTCTACTGCATGTCAGGTCCCAAGCCCCAACGCATGTTTCGCGCTGGGCTTCGTCGGGGGACACAAGCCCCCTGACGAAATGTGCGTTGGGGCTTGGGACCTGACATGCAGTAGACACACGTCCCACATGGGTAAGCATGGTTCACCTGGGTATTTTCTCCCTACATTCTTTGTTGCACATTAGCACTTTGATTTTTATGGCCATATATGAGATTCATGAGGAACTTTATTCCATTAACCTCAGTGATAGTGAGATATAATATTTTGTCGCATCTTCATTGCATCTGCCATATGTGTGTAGGGTCCTTGTATAACCTGGTTGCATACCATTGCATTTAACGCTATATATGCTGCTGTTTTCTCCCCATTTTGTGTGTCATATCTGATACCTGATTGCACTGTTGTATTTTGACATACTGAAAAAAACTTTTTTAACCATTTTGCATCAATAAAGATTATATCTTTTTATTATAATTTTTGAATTTTGTCTTCATTATTTTGGGCGTTATACTCCGATTTTTCTATGTAGGTTTTCATTTCTCCTAAGATCATTCTAGCTTTCCATTTTTTTTCTTTTCAAGACGGCTGCATTGGGGGAACAGGGAGGACAATGGTGCAGTGAAATGTTTAGTCACTTTTTAATCTCAGCCTGGAGGGTCTTAAAGGGGTGGTCCCCCACCTAAAATGCATTTTCTAAATATTTATCCTTACACCCTATCCACTTTTGTAAGTTCCTTTATTACACAGTACCCCAAATGTTTCCCTATCTAGCTAACCCCTACATGTGTTTTCTTTACTGTACATTCTGTGATGTTTCTATTGAGTGGAATTTCAAATGTGACATCACAGGAGGCTAGGGCTGCATTCACTCCCCAGAGCTATAGTGGCAATGGAGATAGAACCAAAGTATCGGCGCTGTGCTCACATCTCCCACATCGTCCATCAACCAGGAACCAGGATATCTTCAGAGTGGGCAGCAATGCAAGAAACTAGTGAGTTCCTGCAGCTCTGCTCCCTGATGAGGTCCTGTTCCAGGAGGGGCGATGGACGCTCCAGGGAGTGAGTGCAGCTCTAGCCTCCTGTGCCATCACATTTGAGACTCCTGCCAAACGAAACATCACAGGAAGTGGAGTAAATAAAAACACATATACGGATTACATAGATAGGATAAATTGTAGTGAGACAATAAAAATGAACGGTCAAAGGAGCGCTAAAAACACCAGGACAAGTATTGGTTTCTTAAGACCACAACGCGTTTCGATGGTGACCCGTCTTCATCAGGTGATCTGCCACCTGATGAAGACGGGTTACCGTCGAAATGCGTTGTGCTCTTAAGAAACCAATACTTGTCCTGGTGTTTTTAGCGCTCCTTTGACCGTTCATTTTTTTTGTCTGACTATATCATCCTCCCTTGGAGGTCTACGGCTGGAGCTGCTTTGAACCACTCTTCTAATACAATTCATCTCACCGCCTGCCTGGCGCTCCCTGATGACCGCTACCCTTATTGACTTTTATAGGATAAATTGTAGGTCATTGTTTTATAAAACAAATCACAAAAGTGGTTTGGGTGTAAAGATAGATATTTAGAAAATACATTTTAGGTGTCGAACCACCCCTTTTCATATTGCAGGCAGTGTTGGTCAATTTGTATGCACATTTTTTGCCATATTTGGTATTCATATTATCCAGACCTCAGCCATATCAAGAGTTCTTAAAATGGTATATTTAGATTGTGAGCCCCAGTGGAGTCAGTAATGATGATGTCTGAAAAGCGCTGTGGAATATGATGGCAATATATAAGTGAGTAAAATAAACAAATAAATAAACAAATGCCCATTAAAGCACACCTATTGTCATTTTATCATAACTGTGATATGTGAAATTCAAGATTTAAATAGATGAACCTCTGAAGGAAAAAGTAGAAGCCTAAATTTCCTAATTTCCCTGCTTTCAGGGCAGACTCTTTGTAAATGTTCATTAAAACTTTTTAGTTCCTAAGAAGTTTGTTGATGGAAAACCAGTAAATATGGGAAGGGAAGCGTCTGGTTAGGTTAAGAGCAATACAGTACAGCTAATATACATCTAATATCTACAGATGCCAAAAATAGAGTTTATGTATTATCTGCTCAATAATTTGCATATTAATTATTAAGGAATACTGATCAATATTTATGTTTATACCCAAATATCAATAGTTCATTGATTTTACTTATGCAATAAAACTTCCATATTTGCCAATAAGACCAAGATACCGAATCCCATGTGCATAAAATGGGAACGTTATGTAAAATGCCTAGACAGTGAAATAATTTAATTAACATGCAGAAAAGCTCTTTTTCATTTAGTAACACAATTTTGTGGAGAATAGGAAAGGGCTAATACATTTTCTTGATAATGCAGTCAGACGAAACGTACATGCATCACACAGAGTAACACTGAAGGACATTTTTAGCTAGTTTAGAAAGGAAACTAGCTCTTATTTTCAAAGTTGATAAGACCAAAGAATGGGTAGCATATTCCTGTATCTATAACAGAGTATACATACAGTAAAGGAGCCTATAATAAAAAATGTAATTCCAATGTTAATGAGAGCACACAGAGAAAGCCTTAGATATCATATGTGTTACTCCATAATAATCAAAACACAAACAAATATATATGAACAAAAAATGCTTTTTTGAGGTATACAACTACATAGTAAAAATTTAAAATTTATAATTAAAAACAAGAAATGAAATGATATCAAGGGGAGGCTGCTGAGAGACACAAAATAATGAAGATAAGAAGAAAATACAAAGAGCATCCACCAGATGACAAAATATAGCCAAGAAATAGTGAAAACAGTTATGTACAGTATATTATTATTTATTTATGTAGCACCATTGATTCCATGGTGCTGTACATGAGAAGGGGTTACATACAAATTACAGATATCACTTACAGTAAACATACTAACAATGACAGACTGATACAGAGGGGAAAGAGGACCCTGCCCTTTCGGGCTTACATGCTACAGGATGGTGGGGAAGGAGACAGTAGGTTGGGGTGTTGCAGCAGTTTCGGTGTTGGTTGAGGTGATATCTCCAGTAGTGGTGAGGAGGTAGCGGGGTCATTGCAGGCTATAGGCTTTCTTGAAGAGGTGGGTTTTCAGGTTCCGTCTGAAGGATCCAAATGTGGTTGATAGTCGGACTTGTTGGGGCAAAGAATTCCAGAGAATAGGGGCTATTCGGGAGAAGTCTTGGAGGCGGTTGGGTGAGGAGCGAATAAGTGTGGAGGAGAGAAGGAGGTCTTGGGAGGACTGGAGATTACGTGAGGGAAGGTATCGAGAGATTAGTTCAGAGACATGTGGGGGAGACAGGTTATAGATGGCCTTGTAGGTCAATATTAGTAATTTTAACTGGATACGCTGAGGGAATGGGAGCCAGTGAAGAGATTTGCAGAGGGGAGAAGCGGAGGAGTAGCGAGGAGAGAGATGAATTAGTCGGGCGGCAGAGTTAAGGATGGACTGGAGAGGAATGAGGGTGTTAGCAGGGAGACCATAGAAAAGGATGTTGCAGTAGTCAAGGTGGGAGATGATGAGGGCATGCACAAGCATTTTAGTAGATTGAGTGTTGAGGAAAGGACGGTTTCTGGAAATATTTTTGAGCTGGAGGCGACAGGAGGTAGAAAGAGCTTGGATGTGCGGTTTGAAGGACAGGGCAGAGTCAAAGGTTACTCCGAGGCAGCGGACTTCTGGTACTGGGGAAAGTGTGATGTCATTAATTGTTAAAGCTAGGTTGGGTAAGGAAGATCCGTGAGATGGAGGAAAGATGATGAGTTCAGATTTGTCTACATTGAGTTTGAGGAAGCGAGAGGAGAAGGAGGATATGGCTGATAGACACTCTGGGATTCTGGACAGCAGAGAGGTGACGTCTGGGCCAGAGAGGTAGATCTGAGTGTCATCAGCATAAAGGTGGTAGTGAAATCCGTGGGACTTTATGAGTTGCCCCAGACCAAGTGTATAGATTGAGAAGAGTAGGGGTCCTAAAACAGAGCCTTGGGGGACTCCAACAGAGAGAGGGTGGGATGAGGAGGTAGTGTGGGAGTGGGAGACGCTGAATGTTCGGTTGGAAAGGTAGGAGATCCAGGATAGGGCAAGGTCTTTTATGCCGAAGTAGGAGAGGATCTGTAGTAGGAGGCAGTGGTCAACTGTGTCGAATGCAGAGGACAGGTCTAGAAGCAGGAGCATAGAGTATTGTCCATTTGATT
Organism: Dendrobates tinctorius; assembly: GCF_039654945.1. Taxonomy (NCBI): domain Eukaryota; kingdom Metazoa; phylum Chordata; class Amphibia; order Anura; family Dendrobatidae; genus Dendrobates; species Dendrobates tinctorius. The sequence goes on from NW_027361673.1 coordinate 14,752,283, forward strand.
TGGCTGTAAGTAGGTCGTTAGTAATTTTGGTCAGGGCTGTCTCAGTGGAGTGATGGGGGCAGAAACAAGATTGTAGATTGTCAAAGAGCAAGTTAGATGATAAGTGGGAGGAAAGTTCATCGTGGATGTGCTGTTCCAGGAGTTTGGAATCGAATGGAAGCAATGATATTGGGCGATAGCTGGACATAGCGGTTGGGTGGAGGGTTGGCTTTTTAAGGATAGGTGTGATTGTGGCATGCTTGAAAGCAGAAGGGAAGGTACCGGACGTTAGTGATAGGTTGAAGAGGTGGGTTAGGGATGGGATAAGTGTGGTGGTGATGTTGGGGAGGAGGTGGGATGGGATGGGGTCAAGTGCACAGGCTGTGAGGTGCGATTTGGAGAAGAGGCGATTAAGCTCCCCTTCAGTGATGTTGTAGAGTGAGGTTATGGGGTTTAGGCATTGGTCTGGTATACAAAGGGGTTGTGGTGGTTGAGTGATGGAGACTTGCCTTGTTTGGTCAATCTTGTTTTTGAAGTGTGTGGCAAAGTCCTCGGCAGAGATGAGGGAGGTTGGAGGGGGCAGTGGTGGGCGGAGGAGGGAGTTAAAAGTTTTAAATAACTGTTTTGGGTTGTAAGATAGGGAACATACGAGGGTTGTGAAGTAGGCCTGTTTAGCAGAGGCGATGGCAGATTTGAAATCGAGTGTTGCCTATTTGAATGTGGTGAAGTCATCTTGCGAATTTGTTTTCTTTCAGCGCCGCTCTGCAATCCTGGACACTTGCCGGAGCTTTTCAGTGGTGTTATTGTGCCAGGGTTGTCTGTTGATACGTCACATTCTGCCATGAACGATGGCGGCAACCGTGTCAATAGCTGATGCGAGAGTGGCATTGTAGAAAGCAGTGGCACCGTCTGTGTCATGGAGTGAGGATATGGATGCCAGTGGTAGAATAGAGTCAGAGAGCGCGTGGGTGTCTAGGTGTGCAAGGTTTCTGCGGGGGTGTGTGTGTTGCTGGACATGGGTGCCAGGTGAGGAGGACAGGGATGAGAAAGTGAGTAGATGATGGTCAGATAGAGGGAGAGGGGAGTTGGTGAAGTTAGAAAGAGAGCAGAGACGGGTGAAGACCAGGTCTAATGTGTGTCCATCTGTGTGGGTGGCTGAGGAGGACCACTGAGTAAGTCCAAAGGATGAAGTAAGGTACAGGAGTTTGGAGGCTGCTGACTGAAGGGCATCAGTGGTGATGTTGAAGTCACTCATGATGATAGTGGGGGTGTCAGTTGAAAGAAAATGAAGAAGCCAGGTAGAGAATTGGTCAATTAAGGCAGTGGTCGGGCCTGGAGGTCGGTATATGACGGCTACTTGGAGGTTGGAGGGAGAGTAGATGCGGACAGAGTGGACTTCAAAAGAGGGGAGGATTAGGGAGGGAAGAGGTGGGATTGGGTTGAAGGTGCAGTTGGAAGAAAGGAGAAGACCCACTCCTCCACAGTGTCTGTTGCCAGGGCGAGGAGTGTGGGTAAAGTGGAGGTCGCCGTAACACAGCGCAGCAGGGGAGGCGGTGTCAGAGGGTGTCAGCCATGTTTCTGTGAGGCCGAGGAAGGCAAGATTGTGAGAGAGAAAGAGGTCATGAATCACATGGAGCTTATTGCATATGGAGCGGGCATTCCAAAGTGCTCCCGAGAGAGGAAGCAGGGGGTTGGGTGTCAATGGCACAGGTTTTAAGTTGGAAAGATTGTGGTAGTTCTTATTAGATAGGCAGCGGTAGGAAGGGGAAGTAGTGGGGGGTGAGAGCTGTGGGGGTCCAGGATTGGGATATATGTCGCCAGCATTGAGGAGAAGCAGAGAAAGGGAGAGCAGATGGGAGAAGGAGAGTGGGCAGTTTGTTTTATGTTTCATTCGGACAGATTTGAGGTTGAGGAGCAGTTCAGCAGAGGAGGTCAGGTGGGGAGGAAAGAGGGAAGGGAATATCATTATTTGGTTAGAGGCTGCTGGGGTTTGGGGATAGCGAAGGAGAGTGAGGACTAAAGGAGCAAACACTGTGAGGGCATATGTAAACATGGTGAAGAAATAAGATAGGTTAAGAAAAGCTAGGTCCAAGTAATAAGAATGGCTTACTCAGCAGACATACCCAAAAGAGACAGGTAGATAGTGTGGGGTCCTGACTCCTGCCGAGACTAACTGCCGTAGTAATAACTGCATTTTCGTGATACTTATGCTGCAGGGAGACACGTGCCTGACCCGCACACGTGCCCCCCTAGAAAGCATCTGACTATATAGGACTGAGTAGAGGATCAGGTGAGAGGGATTGTGGGAACTGATTTGGGATAAATTACCAATTGACTAGCACACCAGGGGATGTTAGACAATCAAAGGCACAGGGCCTGGCTACATCCATATGCTAGTAACACCTTATACCTGATAACATCTCTACTGGCCCCAACATGGCTATACAGCAGTAAGTATTGAGTTCAATGCAACAAATGAATTTAGCAAACATTCAGTAGGCACTGTTATATACCATTAAATGAAAGGTTGCACTAGATGACAGCAAACAGGGATTGTAGCAGGAGCAGAGATTGTACCATTAAATGAAAGGTTGCACTAGATGACAGCAGACAGGGATTGTAGCAGGAGCAGAGATTGTACCATTAAATGAAAGGTTGCACTAGATGACAGCAAACAGGGATTGTAGCAGGAGCAGAGATTGTACCTGTGTGAAGAGAGGAGAGGAGCTTGATGTTAATTCTCAGCCGTAGCAATAACTGCATTTTTGCAATACTTTTGCTGCAGTGATACTTATGCTGCAGGGAGACACGTGCCTGACCCGCACACGTGCCCCCCTAGAAGTATATGCACATATGTATATTCACAAGGTAAGTTAAAATAAAATGCTGAAAGTTTGATCTATAGAATTTGGTGCAATGTAATGCACAAAAATGGTGTAATGTAATTCACACAATTAAGTCAATCGTAAGGAGATAAAGATGCATTATACTTTAGTCAGACATACCCAAAAATAAAAATAGAATGTGACACAGCATTGGCCTCCACCACCGACCCCAAACTGAATGTTTTAGCTAGTTTAGAAAGGAGACTAGCTCTTATTTTCAAAGTTGATAAGCCCAATGAATGGATAAAATATCCTCCTATCTGTAACAGAGTATACATACATTAAAGCTATGAATATGCCGGGAATCTACATACAGTGAAGAGTTTTGAACTTTTGTCTTTCAGATTCCATATCTCGCCATCCAATTATGATTTGGTCGTGAGAGTACCATCATTTTAAAGACAAGCATCTTAGCTATCTCATACATAAATTTGCCTTTTAACTATTTAGCATATGATTAGTTATGCAGATTCTTGTCATGTCACTGCATTGTTACTGTTTTGCTCCTGGGGGAGGAAAAATATTTTTCTTTATCGCTTCATTGGGGGACACAGGTTACCATGGGTGTATGCTGCTGCTACTAGGAGGCTGACACTATGCAAAACGAGAAAATTAGCTCCTCCCCGGCAGTATACACCCTCCGACAGGCACCAAGTACTTCAGTTTGTGCTTAGTGTCTGTAGGAGGCGGACCGGGATCTCCCCAGATCCGCAGTTAACTATCCTTTTTTTCCCTTTTAGGTTTTAGTTGTGTGTTATTAATCTTTTTCATTTATTTTCCAGATACAGCGTCGGGAAACAGGGTGTAATTTCTCACCCTGCCTTCCCATATCAGGCGGCTGAGCGAGCATTGTGGTGTTGCCCACATCGCAACTCTCAGGCCCGCAGGCAGGACCTTTTCCCTATCACCTTCGGGCGCTACGGGCGGACGGCAGGTGGCTGGTCCTAGCCAATTCCCCTCCTCACCCCTCTCCCGGGAGAGGGCTGAGAGGAAGACGGTGGTCACCGGTGGTGACCTTCCCCCTTCTAGCAAGTGGTTGACGCCGTCTTCTGCACTGCTCGGACAGTGCGGGTACAGAGGATCTTCCCTCCCAGCGGCCTCCCCTCAATTTGTGGGCCCCTGTGGTCATCCTCTTCACGGTCAAAGAAGTGGGCATCAGGTAAGTAATCTGACTGCCCCCACCAGGTCTGATACCCCTTCAATGCCCGTACTCCTTTTTAAAATTCGCGCCTTTTTTACAGGCGCGCGTCTCGCCAGGTACGCATCTCACCGGCCGCAGCCGGGGGTTCCGCAGGGGAGCCCACAGGCAGCTAGTCTCCCCAGTACCTACTTGTCTCTGCGGCATCACGGGCACCAGGGGCGGCAAGAGAAGCTTCGGGGGTTTTTACTTTCACTTTTTGGGGGAGCTTCATCTGTTCACGCCCCCCGCTCTGCGTGCGCTCTGTTTGCCTTTTTTCCTAGCCCATCACAAAGCTATTTTTGCTTTGCAGCCTCTTAGTCCCTCCCTTAACCGCGCCCCCCACAGTCTTCAGCCAATCGTGCGGCACGTCCGCTAAGCTCCGCCCACCGCTAAGGTCCTTCTGCTCTCTAGGATCTTGCGTTCCTCATTCCATGGATCTCGGCTGGAGGACACATCTATCCTGCGGTCTGCTGCGCATAAGGCTACACGGTAGGCTCTGCCCATCTTCCTGTGGCACTAATTAGCTCCCCTCAGCAGTACTCTCACCCTTCCCTGCAGTACTCTCACCAGATACGTTCTGCTATACTGCCGCAGACTACACATATGCCCAACCCTGCAAGGACTCCCTATTCTAGGCCCACCGCTACTCACTATGCCTGCGCGAGCTGTAAAAAGAAGTGGGCGTCAGGTCAGTCATCACCTTTCTGCCCATCCTGCAGTCCTTCCCCTATGTCAGGAGCACACCGAATCCCGGGATGAGAGCACCCCCCCCCCAGAGTGGGCCATTGCAATGTCTCAGTTCGGTCGCAGATCTGTCTAAAGTGTCTCAGTCCCTGGTCCAGGTCTTAGAATGATTACCTCAGCTATCTACAGCCACCTGTGCTCCGACCGCCTCTCACGGTGAGTCGCCTGCACCTGACCGCGACCTCCAGGGGGACAGACCAGGTAGTGGTTCCAGGAAGCAGGCCCTGTCTGGCTCTTCTTCCAGCTCAAAAGGTCCCTCCGCATCATCCGTTCTGCTTTCCTTGCCTCAGTCCCCTTCCTCGGAGGAAAACATTGGGTCAAACGTAGACTTCCAATTGGGGTCTGACTTAGATTCGGACCACATGTCCAAAACACAGGACATGGTAGATAGTCTCATATCGGCGATTATCCAAACGCTCAAAATAAAGGAGGACAAGACGCCCCTACAGGAATGATCTGTCCCCTTTAAACGAGCGAAACCTCCCTCCCAAACCTTTCCTAATTACAAGGAGTTCGAGGCTACGTGAACCAAACACTGGGAGCATCCTGAAAAGCGATTCCCTGGACGCAGGCACCTAGACGTGCTATATCCCTTTAATGCGGACCTTCTCACAAAATGGGCCAAAGGTCCAGAGGTGGACCCACCAGTGTCCCGTCTTTCCTCAAAAACGGTTCTATCCCTTCCAGATGGCGCATCACTTAAAGATTCAATAGACAGGCAGATCGAATCGCTGGCCAAATCGATTTTTGAGGCAACTGGTGCCTCTCTCTGTCCCAGTTTTGCCTCCGCATGGGTGGCGAAAGCCATTTCAGCCTGGGCAAAAATTCTTCGCAAGGGCATCTTAGCATCAGCTTCTCAGGACGAGCTAGCGGAGTTGGCAGACCAAATTAATCATGCTGGTAAATACCTCTTGGCCGCCTCTTTGGATGCAGCCGGGTGTTCAGCAAGAGCTAACAGCAACATAGCAGCCATACGCCGTATCCTTTGGTTGAAAACATGGAGTGCGGACATCACCTCTAAGAAGTCCCTCACCAACCTAGCCTTTCAGGGTTCTAGGTTCTTTGGCACCAGGCTGGACCAGATAATTTCTGATGCCACTGGAGGTAAAAGTACCTCCCTTCCTCAGTCTCGGCCTAGACGTTTTTTCAACAGAAAAGCTCCTCGACAGTTTAGGTCCTTTCGCCCCTTTCCTTCTTCGGAAAATTCCTCCTAGCAGGACCGGCCCTCTACCTCCGGGGAACGGAGGAAACCATCGTTTAAGCCCGCACCCCACTGGAGACCAAAGGGCCGACCTTCCAAGCCCTCAGGGTCCCACTCCGGTCGATTCTCCTCCAAGTGATCGGTCACCCCCACCTGGAAGTTCTTCCCGGGTGGGAGGCAGGCTTTCTTCTTTCAAAGACGCGTGGCTGTCTGTTGTCGACGACGCATGGGTCAGGGAAATCATCACATCCGGCTACAAAATCGCATTTTCTTCCCTCCCAAAGAGACGCTTCTTTCTGTCTCGTCCTCCAAAACAGCCGTCCCAGACCCCAGGGTTCCTCCAGGCCGTCTCTTCCCTCCTATGCACCGGAGTAATTGTTCCCATTCCTCCAAACGAACGGTTTTCAGGGTTCTACTCAAATCTCTTCATAGTCCCGAAAAAAGACGGCTCGCTTCGCCCAATCTTGGATCTCAAACTACTCAATCACCAGGTGAGGATCCTCCACTTTAAGATGGAGTACCTTCACTCAGTGATCGCCTCAATGGAGCCCGGAGAGTTCCTCTGCTCTGTAGATATACAGGATGTCTACCTCCACATCCCTGTTTGTTTGCAACATTAGAGATTTCTTTGTTTTGCGATTCAGGAGGATCACTACCAATTCACGGCCCTCCCCTTTGGCCTAGCCTCGGCCCCTCGGGTCTTCATGGAGGTCATGGCAACCATCATGGCCATCCTTCGCTCCAGGGGGATCCTCATGATCCCTTACCTGGACGATTTGTTGATCAAGGGCACGTCCCGCCGAGACTGCCTTCACAATCTTCAGATTACACTGGATACTCTTACATGTCTCGGCTGGATAATCAACAGAGAGAAGTCCAACCTGCTCCCAACTCAGTGACTGACATTCCTGGGCATGGAGTTCGACACAAACCTGGCCCGGGTGTTCCTTCCAAGGGACAAATTTTCAGCTCTCTGCAAAGGAATCCGATCCCTGAAGCGGACAGTCCCTGTTCCCCTTCGGTCCTGCATGAGGGTCCTGGGGAAGATGATAGCCTCCATGGAGGCCGTTCCCTTTGCCCAATTCCACACTCGTCCCCTTCAGCTGTCCCTCCTTTCAGCCTGGGACAAGACTCCAGCCTCTCTGGACCGCCCCATACTCTTGCCTTTCTGAGTGAGGCAATCTCTGACTTGCAAGGGAGGTCCTTTCTTCCTCTTCAGTGGCAAGTCATCACCACCGATGCCAGTCTTCTCGGGTGGGGAGCGGTTTTCCAGCGGAAAACTGCCCAAGGGCGCTGGAACGCCCAAGAGACTCTTCTCCCCATCAACGTTCTGGAAATCAGAGCGATCTTCCTTGCTCTCCTCAGCTGGCAGCCTCTCCTCCCAGGCAAACCAGACCGAATCCAATCAGACAACGCCACGGCTGTGGCGTACATAAACCACCAGGAGACAAGTAATGGCAGAAGTAGCAAAGATTCTGCGCTGGGCAGAGCGTTACATTCCGGCAATCTCCGCCGTTCACATTCCAGGGGTGGAAAATTGGGCAGCCGACTTCCTAAGTCTCCAGGGCCTAGCATCAGGTGAATGGTCTCTCCACCCCTCGGTCTTCAATCAGATATTCCAGCGCTGGGGCAGTCCGGACGTCGACCTCATGGCGTCTCAGATGAACCACAAAGTTCCCCACTTCGTAGCCAGATCCAGGGACCCTCTGGCCGTCGGTTACGACGCTCTGGTAATCCCGTGGTCTCAGTGCCGACTCCCTTACTTGTTTCCTCCACTTGCCTTGATCCAAAGGGTGGTCAAGAGGATAAAATCAGAAGGCATCCCAGTAGTTCTGGTAGCCCCAGACTGGCCAAGACGACCTTGGTATGCGGAGCTGGGGAACATGCTTTCGGACGTCCCCTGGAGGCTTCCAGACCGTCCGGATCTTCTTTCCCAAGGCCCCCTTTACCACCAGAGTTCTCAGTCTCTGAGTTTAATGGCATGGCTGTTGAGGCTGCGATTCTAAGAGAATCAGGTTTTTCCAACCAGGTCATTCAGACCATGATTAGAGCTAGAAAACCAGCCTCCTCCCGCATTTACCATAGGTACTGGAAGGCTTTTTTCCGTTGGTGCAATGACAACAATGTTTTTCCAATGTCGTTCTCTATTGCATCCATACTTGGCTTCCTTCAATCCGGCCTAGATGCAAGCCTGTCCCTCAGTACTCTCAAAGGACAGGCCTTGGCTCTGTTGATTCTTTTCCAGAGGGATCTGGCCTTCTTGCCACAAGTTAAGACCTTTCTCCAGGGAGTTCCCAAGTTGCCCCTCCTCATCATTCTCCGATAGATCCGTGGGATCTTAATCTCGTTCTCGGCGCTCTCCAAAGTGCGCCTTTCGAGCCTATTCAGGACATTCCTCTTTCCCTTCTCTCATGGAAGGTGACTTTTCTGATTGTCATTACATCCATTAGGAGAGTTTCTGAACTGGCGGCTTTATCCTGTCGTTCCCCGTACCTAATCCTTCATCAGGATAGGGTCGTTCTCAGGCCCGTTCCCTCCTTCCTTCCCAAGGTGGTATCTTCCTTCCACATTAATGAGGACATCATCCTCCCCTCCTTTTGCCCTTCGCCTGTTCACCCGCTGGAAAAGTCGCTCCACAAACTGGATGTGGTGAGAGCCATGCATGTCTATCTGGCCAGGACCACTTCCTTTCATCAATCCGATTCCCTGCTTGTCATCTCTGAAGGTCGCCGGAAAGGGCTCCCGGCATCCAAATCCACTATCTCTCGCTGGGTTCGTTCTACCATCCTGGAAGCTTACCGCGTTCAGGAAAAATGGCCCCCTCCGGGTGTGAGAACCCACCCCACCCGGGCTGTAGGGGATTCTTGGGCTGTCCGACACCAGGATTCGGCTTTACAACTTTGCAAGGCCGCGACCTAGTCATCCTTGCACACTTTTGCGAGGTTCTACAAGGTTCATGCCCAGGCCTCGTCTGATGCAGGCTTGGGTAGGAAGGTTCTGCAGGCGGCGGTATCACACCGGCCGACCTAAGTCCTGTCTTCACATTCCCTAAGCTCTTTTCCCACCCTTGGGACTGCTTTGGGACGTCCCATGGTAACCTGTGTCCCCCAATGAAGCGATAAAGAAAGAGGGATTTTTGGTTCTTACCGTAAAATCTTTCTTGAAGCCTTCATTGGGGGACACAGCACCCTCCCTGTTTAAGTTGTACCGTGTTGGGCCTACGAGTCCCTTGTTGGGTTGGTACATATTTTCAGAGTTATTGTTGCTTCTCCTACTGCTTTTTTCACCAACTGAGATACTTGGTGCCTGTCGGTGAGTGTATACTGCCGGGGAGGAGCTAATTTTCTCGTTTTGCATAGTGTCAGCCTCCTAGCAGCAGCAGCATACACCCATGGTAACCTGTGTCTCCCAATGAAGGCTTCAAGAAAGAGATTTTACGGTAAGGACCAAAAATCCCTCTTTCTTCCTGAATAGTACAAAATACATCCTGCTCTCATATTCCCTAATAGCTCAGTGTGTTATTAGGTTGATTCCCAAGTGAAAGATCATTGGTTTGAATCGAGGAGCAGCCATGAAGACAAATTTTCAAGAAAAGGGAAACAGCATCATTCAGCTCATCGATAGAGGTCTCTTGGTCAAGAAAATTGTCAAACTGCATCATGTGAGTGCAATAACAGTTGGAAGAATGTGAAATGAAGTCCGTCCATCCATTCAGAAGCCAAAAGGTGGATATCCAGGCAAAATATCGGAAGTCAACAAGTTGGCTCATCACAACGTCTATCAGTTCTGGTGCGACAAACACGGCAGTGCTTCATAATACTGAAATCACAGACATCGATGCAAGTGTGGCGCCCCTGCGGGTCCAGTCGCCACAGAGGTACTGCATCTCATCCAGAGGTGTGGTATCTCATGACCAGGTAAGATGGGGGCACCTCACCACACTCTTAACACTGCATTCAACACACCCACTAGCTAGTCAGGGCACCTGGGCGCACCCTACGGAAGGAGGGCCTCATCCCAGACTGGCTAGGAAAGGGTGTTGGGAGCTAGTGGGGAAGGTAGGTAAAGGGGAGGAGCTTAGAAAGTGGAGTGATTTAGAGCAGCCAATGGGAACAGCGAGTGGGCGGAGCTTAGAGAAAGAGTGGGAGATTTGAAAGGAGTGGAGAGAGTTCCTTCACAGGAAGAGCAGGTGTAAGGATGCGCTTGGAGCAGCTCCTGTCAGGAGGAGCTGCCAGACAGATTGGCTTGGAGGAAAGCTCCTGGGAGGAAAGAGTGGAATTTCTAGAGTCCCATGCTCATTGCTATCAGGTGGGGGAAGAAATTAGGTCGCAGAAGGGTCTCAGCCCCTAGCCTAGTGAAGTAAACAACGAACTTAACTAGCAAGCTGACAGCTGTGGTTTCTGTATGGGCCACAGCAAATCCCACAGTTACATTCCCAGAGAGGCAGCCATATACGATGAAGGAACCGCCTGAGTGATGAATTCTGACAGGATCCGCGGCAGCTAGCCTGGGACACTGACTGTGAAGGTGCTGGAAAGGGAGGAAAGAGAGGAAACCAGTACAGTGAGATGGCCTAGGAAGGAACATACTGAAAGGGAGTGTTGGAGGGGTGTACTCATCTACCTGGAAGTTTACTGGACCCCTGACCTGGAGGACTCAGCACTGAAGCCGGCATCTGTACTGCAGACAGACTGTGAGTAAAGCCCATTGAACTACATGCGATTATGTCCTCCATTTTATTCCTGCGCCACTCCTTCACTCCATACCACATCTACCAACTCTACCAACAACTTCATCTATTCTGCCCTGGGACTACAGCCCTACCTGTGGAGGGCTACAACATCATAGCTGTCCCCAACATCCATCCCAGAGACGCAACACTGCAGCGCTGTCACCTCTGACCAGAATACCACAGGTGGCATCACGTATTCAACCATAAACTTTATTCCCATGTCCGTAAATACCACACAAGCAATTGCCTTTGACCGCCTGGGGCCACAGACTGGGTCCCAGCCGCCGTGACACCATCCCCCATTGAAGTCGACGAGCCCGGCTCCGAGTACCCCACGGCCCCCGGGACGCGTCACAAGCACCGCGCAACACATCTTACACAAGTCTGGAATGATGGACTGAAAAAAGGTGAAGAAGCTTCAACTCCAATATTGTCATAAGATGTGTCGGCTTGAGCTTGCAAACAAGTACAAAAAGTGTACATTTAAAGATCTGAAATGGGTGATTTGGAGCGATGACATGAAAGTCAATAGACTAGCCTCTGAGAGGTGCAAATAGATCTGAACGAAACAAGGGAAAAAGGGCTAACGGAGTGAGAAATTGAAGGAAATATCAAGTTTGGTGGAGGAAGTCTGATGATATGAGGCTCACGTCTCCACAAGATAAATAGACATGCTGCGGTCTGGAAAGATGCGCCGCATGTCTGTCTCCATGGGTAAGCTGCAGGCGTCTGTGCACACATAGGGGGCATGGGAGTTCTTGAAATCCCATCCATTATGCTGTAACATCTGAATGCTGCACAAATACGCAGCATCCAACAAGCAGAGTTTACTGACCGTGTGCCCCTACCTTACTCCAGCTGAGGAAAAATGATGGGTACAGATAGTCATCAATACAGTATAATGCAGGTCCCATATAGTACATATAGTAGAATGCACTCCCCATGGTCCTTGATCGAGTATTATGCAGTGCCCCTCAGAGTATACTGCAGCCCCACTCAGAGTATAATGCAGCCTCCTCAAAGTATACTTCAGGCCCCCTCAGAGTATACTGCAGACCCCTCATACCTCATAGAGTATAATGTAGTCCCCTCATAGAGCATAATACAGCCCCCCTCAAAGTATAATGCATCCCTCTCAGAGTATAATGCAGCCCCTTAAAAGTACAATGTAGCACCCTCAGAGTATAATGGAATCCCCCCAGTATGATTCAGCCACCTCAGAGTATAATGTAGCCCCACACACAGTATAATGCCGTCCCACCTACACAGTATAATGCAGCCTCCCACACTCAGTATAATTCATCCCCCCAAACAAACACACAGTATAATGCAGCCCTCCACACACACTCAGTATAGTGCAGTCCCCCACACAGTATAGTGAAGCCCCCACACACAGTATAATGCAGCCCCCACATACCTAGTATACTGCAGTCCCCCCACAGTATAATGCAACTCCCCCACATGCACAGTATAATGCAATCCCCCCACAGTATAATGCAGCCCCAACACACACACAGTATAATGCAGCTACCCCACATACACTGTATAGTGTGGTCCCCCCACACACAGTATAATGCAGCCCCAACACACACAGTATAATGCAGTCCCCCCACACAGTAAAATGCAACCCCCCAAACACAGTTTAATGCAGTCCTCACACACAGTATAATGAAGCTACCCCACATACATAGTATAGTGCAGTCCCCCACCACACACACACACACAGTATAGTGCAGCAGGTGCAGCAGACACAGCAGGCACACATGCACACACTACTTACCTCTCCATGTTCTCCGCGCTGCTCTAGCTTCTGTAGAGTGACTCATCGGCTCCACTGCCGGCACATGCTGCTGAGGCAGAGGGGGATCGATGGGTGAGGGAGCGTCATCTGACACTCTCTCCTCATCACTGCTTTCAACTGTATGGGCATTTATGATGCTGATAAGTTGAATACGAGGGGGAGGGGCGGCACGGCGCTGGACCCCTTCTTACTCATGGACCCCATAGCGGCCACATGGTGTGCCGCAATTAGCGAAACACCACTGGCTGGGGGCCCATGGAGGAGTGGGTGCCCTAGGCAGCTGCCTGGTCTGCCAGCTCTTCACACTGGCCCTGTGTATGAAAAGGATGACATAATGTTCCAACAGGACAACAACACAAAGCATACGTCGCAGATGGCAAAGAAATGGTTCAATAATGATGAAGCAGAGGTGCTGGAATTGCCCCTACAGTCTCCAGACCTCAACCCAATCAAACACTTGTGGGTAGAATTGAAAAGAAAGTGAATACATACCCAAGTGATTCAACCAGTATGTACCAACTTTGGAAACGTGTAGAAGAGACCTGAGATCAAATTTTGGTCAACACATGTTGCAATTGAGAGCATGCCCAGAGCAATTCAGGCAGAGTCAAAAGCCAAAGGTGGATATACAAAATATTAACAAAATAATAAAAATTGAAATTTAGATCTTTAGGAGCAAAACAGTAAGAATGCAGTGACATGACAAGAATCTGCATAACTAATCATATGCAAAATAGTTGCAAATTAAATTTAAGTATGAGATATCCAAGATGAACGTCTATAAAATGGTGGCAGTCTCAAGTTCAAAGCAGAAGTGGATAATGAGATATGGAGACTGAAAGACAAAAGTTCAAAACATTGTTACACTTTAGCTCCTTACTGTAAACCTAATCAGTAGCATTGCAGAAGCTTAGATTAAGGACCCTTTTATATTATTAAATAGCTGGTAATAGTATTAGCACTTTTTGTTGCTTTCTTTGATGGTGGTTGGTAGCAATCATCTACTATATAATCGTCTAATTCTGTCTGTCTGTCTGTAACGGAAATCCCGCGTCGCTGATTGGTCGCGCCCCGCCGGCCGTGACTGATCAGCGACAGGCGCAGTCCGGTCGCGAACTGGTGCGACATTCGACCGACACATGCCACCGCTACCATCGACGGTTGCCGCGGGTCATCTCCTGCTGCAAGGAGGTCAGCAGCGATGCAGCCGGAAGATGACCGGCGCAGCGCTCAATGTGCGGATGGTACCCAGGGTCCGGAGGAGAGGAGACTCTCCTCCAGGCCCTGGATACCATAAACCTGTAAAACATAGAATTAAAATAAAAAATAGTGATATACTCACCTTCCGACGGCCCCCGGACTCTTTCCCTCCTCTCACCACGCGCCAGGCATCTTCCAGTCCCAGTAATGCTTTGCAAGAAAGACCGCTGATGACGTTGCGTTCTCGCGAGAGTGACGTCATCTCCAGTCCTTCGCGGTAAGCAATACTGGAACCGGAAGATGCCGGGAGCATGGAGAGGAATTCGGGGGCCGTCGGAAGGCGAGAATAACTTTTTTTTTAACTTTTTTATTATTTTTTACATTCTATCTTTTACTATTGATGCTGCATAGGCAGCATCAATAGTAAAAAGTTGATAACAATCCTACAATACCCGATGCGTTAGAATCGGGCCACCATCTAGTTATCTATAATAGTCACTAACAGGCTCTATGCATATATAACCATGTGACTGGTATTTTATAGATGCTGTGTATGCACACATTTAAAATAATGAAGGTGGTAGGTGTGTGGGAGGATGCTTATCAGTATTGTGCACCTGCATGCCCTTCCTCATATACAGTGAAGGGCAAAAGGGTAACAATGTTTTGAACTTAGTGCTACACACACAACAATGCAAATATTGAGTCAACTTCTCCCTGTTTTATCTTGTTTCAGATGCGATTTTCATATTGCCCACACCTGTTACTTGCCGCATGTGAGTTTGAACGAGCATCACATGCTTGAAACAAAGTTGTTTACCCACAATTTTGGAAAGGTGCTAATAATTTTGTCAACCCCAAATGGGGTTGCCGCACCTCATTGCTAGGAAAATACATTAGGCATTTTGCCTCTATTAGTCATTGGGCCTTTTTTCTATTGTGCATTTAACTTTTGCAGACTGAGGGACTGTTGGGAGGATATATGATGGACTCTGTCCTTACTGATTTAGGGGTTTACTAGCAATGTACTGTACTGAATGAACTGTTGGATCACTGGGCTACAGTGCTGTTACCTTACTTAGGATTTCTTCTATGTTATTTGAGCACTTGTAATGTAGTGTAAGGGATGGCCAGAACCGTAGTCGTGACCTGTCTTCTTGTGGCAGCTGCGTCCAGCCCTTCCCCTACATGAAACAATACTATGCTCCTCGGCATACCTGCATCTCCAGATTCATCGTCACCCGGGCACTTCCAGGCCATAATGTTCCCTCTTCCGGGCGACCCCCATCAATGGAGACACAGTCTGAAACAACTTTAACACTTTCTTTCGCACTTTACATCCACAGTTGGTACATCATAACATTTGCTTGCTTTCTGATCTACCCCTTGCTTGTTGTCATTTCTGTGTAGTAGATGCCCGGACCGGACCATACTAGACTGCGTCCCAACTTCTTCCAGGTCTGATGTCACTACAATGACATTTCATTCATCCTGTTTTGCCCCAGACATGAGTTCATCAATCACTACGCTTGGTGACCCCCCAGTGAAGCATCCGGCCCATCTGTACCAATCTCGTCGAAGCTCCAACTCCTTTCATCTCCTTAGTCCAGCCAACTTCTGCCCTAAAAGCATTGGCCCAGGCGGTAAGACGCCACATCTTCCTTTTCCTGATCTGACCTACTGCTAAGACCTGCAGTGGCCGTGGGTAACGTGGGCTATAATGACTTAGCACTATGTGACTGTCAAGCTGTCCGGGCCTATAGCCTATGTGGACTCTTGGGCCCTATCTGACTAAACCACTCTTCAGCACTAGCCTTAACTCTGTTGTTTAAGTGTTCCCTTTATTTTTTTGAGCAGTATATATATAGTATATATGTATAATATTTACCTGCATATGTAAAGTGTGGTGAATTTATATTCTTAACGTGTGCATGTGTGTGTTATATATTGTCCCCATTCATTAAGACTGTCATTGTGCATGCTAATCTTAAAGGGATTGTTCAGGAGTGTTACATTGATTGACTGCTCCTTAGAATAGGTCATCAATACCTGGTCGGTGAGGGTGCAACAAACATCACCTCCTCCACTCAACTTTTCTCAATGTCAGCGTCAGCAGGATGTGCTCGGTTGTGGACAGCGTAGCTCAATCAACTGCATAGTGACCATGACCCTATATTGCACTTAAGCCGTTGGCATCAGAAACCGCTAATTGGTACGGGAGCTGGGTGCTGCACCCCCATCGATCAGGAATTGATGACCTATTCTAAGAATAGGCCATTAATTCAAGTCCTGAACAATACCTTCTTTTGAAGAAACCACTATAGTAAGATGTCTCCACATATTACAAGTGCCATGCACCTCTGCTACTGTTGCTCCAGTCAGGGACTCAAGTGCCCTTCCTGGATAATTTATTACAACTAATTGGCATAAACTTTTATGAATTTACTGGATGGGTTTCGTCACTACAATGGCCAAATGTTTCGGCAACTTTGAGTCACAGAATTTTTTGGTGACATTCAAAGGTGTTTTACCCCAGAATTCTGAAGAAAACATCTTGATTCAGGTCCTATGTGGGTATATGCCTAATATGTATATTGACTTAATGTGTGCCTGTGTATTTTGTATTTATATTGTGTGCATGCATATGTATGTGCATATTTTATTTAATATATGTCTGTGTACATCTATGTAATGTGTCTGTCTCCATATTAAATTTATACATGTGTGCATATTAAATATATACATGTGTGCAATGTGAATATTCATGTGTTTCTGCGTATTTTCTCTAAAGTCATGTAATGTGTGCATGTATACTTACTTGTTAGGAACGGCAGAACGCACTAAATAAAAATATAAATAAAGTGCGTTCGCCACTGAGGGTCCACCATGCAGTAGGTGGTATAATTGCTGCTAGATGGTGGCAGAGCAATATGGCGGTGTTGTGCACAGGGTTAACCATCACCCAAGTGCACAGAGCAATCTCTGTTAAATCACAGAGATGCCTATGAACATAAACAAATACAATAGGGCTGAGCCTGTTAAAGTCACAGTGCTCAGAATAGTTACACACACGGTATAAGGTCACAGGTAGTGTTGAGCGATACCACCTGATACTGAAAAATATCGGATCGGAATGGATCGGCCGATCTAAAAAAAAGTATCGGGTATCGCCGATTCCGATCCCGGAAGTCCCATTCAAGTCAATGGAACAGAAATATCGGAATTAAAAAAAAACCTTTTTTCCCCTGTAGGTTAATTCTACTTGAAGAAAAACAACTAATAATAATGTAGATTGTATTGTGGGAGGTGTAGGAGACATTAAAGCCATAGAGGTTTAGCCCAATAGAATGGAATAGCAGTAATTTGTTTTTTTTAAAGACGTTCGTAGTTACAAAGATATTGACTATGTTAAAGTCTTTAATATTTTGTCAGATACGTATGTTTCACTACTTCCATGCTCTTCACCTTCTTTTTTACTTCTCCCACACTTTCTCCATCATCCTCAGCAGCATCTTTTTCATCAACTTCTTCACCTTATTCACCTTCTTCTTCTTCACCTTCTTCCTATTTTTTTTTTTTTTTACATTCTTCATATTCTTCTTATTGAACTATTATTCTTCTTCATATTCTACTTCTTCATCTTCTTCCTATTCTTCTTCTTCATCATATTCTTATTTGTGTCAGGCATTCCTGTAGTTGTAATCTATAAAAGTGTGAAGATTACACCTTCCGTTCAGCCTGTCACAAAAGATTTACAACAGGATTTGTCCGTGTTCAGTTTGGCCTGCAGCAGCAGGCCTTTTCCAGGGGCACCACGAGGAGGAATGGACTCACCCCCATACACTGCTTAGTCTTCTTCTGCTTATAAATTAGATAATAGCATTTGCTCAGATTTTTAGTCTTATGCTTAATGTTCTTCTGCTTTTGGTTTTTATGCTTCTTGTTCTTCTGTCTCTTGTTGTTCTGCATCTTGGTGGTTGTCTTCATGTTCTTTGTCCTCTTGGTCATCTTCTTCAGGGTCATCTTTTAGGTATTCTTCTGTGTGGTCTTCAGGGTCATCGTCTTCAGGGTCATTGTCAGGGAGATCCAGAGTGAGAATCAAAACCCATTTCCACAAGCTTGAACTTGGAAAAGTAGCAGAAGGTACAAGAAGGCTGAAGAACTGCCGAGAACCAGCTGACGGTACTGGAACCCGGACACCGAGAAGGAGGCACCTTGGCCAAAGGCTCTGCCGAGAACCAGCTGACGGTGCTGGAACCCGGATGTGTAGCAGAAGGAACAATAGCAAAAGGAACTAGCGAGGACCAGCTGACGGTGCTGGAACCCGGAGGGGCAGCAGAAGGAACAAGAGCCAATGGCACAACTGTGGACCAGCTGACGGTGCTGGAACACGGTTACTAAGCAGGAGGTACCTGTGCTACAAAGCACTACCAAGGACCAGCAGACGTTGCTGGAACTCGGATACCAAGAAGGAGGCACCTAGGCCAAAGGCACTGCCGAGAGCAGCTGACAGTGCTGGAACCCGGATGGGTAGCAGAAGGTACCCATGAAAAAAACAAAGTTGCAAGGCCGTGAGCCGGCCACAGTTACCGAAACCCACAGTCCTACAGGGGGTGCTTGTCCTATTGGCACTAAGGAACCAGCCTTTATTACCAGAACCCGCAGCCCACATAGGAAGCACCGAAACTGCAGGCACAATAGACTCGGCTAACCCGACCGCAACACGACAGGACAACGTATTGGTGGCAAAGTGACGTTGACACTACCCGGAAACAGCAGGCGTGCTGGAACCAGGCTGGGCAGTAGGGAGTGCCCGTGCCAAAGACACTTCCGAGAACCAGCTGACGGTGCTGGATCCCGGATGGGTAGCATTAGCTACAAGAGTCAATGGAACTACCGAGAACCAGCTGACGGTGCTGGAACCCAGAGTGGCAGCAGAAGGAACAGCCAATGGCACAACTGTGGTACAGCTGACAGTGCTGGAACACGGTTACTAAGCAGGAGGTACCTGTGCTACAAAGCACTACCAAGGACCAGCAGACGTAGGTAGTAGGTAGCAAAGTCTCCTGCTGCCTACACAGTCGCACTACTACTGATTGTAACCTTGCTCCACTATGGCCTCCGGCTCCACTGTCTCTAGTATTTCCCCTGGCCTCCAACCCCACCAGTTACAGCTCTGAAGTGGCGTCTGCACAATGCACACTTGTTCCTGGGTTACAGGGGCTCAGTCACGTCAGTTGATCCCCTGATGTGTGTCTGGCAAGGTTTCCTGCTCAGTCCTCATTCACACTACTAGTAATGGGAATGTGGACAGAGCAGGAGACATTGCCGGGCACACATCAGGGGATCAACTGACGTGACTGAGCCCCAGTAACTCAGGAACAAGTGTGGATTGTGCAGACGCCACTACAGAGCAGCAACTGGTGGGGTTGGAGGCCAGGGGAAAAACTAGAGACAGTGGAGCCAGAGGCCTAAGTGGAGCACGGTTAAAAATCAGTAGTAGTTTGAATGTGGATGGAGCAGGAGACATTGCCGTCTACACAGCAGGGGAACAGCTGGCGTTTCTGAAGCCCAGTAACACAGGAGCTAGTGTGTTGTTCTCTGGGAAGATGACACTTCTGAACACCAACTGGCGTTGTTGGAGCCCAGGTTGAGGCATGGAGCAGGCTGAGTCCTGATATTTTGGGCATGTGGAGTCAGCAGGAGACATTGCCGTCTACACAGCAGGGGAACAGCTGGCGTTACTGAACCCCACTAACACAGGAGCTAGTGTGTTTTTCTCTGTGAAGACGACACTTCTGAACACCAACTGGCGTTGTTGGAGCCCAGGTTGAGGCATGGAGCAGGCTGAGGCCTGATGTTTTGGGCATGTGGAGTCAGCAGGAGACATTGCCGTCTACACAGCAGGGGAACAGCTGGCGTTACTGAACCCCACTAACACAGGAGCTAGTGTGTTTTTCTCTGTGAAGACGGCACTTCTGAACACCAACTGGCGTTGTTGGAGCCCAGGTTGAGGCATGGAGCAGGCTGAGGCCTGATATTTTGGGCATGTGGAGTCAGCAGGAGACATTGCCGTCTACACAGCAGGGGAACAGCTGGCGTTACTGAACCCCACTAACACAGGAGCTAGTGTGTTTTTCTCTGTGAAGACGACACTTCTGAACACCAACTGGCGTTGTTGGAGCCCAGGTTGAGGCATGGAGCAGGCTGAGGCCTGATGTTTTGGGCATGTGGAGTCAGCAGGAGACTTTGCCGTCTACACAGCAGGGGAACAGCTGGCATTACTGAACCCCACTCACACAGGAGCTAGTGTGTTTTTCTCTGGGAAGACTGCACTTCTGAACACCAACTGGTGTTGTTGGAGCCCAGGATGAGGCATGGATGAGGTTGAGGCCTGATGTTTTGGCCATGTGGAGTCAGCAGGAGACATTGCCGTCTACACAGCAGGGGATCAGCTGGCGTTTCTGAACCCCACTAACACAGGAGCTAGTGCGTTGTTCTCTGTGAAGACGGCACTTCTGAACACCAACTGGCATTGTTGGAGCCCAGGATGAGGCATGCAGCAGGTGGAGGCCAACTTACAGCTGGTTTTATAGAGGTTGTAGACTACAACTGATTCTAACCGTGCTCCACTTAGGCCTCTGTCTCCACTGTTTCTAGTATTTCCCCTGGCCTCCAACCCCGCCAGTTACAGCTCTGAAGTGGCGTCAGCACAATCCACACTTGTTCCTGTGTTACTGGGGCCCAGTCCCCTCAGTTGATCCCCTGATGTGTGTCCGGCAAGGTCTCCTGCTCTGTCCTCATTTACACTACTAGTAATGGGAATGTGGACAGAGCAGGAGACCTTGCCGGACACACATCAGGGGATCAACTGACGTGACTGAGCCCAAGTAACACAGGAACTAGTGTGGATTGTGCAGACGCCACTTCAGAGCTGTAACAGGCGGGGTTGGAGGCCAGGGGAAATACTAGAGACAGTGGAGCCAGAGGGCTAAGTGGAGCACGGTTAGAAATCAGTAGGAGTTTGAATGTGGATGGAGCAGGAGACTTTGCCGTCCACACAGCAGGGGAGCAGCTGGCGTAACTGAACCCCACTAACACAGGAGCTAGTGTGTTTTTCTCTGTGCAGACGACACATCTGAGCGACAACTGGCTGTGTTGAAGCCCAGGGATTATAGTTCAGGTGGTAGAAACATGAACACAACAGGAGACCTGGATACAGTTGCCAACCAAATATTTGGTCGGGAAGAGGACTGGCAAACTCTGGAGAGATCCAGGCCTTGTTCATTATCAGAAAAGTAAGCCGGTCGACATTATCGGAAGATAGTCGCGTGCGACGGTCTGTTAGTACACCACCTGCGGCACTAAAGACGCGTTCCGATAATACACTGGCAGCAGGGCAAGCCAGCACCTCCAATGCATACTGGCTAAGCTCTGGCCATGTATCCAGCTTAGAGACCCAAAACTTGAAGGGGGAAGAGCCATCTGGGAGTACACTGACAGGGCAAGACATATAGTCTGTCACCATCTGACGGAAACGTTGCCTCCTGCTGACTGGAGCCGTCTGTGATGGTGTAGACAATTGTGGCGGACACACAAAACTTTGCCACATTTAGGCCATAGTGGTCTTGCCTTGTGCTGAGGCGCTGCCTCTGCTGCCTCTTTGTGCCGAGTTTCCTACACTGCCTCGACGCACAGAGCTGCTTTGTAAAGCACTAGCACCACTGCTGTCGGGTGGAATGGAAAACATGATGGACTGCACCAGTGTGTCTTGGTAGTCCCGCAGTTTACGCTCCCGGTTCAACGTTGGTATGAGGCTTTGTAAGTTGTCCCAGTAGCGAGGATCTAGGAGGGTGTACACCCAATAATCAGCCGTGTAGAGAATGTGGGCGATGCGGCGGTCGTTTCTCAGGCACTGCAGCATGAAATCAACCATGTGTTGCAGACTCCCAACTGCCAAAGAACCGCTGTCCCCTGCTTGAGGCGTGATCTCTGCCTGCTCTGCATCACCCCACCCTTGCTGTACATACTGACTAGAGCTTTGTGTACCTCCCTCCTCTGGAGAGATGTCTTCCTCCTCCATCGACTCCTCCTCATCCTCCTCACAAAGTGTCCCCTGCCTAGGCCTTTGTGAGGAACCACGTAGCGCAGACTGTCCAGAAGCAGATGGCATATGGGACTCCTCATCCTCCACCTCTTCCAAAACCTCATCCCTTAGTGCTTGCAGTGTTTTTTGAAGCAGGCAGATAAGGGGGACAGTCAAGCTGACTAGTGCATCATCTGCACTCGCCATCCAAGGCACGCAAAGCGAGGCAGATGTCCTTCATAGAGGCCCACTCAGTGGTGCTGAAGTGTGACTGGCGCACAGTGCGACTTGTTTGCGCCTGATGCAGCTGGTACTCCATGACTGCTGCCTGCTGCTCACACAACATATGTCACGTTGAATTCCACCTGGTGGGTAGGTCACATATGATGCGATGTTCCGGAAGGCGTAATCGGCGCTGCAGAGAAGCAAGGCGCGATCTTGCCGTGCTGGAACGCCGCAAGTGAGCGCACTCTATGCGGACCTTGTGTAGCAGTGCATCAAGATCCGGATAGTTCCTCAGAAAGTTCTGCACTAGAGTTGAGCGACTTTTGTTTTTTTAGGGTCGCGTTTCGTTTCGTGAAACCCGACTTTTCCAAAAGTCGGGTCGAGCAAGATCAACCGATTATAGGGAAAAGTCGGGGTCGTCCCGAAACACAAAACCCAATGTAAGTCAATGGGGAATAAAAGTCGGCAGTGAGAGGAGGACAGGAAACACACCTACAGTGCCCATTTGAATGCCAAAAGCATCAATTCTTCTTACTTAATCTTGTCAACCTTAATTAACTTCATAATACAAGTTACGCACTGAAAAATGGGGGTTATTTGGCTAAAGTTGTGGGGGGGAGGGCTGGCTGCAGGTTTTCATGTGCCCTGGGCGAAAGAGCGCCCCTTTAACACATACCACAACTCATCATGCTCCGATACGGCAGAGAAATAGCGGTATAGTACAATGAAAAATACCTCACTTTTTACATCTCATGACGAGGCCCATCTATTTCTCCATACAAAATCATTGGTCCCATATAATGTTTGAAACAGTATATGATGAGCTCCACATAATGCTACAGTATATGTTGGTCCCCATGGATGAAGCTCCACTGTCTTATGGGCCCAAATAATGCTCCAAACATAATGGGCCCCATTTCTAATGCTCTAGTGTATAATGGGCCCTGTAAATGCTGCTCCAGTGTCTGATGTCCACCTTTGGAATGTTCCAGTGTATGGTGGGCCCCATCTATCATTCTCCAGAGTATAGTGCTCCCCAAAAATTGCTGTCCCAACATTGAAAACAATCAAATAAGTCTCCTCGCTAGGGAATCCCTGTACTTGTCTGGACTCCTCGTCGTCCCCATCTTCCATCTCACTGCACAGTATTTCAACTTTGCAAGTGCTGTGATCCTGAGCAAGCAGGGGGGGCCCACTCGTTGGCGACGGCACTGGCACAGGGCCCCTGATAGTACGGTGGTGTGTCTGATGGCGGGTGGGCCGAACCTGCACTTTCATCTGCAGCTTCCTCTTTGTCACCGTGTAAGATGGAACTGTATATGGGAAGGGTAACCTGAGTTTCATCAGGGTCAGATTCAGGTCGTGTAGCGTGCGAGGGGAATGTAGTGGTCTGGGTCAATGTACCAGCAGATTCATCGAGCAGTGGCTGGGCATCAGTGCACTTGTGTCGCACCCAGGAGTACGGTCGCCACAGTGGCATTACCTTCTTCCTAGGGAGTGTGATGTCATGCTTGGGAGCAACGAACGATCTCTCTAGCAGGTTAACTGATTGGGCGGCGTTATTCCCACGAGTCATGACCCTCCAAACAGCGTTCATGAAGGCAAAGTGTTTGTTTTACGTGGGCAGTATGGTTGCAAAGCTGAACCTTAAAGGAATGTCCAGAAGGGCACCACCAGGAGTGGAGCCTACGGTTAAATTCGACTACACCTGGGAAACCTCAACCATGCCAGCTACAGAACAGATGCACACATTGCAAGCTTAATTCCGTTAACGAACGAGACTCCGTCATGCCCCGCGGTCCGAGTCCGGCTTACTAGAGGGACACGTGAGGCTCTGGCACATGAGATTTGCCAATAACTGGTGTGTCATGCCCTTACATGTCCGTGGCTGCATGTGCGCTACACTGAAAAGGCCAGCGTTTGTCGCTTACAGGTGCAGATAACCCGCTGAACAACGTTAGTGATGGGGATCACTGATTACAATTATTACCCGCGAACAATGATTTCCCAGTAAGTGCAGGTCAACCGCAGTTCCGGAATTAGGCCTAACCATCATTCCTGAAAAAATGAAAAACTTACGTGTGCAAACCACAGGTGCTGTAGCTTGCTTAACAGCTCGCCAGCCGTTCTCACGCCCAGTATGGATTACACGTGATTGCACAAAGGTGAGAAAGGGTACCGTATCCCCAGATAACATGTATGGATAGCGTACACATTCAAAATATATGTCTATACATCAGGAGGCAGGCTCAGACGGTGTTAGGCCCAGTATGGATTGCACGTGATTGCACAAAGGTTAGAAAGGGTACCGTATGCCCGGATAACATGTATGGATAGCGTACACATTCAAAATATATGTCTATACATCAGGAGGCAGGCTCAGACGGTGTAAGGCCCAGTATGGATTGCACGTGATTGCACAAAGGTTAGAAAGGGTACCGTATCCCCAGATAACATGTATGGATAGCGTACACATTCAAAATATATGTCTATACATCAGGAGGCAGGAAGACGGTGTTAGGCCCAGTATGGATTGCACGTGATTGCACAAAGGTTAGAAAGGGTACCGTTTCCCCGGATAACATGTATGGATAGCGTACACATTCAAAATATATGTCTATACATCAGGAGGCAGGCTCAGACGTTGTTAGGCCCAGTATGGATTGCACGTGATTGCACAAAGGTTAGACAGGGTACCGTATCCCCAGATAACATGTATGGATAGCGTACACATTCAAAATATATGTCTATACATCAGGAGGCAGGCTCAGACGGTGTCAGGCACAGTATGGATTTGACGTCCCAGACTACACAGCGGAGGAGCAGGGAGAGGTAAAGATTGCAAATGCTGGGGCCCTGCCCAAGCAAGGGGGGCCCACTCGTTGGCGTCGGTACTGGCACTGGGCCCCTCATAGTATGGCGGTGTGTCTGACGGCGGGTGTGCACCACCACCATCAGAGAAACTTGGTTGCACTATGAAGGACCCTGTGCCAGTGCCCGCGCCCAAGAGTCGGCCTACCCACCTGTCCAGGGCAACGGCACTCGCACGGTGTCGTGCGCTAGGTGGTGACCCCGGCCATGGGGGGGAGGCAGCACAGTTAGGGAGTTTTAGAAAGTGGCATATGTTGATGTTGGACATTCAGCTGATGCAAAAGGTGAAATAGGTCAAGTCCCAGGAAGAGGTGGACCAAAGCAAGCCATTTTTCTGTCACCCTATGTGTCATCAGGGGAAGGTGGGACAAAATCCTTGGAAACCCATGCGTGGTTCATTTTAATGAAGGTTAGATCATCCACATTTTGGGTTGACAGACGGGTCCTTTTTTCTGTCAGGATTGATCCAGCTGCACTGAAGACTCTTTCCGATAGCACACTTGCAGCTGGGCAAGCGAGCTCCTGTAAGGCATATTGTGCCAATTCAGGCCAGGTGTCCAGTTTAGCGGCCCAATAGTCAAAGGGGAATGACCTGTGTGGGAGAACATCGATATGGGAGGAAAAGTAGTTTGTAACCATAGTTGACAACTGCTGTCTCCTGTCACTTTCCATCGATGCAGTATTACCAGTTGTGTGAGCGGTACTTGAAAAATCAGTCCACAACATTGTCATGAAACCCCTGTCTCCAATGCCACTTCTGCTGTGTGCACCATGAACACCTCTGCCAAGCTGCCCCCGGCCCGTACGGCTCGTGTGAGAACCATCACCGCTGCTGTGTGCTGGGAATGCCTCAAGCAACCGATTTACCAGAGTTTCTTGTTTATTAGCCAATATTAGGTCAAGGTTCTCCTGTGGCATGTTTTGTAATTTGCCTTTATAGCGTGGATCCAGGATGCTGGCCAACCAGTAGTCGTCATCGTTCATCATTTTGGCAATGCGTGGGTCCCTTTTTAGGATCTGCAAGGCATAATCTGACATGTGGGCCAATGTTCCCGGTGTTAATGATGCACTGCGAGTGCTGGTTGGAGGAGCACTTTCTGGCAAATCCACATCCCTCCAGTCACGCACAAACCCTGTACCAGATCTTGCCACGCCAACATTTTCACTTGCCCCACGAGATGCATCCTCCTCCCCTAAGTAATCATCCCCATCATCCTCCTCCTCCTCCTCTTCTTCCTCCACCTCGTCCAGGAGAGGTCCCTGAGCAGACAATGGCTGAATGTCATCAAGGATTCCCTCCTCCTCTTCCTCCTCATCAACATTGGCTGCAGACGCCTGCTCCTTAAGGTGCGTCAAAGTTTGCATGAGCAGACGCATAAGTGGGATGCTCATGCTTAGGATGGCGTCGTCTGCGCTTACCAGCCGTGTGCATTCCTCAAAACACTGAAGGACTTTACAGAGGTCTTTCAGCTTCGACCACTGCACACCTGTCAACTCCATGTCTGCTCTCAAAGTGCCTGGCCGTGTATCCTCCCACAAATGCATTATGGCCTGCCTCTGCTCGCACAGCCGCTCCACCATGTGCAGGGTGGAGTTCCACCTTGTTGCAATGTCGATAATGAGGCGGTGGTTGGGAAGGTGGAGCAATCGCTGCAGCTTCTGCATACGAACGGAGTGTACAGGCGACCGGCGGATGTGCGCGCACAGTCTTCGCACCTTCTGGAGCAGGCCTGTTAACTCCGGATAATTTTTGAGGAAGCACTGCACCACCAGGTTCAAGGTGTGAGCCAAGCAAGGTATATGGCTGAGTTTTGAAAGGGCTATGGCTGCCACAAAATTACGGCCGTTATCACTAACTACCTTGCCTGCCTCAAGATGTACACTGCCCAGCCATGACTCAGTTTGTCGCTTCAAGTACTCGGCCAGCACCTCGGCGGTGTGTCTGTTGCCCAAACACATCATCTGCAACACAGCCTGCTGACGCTTTCCACTAGCTGCTCGATAGGGGGACACATTGTGTGCAACAGTGGCAGCTGCAGATGGAGTGCTCGTACGACTGCGCTCTGTGGACGAGCTTTCGCTTCTGGTGGAGGAGGAGGAGGAGGAGGGTCGAACGCCTACAGCCAACTGTTTCCTATACCGTGGGCTAGGCAGCACTGTCCCACCACCGCTGTTCCCTGTGGACCCTGCATCCACCACATTAACCCAGTGCGCAGTGATGGACACGTAACGGCCCTTGCCATGCCGACTGGACCATGCATCAGTTGTGAGGTGCACCTTTCCGCTCACTGACTGCTTGAGTGCATGGACAATGCGGTCTTTCACATGATGGTGGAGGGCTGGGATGGCTTTGCGAGAGAAGAAGTGGCGACTGGGTAGGTCATAGCGTGGTACTGCATAGGCCATGAGTTCGCGGAAAGCTGTGCTTTCCACCAACCGAAAGGGCATCATCTCAAACAAGATTAGTTTGGCAATGTGGGCGTTCAAACCCAGTGTACGCAGATGAGAGACTGAGTACTTTCTTGACCTACTCATAGTGTCTGGGAGGGTGAGCTGGACTTGAGAGCTGCATATGGTGGAAGTAGCGGTGGACAGGGCGGACTGAAAGAGGGTTGATGATGGTGATGGAGTTGGTGTTCTTTCTGATGGCCTAGAATCAGTCTTTCGTTGATATAACAGTGGGATTCCCTGACTGCTGTGGCCTTGCAACGACACCTCAACATTTGCTGCTGTGCTAACTGGAGGGCTTACAGTGGGGGAAACAATGTAGCGTTGCTGACTACCTTCGTTGTGATCAGTTGCACATGTGGCACTTGAGGTTTGGTGTTGTGTCCACGCTTGCAAGTGCATGCTGGTTAAATGTCTAAGCATGCAACTGGTATTCAAATTTTTCAGATTTTTCCCTCGGCTAAAGGTCTTTGCGCACTTCTTACAGATAACCTTGGCCTGATCATGAGGATTTTGGTCAAAAAAGTGCCACACTGCACTCTTCCTACTTTGGCAGACATTTTGCGGCCTAGCACGCTGTGATCTTTTGACCCTCTGGACAAGCTGTCCAGCAACTCTTTTGATGTTTGGAACCTGTCTTTGGAGTGCTCCGGGCCTGCCAGATAACAGCTGTTGCGATGTCGATGTCTGCTGTGGATGCTCCTCATCTGAGCTATTGGAAGCAGCACCCTCTTCCCCCAATGGATGCCAATCTGGGTCAACAACTGGGTCATCCATCACCTCCTCTTCTATGTCATGTGCACCTTCCTCTGTGTCACCGTGTATGGTGGTATAGTGTGCGGGAAGGGGCACCTGAGTCTCATCAGGGTCAGAATCTGGCTCTGTACACTGCGAGGACAATGTAGTGCTCTGAGTGAATGTACCAGCAGAATCATCCATCAGCGGCTGTGCATCAGTGCACTCCATGTCAGATTCATCTTGGCCTGGGTAATTCACCATTTGACTTGATAATCCAGGCATGGTATGTGAAAACAGCTCCATGGAGTAATCAGTAGTATGGCCTGCGTCATCCTTCAATCTTGGTTGGGGTGAAGGACACAAGGAAAGGTGTGGTTCATGAACATGAGCCTCCAATGACGACTCAGTGCTTTTACTTTTTACAACTGAAGAAGAGGAGGCGATAGAGCTGGAGGCTGAGTCAGCAATGTAAGACAAAACTTTTTCCTGATGCTCTGGCTTTAAAAGCGGTTTGCCAACTCCTAGAAAACTAAGCGTTCGAGGCCTTATGTAGCCAGACAATGACGCAGGCTCAACACCTCCTGCATTCGGTCCTATTTTGCTCTTGCCACTACCATCAGATCCACCACCAACACCATCATTACCAGCTGCCAACCCCCGCCCAATTCCACGGCCTCTTCCACCAGCCTTCCTCATTTTTGGTAGAAATGTAGACAAAATCCAACAAACTATATAGTAATGTAAAACAAGGTACAAGGTGTCTATAGGACAGGGGAGATTTTGAATTTCTGCAGACACTTGTGGACACTGGACACTTTTGGATTGTGTGAGGCCCACTGATATCTGAGCGCTATGTCACAGGCTCGAATGGCACAGCTGTGACAAAAGTGACGAGAGGATAAGGGAGATTTTGAATTTCTGCAGACACTTGTGGACACTGGACACTTTTGGATTGTGTGAGGGCCACTGATATCTGAGCGCTATGTCACAGGCTCGATGGCACAGCTGTGACAAAAGTGACAAGAGGATAAGGGAGATTTTGAATTTCTGCAGACACTTGTGGACACTGGACACTTTTGGATTGTGTGAGGGCCACTGATATCTGAGCGCTATGTCACAGGCTCGATGGCACAGCTGTGACAAAAGTGACGAGAGGATAAGGGAGATTTTGAATTTCTGCAGACACTTGTGGACACTGGACACTTTTGGATTGTGTGAGGCCCACTGATATCTGAGCGCTATGTCACAGGCTCGATGGCACAGCTGTGACAAAAGTGACGAGAGGATAAGGGAGATTTTGAATTTCTGCAGACACTTGTGGACACTGGACACTTTTGGATTGTGTGAGGGCCACTGATATCTGAGCGCTATGTCACAGGCTCGATGGCACAGCTGTGACAAAAGTGATGAGAGGATAAGGGAGATTTTGAATTTCTGCAGACACTTGTGGACACTGGACACTTTTGGATTGTGTGAGGGCCACTGATATTTGAGCGCTATGTCACAGGCTCGATGGCACAGCTGTGACAAAAGTGACGAGAGGATAAGGGAGATTTTGAATTTCTGCAGACACTTGTGGACACTGGACACTTTTGGATTGTGTGAGGCCCACTGATATCTGAGCGCTATGTCACAGGCTCGATGGCACAGCTGTGACAAAAGTGACGAGAGGATAAGGGAGATTTTGAATTTCTGCAGACACTTGTGGACACTGGACACTTTTGGATTGTGTGAGGGCCACTGATATCTGAGCGCTATGTCACAGGCTCGATGGCACAGCTGTGACAAAAGTGACGAGAGGATAAGTGAGATTTTGAATTTCTGCACACACTAGTGGACACTGGACACTTTTGGATTGTGTGAGACCCAATGAATATCTGAGCGCTATGTGACAGGCTTGATGGCACAGCTGTGACCAAAGTGACTAGAGGATAAGGGAGATTTTGAATTTCTGCACACACTTGTGGACACTGGACAATTTTGGATTGTGTGAGGCCCAATGAATATCTGAGCGCTATGTGACAGGCTCGATGGCACAGCTGTGACCAAAGTGACTAGAGGATAAGGGAGATTTTGAATTTCTGCACACACTTGTGGACACTGGACACTTTTGGATTGTGTGAGGCCCAATGAATATCTGAGTGCTATGTGACAGGCTCGATGGCACAGCTGTGACCAAAGTGACTAGAGGATAAGGGAGATTTTGAATTTCTGCAGACACTTGTGGACACTGGACAGTTTTGGATTGTGTGAGGGCCACTGATATCTGAGCGCTATGTCACAGGCTCGATGGCACAGCTGTGACAAAAGTGACGAGAGGATAAGGGAGATTTTGAATTTCTGCAGACATTTGTGGACACTGGACACTTTTGGATTGTGTGAGGCCCACTGATATCTGAGCGCTATGTCACAGGCTTGATGGCACAGCTGTGACAAAAGTGACTAGAGGATAAGGGAGATTGGATTGTTTTTAAAAAAGCAGTTTGCAGAGCAGTGGGTAAACAGCAATGCCAGCCTGTCAGGAAGCCTTAAAAGGCAGCCCAACAACCAACACCACTGATACACCACAATATAGCCTCCCCTTGCACTGCACACACAGTGACTGGTGTGTTGTGCAGGCCAAATCGCTAGCAGCAGAAGCAGTTTTTTTTTCTTCTCAGCAGGACAAAAAAAAAAATTGGGATTGCTTTTAAAAAAGCAGTTTGCGGAGCAGTGGG
This sequence comes from Dendrobates tinctorius, assembly GCF_039654945.1. Taxonomy (NCBI): domain Eukaryota; kingdom Metazoa; phylum Chordata; class Amphibia; order Anura; family Dendrobatidae; genus Dendrobates; species Dendrobates tinctorius. The sequence goes on from NW_027361673.1 coordinate 14,783,090, forward strand.
TAAACAGCAATGCAGGAATGTCAGGAAGCCTTAGAAGGCAGCCCAACAACCAACACCACTGATACACCACTATATAGCCTCCCCTTGCACTGCACACACAGTGACTGGTGTGTTGTACAGGCCAAATCGCTAGCAGCAGAAGCAGTTTTTTTTTCTTCTCAGCAGGACAAAAAAAAAAAATTGGGATTGCTTTTAAAAAAGCAGTTTGCGGAGCAGTGGGTAAACAGCAATGCAGGAATGTCAGGAAGCCTTAGAAGGCAGCCCAACAACCAACACCACTGATACACCACTATATAGCCTCCCCTTGCACTGCACACACAGTGACTGGTGTGTTGTGCAGGCCAAATCGCTAGCAGCAGAAGCAGTTTTTTTGTCTTCTTCCCTGCCTAACGCTCTCCCTACAGAATCAGCAGCAACCTCTCCCTATACTGAGATCGGCAGAAGTAAGATGGCGGTCGGCGTGCACGCCCTTTTATACCCCCTGTGACGCCCACCAAAGCAAGCCAATCACTTGCATGCCCTTCTGAAAGATGGTGGTGACCCCTGCCTATGTCATCACGTTGCCCACAGTGTCCATGGATCCTGATTGGCTGAAAAAGAGCGCAAAACAAACTTTTGAAACGCGACTTTGGCGCGTAAGTCGCCGACCTCGTGGCCGACCTCATCCTAGGGTCGGGTTTCGTTTCATGAAACCCGACTTTGCCAAAAGTCGGCGACTTTTGAAATTTTTCGACCCGTTTCGCTCAACTCTATTCTGCACGACCAAGTTCAGCACATGTGCCAGACATGGGATGTGAGTGAGGTTGCCTAGGCCAAGAGCTGCCACCAGATTTTGGCCATTGTCACACACTACCAAGCCTGGCTGGAGATTCGCTGGCACAAGCCACACGTCGCTCTCCTGCTTGATGGCATTCCAGAGCTCCTGCGCTGTGTGGCTTCGATTCCCCAAAGAAATTAATTTGAGTACGGCCTGTTGACATTTGGCCACGGCTGTGCTCATATCGGTCGTAACAAGCTCCTGCTGCGCTGTTTCTCAGGAACTTGAGTAGGAGGATGAGTTTATGTGTACAGTCTGGATTCCTGCAATCCGTGGAGTTGGCAGAACACGTACCGCGCCACTCTCCAGATCTGTACCCGGCTCCGCAACATTGACCCAATGGACAGTGAGGGAAAGGTATAGTCCCTATCCATGGTTACTGGTCCACGCATCGGTGGTCAGGTGGACCTTGCTACTAACGGCGTTTAGTAGCGCATGTTTTATTTTTCCCTCCACATGTTTCTGCAGGGCAAGGACGGCTCGCCTGCTGAAATAAAAGCGGCTGGGCATGGTGTATTGTGGGACTGCCAATGCCATGAAGTCCCGAAAGGTGTCAGTCTCCACCAGCCTGAATGACAGCATTTCAAGGGCCAGTAGTTTGGCAATGCCAGCATTCAGAGCCTGTGCTCGGGGATGGTTTGCCGAGCATGGCCGCCTTTTATCCCATGCCTGTGCTACCGATGGCTGTCGAGTGGCCAGGGAGTGTGAGGATGACTGGGAACGTGGTGCTGTGGGTGGAATGTCACAGGGTCTCCAGACAACAGTGCCAGAGGTTCTTCCTTGGCAATCCTGTGAGGAAGCCAAACCAGCTGTATGTGAGCTGGAGGAAGAGGCCCCAACATGAGCTGAAGAGGTGGTAGGTGGTGCTGTATGTTGGCCTACGTCTTCAGTGTGTCTGTGTAACTCCACCTCGTGCTTGGTCCGCACATGTTTCCACATATTAGTGGTATTGAGGTTGCTGACATTTTTCCCTCTTTTGACTCTCTGATGACACAGCTTGCATTTGACAAAGCAAATGTCATCTGCAACTGTGTCAAAAAAGGACCACGCACTGCAAGTCTTGGGAGCGCCCGTTTTGCCTTTTGAAAGAGGAATGCTCCTAACGGGTGCCGAAGTGGAGGCTACAGGCAACCAAGTAACCAAGTCTGCCCCCTCCCTCTCCCTCCTGTTTTGGCCGTTCGGGGAATCTCTTCCTCAGAGCTGCTCCCACCACCTTCCTGTTCCTCACGCCACGATGGGTCAAGGACCTCATCATCTACACTCCCCTCTTCAAACACCTGCTTCTCCTGGGTTGTCTCGCCAGCACCGTACGCACCAGAAAGTGGCACCTGTGTCTCATCATCATCTGATGCGTACTGAGGTGTGCTGACCATTGGCACTGGCCCACCCGCCTCTTCAGATTCAGAGGGACAAAGAAGTTGCGCATCACTGCATACTCCCTCTTCTTCCCATTCTGGAATGCTGCTTGGCTGGCCCCCTCTTTCCAAGCCAACAGTTTCAGAGAACAGAAGTAGAGACTGTGATGGCTCCTGTCCAGGGCTCTCTGACTGCCTGGGCACTTTGGCAGGTGGTGAAGAGACAGATGGTTGCTCTTCGGTGCTCTGGCCCTGAGAGGATGTGGAAGTCATTGAAGTCGATGTGTTAGCTGCCATCCATCCGACAACGGCTTCAATTTGTTCCTCCCGCAGCAGTGGGGTACGGCGAGGTCCTACAAAGCTGCGCATAAAGGACTGTTGCCTGCTAAAACTGGGGGCTGCTGACTCACTCGTGCCCACAGCAGGCACAGAATCCCCACGTCCTCTCCCTGCAGAATCCCCACGTCCTCTCCCTGCAGAATCCTCACGTCCTCTCCCTGCAGAATCCCCACGTCCTCTCCCTGCTGAAACTCCACGCCCATGCCCACATGCCTTACTCCCTGCCTTCTTCATCTTGCTAGACTGATAAAGATAGGCAGAAAAGTACAAAGGGGGGGCTTAGTGTGCTTATTCCTGAACAGCTGGTTACAGGTAGAAGAAACACTAATTTTATGAAGTGTGTGTGTGGACTACACTTTAATAGCAGATAATGTGGCCTACACAACTTTCAAATGTAGTGTTTGGTGAACTTTATTTTTTTTTTGCGTGAAAAAAAACTAAAAGGATGTGACCAAAGATTTGAAAGTGATAGCATCACCAACTTTTTGGGGCTATTACAATGCAGGCAGGTAACCTACAATGCAAAAGATGAGGCTCCAAAAAAATTGGATAATACTAATCTGGCTGCAGATGAAGGGCACAAGCCAGAAAAAAGGCTCCTTTATCTACTCCTATATAGTGTTTGCAACCAACCAATGTAGATGGATACGGATGGATGCACACTAATAGGAGAAGAAAAAATGAGCTGCAATTAAAGAAAAATATGTGTGAGGCAGTGATGCACGCTGAGCGGCCTACAACCAGACGTAGCTGCAGGACACACTACTCAGCGTGAGCTGCACTCACACAGTCAGAGACCTCTCAGACAGCCGTGAACAGTGCAGCTAAGTGGGCCCTAGCACTGAAAGGCTGCAGAAAGGCTCCGCTGTCTACTCCTAGAGTGTTTGCAACCACCGTATATGGATACGGATGGATGCACACTAATAGGAGAAGAAAAAATGAGCTGCAATAAAAGAAAAATATGTGTGAGGCAGTGACACGCTGAGTGGCCTACAACCAGACGTAGCTGCAGGACACTCTACTCAGCGTGAGCTGCACTCACACACAGTCAGAGACCTCTCAGACAGCCATGAACAGTGCAGCTAAGTGGGCACTAGCACTGAAAGGCTGCAGAAAGGCTCCGCTGTCTACTACTAGTGTTTGCAACCAACGTATATGGATATGGATGGAAGCACACTAGATATAATTTTTGAAAAATAAGCAGCTCAAAAAGAAAAATATGTATGAGGCAGCAGTGAGGCACGCTGGGCGGCCTACAACCAGACATGGCTGCAGGACCCACTCCACAGCGTGAGCTGCACTCACACAGCCCTTGCAGACAGCTGTGAACACTGCTGCTAGGGAAAAGAAAGCTACAGTGGTGGTTTATGTAGCCTGGTTAAAGCACAATATGTTTGGTAGAATCACTATTTCTAACTGTCCCTCACAGTCTTCAACAGCAGCCTGTCCCTAACTGAATTCACAGCAGAGTGACCAGAAATGGCAGTGGTGGCGGCTTTTATAGTGCATCATGACATCATTTCAGCAGCCAATCACAGCCATGCCAATAGTTAACATGCCTACATGCCTAACAGATGTGCCCACACTTCTGAGGATTCCTATTGGCTGAATCAAAGCGAGCGGGCTCATAGCATTATGGGAACTTTCGATTCCGGTATCCAATATTTTTTCATATCGGAAGTCAGTATCGGAATTCCGATACAGCTAATATCGGCAGATACCCGATACTTGCGGTATCGGAATGCTCAACACTAGTCACAGGAATAGCCAAAGATGGCGGTACTAAGTCCTTCTAGACCTACCGTGTATGTAGCGTCGCAGCCGCGAACGCTTAAGTGGGCTGCTACTGCAGCGCGGCGTAGGACACTACCGCTGTACGACAATGCTAAGCGCAAGCGCAATGTTGGACGCTAGCAGCTGTGGACTATGAAGCAGAGGCGCGCTGGCGCTGGTGCTGAACTCAATCCCTCACACAAGCGTAATATCAAAGGGTAGGGGTTTCAAATGAGTCATTCACCAGAATCATGCATTCATTGTCATTCACACAGCAGCAAGTATGATCTACACTAGTGCATGGCAGAACAGCCATGCACACCTTTTATAGCAGCTGGGACCTTCCGGAAGCTTCCAGATCTCCGAGATGGACCAATGAGCTCTGGAGCGGGACCTGAGCACATGACTCCCGATCTCCAATGGGAGATCGTCTCATGAGCATGCTCAGAAGGTGGATGGAAGGACTTAGCCTCAGGAGAGATTTGCTGCAAGGCAATCTCCACTGCAATCTCTTCTGAAGTGGATAAAGAGCAGGAGACTGCAGAATGTGAGGGTCTGGATTCCTACATAGCGACCGCACAAACCTGACTCTTAACAATACTATACACAAATATGTACTGTAAGTGCATATTTTATGCATGCATGCGTAATGTTTGTATAATGTGCATGCTTCTATACTGCTGTTTATACACAAATGTCTCCATAAACTTAAAGAAGTGATCTGGAATATAAGTTAATGTGCATGCCACGTGTTGGCATATATTCGCACTGGCCACTATACAAAACCTAAGATAAAAACAAAATGAGTAAATACTCTTGAGTACATAAATAAACAGCAATCGAGCATGAAAATAATACAGACTACTTAGTTAACATAGTTTTGATAAAAAAAACATAAAAGCCATGCCACCACGTCAAGGTGACCCTATTTGGGACGGTCCTAACCTCTAGTATTAAAAGCTTACCATGTATCAAAGTATTTACAGTGCTTATGTGTACTCTGGAAATCATTTAGCCTTTTTTAAAAGCTGTTATAGTATCTGCCATTACTACCTCTTGTGGTAGGGCATTTCACAGTACCTCACAATTAGATTAGATCTTTTTCTGTCCTAGGTGGTATGAGTTATTAGTCCACTATGAGTCTTCAGCAGTGTGTGAATTGGAGTCAGGTGATTTTCATCTTTTTTGGCCGAATCGAACCACAGAGTGTTCTTTATGCAGGTGCAATAACCTGAGAATTTCAGCCAATTCGACTCAAAGTCAGTCCTCAGCAGATGGATGCTCTCATGTCTAGCTAAAATAAAAGCTGAAATTATACAGACAATAACAATAAAAATAATAGAACATCTTTAAATCCCCTATCCTGAGTTGTTTTTTTTAAATGTTACTGCTGGAGTGGTATCACTAATGCATGATCCCTGCCCCTAGCAAGATATTTAAAAGCCACCGTCTTCTTCTGTCCTCAGCACCGCTTGAGTCGTCTTCTGCTGGATTGCTCCAGTGTTTACTGTGCAATCCAGAGATAACAACTTAATGTAAAGGTACTGTCACACTTAGCGATGCACCAGCGATCCCAACCAGCGATATGACGCGGTCAGGATCGCTGGTGCATCGCTAAGTGGTCGTTAGTGAGCTGCCACACAGGCAGATCTCACCAGCGACATCGCAGGGGTCGGGGGTCGCTACTTACCTGTCAGACGAGGCGATCCAGACTTCCTCCCGCCCGCGTCCACGCGTCGCTCGTCTCCACAGCAGGAAGCCCCAGCAGGAAGCTGACGACGAGAAACAGTCCAGGACCTTCTCGCGCGATCAGCGATAACCAGCGGGGGAGCCGTCGGTGGTAAGTATCAGACATAGCGATATCGCTAGCAATATCGCTATAACGTCACAAAAACCAGTGACGTTATAGCGATATTGCTAGCGATGTCGCTTAGTGTGACAGGCCCTTAAGTCTATGGCTGGTTTCACACTTGTGCTTTTTTGCGCAAAAAAAGCATGCGTTTTTTCCCTATACTTTACATGGGTGCGCATGCACATGCGTTTGTACGCGCATGCACAAAATGCATCCTGTTGCATTTTTTGTGCGTTCGACTTGTCCCAAAAAAGCGCATGCGCACGCAATGCTTTTTTTTCACCCAAACACCCATTATAGTCTATGGGTGCGCTGACGTGCGCATGGTAATGCGTACGTCAGAGCAAAAAAACACATGCTTTTTTAAAAAAACATGCTCACCACTAAAAAACGCACACAAACGCATGATGTGTTTTTTATGTGCGTTTGCACTGCGCACGGTGCGCAGCGCAGCGCAGCGCAAAAAAACGCAAGTGTAAAAGTAGCCTATGAGAGACAGAAACAGGCTTACATTGAGATTTTGTGACTGTTAGCTTTGACTTCCAGTGAGTCAGAAGCTGCGATCACAAGATGTTGGAATGGGACTGGAGCAGCTCTAGGAAGAGCAGAAGACAATCACTGGCACGTATTTTATCAGTGGCAGGGAATGTGCGCTAGTGATACCTCTCTAATCCCGCCAGAGTGGTGCTTTAATTCCAGGCTGTTTTAATAATGCCTATATCTTTAAGAAATTTGAGAAAACAATGGAAATGTACTTGTGTAAAATGTAATTGACTTCTACATGAAAGAAGAGAAACCTGTCAGCAATTGATACTTTAAGTAATGTTTACCAGAGTAACATATGGAGACTTCTTGTAAGTGCATATGGTATAATTACTAGAGTTGAGCGAAACGGGTCGAAAAATTTCAAAAGTCGCCGACTTTTGGCAAAGTCGGGTTTCTTGAAACGAAACCCGACCCTAGGATGAGGTCGGCCACGAGGTCGGCAACTTACGCGCCAAAGTCGCGTTTCAAAAGTTTGTTTTGCGCTCTTTTTCAGCCAATCAGGATCCACGGACACTGTGGGCAGCGTGATGACATAGGCAGGGGTCACCACCATCTTTCAGAAGGGCATGCAAGTGATTGGCTTGCTTTGGTGGGCGTCACAGGGGTTATAAAAGGGCGTGCACGCCGACCGCCATCTTACTTCTGCCGATCTTAGCATAGGGAGAGGTTGCTGATTCTGTAGGGAAGAAGAAAAAAAAACTGCATCTGCTGCTAGCGATTTTGCCTGTGCAACACACCAGTCACTGTGTGTGCAGTGCAAGGGGAGGCTATATTGTGGTGGATCAGCGGTGTTGGTTGTTAGGCTGCCTTCTAAGACTTCCTGACAGCTGCATTGCTGTTTCCCCACTGCTCTGCAAACTGCTTTTTTAAAAGCAATCCCAATTTTTGTTTTTGTCCTGCTGAGGTACTGAGCGTGCATTTTTTAACACCATACAGCGGTGTACGCTCCTCACACAGTACCGTGTAACGGCTGTTATCACAGCCACAGTGATGCTATCTGTGTGTCACTGTGGAAGGATAAGTGGAGGACTTGTTCCGTTCTTACAGACCTACACTCTAGGGAGATTCCTATTCTGCCCAATTCTACATACATCTTGTAGTTTGTGATACACTAGCCAATTTCTGCCTGTGTCATAGCGCTCTGATATTCAGTGGGCCTCACACAATCCAAAAGTGTCCAGTGTCCACAAGTGTCTGCAGAAATTCAAAATCTCCCTTATCCTGTAGTCACTTTTTCACACCTGTGCCATCGAGCCTGTGACATAGCGCTCTGATATTCAGTGGGCCTCACACAATCCAAAAGTGTCCAGTGTCCACAAGTGTCTGCAGAAATTCAAAATCTCCCTTATCCTGTAGTCACTTTTTTCACACCTGTGCCATCGAGCCTGTGACATAGCGCTCTGATATTCAGTGGGCCTCACACAATCCAAAAGTGTCCAGTGTCCACAAGTGTCTGCAGAAATTCAAAATCTCCCTTATCCTGTAGTCACTTTTTTCACACCTGTGCCATCGAGCCTGTGACATAGCGCGCTGATATTCAGTGGGCCTCACTCAATCCAAAAGTGTCCAGTGTCCACAAGTGTCTGCAGAAATTCAAAATCTCCCTTATCCTGTAGTCACTTTTTTCACACCTGTTGCATCGAGCCTGTGACATAGCGCTCTGATATTCAGTGGGCCTCATACAATCCAAGTGTCCAGTGTCCACAAGTGTCTGCAGAAATTCAAAATCTCCCTTATCCTGTAGTCACTTTTTTCACACCTGTTGCATCGAGCCTGTGACATAGCGCTCTGATATTCAGTGGGCCTCACACAATCCAAGTGTCCAGTGTCCACTAGTGTGTGCAGAAATTCAAAATCTCCCTTATCCTGTAGTCACCTGTTGCATCGAGCCTGTGACATAGCGCTCTGATATTCAGTGGGCCTCACACAATCCAAGTGTCCAGTATCCACAAGTGTCTGCAGAAATTCAAAATCTCCCTTATCCTGTAGTCACTTTTTTCACACCTGTTGCATCGAGCCTGTGACATAGCGCTCTGATATTCAGTGGGCCTCACACAATCCAAGTGTCCAGTGTCCACAAGTGTCTGCAGAAATTCAAAATCTCCCTTATCCTGTAGTCACTTTTTTCACACCTGTTGCATCGAGCCTGTGACATAGCGCTCTGATATTCAGTGGGCCTCACACAATCCAAGTGTCCAGTGTCCACAAGTGTCTGCAGAAATTCAAAATCTCCCTTATCCTGTAGTCACTTTTTTCACACCTGTGCCATTGAGCCTGTGACATAGCGCTCTGATATTCAGTGGGCCTCACACAATCCAAAAGTGTCCAGTGTCCACAAGTGTCTGCAGAAATTCAAAATCTCCCTTATCCTGTAGTCACTTTTTTCACACCTGTTGCATCGAGCCTGTGACATAGCGCTCTGATATTCAGTGGGCCTCACACAATCCAAGTGTCCAGTGTCCACAAGTGTCTGCAGAAATTCAAAATCTCCATTATCCTGTAGTCACTTTTTTCACATCTGTTGCATCGAGCCTGTGACATAGCGCTCTGATATTCAGTGGGCCTCACACAATCCAAGTGTCCAGTGTCCACTAGTGTGTGCAGAAATTCAAAATCTCCCTTATCCTGTAGTCACTTTTTTCACACCTGTTGCATCGAGCCTGTGACATAGCGCTCTGATATTCAGTGGGCCTCACACAATCTGTGTGTGCAGAAAATCTAAATCTCCCCTGTCCTATAGACACCTTGTACCTTGTTTTACATTACTATATAGTTTGTTGGATTTTGTCTACATTTCTACCAAAAATGAGGAAGGCTGGTGGAAGAGGCCGTGGAATTGGGCGGGGGTTGGCAGCTGGTAATGATGGTGTTGGTGGTGGATCTGATGGTAGTGGCAAAAGCAAAATAGGACCAAATGCAGGAGGTGTTGAGCCTGCGTCATCGTCTGGCTCCGTAAGGCTTCGAAGGCTTAGTTTTCTAGGAGTTGGCAAACCGCTTTTAAAGCCAGAGCATCAGGAAAAAGTTTTGTCTTACATTGCTGACTCAGCCTCCAGCTCTATCGCCTCCTCTTCTGAAGTTGTAAAAAGTAAAAGCACTGAGTCGTCATTGGAGGCTCATGTTCATGAACCACACCTTTCCTTGTGTCCTTCACCACAACCAAGATTGAAGGATGACGCAGGCCATACTACTGATTACTCCATGGAGCTGTTTTCACATACCATGCCTGGATTATCAAGTGAAATGGTGAATTACCCAGGCCAAGATGAATCTGACATGGAGTGTACTGATGCACAGCCGCTGATAGATGATTCTACTGGTACATTCACTCAAGCACTACATTGTCCTCGCAGTGTACAGAGCCAGATTCTGACCCTGATGAGACTCAGGTGCCCCTTCCCGCACACTATAACACCATACACGGTGACATAGAGGAAGGTGCACATGACATTGAAGAGGAGGTGATGGATGACCCAGTTGTTGACCCAGATTGGCATCCATTGGGGGAAGAGGGTGCTGCTTCCAATAGCTCAGATGAGGAGCATCCACAGCAGACATCGACATCGCAACAGCTGTTATCTGGCAGGCCCGGAGCACTCCAAAGACAGGTTCCAAAAATCAAAAGAGTTGCTGGACAGCTTGTCCAGAGGGTCAAAAGATCACAGCAAGCTAGGCCGCAAAATGTCTGCCAAAGTAGGAAGAGTGCAGTGTGGCACTTTTTTGAACAAAATCCTCATGATCAGGCCAAGGTTATGTGTAAGAAGTGCGCAAAGACCTTTAGCCGAGGGAAAAATCTGAAAAATTTGAATACCAGTTGCATGCTTAGACATTTAACCAGCATGCACTTGCAAGCGTGGACACAACACCAAACCTCAAGTGCCACATGTGCAACTGATCACAAAGAAGGTAGTCAGCAACGCTAGATTGTTTCCCCCACTGTAAGCCCACCGGTTAGCACAGCAGCAAATGTTGAGGTGTCATTGCAAGGCCACAGCAGTCAGGGAATCCCACTGTTATATCAACGAAATACTGAATCTAGACCATCAGAAAGAACACCAACTCCATCACCATCATCAACCCTCTCTCAGTCCGCACTGTCCACCGCTACTTCCACCATATGCAGCTCTCAAGTCCAGCTCACCCTCCCAGACACTATGAGTAGGTCAAGAAAGTACTCAGTCTCTCATCCGCATACACTGGGTTTGAACGCCCACATTGCCAAACTAATCTCGTTTGAGATGATGCCCTATCGGTTGGTGGAAAGCGCAGCTTTCCGCGAACTCATGGCATATGCAGTACCACGCTATGACCTACCCAGTCGCCACTTCTTCTCTCGCAAAGCTATCCCAGCCCTCCACCATCATGTAAAAGACCGCATTGTCCATGCACTCAAGCAGTCAGTGAGTGGAAAGGTGCACCTCACAACTGATGCATGGTCCAGTCGGCATGGCCAGGGCCGTTACGTGTCCATCACTGCGCACAGGGTTAATGTGGTGGATGCAGGGTCCACAGGGGACAGCGGTGGTGGGACAGTGCTGCCTAGCCCACGGTATAGGAAACAGTTGGCTGTAGGCGTTCGACCCTCCTCCTCCTCCAGAAGCGAAAGCTCGTCCACAGAGCGCAGTCGTACGAGCACTCCATCTGCAGCTGCCACTGTTGCACACGAGGTGTCCCCCTATCGAGCAGCTTGTGGAAAGCGTCAGCAGGCTGTGTTGCAGATGATGTGTTTGGGTGACAGACACACCGCCGAGGTGCTGGCCGAGTACTTGAAGCGACAAACTGAGTCATGGCTGGGCAGTGTACATCTTGAGGCAGGCAAGGTAGTTAGTGATAACGGCCGTAATTTTGTGGCAGCCATAGCCCTTTCAAAACTCAGCCACATACCTTGCTTGGCTCACACCTTGAACCTGGTGGTGCAGTGCTTCCTCAAAAATTATCCAGAGTTAATAGCCCTGCTCCAGAAGGTGCGAAGATGGTGCGCGCACATCCGCCGGTCGCCTGTACACTCCGTTCGTATGCAGAAGCTGCAGCGATTGCTCCACCTTCCCAACCACCGCCTCTTTATCGACATTGCAACAAGGTGGAACTCCACCCTGCAAATGGTGGAGCGGCTGTGCGAGCAGAGGCAGGCCATAATGCATTTGTGGGAGGATACATGGCCAGGCACTTTGAGAGCAGACATGGAGTTGACAGGTGTGCAGTGGTCGAAGCTGAAAGACCTCTGTAAAGTCCTTCAGTGTTTTGGGGAATGCACACGGTTGGTAAGCGCAGACGATGCCATCCTAAGCATGAGCATCCCACTTATGCGTCTGCTCATGCAAACTTTGACGCACCTTAAGGAGCAGGCGTCTGCAGCCAATGTTGACGAGGAGGAAGAGGTGGAGGGAATCCTTGATGACATTCAGCCATTGTCTGCTCAGGGACCTCTCCTGGATGAGTTGGAGGAAGAAGAGGAGGAGGAGGATGATGATGGGGATGATTACTTAGGGGAGGAGGATGCATCTCGTGGGGCAAGTGAAAATGTTGGCGTGGCAAGGTCTGGTACAGGGTTTGTGCGTGACTGGAGGGATGTGGATTTGCCAGAAAGTGCTCCTCCAACCAGCACTCGCAGTGCATCATTGACACCGGGAACATTGGCCCACATGTCAGATTATGCCTTGCGGATCCTAAAAAGAGACCCCCGCATTGCCAAAATGATGAACGATGACGACTACTGGTTGGCCAGCATCCTGGATCCACGCTATAAAGGCAAATTACAAAACATCATGCCACAGGAGAACCTTGACCTAATATTGGCTAATAAACAAGCAACTCTGGTAAATCGGTTGCTTGAGGCATTCCCAGCACACAGCAGCGGTGATGGTTCTCACATGAGCCGTACGGGCCGGGGGCAGTTTGGCAGAGGTGTTCATGGTGCACACAGCAGAAGTGGCAATGGAGACAGGGGTTTCATGACAATGTTGTGGACTGATTTTTCAAGTACCGCTCACACAACTGGTAATACAGCATCGATGGAAAGTGACAGGAGACAGCAGTTGTCAACTATGGTTACAAACTACTTTTCCTCCCATATCGATGTTCTCCCACACAGGTCATTCCCCTTTGACTATTGGGCCGCTAAACTGGACACCTGGCCTGAATTGGCACAATATGCCTTACAGGAGCTCGCTTGCCCAGTTGCAAGTGTGCTATCGGAAAGAGTCTTCAGTGCAGCTGGATCAATCCTGACAGAAAAAAGGACCCGTCTGTCAACCCAAAATGTGGATGATCTAACCTTCATTAAAATGAACCATGCATGGGTTTCCAAGGATTTTGTCCCACCTTCCCCTGATGACACATAGGGTGACAGAAAAATGGCTTGCTTTGGTCCACCTCTTCCTGGGACTTGACCTATTTCGCCTTTTGCATCAGCTGAATGTCCAACATCAACATATGCCACTTTCTAAAACTCCCTAACTGTGTTGCCTCCCCCCCCATGGCCGGGGTCACCACCTAGCGCACGACACCGTGCGAGTGCCGTTGCCCTGGACAGGTGGGTAGGCCGACTCTTGGGCACGGGCACTGACACAGGGTCCCTCATAGTGCAATCAAGTGTCTCTGACTGTGGTGGTGCACACCCGCCGTAAGACACACCGCCGTACTATGAGGGGCCCAGTGCCAGTACCGACGCCCACGAGTGGGCCCCCATTGCTTGGGCAGGGCCCCAGCATTTGCAATCTTTACCTCTCCCTGCTCTTCCGCTGTGTAGTCTGGGCCGTCAAATCCATACTGGGCCTAACACCGTCTGAGCCTGCCTCCTGATGTATAGACATATCTTTTGAATGTGTACGCTATCCATACATGTTATCCGGGGATACGGTACCCTTTCTCACCTTTGTGCAATCACGTGCAAGCCATACTGAGCCTAACACCGTCTGAGCCTGCCTCCTGATGTATAGACATATCTTTTGAATGTGTACGCTATCCATACATGTTATCCGGGGATACGGTACCCTTTCTCACCTTTGTGCAATCACGTGCAAGCCATACTGGGCCTAACACCGTCTGAGCCTGCCTCCTGATGTATAGACATATCTTTTGAATGTGTATGCTATCCATACATGCTATCCGGGGATACGGTACCCTTTCTCACCTTTGTGCAATCACGTGCAAGCCATACTGGGCCTAACACCATCTGAGCCTGCCTCCTGATGTATAGACATATCTTTTGAATGTGTATGCTATCCATACTTGTTATCCGGGGATACGGTACCCTTTCTCACCTTTGTGCAATCACGTGCAATCCATACTGGGCCTGACACCGTCTGAGCCTGCCTCCTGATGTATAGACATATATTTTGAATGTGTACGCTATCCATACATGTTATCCGGGGATACGGTACCCTTTCTCACCTTTGTGCAATCACGTGTAATCCATACTGGGCGTGAGAACGGCTGGCGAGCTGTTAAGCAAGCTACAGCACCTGTGGTTTGCACACGTTAGTTTTTCATTTTTTCAGGAATGACGGTTAGGCCTAATTCCGGAACTGCGGTTGACCTGCACTTACTGGGAAATCATCGTTCGCGGGTAATAATTGTAATCAGTGATCCCCATCACTAACGTTGTTCAGCGGGTTATCTGCACCTGTAAGCGACAAACGCTGGCCTTTTCAGTGTAGCGCACATGCAGCCACGGACATGTAAGGGCATGACACACCAGTTATTGGCCAATCTCATGTGCCAGAGCCTCACGTGTCCCTCTAGTAAGCCGGACTCGGACCGCGGGGCATGACGGAGTCTCGTTCGTTAACGGAATTAAGCTTGCAATGTGTGCATCTGTTCTGTAGCTGGCATGGTTGAGGTTTCCCAGGTGGAGTCGAATTTAACCATAGGCTCCACTCCTGGTGGTGCCCTTCTGGACATTCCTTTAAGGTTCAGCTTTGCAACCATACTGCCCACGTAAAACAAACACTTTGCCTTCATGAACGCTGTTTGGAGGGTCATGACTCGTGGGAATAACGCCGCCCAATCAGTTAACCTGCTAGAGAGATCCTTCGTTGCTCCCAAGCATGACATCACACTCCCTAGGAGGAAGGTAATGCCACTGTGGCGACCGTACTCCTGGGGGCGCCACAAGTGCACTGATGCCCAGCCACTGCTCGATGAATCTGCTGGTACATTGACCCAGACCACTACATTCCCCTCGCACGCTACACGGCCTGAATCTGACCCTGATGAAACTCAGGTTACCCTTCCCATATACAGTTCCATCTTACACGGTGACAAAGAGGAAGCTGCAGATGAAAGTGCTGGTTCGGCCCACCCGCCATCAGACACACCACCGTATTATCAGGGGCCCTGTGCCAGTGCCGTCGCCAATGAGTGGGCCCCCCTGCTTGCTCAGGATCACAGCACTTGCAAGGTTGAAATACTGTGCAGTGAGATGGAAGATGGGGACGACGAGGAGTCCAGACTAGTACAGGGATTCCCTAGCGAGGATACTTATTTGATTGTTTTCAATGTTGGGACAGCAATTTTTGGGGAGCACTATACTCTGGAGAATGATAGATGGGGCCCACCATACACTGGAACATTCCAAAGGTGGACATCAGACACTGGAGCAGCATTTACAGGGCCCATTATACACTAGAGCATTAGAAATGGGGCCCATTATGTTTGGAGCATTATTTGGGCCCATAAGACAGTGGAGCTTCATTCATGGGGACCAACATATACTGTAGCATTATGTGGAGCTCATCATATACTGTTTCAAACATTATATGGGACCAATGATTCTGTATGGAGAAATAGATGGGCCTCGTCATGAGATGTAAAAAGTGAAGTATTTTTCATTGTGCTATACCGCTATTTCTCTGCCGTATCGAAGCATGATGAGTTGTGGTATTATGTGTTAAAGGGGCGCTCTATCGCCCAGGGCACATGAAAACCTGGAGCCAGCCCTAACCCCCCACAACTTTAGCCAAATAACCCCCATTTTTCAGTGCGTAACTTGTATTATGAAGTTAATTAAGGTTGACAAGCTTAAGTAAGAAGAATTGATGCTTTTGTCATTCAAATGAGCCCTGTAGGTGTGTTTCCTGTCCTCCTCTCACTGCCGACTTTTATTCCCCATTGACTTACATTGGGTTTCGTGTTTCGGGACGACCCCGACTTTTCCCTATAATCGGACGATCTTGCTCGACCCGACTTTTGGAAAAGTCGGGTTTCACGAAACGAAACTCGACCCTAAAAAACCAAAAGTCGCTCAACTCTAATAATTACTATTTATCTATATAAATGTTTCTGTAAGAGGCACCAAGCTGTAAAGAGGAAATGATTCTGGAGCCTTTATTATTCCTACACTGACAACCTATATACAACACAAAGGAGAGGGTTATTCTATCTGTTTTTAATTATATGAATGGTTTGATATACTGTTTATTTCTGACAACCCCCAGGAGGCCTTGTAAGCAGAAGACGCTCACTAAGGCCTGTTTCACACTTGCTTTTTTTTGCAGCGCGTTTTTCCCGCAAAAAAACGCATTGAAAAACGCATACAAAAGCATACAACTGCTGCATTTTTTTCAAGCATTTTTATGAGCATGCATGAAAAAAAATGCAGCGTTTTTATGCGTTTGTATGCGTTTTTAGTGCGTTTTTACCGCGTTTGCGTTTTTTTCCAACATTAGGTGGCCCCTCACACTAACCCAAACCATGACTTTACTAACCCTAACCCTAACCCTAACCCTGACCCTAACCCTAACCCTAACCCTTAACCAAACCATACTTAACCCTAACCCTGACCCTAACCCTTAACCAAACCATACTTAACCCTAACCCAAACCCTAACTAACCTTAACCCTAGCCCTAACCCTGACCCTAACCCTAACCCTAACCCTAACCCTGACCCTAACCCTTAACCAAACCATACTTAACCCTAACCCTGACCCTAACCCTTAACCAAACCATACTTAACCCTAACCCTGACCCTAACCCTTAACCAAACCATACTTAACCCTAACCCTGACCCTAACCCTGACCCTAACCCTTAACCAAACCATACTTAACCCTAACCCTGACCCTGACCCTAACCCTGACCCTAACCCTAACCCTAACCCTAACCCTAACCCTGACCCTAACCCTAACCCTAACCCTGACCCTAACCCTTAACCAAACCATACTTAACCCTAACCCTAACCCTAACCCTGACCCTAACCCTTAACCAAACCATACTTAACCCTAACCCTGACCCTAACCCTAACCCTAACCCTAACCCTGACCCTAACCCTTAACCAAACCATACTTAACCCTAACCCTGACCCTAACCCTAACCCTAACCCTGACCCTAACCCTTAACCAAACCATACTTAACCCTAACCCTGACCCTAACCCTAACCCTAACCCTGACCCTAACCCTAACCCTAAACCCCCTTAACTAACCCTAACTTTACCCAAACCCCTAAATTCCATTGTCTAAACTAATGGTAAAAAAAAAAACGCATGTGCAAAAAAACGCATACATAAGCATGCCAATGCGCACATATGCTCACCATAGACTTATAATGGGTGTCTTGCTGTAAAAAAACGCATTGCGCGCGCATGCGTTTTTTTGAGGCAAATCGGACGCACAAAAAATGCAACAAGTTGCATTTTGTGCGCCCGAGCGCATACCGCAAAAAAACGCATGCGCGGTAAAACGCGTACAAACGCATGTGTATGCGCACATAAGCGCATCCCATGCAAAGTATAGGAAAAAAAAACGCATGCGCTATTTAGCGCTAAATTACCGCGAAAAGAAACGCAAATGTGAAACCAGCCTAATTAAAGATAAAAGGAGACAGGGATTTTCTATATAAAGGATTCATTCTATTTTAGGCATACCAAGAAATGATATGAAGTCGTTGACTGGTTTTGTGCCCAAAACATCCACTGTAATGGACAGATTTTCATTTGAGACAGCATCTATTAATTGAACAAATATGAATCATGAAAGGAGCACATTTACAAGCTCATACAAAATCTTTATTTTTTATTTTAAAGCTTCTGCACGCCTGTAGACACATTAGGCAAATTCCAGGACAGGACATAAAAATTGAGCACTTTCTTGCCCTCTCTGTAAAAATATTTGAAGGCATCCGTAATTATTTGAAGCTGAAGAAACTTGTACAAATTATTTTGACTGTAATTATCATCATCTTACAGTTTACAGTGAATGCAGCTGATGTCTTCATCTCAGAATTAAGGGCTGTAGACATGGATCACTTATAATCATAATGATTGATTATGGTTTTCCAATCTCTCCTTGAGGAGAGTGACAAGCCAAGTCAAGCATGCCAGTATGAAGAGACTTAGAAATTGCAAGAATCCTGCCCCTGGGGTCTGGTAAGCAAAAGCAAAAAGAGGGGGATTCCAGTCTGGCCCCCCTCCTCCTTCCTTCTAATCAGAGGGCCCCATACATTGCTAAGAGCAGTAATGCCCTGATGATGGCGGCCCATCTTGTTTAGCCTAACCTAGATAGGTACCAAAGTTTTGGGTAAGATCATTAATACTTATGTTAATTAGACTGCATTTTAATGGATGCAGACTTTTGTGGGTTTTGGGGAATCCAGAGAAAATTACCATTGTAAGATCGTCTTAATAAAGGAAGCCTATTTTTATTTGTCAATTCATTTCCAAGTTTTAATTTTTTTTAAAGTAAATATGGGATCACCTCCCCATATGCGGTATCGCCTTACTTCCTCACTTACATCTGTCCACACAGATGGCAGTTTTCTCTTATCTTCTACCCCTCACCAATAGCCATTGGCTGTTATCTAATTCCTCTCAACTGTTCTATCAATGCTAAGTTTGGCATTTCTGTCTGTGCCCCAAGAACATCTTATCGAGGCTCTATACTCACATGCCCAGTACACCAAGTACACCATTATTAGCCTCCACAGACTATAATGAATTACTTTGCACTATAGAGGTGAGGCATCTCTATATTATACTATGTAGATTAGCGGTGTGTTTCTTACCATTTGCTTTTTGGACAGGCTATAGTTACACATTTTTTATGCTATCACGTACCTCCTACTCCAAAGACATACTGATTGGGAATATGGACTGTGAGCCCCAATCAGGACAGTGATGATAATGTCTGTAAAACACTTTAGAATTACATGGAATCTGTCAGCAGGTTTTTGCTACATCATCTGAGAGCAGCATGATGTAAGCAGAGAGACATTTAATCCAATAACATACAGTATTGCTTTGTTTACTGGGTGTAGCAGTTCTGACACCATCAGAGTTTTTAGATTTAGCATGAAGTAGAGCTGTGAAGTCTAACCCCTCCCACACCACAGCTTACCCCGCCCACACACCACATGCTCTCAGTGAAGCTGAAGTGTTGGACTTTTAGGCATGCTGTGTTCCAGCAATAATAAGCTCCTGGTGCTGAAACAACCATTGCAAGTAAACAAAGCACAGAGCTTGATAAGACAGGGATTATTGAAATCTGATTTAATTCCCATCAGCATGCTCTCTTCAGTTTACAAAGCGAAAACCTACTGACAGATTCACTTTAATGGCACTATATAAATGAGTAAAATAAATAAATAAATACTATTACTTACCTCCATGTTTTGCAAATTTTGATTGTTTTCCAATTTCTATTCTGTATTGATTTGTATGCTGAATGTTTCTTTTGTGATTATGAGATATTTTTTATCTGTGTTTGTTATGATGTTTGTCTTCAGTAATCCTTAAAAATTTTGGCTATTTTGTGCTGAACATGCACGGAAGCTGATTTTACCTTTTTCACTAGGTGAATGGCTTGATACAAATAGCTCCAAACTAACCGTATTGCGCAGTGCTGGGTGGTAGCCATGGACAAGGCACTCGCCTCCTCCGTTCACTCCCTGTAGCGCTACATGAAAGAGTGGATCCTGTGTGGGTGTTTATACTTGTGTTGTGAGGGTGTTGTGCCCATGCAGGTCTCCTGTAGCCGGTGGGGTTGGCTGGCCAGGACCATTGATTCTGCAGTTCAATAAAGAAGGTTCCTGTTCAAAAACAGTCTTTATTGGATGGCAACTTGGTAAGAGCTATGTACAAGGGATAGGGGGTACAAAGTCTTTCAGAAGTTTCCTTTGCAGCACAAATCATTTTCACCCACACAGAATCCTTCCTTCCTAGTCTACTCCAGGGCCGTTGAAGCACACTGTTTTGTACTACTTCATCTCAACCCACCTTCTACGCCACAGTCCTAATCAAAAAGTCTCTCTACTCACTCAGCTCTTCCACGTCCAATTTTTTTCCTACTGCTGGCGCCCTGGATCTGCCGCTCGGGACTCCCACTAGTACCACACACTCAGTCCTGTTTAGGCCCATTAACTTAGGCGTTTGGAAGCTTAAGTTTTCTTGTGACTTGTCGTCCTATTCAAAGACCCCTTTCAGGCAGGCCACTTTGTCCTGTGGGTAGCTTCAGGATCTCTCTATCCTTGTTCTTAAGTCTCCTCTTGTCTGTGGATCATGGCAAATGGCAGCACTGTTCACGATCACTCCAAATTCCTACACTAACTAAATCAGGAAGCAGTCACCAGCCCTAATATTAAGTCCCTCCCACTCTGGGCTAGTCCCAAATATTAACTCTATCTTACTCTATTGTCATTACCTAAACTACGGTCAACTATCTATCCCTATACTACCTATCTTATACATTATCACATTCTACACTGTACACTACTTATCACACTCTTTATCACAATACATTAAAATTCACATGATACAATATATATATGCGTACAAAAGATGCAAGACATAAAAAACACAACACAATTGTGTCTTCAGGGGTATGAACAGAAGTTGTCCACCATGCTTATACCTGCACAAAATGTAATTTAATTACGGTCATGGCTCGATTTGGGAATTTGATCCTGTGAACTGTTGCTTCATGGCCAGTTCTTCTGGCTGTTGAGTTATGGCTTATTTTCTTCTCTGCCCAAATGCTGATTCCTTTGTCCTTATTCTCCCTTCCTGGTTTGCTCCTTTCCAGTTGATTTCCATTTTCCCATTTTGGCATGCCTTGTCACACTTTGGAGAGAGCTTTATAAAGTATACCTTCCCTGCACTTCTTTGCTGGCTATATTTCATGGTGGATGTATACTTAGAAGTTCCATCTCTTTATCTTAGGGGTCTACTTTGCTAGATAAACTAGAGTGTTATACTTTCAGTATGTTGGTATACATTGCCTCCCAGCACATTTTCCTATTACCATTGTTAGGCTCTTGGGAATTCTTTCTTGTTCTTTTTATTTTTAGTACTCCTTAACGTTTACACCTTCATCTTATTTGAATGTGTCTTAGTTTATCACCTAGGGTTCTTGTATATTTCCCCTCACTTTCCTTTCCCCTTGTTGGCAGTGTGTTTCTGCTTCCCCTATAAATCCTCAGAAGATTTGAGAAACCCCTCAGCAGCCTTTTCGTGAGCCAGGTCGGAGGTGGTGTTTATTAGTTATGTGACTAGGGCCTTTCTTGTCTGTACAGGTACCTGTCAGGTGTATGTGCGGTGTTTCCCTGGGGTGAGTGTGAATGTGTTCATAACAAATACTTATTCACAGAATACAATTACTTACATACACAATAAGCCCTTTTTGGGGCCCCTTTAAATTATGATAGATATCTGTTCACAATATATCCCATATGGTTCCTTGATTGATCCACACACATTGGGGAGAAAGTGTCAGAACTTCAGAGACTGATGGGAGGATTTGGTTATCACCTTCACAACTATTTTTGGACTTTTGTCTATCCTTTAAAATGCCTTATA
This sequence comes from Dendrobates tinctorius, assembly GCF_039654945.1. Lineage (NCBI taxonomy): Eukaryota > Metazoa > Chordata > Amphibia > Anura > Dendrobatidae > Dendrobates > Dendrobates tinctorius. The sequence goes on from NW_027361673.1 coordinate 14,804,553, forward strand.
CAGTATTACTCATTTTATCAGAATTGTGTGTATAATGTTGTGGCATGTGAATTGTTCATATACTGTAGATATGTTTATGTATGATGATTCAGCATTTGCTTTTTCTGATAAATAACATTGATTTCCTTATTTCTTTGTTTTAACTCTTGCACAAGTGAGATTATTCTCCCATTCTTCCATATGCCCATGTTCTGCCTTCTCATATTTGTAGTTGATTGGTGCCCTAGCCAGGTGCCTACCTTGATCAATCCAGCCCCCCAATATATGTAGAGTACATATATATATATATATAGATATATATATACTACTCAAAAAAATAAAGGGAACAATAGAGACTCTTACTTAGCAGACACATGGATGTTAGTGACCTTCCCATCATTTCTAACTGTTGTTTATTCCATTTGCACAACAGCAGGAGAAATTTAATCACAATCAGTGTTGGTTTCACAGAAGTTTGACTGACTTGGAGTTACATTTTGTTGTTTAAGTGTTTCCTTTTTTTAAGCAGTATATATATATATATATATATATATATATATATATACAGTACAGGCCAAAAGTTTGGACACACCCTCTCATTCAAAGAATTTTCTTTATTTTTATGACTATGAAAATTGTAGATTCGCTCTGAAGGAATCAAAACTATGAATTAACACATGTGGAATTATATAATTAACAAAAAAGTGTAAAACAACTGAAAATATGTATTATATTCTAGTTTCTTCAAACTAGCCACCTTTTGCTTTGATTACTGCTTTGCACACTCTTGGTATTCTCTTGATGAGCTTCAAGAGGTAGTCACCGGAAATGGTCTTCCAACAGTCTTGAAGGAGTTCCCAGAGATGCTTAGCACTTGTTGGCTCTTTTGCCTTCACTCTGCGGTCCAGTTCACCCCAAACCATCTCAATTGGGTTCAGGTCTGGTGAGTGTGAAGGCCAGATCATCTGGCATAGCACCCCATCACTCCCCTTCTTGGTCAAATAGCCCTTACACAGCCTGGAGGTGTGTTTGGGGTCATTGCCCTGTTGAAAAATAAATGATGGTCCAACTAAACGTAAACCAGATGGAATAGAATGCCGCTGCAAGATGCTGTGGTAGCCATGCTGGTTCAGTATGCCTTCAATTTTGAATAAATCCCCAACAGTGTCACCAGAAAAGCACCACCACTCCATCACACCTCCTCCTCCATGCTTCACGGTGGGAACCAGGCATGTAGAGTCCATCTGTTCACCTATTCTGCATCACACAAAAACACGTTGGTTGAAACCAAAGATCTCATATTTGGACTCTTCAGACCAAAGCACATATTTCCACTGGTCTAATGTCCATTCCTTGTGTTCTTTAGCCCAAACAAGTCTCTTCAGCTTGTTGCCTGTCCTTAGCAGTGGTTTCCTAGCAGCTATTTTAGCATGAAGGCCTGCTGCACAAAGTCTCCTCTTAACAGTTGTTGTAGAGATGTGTTTGCTGCTGGAACTCTGTGTGGCATTGACCTGGACTCTAATCTGAGCTGCTGTTAACCTGCGATTTCTGAGGCTTGTGACTCGGATGAACTTATCCTCCGCAGCAGAGGTGACTCTTGGTCTTCCTTTCCTGGGGCGTTCCTCATGTGAGCCAGTTTCTTTGTAGTGCTTGATGATTTTTGCCACTGCACTTGGGGACACTTTCAATGTTTTCCCAATTTTTCAGACTGACTGACCTTCATTTCTTAAAGTAATGATGGCCACTCTTTTATCTTTACTTAGCTGCTTTTTTCTTGCCATAATACAAATTCTAACAGTCTATTCAGTAGGACTATCAGCTGTGTATCCACCAGACTTCTGCACAACACAACTGATGGTCCCAACCGCATTTATAAGGCAAGAAATCCCACTTATTAAACCTGACAGGGCACACCTGTGAAGTGAAAACCAAAGCAGTAATCAAAGCTAAAGGTGGCTACTTTAAAGAACCTAGAATATAAGACATACCGTATTTTCAGTTGTTCCACACTTTTTTGTTAATTATATAATTCCACATGTGTTAATTCATAGTTTTGGTGCCTTCAGAGTGAATCTACAATTTTCATAGTAATGAAAATAAAGAAAACTCTTTGAATGAGAAGGTGTGTCCAAATTTTTGGTCTGTACTGTATATATATATATATGTTCTGTCCTCACTAAATGAAAACAAAAATCAAAAAGCACAAATATCCTGAAATAAAAAGTAAAAAATAAACTGCAAATAATGCATAAAAGTAATAATAATAAGGGTATTTAGTAAACATAATTTTGATCAAAATAATGTACAAGCCACTAAATGAAGCAGAATTCATGTAGCTTATACAGGCAACTGAACCGCTATACTGAGGTCCAATAAGGAGACTGTAGTTGAATCTGTGCTTTATTGAACATGATGGTATATCCAACTCTACGATTCTATGATTCTATCAAACAGAGGCTGGACAGACATCTGACTGGGATGATTTAGCGAATCCTGCTTTGAGCAGGGGGTTGGACCAGATGGCCCAGGAGGTCCCTTCCAACTCTACGATTCTATGATTCTATGATTCTATATTGAAGCGGTGAAACTACAAACAAAAACATATCTGCATGCAATCAATACTGGGTTCAACAGGGATTCATATATACATAATACATCATCTGCACTAATAGCTAACCAGGAGAGAACTAACTAAGCAGGCTAGTATGAGACAGGAATTGGATGCAGGAGACATAAGTACATACCAGCAATGCTATCACAAGGGGAGAAGAGAAATGAGATGCTTCCTGAATGCAGGCAGAAGGAAAATGGAGAACTGGAGGGATTGGGGGCTGAACTAACCATAATCCTTTGCAAGGGCTACCAGGATACATTGCAACCTTACCAGAATGCACTGCAGCGGACGGAAAGGTAAGCAAAGTGAAAGTAAAATAACGCTGCAGTTATGACTCTGGTCACTAGATGGAGCCAAAAACACTGAAAACATTAACAAGCAGATAATCAGGATTATGAATTAAATGTCGGAGACAGAACAATATATATGTATAAATATTCAGAATTGAGAGTCCTCAGTGGTTGATACCTTTTAATGGCTAACTGAAAAGATGGTAACTATATATATTTCTATGTTTTTGGAGGTACAATAAAGTAGAAAAAAATCAGTGTCAAGTGAATTACCTGATGCGAATTATTGTAAAATAGCTTACACAGCCTTTTCTAGTATTTTCTTTTCAGCAACCACAAAATAGTTTAGCAATTCACTGTATAAAAAGTCAAAAAGTTGGTAACATTCCACTGGGAAATTGCAATCCACTTTCACTGTAACTAGATCTGAGATAATTTAAGTCTGTGCTCTATTACTTTTGATATGGTCTGGTGTATGTGTGACGCCCTTGAGGGTTCAGTCGTCACAGAGGTACTGCACCTCACCCAGAGGTGTGATACTCCATTCTCAGGTAAGGAGGGAGCACCACCCTGGACTCTAACACCTGCACCCAACACAGACTATTGCAGTAGGGCACCCTGGACGGACCTTACAGGTGGATGGTCTCATCCCAGGCTGGGTAGTAAAGGGTGTTGGGAGAGTGCATGGAGATGGTAGGAAAAGAGGATGAGCTTAGAGAGTGGGAAAGAACAGTGCAGAGAGAGTGAGTCAGACGTCAGGAGAAAGTGAAATTATGCAGACGTGCTGTGAGGCAGCTCCCTGTCAGAAGGAGCTGCAGAGAGAAAGCTGAAAGGGAGAGACAGAAAGAAGCTCTCAGAAGAGTTCACAGAGTGGGAGGAAAGTGGAGAGACATGTTGTGGAGCAGCTCCCTGTTAGGAGGAGCTGCAGAAACGAACAGATTGAAGGAAGCTGTAGGAATGAGAAGGTGTCTTAGGGGCACCGAAAGTGCAGATGCCACCTGTGGGGCCCGATTCAGTATTGGAGAGACCAGGTTGCATGGGGGCACTGGCCCCCGAGCCTAGTGGAGAAATTACCAGACTCAACTAGCAAGCTGGAGGCAGGGGCACCTGTAGGTGTTTCAGCCACAAACTATAGTTATCTTCGTCTGAAAGGCAGCCATAAGGGAGCAAGGGGATGCAGAGAGGATATCACCCGACAAGGTCCACAGCTGCTGGCCTGGGACACTGACTGTGAGGTGTTGGGCAGGAGAGGCGGAAAGCCAGCACAGTGAGATGGCCAGGAGAGGTACACACAGAAATGAGTCATGGAAAGGGGTATCCTGATCTACCTGGGAGTTTTCTGGACCCGTCACCTGGAGGACATGGCACCAAGTGGGCACCTGTGTACACAAGAACTGTGAGTAAAGCTTTGGAAACTGCAACCAGCTGCGTCCTCTAATCATTCCTGCGTCAACTGCCCTGGACCACATTCACCAACCTCACCTTTAACATCTGCATTCAAAGTGCCCTAGGATACAGCTCTTCCTGTGGCTAGCTTAACCATCTCTGCTGCCCTGTCACCATCCGAGAGGATCTGCATTGCAGCGTCGGTCCCGTGACCGAGTACCACAGGTGGCGTCACGAACACTTTATCATAAACATTATTATAAACTTTATTTTCCCTTGTAAATATCCCTTTAATGGACGCCGAGGGCCACAGACTGGGACAACTGCTGCTGTGACACTGCCCCTTTAAATACCGGCCCGGTACCGAGTACCCCACGGCCCTGGCGGGCGATCCAGCTTTGTGTCACAAACAAGAATTACTGACCCGGTATCACCAGGTCCCATGTGCCTTAATTGAATTGTAAAATCTCCGTCATTGCAGCAACACACGGCACGATGGGAGGTGTGTCATCGTGGGCAGTACCAGAGTGGGGGTGCGAAAGTGTTACTGGACTTGGAGACTTGGAGTCCATCAGCCAGTGAGATCTGCCTCCTGATCATAGATAACTGGAAGAGAAGGTAAATGAGACCCTGTCCACGGAGGAGAGGGAGAGGACACCATGTGGGGACTCAGAAAAATCCAGCAGCTAAGTTGGCGAGCGGTGGAAACCAGGAGTGTGGGGTGGAAGCGATAGCCTCCCCCAGCTCACCGGACGAACGCCCTGCCTCGCTGCCAGTGAAAGTCCCGGACCTCCACCGTAACCCAATGGAAGGCGGCTCTGAGAATAAAACTGGTAGAGGTGCATCCCATTTGGCGGCCCCTGATCTCAGAGGAGGAGATGATGACTGATACCGGAATGACACCACAAACAGGTACTGTCGCCGACCCTGCCCCGGTAGTCGAGGAGGCTTTATTTTCCCTTGTAAATATCCCTTTAATTGGATGCCCAGGGTCACCTGCTGCCATGACACTGCCTCTTTAAATAGCGGCCCGGTATCGAGTACCACGCGGCCCTGGCGGGCAATCCACATGCAAGTGCAGGGTAAGAATGATCTTGAGGATGCTGGAAAATACATAATTTGAATACTGAAACAAAGACTTTAGTGGCAATTGAGAAAAGCAGAACTAGATCATAATTATTTTAACCCCCTGGCACAAAATTACGTACATGTATGTCAGCACCATGGTCACCATGTGTGGATAGAGCCCAGTAAGTAACTGAGCTCTCTCTATGCATGGTTGATGATGGCTATGTCAGGAGCAAATCTAGGAGAGTGGGGAGCGGGGCACTTGCCCCGGGTGCCACTAGGAGGGGTGCGCTGTCAGACCAAGGTGTCTCCCAGGCAGCTGCATTTTTCCACCCCTATGATTGAGATTCTATTATTTTAACAAGGTGCTGAACTGCAATCACTATTGTTAAAAATTTTGATAGATACTGATGTTAATTTTGCCTTTGGTCGCTGTGCAGCCATTTGGTAATGCACAGCAGCTGTTTAACAGGATACCTTTAGTCTTGCTGTCATTATGACTTAAAGGGTTTTCCTACAAAAAGATTTATTCATCAATAGAGCATGTCAAAAGAAATGTATTTGCCATACACATCTACTAAAAATAGTGCGCAGAGTAGCATATACATTTTCATTAGTTAAAATGCCTCTTGCTGATTTTTCTGTGGTTGAAATCTTGGTCCACTTTCAGCGATGGGTGCACATGTTCAGTAGTTTCCATCCCATTCTCATACATGCTGCATAGTGCTCTGACAGTAAAAAGAAGTGAAAAAGCAGATACCATATGCTAAATAAAGGAAATTGTGCAGTAGCTGTAACAAGCAGGTAAGTGAAAAAGAATAGAAATATGGATCAATGTAGATAGAAGGATATCATATGAGCTGGGCTATATGTAGGGGAATATATACTCTGCAGGTCATGGCAGGAAGACAGTAGATCTGAGGGAGTGGTTTTCCGAAAAGTGCATTTCAGGTGGAGCGCACGCCCGGGATCTTTAGCATTGGTGGTGGCTCTGAGTCTGCTGTTTTGATTGACAGACATGTTGACCAGTAAGATGTGGAAGATATCGGTTAATAGAGCACAAATGTGCCTGCACTTTTAACATTACATCTATGGCTGGCCCCATTGTGTGAACATTGCACAGCGACCTCCAAGGTATACAGGAAGCACTTGTCATCAATCAGTAGCCACGTCTATATATAGAAGGGTTTTTTTGGTCTTCTCCCACACAGCATCTAACTATCTACCTCCTGATGATCCTGTTAGGAGAAACGCGTTGAGGTTTTTCTATCCAGCATCAAAACTTGAGTACCTTTTCTTACTGTTATCAACATGTTTGAGAATTTATGTGATTCATCATCTATTTTATCATGTCACAAAATTGTTTAATATTGAGAATGCCTTCTCTTATGTCTTTATCAGCAATATTAGGGCTTTTTTCAGGGTGAGCCATCGTGGAGCGGGGGCGCCATTCCGCTGACCAGTAGGGTGCCAACCTCCGCTGTTAGGAAGGTATACAGATACAGGGAACAGTAGTTAGGTACTCATCTGTTTTGCAAATGTCACTTTTTTGTCTTGTCAATTGCACTGTCTTTTGCACTTTTTCTATTTTGTTGCCTACTCAGCAATTATCAGTGTGGCAACCTCTATAAACTCCTTTCCTGGCTAAATGATAGATTGCTTGTTGCACATATCCAGGGGCATCTAGGAGATTTAGGGGATAGCCGCCGAGGAGCGGGGGCGCCAATCTCGTATCTGTTTAGGGTGCCAACCTCCGCTGTAAGGTAGGTCAGATATTAGGTCCCATTGTAGGGCCTAGTAGGTGGCACGGTTATATGTTTATATATGTGTGGTTGTGGTGTCTTTTTATTCAGATGTGAATAAAGGTTATATTTTATCATATATCTATGCTTTTGTAAGGTTCCTTGATAACCCTCTTGACACTTTTTGACCTTACTGATTATATAGTTTTGCTAATTTTTGGATAGGTATATGGGCACGGGACTATGGGATGGAGGATGTGTGATGGGCATATGGGCACTGGACTATGGGATGAAGGATAATCATTATAATTTGTTATAACTAACCACAGTTAGTTACTATGCCTGGGCTCTTCAGCTAGTTTGAAATAAAAACAAAGCTCACTTTTCCATTTTTTTTAAATAACAAGCACAGTTATACTCAGCTAACGCCCATTCCTTTGAAGCTCTCGTGTCCTGTAACAAAGCAAAAATTAAAAACAACCCTATCCCTGACCTGTCCAATGTTCTGTCTCATGACGTAATCCATGTCTGGGGATAAACATTTTTCATCCTATTCGGTACCAAGATGCGACCGCCCAGGCTGAGAACCACTGATGAATGAGCTGCTGCAAGTGCAGCATCAGTGAGCAGCAGTGACATCATCGAGGTTACCACCAGTCATTGAGGCTGCATTCCCTGTCAGACTGAACTGTGGTGACCTCAGCACTGTGAGAAAAAGTCAGTGAGTTCACCGCAGATCTTTGCACGTGTGCGAGATTTCTTGCAGCCCATGCTGCTGTTGAAAAATGGACATGTCAGCGTATTTTGTTCATGGAAACAAGGATTCATTTGAATGGGTCTATGTGTGTAAATGTCACCGGTATGTGTGAAAACTGTCACCACACATACGAGACACACTGACGTGTGAAAGAGCCCTTATGGGGCTTATAGATGAGAGATCTTAGCAAGGAACCCCACTATAATTTCAGAATTCCTGTGCAGAAAGTTTGTAAAAGACATCCTGCTGGCAAACTTTTTAAATCCACAACTGGAAAAGCACAAAGAGAACTGGAAGAATTAAAACATATGAGTTATATAAAACCAATGCTCTACATCAAAACTGCAGCTATTCCTTAGTGTACAGAAAGGAATGGAAATTCTTTCTGTTTAGTGCCTGATTTTTTCTTTTCCAGAGTAAGCTGCCTTTTGTAATAGCTGCAAGGTTTTATTTTTATTGTATAATATGTTTTGAAACTTGGAATAACAGAAATATGAACACATGAATTGTGCTAAATAGAAATACTGAAAGACTAACCCTATTTTTTTGCTGAAGAAGACACTTTAAAGTGTAATTGTCTTTTTAGTATGCTAGTATAAAAGAAACATAAAATATCTGTAATGTTATAAATCTCACTCCTACTTTGAAATGGCTTTTCAAAAACTTGATCTGAATAAAACTTGCCAGTTCTTCTTGAGAGCTTTTCCGTCTCTTACGACTAGTTGATTGGTGCTGTGCCTTGCTGTATTCTTTGATTGTTGATTGCATAAAATCAGATGTCTGATTGTAAAGTGCTTAGATGCTTTTAGGGATTTGTGTTTTAATAATACTTAGTGACTTTTTCTTTACAGCAGATGAATGGCAAGTGCATTGTACGGTGGTTAGAAAGGAAACGTGCTTTATTATTTTAAGTACAAGCTATGAACAACATTTATTTTTTATAAAAGAGTTGCTAAAACGTAAGTTGCTATGTGTTCCAGCAGGTGTGGGGTTGCTTTTGTAGATGGCAATAGACAGTTCATGTGTCTACGAGAAAAATGGTTTCTGGACCACCAAGGATTTTATAAATAACTGGGCCATACAGCATTACAAATTCACAAAACCTCTAAGGATTGCAACACTACTAGACCACAGTGGATTATATAAATCACTGGGCCATATAGGATTACAAAATCAAAGCACTACTGGACCAGCAGGACATACAAACAACCACGGAAAACACATTCTGTACTTTGCAGATACTTACAAGTGTTTCTCACTAAATTAGAATATCATCAAAAAGTTAATCTATTTCAGTTCTTCAATACAAAAAGTGAATCTCATATATTATATAGAGTCATTACAAACAGAGTGATCTATTTCAAGTGTTTATTTCTGTTAATGTTGATGATTGTGACTTATAACTAATGAAAACCCAATAGTGATTATTTCAGTAAATTAGAATACTTTATAACACCAGCTTGAAAAATGATTTTAAAATCCAAAATGTTGACCTACTGAAATGTACGTTCAGTAAATGCACTCAATACTTGGTCGGGGCTCCTTTTGCATCAATTACTGCATCATTGCGCCGTGGCATGGAGGCAATCAGCCTGTGGACCTGCTGAGGTGTTATGGAAGGCCAGGTTGCTTTGATAGCAGCCTTCAGCATGTCTGCATTGTTGGGTCTGGTGTCTCTCATCTTCCTCTTGACAATACCTCATAGATTTTCTATGGGGTTAAGCTCAGGCAAGTTTTCTGGCCACTCACAGTGATACTGTTGTTTTTAAACCAGGCATTGGTACTTTTGGCAGTGTGGACAGGTGCCAAGTCCTACTGAAGAATGAAACTTCCATCTCCAAAAAGCTTGTGAACAGATGGAAGCATTAAGTGCTTTAAAATATCCTGGTAGTTGGCTGTGCTGACTTTGGTATTGATAAAACACAGTGGACCTACACCAGCAGATGACATGGGTCCTCAAACCATCACCAATTGTGGAAGCTTCACACTAGACCTCAAGCAGCTTAGATTGTGTGCGTCTCCACTTTCCCTCCAGACTCTTGGGTCTTGATTTCCAAATGAAATGCAAAATTGACTTTCATCCAAAAACAACACCTTGGACCACTGAGCAAAAGTCCAGTTCTTTTTCTCCTTGGCTCAGGTAAGATGCTTCTGGCGTTTTCTATTGGTCATGAGTGGCTTGACGCAAGAAATGGACACTTGATGAGTTATCTGAATAATAACAATTGTAACCTTTTTTTACCCACACCTATAAAAAACAATATTAGTTTTTTGGATTTATCTGTCTCTGTGGATGACAGGAATAAGGTAAAAACTACTTATTTCTGCAAGGAAACTATGGGCAGCACCATTTTGACAGCGGATTCCTGTCATCCCAGACATGTGAGAGTTAATATTCCAAGTGGAGAATTATATAGATCTAAAAGAAACTGCAGTGACCATGACTCCTATATTAAAGAGCGAAGAGAAATATGTGCAAGTTTGAGGGAAAGAGGCTATCAGAATTAGTCTTTGGAAAAAGCAAAAAAACTGTGGAAAAAATCCCAAGAACAGACATGGTAAAATACCATAAAAAAAGACCAAAAAAAGAGGGAGAATCAAAAACCCATATTTGTCACCACCTATAGCGAAGAATACAATCAGATAAAGACGATCATCAAAAAATACTTGCCAATGCTCAAAAGCGATCCTGCTTTAGAGAGTATTCTTCAGGAAGGGTGTTTATTTTCCACAAGGAGAGCTCCAACCCTTTCTAATCTGTTAACCCCTAGCATAGTAATGGATAATCCTGTTAAAACCTCCTGATTGTCTACCAAAGGTTTTATTAGCTGTGGGGGTAGAAAATGTGGAGCATGCAAATATGCAGTTAATACCTTATTAAGAAAGTGAGGTCTAAAACAATTGTTATTAAGATAAGATACGATAAGATAAGATAATCCTTTAATCGTCCCACCATGGGGAAATTCAGAGCATTACAGCAGCAAGGCAGGAACAAGTACAGATACAGATGCATAAAGGCATTGACAGTAGGTAGGTACATATACAAAAAAAAAAAAAAGATATAACTGGACTATGACAACTTTGGATCTATTAGTTCACTGTTTGGGTCGTTCTCCGTTTTGGACAGTGCTGGTTATACAGCCTAACTGCAGCAGGAAGGAAGGACTTTCGATAGCGCTCCCTCTCACATTTAGGATGAAGTAGCCGGTCACTGACAGTACTGCACATTTTTGTCACGGTCTCATGCATGGGATGGGAATCATTCTGCACCATGTAGCTCACCTTGGCCAGTATCCTCATGTCGCCTACTTCCTGAACTGGATCAAGGGGGCATCTCAGGACAGAGCTGGCCCTTCTAATCAGTTTGTCCAGCCTATTCCTGTCCCTGGTTGATATGCCACTACCCCAGCACGCCACACCAAAGAAGATGACTGATGCCACAACAGAGTTGAAGAAGGATGCAAGGAGTGCCCCCCTAACTCCGAAGGCTCTCAGCCTTCTGAGCAGATAAAGCCTACTGTGGCCCTTCCTGTACACTGCATCACTGCACACATCTCCTGTACACTGTACACTGCATTAGTGACTTTATGAATTGACTTTACGAATTGTAGTAGTACATATGTCATATATATGGTTGCCTGCAATATTTGTGATCTCTCCTACATGGGGTGCACAACACAAAAGCTCTGGCAGTGTATCAGAGAACACTTGAGGAATTCAGTGAACAGAGATGCACCTAATCCTTCTAATGAATCGAAACATTTTTATCAAACGCACGGTGGTGATTTGAGCGGTTTCCAGTTTTTCGGCATGGAAAGAGTCATTAAGCCCAGAAGGGGCAGAGCTTGGTGACAAAAACTTCTTAGCTGAGAAACTCATTGGATCCTGATGATGGAGACTGCCCACTGGTTTAAATAAGCGCACAGATGTAATATTGTTTTATTGATAATGTTCGCTGACCTTTCAACCATGTATAATGACAGCATTATATTGCTGGTTTTAAGTTTGTATTTTTGTACTGGTAAAATATTTTTAATCTTTGTGGGTGTGAAAAATTTTCACCATGTGATGAGGGCGGGGTTTTTTCTTCCTTGGTCAATTTAAAACCCTGACTCACTGGTATAACACTAGGTTATGACTAAGGGGCATATTTAGCCCTGAAACATGTAAACTGGTGTCTGGGACCCCTGCTATCTTTTGCCATTTTTTCTACTGTCAGTTGTCCATGCTTATATACGAAGATTGTGGAATAAAGTTTGTTGGAGTCCAACCTTTTGGTGCTGGATTTTTTTTACTACACTTGTGGCACTTTTTTTTGTGTTTTAAATGTGACACTTGTAGCCCATGTCCTGGATACATCTGTGTAATGGCTCATGAAGCAATGACTCCAGCAGCAGTCCACTTCTTGTGAATCTCCCCTACATTTTTGAATGGCCTTTTCTTAACAATCCCTTCAAGGCTGCGGTTATCCCAGTTGCTTGTGCTCCTTTTTCTACCACAATTTTTCTGCCCACTCAACTTTCCATTAATATGCTTGGATACAGCACTCTGTGAACAGCCAGCTTCTTTAGCAATGACCTTTTGTGGCTTACCCTCCTTGTGGAGTGTGTCAATGACTGCCTTCTGGACATATGTCAAGTCAGCAGTCTTGTCCCCGTGATTGTGGAGCATATTGTAACACATAGGAAGCCTTTGCAGGTGTTTTTTGTTAATTATTCTAATTCACTGAGATAATAATTTTTGAGTTTTCATTGGCTATAAGCCATAATCATCAACATTAACAGAAATAAACACTTGAAATAGATCACTCTTTTTGTAATGACTATATAATATATTCCACTTTTTGTATTGAAGAACTGAAATAAATTAACTTTTTGATGATATTCTAATTTAGTGAGAAGCACTTGTATATTACTAATGTGATTTGTGGTTGCTCACTGGGTAGGAAACAATAGTATTAGTAAGGCCAGGGTCACACTAACCGACGAGAAATACGGTCCGTATTTTACGGCGTAATACGGAAAATGTTCCCTGAACAGTGTTCCATATGTCATCCGTTGTCAAGGTGTGGCCGCATATTTTGCGCATGTAAGCATCCATATGTAATCCGTATGGCATCCGTATGCCGAGATTTTCTCGCAGGCTTGCAAAATGGACATATAATGGAGCCCAATGACAGGTTAAAACCCAAACGAAAGAATAGATATATACACATAAAATACATACATATACAGTATATATACACATATATGTAAATATATACATATATACAGTTGTGGCCAAAAGTATTGACACCCCTGCAATTCTGTCAGATAATACTCAGTTTCTTCCTGAAAATGATTGCAAACACAAATTCTTTGGTATTATTATCTTCATTTAATTTGTCTTAAATGAAAAAACACAAAAAGAATTGTCCTAAAGCCAAATTGGATATAATTCCACACCAAACATAAAAAAGAGGGTGGACAAAAGTATTGGCACTGTTCGAAAAATCATGTGATGCTTCTCTAATTTGTGTAATTAACAGCACCTGTAACTTACCTGTGGCACCTAACAGGTGTTGGCAATAACTAAATCACACTTGCAGCCAGTTGACATGGATTAAAGTTGACTCAACCTCTGTCCTGTGTCCTTGTGTGTACCACATTGAGCATGGAGAAAAGACACAACTGTATATATATATATATACACATACACACACAGTGCCTTGCAAAAGTATTCGGCCCCCTGGAACTTTTCAACCTTTTCCCACATATCATGCTTCAAACATAAAGATGCCAAATGTTAATTTTTGGTGAAGAATCAACAACAAATAAAACAGCAATTCATGAATTTCTTTTGGGAGGGACATTTACACCATTCCGCGTGTGGTAAAATTGATAAAGCGGTTTTATTGTTTAGGTCAGTGCGATGACAGCGATACCTCATTTATATCATTTTTTTATGTTTTGGCGCTTTTATACAATAAAAACAATTTTATATAAAAAATAATTATTTTTGCATCGCTTTATTCTGCGAGCTATATCTTTTTTATTTTTTCACCGATAATGCTGTATTGCAGCTTGTTTATTGCAGGACAAGATTACATTTTCAGAGGTATCATGTTTATTTATATCCGTCTTTTTGATCGCGTGTTATTCCAGCTTTTGTTCGGTGGTATGATGATAAAGCATTGTTTTTTGCCTATATTTTTTTAAGGGGTTCACTAAAGGGGTTAACTAGTGGGACAGTTTTATCGGGTGGTTCGTCACGGACGCGGCGATACTAAATATGTGCACTTTTTTATTATTATTTACATAAAGAAATAAATTTATTGGGGAATATTTTTTTTCTTTATTTAGGAATTTTTAAAAAATTATTTTTACACATGTGTTTTTGTTTTTTTAACTTTTTTACTTTGTCCCAGGGTGGGACATCACTATATTGTGTCAGATCACTGATCTGACACTTTGCACTCCACTGTGTCAAATCAACGATCTGACAGGCATTCAGGAGGCTTCTCAGCGCCTGCTCTTAGCAGGCGCTGAGAAGCCACCTCCCTAGAGGACCCGGAAGGACCCCACGGCCACCTTGAATCTGGAGTCCTGCAGGGAGGAGGCCCTCAGAACAATGAGAGCACATTGTGTTGTTCTGAGGGTCTCCGGGAAGCACGCAGGGAGCCCCCTCCCTGCGCGATTCTTCCCTATGCCCCCAGAACACTGCGATCATGTTTGATTGCAGTGTGCCAGGGATTAATGTGCCGGGAGTGCTCCGTGACCACTCCTGGAACATAGTGCCGGGTGTCAGCTGTGATAATCATCTGACACCGGGCCGCGATCAGCTGCGCACCCCCGTGAGCGCAGCTGATTGCGATGACGTACTATCCCCATCATATGGGCCCAGGTCACCTGGACGGGACAGTACGTCAGATGTCATGAAGGGGTTAAAGAAAATATGTAATTCTCCTTGCTGGATGCACTTCTGGCATTGGCTTAGAAATACTGCACAAAAATCTGCAGTGATTTTTTTTTTTTTAAGTTGCTATATATGAAACCACTCTAAGGGTATCAGGAAGAGCAGCGGTTTGGAAACAGATCACCTGCACTTCATCCAAAAGGCTACATTCCACATTAAAAGCACAGTGAATGGGATTTATAGAAATCCTATGCCCACTGTGTTTCTATTTAGCCCTGTGTAAACCCCCGTGGTGTGGGGTTACGAGCCGCAGCATGTTAATTATCTGCAGTGGAGATGCTAGTCTCAGCTACGTAGTTCCACCCATAGCCATTCACTGAACACATGCAGATTTATCTGCATGATTAGAAGAACGCAGTAAATGCTGCATGCAAAGTGCTGTTATTTCCTGATCATGGGCACATAGCCTAAGGGCTTGTCCTTATGGGTTGAAATTGCTACATAATTTCTG
Organism: Dendrobates tinctorius; assembly: GCF_039654945.1. Lineage (NCBI taxonomy): Eukaryota > Metazoa > Chordata > Amphibia > Anura > Dendrobatidae > Dendrobates > Dendrobates tinctorius. The sequence goes on from NW_027361673.1 coordinate 14,819,794, forward strand.
TCTATAGAGTCTGAGTGTCTTAGTGTCAAATCCTCAGCACCAACACTATGGACAAGTTTTGATGAATAACACTGCAGCTGTGTGCCTTGCCTTTCAGTGAGCACAAAGTGCCTATAGCTGTGCAGAGTATTTGCCACTACACAAGTTCTATTCACCTGGCTGTGCAGGAGGTCTAAGCCCGATAAAAATCATGAGCTGGAAAAAGTATCATTTATTTATAAGCAACAGCAAACTGACTTTTTAGGAAAGTTAAGCTTCTGTCCATAGAAATTAAATGTATTCAGTTATTGCCTACAGCACAAGCAGCAGGAATGACTTGCCCAAGGCATATTGTTAATGTATATCTGAAACAGAATTTGGTCTTCTCAAAGCAACGTGCAGTCTGTGATTTCTTTTTATTAACATCTATAAAAATGTCTGAATGATTGAATCAGTGCCAAAATGCCTTACCTGTAATGGGAAAGGGTTTACATTGATATTAAGGTATTCTGCATGTTAGGGGGGGGAAGCAAGAGTTTCAAATTAAATATAAAACCTTGTAAAGAGAGAGGTAGCAAAAGATGCATAAGATTTACAGTGGGGAAAAAAAAGTATTTAGTCAGCAACCAAATGTGCAAGTTCTCCCACTTAAAAAGATGAGAGAGGCCTGTGATTGACATCATAGGTAAACCACAACCATGAGTCAAAATGAGAAAATAAATCCAGAAAATCACCTTGTCTGATTTGTCAAGATTTATTTTTCAGATTATGGTGGAAAAATAAGTATTTGGTCATTAACAGAAGTTCATCTCAATATTTTGTTATTTTGACTCTCATAATTGTGGTTTACCTATGATGTCAATTGCAGGCCTCCCTCATCTTTTTAAGTGGGAGAACTTGCACAATTGGTGGCTGACTAAATACTTTTTTCCCTACTGTAATAATTATATATTGATATTACGGTAATATTGAGTAGAATTCATTTCAGCCTATTGGTTCGGTCCTCCACAACAATCACGGTGCCTCATGTGGCCCCTTGAGAAAATTAATTGCCCACCCCGGTCTAGAATAAATGATCACCTAGGGATATGTTTGGTTTGGATTTAGACTATAAAGTTATCTCTCCTGAACAAACGTATTTCCCTGCTGTGGTGGACCTTCCTCCCTATGCCCAATAGTCATGCTCCTGTGCCATTCAGATAGTAAACATAACGGTCATAAAGGAGCACCAGCCATGCGCAGTTAGGGGCACAATGCAGCTCCAGCCGGGTACCTCTAGAGAGGAGGGTAATTGCGATGCTGAGTATTAACCCGGTCAGAAGGAGTGCAAGGAAAGGGGAGGTGGGCAGCCACCTGAGGAATTCAGATGATCCTGTCGAAATGCGTTGTGGACTATGCAATAGAAAGATCTTAAATCCACCTCCCCTTTCTTTGCGCTCCTTCTGACCGGGTTAATACTCAGCATCGCAGGCTCCTGTGCCATGACGGAGTTTAATGACATGAAAATTACTTTAATCACCACAGACTTTTAATCAAAGTTCACAGTTTTTCTGTTTTATGTATGAGCTGTAACCACACCCAATTGAGGGTCTACCAGCAAATCCCACTCCAAAATAGCTGACCCTCTTCAAAATTGTTGGCAAAAACCTGCAAGAAAGAAAAATTATTATTATGCATTGTTTATGTAGCACAATAATATTCCATAGCGCTTTACATATATTGTCATTTCTGTCCCCAATGGAGCTCACAATCTAAATTCCCTAACAGTAGGTCCTTGGAGTGTGGGAGGAAACCCACTCAAACAAGGGGAGAACATGCAAAATCCATGACGATATTGTCCTGGGTGGGATTTGAACCTAGTACCCCAGCTCTGCGAAGCAACAGTGCCAACCACTGAGCCACCATGCTACCAAGTGCATTAAGTCAAATAGATTATAGAACATGTCAAGCAAGAATAAGTAATACACCTTATTGAAATAACTTAGTGTAGACTAGATGTAAAAGGTATATTGAATAGAGAGAGAGGATAACAATGAAAGAAACTCACAGACATGGTAAGAAGTATGTTCTATATTCCCCAATGCAAAGTTATGCTCTTCTAAACTATGTAAAGACCACGGCCAGGGGATACTAGTGGGAAAAGAGGCAGTGTTAGTGGATAGTAATAGATTCCTAGTGTAAATACATATTATAATACAGAACATATATATATATATGCCCAGTATTTTACTGTGTGTTATAATATCTTTCCACTGTTACAGCAGTAAAAGCTCCTTTATTTCACTATGATGGATCTTCTAAAACTTCAAGGATTTTCTATCTCTCAATATAATACTACCTTGTTTGACATCTTAAGGCAGCTGTCCCTGGCTAGAAAGCACTTGATGTATTCCTCTTCTACAAAGATAATAGAAATGAGATTATTTCACGTTGAACTATTTCATTTAAACCTTCTAAAACATAAAAATGTTAAAACTACATTAGAGCAACATGCGATCTAAAGTCTATGATATATTATATTATTATCATCCCAAGATCAGATAGGTGACCATATTTACCGAGTGAGCTTTCCTAAAGAACACTGACTTAACGGGTTTCTCCAAAAATGGAATAAAATGGCCCCATCACATAATTCAAACGACAGCCTATCCAAGTTATGTTTCAGTGCAAACTGCAGTTTGGAGAATCACAGCTCCAAAGAGCTGAGTCTCAACCAGTAGGAGAACAGTATCAGAAGCACACATACTGTTCCTTGAGACAAGGAGAAGGGCTGTAACATCAGAAGAAATAAATCTCCTCGACTGACTGGGCAAAATGATTTTTTCTCCAGACTCAGTTCTCTGTAACTATATAGCCGAGAAGATGATTTGTTCTCCTGTCACAACCTTTCTGCTGTAGCTTACAGATTTGCTTATGATATAGCTCCTCTGTGAGTTTAGACACAGTTCTCAAAAGCTGGGATTCTTCAGATGGCAGCTAGTCCTGAAACTTGACTAGGACAGGCTGACATTTAAAATAAGTGATGGGACTATTTTATAACATACTTAGAGTACTCCTTATATTATTAGGGTGATGAGGACAATAATGACATTTTTTTTAGTTGTCTTTTTCTGTGACTGGCAGAATATACTCAGCAACCGTATTCTACAAATTTTACAAGGAACCCAATGGCAGGAACACTATATCCTAGGCACTTTAGACATTACCTCACTTTATACTATTATTCAACATGAAAAAGACTTTGAGGCAGACACATTTTTTAAAAAAATTCGATATGGTACAGAATGACCAAATTTCCTTTATCTCAGACTGCATGCACTTTATTTTGACTCATAACAATTTTCATTTCGGGGTGCACTACTACTTCCAGCAATGGGGTAATGCCATGGGGACCAGGTTTGCACTTAGCTATGCTAATTTATATGTGGGAAGATGGGAACAGTGACACATATATGAATATGGCTCACTACGGGCGAAACTGGTCCTCTGGCAGCGTTTTAGCGATGATATTTTTATTTGGCCAGGAGGACATAAACTATTAGCTGATTTTATCACTGAAATAAACAAAAATGATTATTTTTTAAATTTCACAGTCACTATGAGCACAGAATCAATGAATTTTTTACATTTGAATATATTTATTGAAAACAGTACCATTCAAACTCGAACATACCACAAACCAACTCTGTTATGATTGGGTCACCGAGGAGGAGGGCAAGCCCAAGCTAAGCCACAGAAAACCAGAGAGGTCGGTAACTAAGCAGATTGCAGACCCCTGATCCTATCCACACAACTAGCAGTAGCCGTGGAGCGTGCCTACGATAATCCTAGATGCCTTGACACAGCCGGAGAGCTAACTAAGCCTAAAGCAAGAAAGGGGAAATCTAAACTGCCCCAGAGCAGACCCCAAAGGAATAGATAGCCCCCAAACATATATTGTCGGTGAGACAAGATGAAAACACAAACGCAGGTAGGAAAATAGACTGAGCAAACGATGGGGCCCGCACTGACTAGACAGGACAGGAAAGACACTGTCTGCAATCACACAAAAAACCCTGCAAAAAGTTCCAACACGTCTGATGCGAAAATACTGAAGTCGCACGACTTCGCCCACTATACCAGCACTCTGGTATATTCTGAAAGCAGAGCAAAAAGAGGCCAATCTAATAAGGGACAAAAACAAACTGGCACAAGCAGTAACATATGGATGGTGATTCAGCACAGCCCCAGCCGGAGCTGGCTGACCCACACAAAACTGAAATAGACAAAACCAGATCAAATGTGAACAGAATAGCAAAAGAACACTTAGATGAGCATGCAGGGACTGAGCTAGAAACTAAGACCTCAGGAGGCAGGAAAAAATCACCAGCAGGGATAGAGGGAGTCGGCTGTCTTAAATCCAGTCTGAAACCCCAGATCTCCAATCGTCGTCCTCATTATCAGGTGGCAAGCCTAGGTTAATCAGATCAGCTCCATTACATCCAGTAACCACCAGAGGGAGCCCAGAAAGAGAACTCGCAACCCCTCCGTCAACCTGACCAGCTCCACCACCTTCAGTAGTAACCAGAGGTAGGTCAGAAAGCGAATTCACAACACAACTCACTCCAATAACTCTATTTCAATGGACAGTTTTCACCCTCCCAGTTGGCTCACTAACATCCCAAAGAGCCAATATATATGAGCACACAGAAACTGCTCAAAGACTCATGACTTTAATGTGGAGTCTGATTTCCTGACACACAAATTTGCCAATAAAGGATACGACACAGGTAATTTGCTAAAAACGAAACAATGGGTGGAGAATTTACTAAGGGCAAATCTACTTCAAAACAATGATAGTAATAAAGATTCTTCCATTGGTGCAGATAGTCCAATCATCACACAATTCAATGTAAACAGGCATATTTTAAGAAAAATCATAAAGAAACATTGGGGCATTCTCAAAGAAGACAAAATAATGGGAGAACAACTACCAGACCATCCTAAATTTATATATAGAATTATAAGGAAAATGGGCTCTATAATAGCTCCCACTACTCCTAACCCCCCAATGTCCTTTTCCTCCCATTTTCTGCAAGCTCAACACAGCTTTTTCCCATGTCGGAGATGTAAACCTTGTAAAACATTACAATTAAGAAAACAATTTAATATCTCCAGTGGAACTACAGAATATAAGATCAAGGACTTCATCACTTGCACCACACAAGGAGTCATTTATTCATTGAAATGTCCTTGCGGTAAAATCTATGTAGGACGAACCAAGCGCCCACTCAGTGTCAGAATAAATGAACACTTGCGTAATATTAAAAAGAAGTTCACAGGTCGTCCATTATCAAAACATTGGAGAAAAAGATATTATATCAAACAAATGTCTAGTGCAGAAAATAGGTGGATATTTGAATTGGACACGCTTATGCCTAAGGGACTCCATAGCATAGTAGAATTGTTTGCCTTTATTGATTAAATATTTTCTCCCCTTTTGTCACATGACGGACTCTAAAGATAAAAGGCAGCTAAGTCGCCTAATGGACCATCCCTGACGAAGATATCCGTGCATTCCGAAACGCAGAATTGGTCCATACCACGCTCCATACACCGTCACGTGCTCAGTCTCGTGACCGCTGATGTCACGCAAGGTCCTGCAAGCTCACTGCACATCGCATGTCTTTTTGGCGAGCCTCTCATACTCGCGCACCGCTGGGAAAAGGAATCAAGGGGCGTCTGTCACCGGCCGGGACAGCACTCCGGAAGATTTAACCACTTAAGTGACCAGCACAGAGACCACTATGGAGAATATATAGTCAATTTTTCCTCCTGGATTATCGGAGACATACTCCTGGACAGCCTTCCTATTCGTAAGGTAATCCATATCCTAGTAATAGCTATGTTATAGCACTTATGTGGCTTTTTGCTATTAACCTTTTAACCACCTAACCTTGTATTAATCCTAAATGGTTATATTTTCTAAAGGTGCTATCATCTGGTCTTAATTTATTTCACTAAGAGGATATATCCCTAGCACAAATTATATGTACTTTTATTATTTATATTTTATTTGGACAACTGTGTGGTGTTGTTCCACTATTTGCAGCTGGTATCCTCTTTACGCAAGCGCCCCTGATATTCCACTTTTTTCAGAATATCATATTATACTCAGTAATTATACTCTTCAAAAACAAGACCAAACAGAAACCTAATTGATCCCATTGAACGTCAAAGGAATATGGTATAATCTATTATGATCCCTTTAAAATCAAATCTTTCATATAAGCAGAAGCAATGACACCACTTTTCACATAGAGAAATGTCCCATATCACTTTTTCCCTTGTAACATTTTATAATGACTGGAGCTAGCTCCAGTTGCTGCTGTTTAACTCTTCAAATGTCGCTTGTCAATCGATGACATCAGGATTTGAGTGGTTAAATCAGTAGCCCATCTGTACCCTTCTGATATGATTCCAGATTGCAGATTGTACTATCATGACAGCCAAGGTATACTGAATGTCCTCGTGGCTGCCTAATTTACTCTTTTATTTAATTTTGTGGCCAGAATTTATAAAATACCAATAATTGGACGATAAACTGCAACACTAAAGTTGCAATGAATTGTACAAGCAATAATGCGTTTAAGTCCGCCAGAGGAGACTGCGAAAAAAACAGAAAGCCAGAATTGCGATTTTTCGCTCACCTAGCCTTCCTCTGAAAAAAAATTAATAAAAAGTTGTAAACATCCCAAAATTGTACAAAGAAAAACTACGGCTTACCCCGAAAATAAAGCTCTTCTACAGGTCAATTGATGAAAATACAATCCAAATTTTTCAAAATTCACAATATTTTAAAATATAAAAATAATAATGCACATTTCATGTAGCCTGAATCATGCCGACCTAGTGATTCAAGCTATCAGGTAATTTCATGCAACAATCAAAACTCGAAAAATATTGACAAAATTGTGGTTTTTCTCTTTTCGCTTAAAAAGATTTCCCATTTTTTAGTACATTATATTGAAAAATGAATGGTGTTCTTCAAAATTACAGTACAGTACAGTTAGCGCTGTTCCCAGGCGCCGGGTTCTGAATGCAGCTCTCATCAATGTTGCCTGGTTTCCCTGCGATCAGCGCGACCAGGCGACACTGATGAGAGTTGGAGTCAGCACCCACTGTGTGTATATTGTGTATCAAATAAATAATAATAATTTTTTTTTTTTAAACGGTGTGGGATCCCCCCTCATTTTCCTAACCAGCTGAGCGTATTAATAACAGCTCACAGCTGTTCGCTCAGCCCTTATTGGTTATTATAGGGATGACCCCCCCCCCAAAAAAATGACGTCCTCCCTATATTTACTAACCAGCAAGTGCTAAACAGAGAGCTGTGGGTTGAAATGAATAGGATGGGACAGGGCCATGGATATTTTCCCCCATCCACACTAAGAACATCAGCTCTCAGCCGCCCCAGAAATGGCGCATCCATTAGATGCGCCAATTCTGGCACTTAGCTTCCATTCTTTCCACTTGCCATGGTGTGGTAGCAAGTGCGGTGTTAGTTTTGGGGTTAATGTCAGCTGACAGCAAGCCCAGGGGCAAGTAATGGAGAGGTATCTATCAGACACCCCCATTACTAATCAATAATCAAATTTAATAAAGACACTGATAGAGTAAAGTCCTTTAATTGAAACAAACACTTCCCAACCCTCTTTCACCCATTTATTAATTAACCAAAAATAAAAATAAAAAATAAAAGTAATCCTCACCTTTCCACTGATAATCCATTAATGCCCATGTGTGACGCTAGTCACTTCTCACGGCCAAGCCGTGAGTCAGAGTGGTCAAAGATTCCAAGGTCAGAAGCCAGGAGGGTATGTCATAAACAGAAGGAAGAGACAAAAGCATAGTCAGGTAACTTTCCAAGGTCAGAGTACCGGGAGGATAACGTATCAGAGCTGAAGGGGTTAAACAGGCAGATAGTCAGAATAAAGTCAAGGTCAGGCAACAGATCAAGCAAACAGAACTCAAGGAACAGAAGAGCACAAAGCACAAACCTGACAAGATGAATGTACATCTGACAGTGGTCTGGGAGAAGCTGCTCAGTTAAGTAGGCATGACAATTACACGGGATAATGAACACCTGGAGACAGCCGACACTTCCCAGTCACAGATTAGATAGTCAAGCTGTCAATCAACATACTGAAATCTCAGCAATCCCCTGTACCTGATTGGATGGCCATGCTGTCCATCAAAGTACTGATAACTTCAGCATGCCCCTGTACTGGATTGGATGGACGAGCTGTCAGTAACTGCATTACAGACACGCTGAGGGGTGGAACCGTGACACCATGTACCACGAAGATACAGATGTTTTAGTGAGCAGTGACATACACTCACCATGCCAGGAGGAACACACCAAGCTGAGCATGAGAAGGCGGCTGCATGACACAGGCGGTGATGTCATTAAGATTACCGCCGGTCACAGGCAGCGGTTTTCACAATCAGCTCAATGTCACCTCTTGCCACACCATCTGGATGTAGCTGAGTTGGGGATCTTTGTGGGACATGATAATTATGGATTATAGGCGGAAAGGTGATTTTAACTTTGCTTTTTTATTTTTAAGCGAATAAATGAGTAAATGAGTAAATGTGTTAGCTCGGGCCCAGCGGTACACCAGTGGGAGTTTACCCCTCCAAGCCGGCTCGGTCCCAGTACTACGACCTGGTGCACCTGTTACAAAAGTGGTTGCAGCCTGAGGTATTGTCTCCCATAGCAATGCTGGACCGCATAGTGACTGAAACATTTTGGAGGGTGTTGCCCCACCCCCTCCAAACATGGGTCGGGCAGGCATCCCCTACTAATGCCCTTCAGATGATAGACCTCATAGAAATATATGGGGCTACCAAAGAGCTACAGCAAGGGACTTCCTGGAAGGTAACAGGAAGGTTTCCTAAGTCTCCACCCCTGGCTCGACGAGCAGAGCCCCGGAAGGCCGCTCAGGACTTAGCTGGGGAAGAAAGGAGCCCCATAATCTGCTGGTGGTGCTAGGAACCAGGTCATATGAGAGCTGATTGCCCCCACCTTGCCGAGCCCATGGACACAAACTTTGGGTATCGCCAGTCCCACTATGCCAAACCGATGTGTGCAATGGGCACCCCGAAGGGTCCCAATATTAAACATTTGTGTAGGGTTGAAGTGGAGGGCACCCCGGCTGTGGCCCTACTGGACTCAGGGAGTCTTGTAACCCTGGTGCGAGCTAGCTGGGTACAAACTAGCAAATATACTGGTCGGAAAATGGGGGTGTTGTGTATATATGGGGGCTTAAAAGAATATCCCACCACAATAGTGGTGATAAACAGTGCCACAAGATGGGGGTTGTGACTAATTTGCATTATGAAGTGGTAATTGGAAGAGACTTTCCTTTATTTTCTATGCTTTGGCCAACTGTTGTCCCACCCACTGAGCAACCGCCAGCACCGGGGACAACCAGGTCACACTCTCCAGAAGTAGGGCGTGAACCTGGTGGCCCAGATGAAGTGCTGGCGGTAGGGGAACCTTCCCTTCGGTGAAGGAGGGAGAGAATTCTCCCATAGAAGTATTGGCAGGAGAAGTGGAAGACTTGCCGCCGGGACCTGAATTGTCAGACTTGAATGTGTCAGGTGACAATTTTGGAATGGCGCAACTCCGAGACCCTACTTTGGCCCGGGCCAGAGAAAATGTACTGTTTGTCAATGGGGAACCCCAACAACCTGGGGCAGCTACAGTGTCGCCATGCTTTAAGCTGAACCAAGATTTGTTGTATCGAGTCGAGAAAATATGTGGCGAAATGGTAAAACAATTACTGGTACCTCAGGCATATCAAAGGCTGGTAATGGACTTAGCGCATGCGCATGTACTTGGGGGGCATTTAGGCCAAAAGAAAACCCCAGACCGAATTCTGCAGCGGTTTTACAGGCTAGGGGTCCATGAAGAAGTTAAACGGTACTGTAATTCCTGTCCAGTGTGCCAGATAACCAGTCCCCAGCCTCATTTTCATTTTCGGAGTTCTTTGGTGCCTTTACCAATTATAGAGGTACCTTTTAAAAGAGTGGCAATGGATTTAGTTGGACCTGTCAATAAGTCAGCAAGGGGACACAAAAGACATCCTTGTAGTTCTAGATTATGCTACCCGGTATCCTGAGGCCGTTGCGCTACGCCACACATCAGCTAAGCTCATAGCAAAAGAACTCATGGGTATATTTTCGCAGGTGGGAATTCGTCAGGAGATTTTAACAGACCAGGGAACCCCCTTTATGTCAAAAATTATGAAGGAACTCTGCTGCTTGTTAAATGTTAAACAATTGCGCACATCGGTCTATCATCCCCAAACAGATGGTCTGATAGAAAGATTCAATGAGAAGCTGAAGAGCATGTTAAAAAAAGCAGTTTCCAAAGATGGGAGGGATTGGGAACTCTTACTGCCATATTTGTTGTTTGCAGTGCGGGAGGTACCCCAGGCATCTATGGGGTTCTCGCCCTTCAAACTATTGTATGGCAGACATCCATGGGGCTTACTCGATATAGCCAAAGAGGCTTGGGAAAACCAACCTACCCACCACAAAAGTGTGATAGAACACGTTGCAAAAATGCAAAACAGAATGGAAACAGTCCTACCTTTAGTCTGGGAACATATGGAGGCAGCACAACGGTCACAGAGTTGGGTCTATAACTGGGAGGCTCGGGTAAGAACCTTTAGCCCTTGGAATAGGGTGTTGGTACTTGTACATACCATAGATACTAAATTTCTTGCAAGGTGGCAGAGGCCCTACTAGATCATGGAGAAGGTGGGGCCAGTAGACTACAAGGTACACCAGCCAGGACAGAGAAAGCCAGAACAGGTTTACCATGTTAATTTGCTTAAACCATGGAAAGATAGAGACCACCTTGGTGGGGATAGGCTGCTGCCAGCATTTCAGATGGAGAAGGCTCCATTACCTCTGGGCGAGTCAGGAGAAACCCACTCCCTAGTCAAAATAGCAGATACTTTGTCTCCTAGACAGGTTCAGGAGGTCAGGGAGTTTGTTAGCCGAAATACAGATGTTTTTTCAGAGCTCCCTGGATGCACCTCCCTAATCCAACATGACATTGTCACAGAGCCACAGGCCAAAGTCCGACTAAAGCCATATCGGGTGCCTGAGGCCCGGCGACAAGCCATCTTAGAAGAGGTAAAAACTATGCTACAGTTAGGGGTCATTGAAGAGTCCCAAAGTGAGTGGGCCAGCTCGATAGTCCTAATACCCAAGCCTGATTGGACTCTAAGGTTCTGTAATGATTTTAGAAAACTTAATGAAATTTCAAAATTTGACACCTACCCCATGCCCCAGGTGGATGAGTTGATAGAGCGGTTTGGGCAGGCATGGTATTTTTCAGCTCTGGACCTCACAAAAGGATATTGGCTGGTACCCCTAACAGTGGCAGAAAGGGAAAAAACGCCTTTTGTAATACCCGAGGGGCTGTTCCAGTATAAGGTTTTACCCTTTGGGTTGCATGGCGTGCCAGCGACGTTCCAACGGTTAATGGATATTGTTCTATGCCTCAGCCTATCTAGACAATATTGTGGTGTACAGTACAGATTGGGAAAGTCACTTACTAAAAGTACAGGCAGTGATAAATTCTCTGTGACAAGCAGGGCTAACTGCCAACCCAAAGAAGTGTTCCATAAGGTTGGAGGAAGCTCGGTACTTGGGTTATGTCATTGGGAGAGGAGTCCTCAAACCTCAAGTAAACAAAGTGGAGGCAATCCAGAACTGGCCCCGTCCCCTCACAACCAAACATGCAAAAGCCTTTTTTGGTTTAGTGGGATATTACAGGCAGTTTATTCCCAACTTTGCAAACGTGTCTAACAGACTGCTTAAAGGGGAGGAAGTCTGTGATGGTCTGCTGGAATGATCAGATAGAGGAGGACTTTGTAAAGTTAAAATTGGTACTGTGTGGTACACCAGTTCTGATCACACCCGATTTCAAAAGAGAGTTCTTTGTGCAGATTGATGCCTCTGAGATAGGGCTCGGTGCCATGCTGTCTCAGGAGGTTAACGGGGAAGAGCATCCCTTTAGTTTCCTAAGCCGGAAGCTTGCCCCAGCTGAAACCAGGTACAGTATTGTGGAGAGAGAGTGCCTGGCCATTAAGTGGGCACTTGAGTCATTGTGCTATTATTTGCTGGGGAGAACGTTTTGTCTGGTGACAGATCACTCCCCTCTTACATGGATGAGTCAAGCTAAAGAGAGGAATGCACGAATCACCAGGTGGTTCCTGTCCCTGCAAAATTTTAAATTTTCAGTAGAACATCGGGCAGGCAGACTACAGGGGAACGCAGATGCCCTGTCCAGAGTACACTGTATGTCGTGTGTCCACCCCTCTAGGGTTGAACATAGGAGGGAGGTATGTGGTACAGCAAAGGGTGTTTTACTGGATGAGAGATACATTTTTCCTAGCAAGTTACTGTTTGCCCGGGATTTTCCCTAAAGACAAGGACCTGCGATAATGTCAGGGTCACGTGATCAGCCCATGTGATGTCTACCTCACTTGTGGGAGGGGTTATGGGCTATGTAATGGAGGTTGGTGTTTGGCACATGGTGAGTGTGTGTGGGAGATACAGGAACTTGGCTGGAGTTAGCCTGAATTTGTTTGCAGGATTACCCGGGCTGCAGAGCTATAGCAGCAAGACACCAAATAACCATGGGAATGGCACCTGGCGGATGCTGCTGACCTGGCAGTCGCTTAGCTAAGCCCATCCCATGCAAGGGTGAGTTTGGGACCAGTGGTTCTCCAAGCTGGAGTATATTTATGTTTTCCGTTACGTTCTGTTAACCTGCTGTTTACCAAAGTGACATTAAACCACTGAATTTGGATTTTAAGCCTGTGTGTTGCCTCGTTACTGCGGCCCTGCCATGGCCTACCAGAGCAAATCCCTACAATATATATATATATATATATATCTATATATATATATATATATATAGATATATATATACACACAGTATATATATATACACATATATCTGTACACTTACGGACCATCCTTTGTGTCCCTTACATGGACATAAAAAACAGATATGTGAAGTGGGCCTAAGAGAGCTATCCTGTGGCAACCTTTTGTCTCCAAGGCTTTTTTCCAATATCTAACAGAACATGGTTGAATTACCCAGTTTTTATAAATGAGGCATGAGTTGATGTAGAACCTGCCAATATAAGTTAGTTACCCAGGTATTTACTAACCATGATTTATCACAGCAATATGAAATTAAAAAATACGTCAATTGCAACTTTCAAAATGTTGCATATGTTATTCATTGCCCTTTTTGCAATAAACTGTATATTGATTGCACCTCTAGAAATGTATAGATAGGTATTTCTGAACATTTAGCTGACATTATATGTTCCACCAGTTTTCACTGTACCATTTCACATGCATCCAGGCAATTAGTCAAATGCCATGAACGTCACTTAACATTGCTTAGGGTGTTTGGCATTGAAAGAGTTACAAAACCAATCAGGGGAGGAGACATCAGAAGACGCCTCTTAGCACGTATGGCACTCTGGGTAAACAATTTTGGCACTTGACATCCTGATGGTCTCAATTTACCAAAGAAATTATGTTTCACTATTAATTTTTTTTTCTCCCTTGTTCTGTGATCTGTTGTATTTTTATGTTACATTTTTGTTTTTATTGTATACATCTTTTCATCATGTGACTCTTATGGCCACATCTATTGGCTCCAGCCTTCAATGTAGGAATCATGAAACTCATTTTTATTCAGCTCAGACCAAGAATGCTGGAGTGAGTTCGAAACACGCTGGAATTAATTTTTTTACATTTTTTCCAATGAAGTTATTAAGTTTTAAGGAGCTGGAATTTTTCTTTTTTTTTTTTTCCTCTTGGATTATACTTTTGGCAAGAACAGTTTTCTATGTTTCTGTATGCCGTATGCCACAATGCTGAGCTGGTTTCACTAATCTTTCTATATTTCACTTACCTAATGCCCATCATGTGTGATAGCTACCATAGAGTCGCTTATCTAATCCCATCATGTGTGATAAACTGCCTGTATCTAATCCCAGCGCATGATGCAGAGACACGTATCTTAATCCAGTGCGTGATATACTCCATGTATCTAATATCTCCACGTGATACACTCCACCATCCAACCTCAGCACTTGATACGCTCCATGTATTTAATTCCAGTTTGTGATATAGCTTGCGTATCTAATACCAGTGTGTAATACTGCCTGCGCATCAAATCACATCCTACGTGATACTCTTCACTGAGCCCTGTATCTACTCCCATAGTGTGATACACTCTGTGTATCTATATATATAATCGTCTTATCATGTCTGTCTGTCTGTCTGTCCGCAACCGAAATCCCGCGGCGCTGATTGACACTTCTCTTCATTCAGAGACAGGCGCAGCTGTTTGTAATGGTAAGCTGTGCCTGCCGCTGATTGGTCGCAGCTGCCAGGCCGTGACCAATCTGCGGTAGGCGCAGTTTTGGCGCAGCGCATCTGTAAAAAATAGAATTAAAATAAAAAAAGGTTATACTCACCTTCCGACGGCGTCCGATCTCCTTTCCACGCGCCTGGCCTCGCGGTCCCAATAATGACTTGTACCTTAGACCGGAGATGACGTCACTCTCGCGAGAGCGCAATGTCATCAGCGGTGTTTCGCGCAAAGCATTGCTGGGACAGCGAGGCCGGGCGCGTGGAGTGGAGATCGCAGGACGTCGGAAGGTGAGTATATAACTATTTTTTATTTTATGAACCAAACAGATCAAGGAAGCATATTGCCATAAAATACACATTGCTTTTTTGAAATACGTGCAAAAGACACAGACAATTGTAAAAAGAGATGGATATCTAAATAGATATCACAGGTACATATGTCTTCATAAAGTATTAAAAATACACCAAGGGGTACAGATCATGTATCAAAAAGTCATAGTATAGTACACCTAGTATAGGACATAAGGGGCACAAAAAACATATAACCTATGCAAGGTGTGCACTGCAACAAATATCACCAACATGTGTGTCACCAGCATGGAGATATATAAGTAAATGAATCATAGGCAGAGAGGATATAATGCACTGCATTGGCAATGATGCTAGGCCAGAGTGCTCTAATGGCATCAAAAGTATAAAACAGTGTGTTTTAAGAGTTAAATTTGGCCAGAGCAATAAACATTGAAATAAAGATAGGAAGACTCTCTGCAATCTACCTAAGCATGTTACTAGATTCAGTCTAGATTCAGTCTGTATAACTAAATAGATTATGAGCAAAGAGCATATAGTACAATACACTAGCAATTAATGCTAAGCCATAATGATCTAATGACACAGAAAGTGTCTAACAGTGTGTACTCAGAGTTAAATGCTGCCAGAACAATACACATAGAGATCAACATTGGTGCTCACATGGCATCAGTCGCCCTGTCCCAAGTGTGTTACAGCAACCCCTAAGAAGTAAGAAACGGGCATATGACCTGTGATACCGTAGTCACCGATGCGCGTTTCGCCTTAGCTTCGTCCTGGGACGTAAGTGAATGAGGCTACAAGGTACATATGGACATATATAATGGCATAATTACAGAAAATCTCTTACATGTGTAAGATCGCGCAGCGCCCAGCGTGTGATGTCATCACGGCGCACGCCTCCCGGCCATTCAGCCGCTCCCCCATCAGACATGTCATGATGTGGAGGCGGCAGGGTCAGGCCAGGGAGGACGCGTTACCAAGGCGACGCACCACGCTGCAGGATGACGTCGCGGACAGGCAAGCCACTCCTTCACCCGTCGATGGAGAAATCGCTATGTGTCATCACATATTGGACAATATCCGAAAGGAATTGATCTATATCCATGAGGAACTGAGAGAAAAGCTGATTGATCCGTGGCCTTTTTCTTTGGATCCCTATATGTATAAATGCAAGAGATCTTTAATTGGAAACCTCCATATATTTGTATGGTTGCTTCTTTGGGTCTTTAATATGTATACTGTACATCTTTTGGAGGGATTCACCCCTATACTTTGTTATATTATGTGCTGAGAAGTCTGCAATATATTGAGGATCGGTGGATACCTTAGGTTGCAATGATTTCCCATATATCTTGTTTATGTGATTAATTTCTCATGTAGGAGAGATCCTTAATTATTGGCATAAACTAAACGAAATAATAACATTGAATTTATCCTTTTGGGATTCCAACATATATATTGCACATATGAATCTTGCAGGAATTGGTCCCTATACCATGCCACATCATATGATAAGATTTTTTAATATATTGATAATTGGTGGATCACTGGTTGTGTGGATCTCCTATATACCATGGTAAGGTGATTTATGTGCCTTACACAAATGTGCACGCTATGTATTCGTGTATGAGAATTCTCCATCTGATTGGTATAATTATATAGTGACGCTGAGCCCTTTGCACACTGTCCCTCCCTCATAGCACTCAGCGTACTGTGCACACTCTGCGTGGACAAGTTCGCTGGATGGGCTAAGACCACCTCTCTGCCCTGACACGCCGGGCGAAGGAGTGGCTTGCCTGTCCGCGACATCATCCTGCAGCATGGTGCGTCGCCTTGGTAACGCGTCGTCCCTGGCCTGACCCTGCCGCCTCCACATCAAGATGTATCTGATGGGGGAGCGGCTGAATGGCCGGGAGGCGTGCGCCATGATGACGTCACACGCCGGGCGCTGCACGATCTTACACATGTAAGAGATTTTCTGTAATTATGCCATTATATCTGTCCATATGTACCTTGTAGCCCCATTCACTTACCTCCCAGGACGAAGCTAAGGCGAAACGCGCATCGGGGACTGCGGTATCACAGGTCATATGCTCGTTTCTTACTTCTTAAGGGTTGCTGTAACACACTTGGGACAGGGGGACTGATGCCATGTGAGCACCAATGTTGATCTCTATGTGTATTGTTCTGGCAGCATTTAACTCTGAGTACACACTGTTAGACACTTTCTGTGTCATTAGATCATTATGGCTTAGCATTAATTGCTAGTGTATTGTACTATATGCTCTTTGCTCATAATCTATTTAGTTATACAGACTGAATCTAGTGACATGCTTATGTAGATTGCAGAGAGTCTTCCTATCTTTATTTCAATGTTTATTGCTCTGGCCAAATTTAACTCTTAAAACACACTGTTTTATCATTTTGATGCCATTAGAGCACTCTGGCCTAGCATCATTGCCAATGCAGTGCATTATATCCTCTCTGCCTATGATTCAGTTACTTACGGTATATATCTCCATGCTGGTGACACACATGTTGGTGATATTTGTTGCAGTGCACACCTTGCATAGGTTATATGTTTTTTGTGCCCCTTATGTCCTATACTAGGTGTACTATACTATGACTTTTTGATACATGATCTGTACCCCTTGGTGTATTTTTAATACTTTATGAAGACATATGTACCTGTGATATCTATTTGGATATCCATCTCTTTTTACAATTGTCTGTGTCTTTTGTACGTATTTCAATAAAGCAATGTGTATTTTATGGCAATATGCGTCCTTGATCTGTTTGGTTCATATATTTGTTGGGAAGTGCCATTTTCTTCAGGCCCAAATTGTGGAAATATATTTTTATTTTAACAGAGACCATGCATACCAGGAAAGGGGGGGTGACGGGACCATGCATGCCAGCAAAGGGGGGTAAGGGTGACCATACATACCAAGCAAAGGGGGTGAAGGGGACCATGCATACCAGCAATGGGGAGGAGGGGGACCAGGCATACCAGCAATGGGGGGAGGGGGACCATGCATACCGGAAAAGAGGGGTGAGGGTGACCATGCATACCAGCAATGGGGGGAGAGGGGGACCATGCATGCCAGAAAAGGGGGGTGAGGGTGACCATGCATACCAGCAATGGGGGGACGGGGACCATGCATACCAGCAATGGGGGGTGAGGGGGACCATACATACCAGCAAAGGGGGGTGAGGGGGACCACACATACCAGAAATGGGGGGAGGGGGACCACACATACCAGGAAAGGGGGGTGAGGGTGACCATACACACCAGCAAAGGGGGGTGAGGGGGACCATGCATACCAGCAATGGGGGGAAGGGGGACCATGCATGCCAGCAAAGGGGGGTGAGGGGGACCATACATACCAGCAAAAGGGGGTGAGGGGGACCATGCATACCAGCAAAGGGGGATGAGGGTGACCATGCATACCAGGATAGGGGGGTGAGGGTGACCATGCATAACAGGATAGGGGGTGAGGGTGACCATGCATACCAGGATAGGGGGTGAGGGGAACCATGCATACCAGAAAAGGGGGGTGAGGGGACCATGCATATGAGGAAAGGGGGGTGAGGGGTACCATGCATACCAGGAAAGGGGGGTGACAGGACCATGCATACCAGAATTGGGGGGTGAGGGGGACCATGCATACCAGGAAAGGGGGGTGAGGGGACCATGCATACCAGGAAAGGGGGGTGACGGGACCATGCATACTAGGAAAGGGGGGTGAGGGGATCATGCTTACCAGGAAAGTGGGGTGAGAGGACCATGCTTACCAGGATTTGTTTTCTCATTTTGACTCTCAGAGTTGTGGTCTACCTATGATGTCAATTACAGGCCTCTCCCATCTTTTTAAGTGGGAGAAGTTGCATAATTGGTGGCTGACTAAACACTTTTCCCCCACTGTAACGGTATTATATGGGTGGGTTGACATGGCTGTCGACATTAATTACAGTACACTTATATGGATTGATATTTTTTGGTAATCATGTACAGTATTTGATTTATTTTGTGCGCTGCTGGATTTTTTGCTTTATCCTGTAAAAACATTTTGAGTTAAGATTTCAGTATCATGTTTGGCAAGCAGCCAGTCCAATGCTGAAAAGTGATTAAAGCTGGAATGTACTTTGTAACAACATCCCAGCCACAAGATACAAGGCAGGGCGCTTGCTCTCAGTATGCCCTGCTATCAGAAACCACAAATGTTCTGTACTGTGCTGTGTTCCAAAAACTTTTGGCAGACAGCGCAAAGTATTTTGTAATTGTCTTTATTAAGAGTGGCAGAATAGTGATACTAATATAGAAACTTATTGAATCAAGTCAAATAGGAAATACACTCTTGGTAGAATAAATGTGGAACATTATGGAAATAGAATAAAACAAGAGATATTTGTGGAGATGTAGTGGTAGTGGTGCCACATTAATAACAACCATGGAGAAACAGTTGAATCACGTATATTCTTTATCTTTTTTGTTCACCTCTTTTTGTGTCACCTATTTTGGACTTCAGGATGGAGCTGCATTTTTCATGTGTCACTTTATAAGCTAATTGCCAAAAGAATGCTTTTAAAGGCGTCATCCACTGTTTAGACAAACACTTTTTAAATGCTGTAAGCTAAATGTAAACTAAAAAATTTTACTCTTCTCTCAGCAGTGCAGTAACAATGTTGGCGCTGGGTCTCTTACTGCCCACATGACATTGACTGCAGCACTCACGCAATATAACAATCAGAGACCGCCGTTGGACTACAGTGCTCACACTTGCCTTAGATGTAAGTGTAAGGGAGGAACAGGACTGTACTCGTGACCCGAATAACCGCAATATCGAGATCCAGTCCTTCCCCTACAGAAAACTGTACGGTTCTCTCTGGCATACCTGCATCTCCAGATTCAGCTTCCTCTGGGCACTTCCCAGGCAATGAAGGTCCCTCTTTCAGGTGACTCCCATCAATAGAGACATAGTCCAAGTTAACTTTAACACTTTCTTTACTGAGTACTTCACACGGTACAGCCACAGCTGGTACATTGCGACATTTACTTGTTTCCCCATCTTTCCTTTTCTGGCTGTCGCTTCTGTGCAGTACACGAATTGACCGGACCATCCTAGGCTGCTCCCCAGTTCTTTCCTGGCCTAACCTTGCCATGATGACAATTCCTTCTGCCTGTTTTACACCAGACTCGAAATCGTCAGTCACCAGGTTTGGCTGCCTCTGGTAAAGCATCCGGCCCATTTGTACCGAACTCGTCGAAGCTCCAAATTCCTTCACCTCTGCTGTACAGCCGACTCCTGCCCTAAAAGCATCGGCTCAGGCGACAAGTCACCACATCTTTCCGTTTCTGTACTGGCCCACTGCTATGACACACAGTAGCCGTGAGTAACATGGGCTGCAGCACTTGAACATTGCGTGTCTGCCAAGCTGTCCAGGCCTATAGCCCATGTAGATACTTATGCACCCTGGTCCTGTCTGACCTAACTTCCTATGAGTTCCCAGCTTACTACCCAGCAACCCTCTATGAACATCCTATCCGCTATACCTATAAGGCCCACTAGTATGCCCCATCTAGTGGCCCACAACAGAACTACACTTACCCGTAACTATGTAAACTATATACTAAAGTGCCCTCCTCTAATGTCTCCAAAAGTGTGGACTAACTTACCCTAACTATACATGCACAACGGGCACATTATATTATGCAATAATATGATACAGAAGCACAAGACAATATATTACAGCTGTATACACAAAGGTAACACATACATGTGGCAATACCATTAAAAACAAGCGATAATAGATATTTCTATGTAGCAGTACCGCAGACGTTTATCATAAACATTATCAATTAGCATTCTATGCAAAATAACATACGAATGGGCAATCTGAGGAAAGGAAGCAAGAAATATATAATATCTCACTCCCTTACAAGTGTGAGAACTGTTAGCCATCATTGCCGCTGATTAGCTGCAGTGCTTACATTACATAACAATGTTACACAAGTGGCTTTAGGCTTGGTGCTGGTGCGGGAGGAGAGTATTGTTGTTTTTTTTTTTTTCTCTACGTGGGTGACTACATTTAGGAAGTGGTTGTCCAAATAGTTAACAACTTCTTTAACGATCCAAATGATTCTAAGACTTTTAATTGTGACACTTTGTACTTTATTTTCATGATCAATTTGGGTCAATAAATTTGCATTTATTTCTCCAAAAATCCAAAATTTCGAAACATTTAAAATTTTTAAAATTTGTATTTCTCTGCTCATAGCACAAAAGAAATATCACACAAATCAGCTAATAATTCAAAGTTACAACATGTCTGCTCTATGATAACACAATTTTTAGCAGCAATTTCGCACAGGGATCTCAAATTTTCAAAGATTTTTCAAAATATGTATTTTTAGGAATACAGTTCTGGAGAGGTTTTGAGGAGCCAATATATTACAAACAATCAGAAATCACCCAAACTGTGCTCTTTTAGGTGTTTCACACGAATGTTAGCAAAGTAGAGGTAAAATTTAAAACTGTCTTTTGTTGTAGCTTTAATCCTTTTTTCTCTCTAGCTCAGTCAGTCACAACTTATTTATGTGCAGTTTTAGGAATAAAAATATAAAATGTAATTATATGTGACAGTCAAATTAAACAGAAAAAATGTAAATATTTTTCTCAAAAAACATATTTTTTATTTTTCAAAAGGAATGTTACATGGGAGAAAAGCAGCCCACAATTTGTCATACAATTTCTCCCAAGTATGTTAATATCCAATCTGTGGTTTTAGCACATAACAGGAGTAAAAAGGTGGGAGGGCGCGATATTTGGCTTTTGGAGATGAAATTTTGATAGAATGGTTTAGAGCACCACATCGAGCCATTAAAGAACAGTACAATGGGAATAACTTAGAAGTGGTCCTCCTAATTTGGAAAGTACATTCTTTATGGTATTATTCAAGGGGTGTTTCAAGCATTTTGACCCCACTGGTGTTTGATAAATTGGTTCACCATGGAAGTTTAAGGATTGAACATTGCTGTTTTTTACAGAGATGACATTTCAGCTGCAAATATAGAATGTTCAACCTGTGCCGATGTAAAGAGACAGCGCTAATTATTATTCTGTGTTTACTGGTTTTCAAACGCACCCTACATGAGCCCTAATCTTTTGCTTGGATATACAATTGGACGTACAACAGGACTCAAGCGTGAAAAGGCATCATGCATCATTTAGGGCTAATTTAGTGCTTTATACATTATTTTCACAAATGTAGAGGCTTCCAGGTGAAATATTAAGAAAAACCCTTTAAAGGTGATCCCATTTTGAACAATACACCCCACAAATCAATTATTAAGGGACATAGGTGCCATTTTCACCCTCACAAGCACATTTGCTTTCGAGAAATGAATGCACAGTGGATGTTGCAGAGTAGAGATCTCCAGTTATGACATTATAAAGCTCATTATGCAGTGCTAGATTCCTGCTTCTATGGATCTGATACTTAGTGCTTGCTCTTGTGCCTCTATAATTAGTGCCTCTGTGCTGTCAGCTTTCTCCAGCCATTCTACCACACAAGACAAGACCCAAGGTGCCGACTGTGCAAAGAAACCTCAGAAACCGTCCAACACATAGTGGCAGGATGCAAAATGCAAGCAGGAACAGCGTATACTGAACGCCACAACCAAGTAGCAGGAATTGTATACAGGAACATCTGCACAGCATATGGGTTAAGTACCCCTAAGTCTAGATTGGAGACCTTCAGAAATTGTGGTGAAGAATGAAAGGGCTAAAATCCTGTGGAACTTCAATATCCAGATGGATAAGCAGGTGTTGGCTAACCAACCAGACATTGTGATGATAGACAAGGATCAGAAGATTGCAATGATAGTAGATGTGGCAGTGCCAAGTGATAGCAACATCAGAAAGAAGGAATATGAGAAGCTGGAGAAATGCCAGGGCCTCAAAGGAGAACTGGAGATGTGGAAGGTGAAGGCAACAGCGATTCCAGTGGTGATAGGGGTCCCTACTCCTAGTGCTCCTAAGTTGGGAAAATGGCTACAACAGATCCCTGGAGCAACATCTGAGCTCTCTCTCCAGAAACGCGCAATGCTGGGAAAGGAATGTGTCATCTTCAACTTTAGGCCTTTTAGAGATAATTTCATCTTCAACTTGTTCACAATAACAGTAATTTTGACCAGGGGGTGCCAAAACTTGTACATGCCACTGTAAGTAGCTCCTGTCCTCAACAAAGAAAATGATCTCCAGCTACCAGCTGCTACTTTAGACTGGATTGAACTAACTTTGCATGTTGAGGGACAACTGTACCGGATAATGTTCCTCATTGTAAATTAAAGCATATACACATCGTTAAAATTGTTGGTACCCCTCGCTTAATGACAGAAAAACCCACAACGGTCACAGAAATATCTTGAATCTGACAAAAGTAATAAATAAAAAATCTATCAAAATGAACAAATTAAAGTCAGACATTGCTTTTCAACCATGCTTCCACAGAATTAAAAAAAAATAAAAATCATGTAATAGGCCTGGACAGAAAAGATGGTACTCCTGAAAATAATGTGACAAAAGGGACATGTTAAATCAAGGTGTATCCACTAATAAGCATCACTGGTGTCTACAATCATGGAATCAGTGAGTGGGCCTGTATAGAGGCTACAGATACTCACTGTGCTGTTTGGTGACAAGGTGTGTCTCACACTCAACGTGGACCAGAAGAAGTGAAGGTAAGACTTGTGTCTCAAGCCCTTAGAAAGAAAATTATAGACAAACATCTTAAAGGTAAAAGTTATAAGACCATCTCCAAGCAGCTTGATGTTCCTGTGATTACAGTTGCACATATTATTCAGAAATTTAAGCTCCATGGGACTGTAACCAACCTCCCTGGACGTTTCCACAGGAGGAAAATTGATGACAATTAAAAAAAAAGAGCCCAGAAAAACTTCTAAACAGATTAAAGGTGAGCTCAAGGAACATCAGTGTCAGATCGCACCAACCGTCGTTGTATGAGACAAAGTGGACTTCATGGGAGACGACCAAGGAGGATACCATTGTTGAAAAAAATCGTAAAATAGCCAGATTGGAATTTGCCAAACTACATGTTGACAAGCCACAAAGCTTCTGGGAGAATGTCCTATGGACAGAAGAGACAAAAATGGAACTTTTTGGCAAGGCACATCAGCTCTATGTTCACAGATGGAAAAATGAAGCATAGCAAGAAAAGAACACTGTCTCTACTGTGAAACATGGAGGAGGCTATGTTATGTTCCGGGGCTGTTTTGCTGCATCTGGCACAGAGTATCTAGAATCTGGGCAAGGTACAATGAAATCTCAAGACTGTTAAGGGATTCTAGAGAGAAATGTGCTGCCCAGTGTCAGAAAGCTTGGTCTCAGTCACAGGTCATGGGTCTTGCAACAGGATAATGACACACAACACACAGCTAAAAACACCCAAGAATGGCTAAGAGGAAAACATTGGACTATTTTGAAGTGGCCTTCTATGAGCCCTGACCTAAATTCTATTGAGCATCTTTGGAAAGAGCTGAAACATGCCGTCTGGAAAAGGTTGCCTTCAAACACGAGACAACTGGAGCAGTTTGCTCTTGAGCAGTGAGCCAAAATACCTGTCAAGAGGTACAGAAGTCTCATTGACAGTTGCGGGAATCAGTTCATTGCAGTGATTGCCTCAAAAGGTTATGCAACAAAATATTAAATTAAGGGTATAATCACTTCTGTCCAGGCCTATTTCATGCTTTTTATTTTTTTTAAATTCAGTGGAAGCATGGTTGAAGAGCAATGTCTGACTTTCATTTGTTTATTTTTTATAGATTTTTTGTTTTTTTATTACTTTTGTCAGATTCAAGTTATTTCTGTCACCAATGTGGGTTTTTCTGTCATTAAACGAGGGGTACCAATAGTTTTGACCATGTGTGTATATGAGGTCAGAAATATATACAATTTATACCCAAGACTGTCTTCATTGTTTGCTATGTATATTTCTTATTTCTTGCTACACTTTCTTGCTACAGTCTCTTAAATCTGAGCTTTATTCATGAGGTACTTTACCCTGCTGTCATCCAGCTGGAAACATGTGGTGATATCAGTGATTGTTGCAGTCCTAAACATGGCGGCACTTCAGGAAGGTCATGAAAAGCACTTGACATTATGATCTGGCGTCTGGCTTGTTGTTCTGTGCTCAGTCAGAATTGTATTACATGTGATCCCATCTACATTAAACTGCTATAACTTGCTCAATAAAGAGAGTCATTATGGCATTGCATAAACATTTTCTAAAATGTCCTTGAATCCAGCAACAAAATAAGGATGCATATCCAAATGAAAATGCGTTCTTATGCTAATTTGATTATCACATAGTTATTTTAATTCCCTTGGACAACATTTTTTTTACTTGCATATTAAGTTTAGTGGCTAAAATGTATTTACCTCATGGAGGTCAGATTAGAAATGTCTCTGAACGTAAAAACCTGCCTAAGCATCAGTTTATCGCACTATCTTACCAGCGAATGTAAGTAGGCTTTTTAATCATTAAACTGATGGCTCTACACAGAGATATATACATACAGAGAATGATTTTAAAAGTGCAAAGTTAACCCTTTCCCAGACACCTGTTTTGACAATAAACGGTGCAGGACCTGAGTCTTCAGTTGTGTCATTTGACAATATAGCTGGATCAAAGCCGAGTCTCTAGCTGCCTCTGAAGAGAAGACAAAAATGTTTTATCGCTGTCTATATAGTACTTCATGAGAGCAATATAGTGAAGAGGAGGACTGGAAATGCCAATAGTGATCACTGGGTGTCTATCAGGCATAGTACAGCTGCTGATCTTGGCGCAGATCAGCTCCACCAGTGACTTATGTCACAGCAGGGCCTCTTTCCAATTAGGCCCTGTTATCTTTTTCAGCAAGCACAGGCACCCATAGCCATCCCTACCTCCCTCCTGCAATGCTATCTTCTGAAGGCCCCAAATTTCAATTATCCTTGTTCTCCAATGAAGCCTGCCATGAGAGTGTCAACTTTATAAAGTACTGAAATAATGTTTTACTGTACTATCATAAGTGATCAAAAGATTGAAGGTTCATGTTCCCTAAGGGAATTAGAAAATAAAATAAAAAATAATCAAAAAGTCTTCAAAAATATTATAAAAATTTTAAAAATGAAAGTTTAAATCATTCTAATTTTTTATTTAAAAAAAGACATTTGAAAAAAATACATATTTGGTATCTTCATATCAAGAAAAATCTGTTATATCAATATATGAAATTATGTAAATGCTAAAAAAAAAAATCTAAATGTCAGAATTGATGTTTTTTGGTCACCATACTTACCCCCAAAAATTCAATAGTGGACAAATGTATGTACCTTAAAATAGTTTCTGTAAAACCTATAGCTCAGCAGGCAATTAACAAGCCAACATACAAGTCCATCAATGGAAAAATAAAGAGTCATAGGTCTCAGAAAATCGCAAACAAAATAATTTTGTTTTGCAAAGATTAGACTTTTTTTGACCACTGAATTTCATCAACACTTCACCTTGGAATTTTTTTCAGTACATTGTATTGTAAAGTGAATGGTGTCATTCAAAACTAGAACTTGTCCCACAAAAAATTCCTTAAATGGCTATGTATACAGAAAATTAAAAAAGTTGTAGCTCTTGGAAGAAAGGGATGAAAAAAATTTAAAGTTCCAAAAACTGGTCCTAGAGACACTAAATAGTCCAGGAAAATATTGTAAAGGGTACATAGACTTGGGTACATATAAAAGGGTATATAGCCATGGGTGTTTTTATTAGAAAATTCAGCATGCTCTGGGTATGATGTTTCCCTGGCATTTTTCTCCATAGGCATCTCCATAATAGCGTAAAAAAGCCAGAAATAAAAACTCAAAATTACAATGAATTAAAATTGCCTGCCACAAAAAATGTGAAAAATCCCAACATATAACATGTTTAACTGCTTCCAGACTACCATGTCTAGGCAGTCTACATATTACTCTGCAAAACTGTGCAGCTGCAGGACCGGCGAGCTGGATATCAGATCGCGCTGGGTATACAGAAAAGGAAGCACTGCCCATGCTTTTTCCTCTCGTTCAAGAGATCATGTGATCACTGAGAACTGAGAGGAAGCAGGAGTTGCTGGGTTTTAGCAGACCAGTTCCACAGTGTAGAAAGGAGGCTGAGTTTGCCCTGTAACAGTGGGTAATAAACCCGATCCATTCACAGGGAAAATAATATATAACAAAATTTATTTGAATGTTGTAATGCCGCCTAAAAGTCTTTTTTTACCTTATGAGTGTCACAATATGGGAAATAAATTAAAAATAAATGAATAAAATAGCTAGGTAAAAAGCCACTACCAGTCAAAAATAACTGTTTCTGAATTTGGTTCCATAAAACGAAGAAACTGTGGTCCTTTATAGTAATAAAAAATATAAATAGTGTAAAGACAGACATGTATAGATACTTTTTAAAAACTTTTTTATACAGTATTTTTCAGACACTTTTTGTTTCTGAAATTTTGGAGAAAAATGGGTGTGCATCTTATAGTCCGAATGAGCTGAGATCTAAATCTGCACGTGCCACCTCCGGCAGCCTTACACCTGAAGTCCACCACTGGGAAATCAATATACAGAGCAGGGCCTCTGTTCCTGCCTAACTGCCGACAGTGCCATGAAGCACAGGGCCTGCAGCCTTGCAAGGCAAGGCCAACCCCTCCTTATAGCCCAGGGCCAGCAGAATCGTCTCACTCTCGCTGCCGCTGGCTTCCTGCAGCAGCGACACAACCTACTGTGACTACGCTCTACCACTGCCATCTCCCCAATGTGCTAAATTCGAACTCTTCCCCCCCAAAAAAATTTGGGATGCATTTTATAGGCCGGAACATCTTACAGTCCGAAAAATACAGTATATTTTCCTACAATATGGGCAATACATTTTTTAACAATTACATAAAAATTAGACATCATATAACAGGAAATTAAAAAGAGGCTAACATTCTTTGAATATCCGATTGAATTTTTTTTTCAGAGCTCATGAATGAAGGAAAAGGACATGGTTTCAAACTAGTTAAAAATCACAGTGTTTTTTACATGTATTTAAAAGTGCAGGCAAAAAAATGTCTGTGACAGAGAACCAACACTACTTTGTAAAACCTCCTCTGTACAGATGGTATGCTTCAGGACAAATTCACACGTCATGGTCTGAGCACGGACAGATTACAGATTTCCTCACCCAGACTCGACAGTCTCATATATGTGTGAATCCAGCCTTATCTTAATAATATTTCTTGACTGGTTAAAATATTAATGCAACCTCTCCTGTGGTGTGGACCATCCCTGCCGTAGGCATGAGCTATTTGAGTTCTACTTGCATCCTCTGGATTTGTAATAAAATATTGGTGCGATACTGCTGCAATAGAAGTTATGGCTCATTTGTAAATTCTACGTTTCCAACAAACATACATTTCTTGGCAACCTTTCTCTTTTACTGTTCATCTGAAGCATGTGCTTAGTGAGCAACTCTTCTCAACCCTCTGGAAATGTAAAAACAAAAGAGAACTTAAGGTACTGCTGCATGACCATAAGGGAGATAATTATATGGAAGAATTTTGGTTGATTTCACTATGCTAGAACATTCATAACCTTCATCCTTATATTGGGAGAACTGACACAACATTACATATCAGTGGGAAGCAATTAATCCAAATATTGGCAAAATATATGTGCATTCTGTTACATCTCGTGGAGTTGATATATTGCTGCCTTTTAATATTAAGCATTTCTTCTTCTGCCTATCTTTACCACTTATTGATCCAAAGGCATACAATTTATGGAATATTAATAGGATAAAACATTACAGGGTATAGCTGTTTTCTATGGGCACATGCTTCAATGTAAATATTAATAAAATCTAATAAACTCTGACGGATTATATGTAGGGATGAGTGAACGTGCTCGGTGCTACTCGGATATTACTCAAGTATCTGGGTGCTCGGATATGCTAGGCACTCAGCGAGCTTTAACTGGTGCTCAGATTTGAATCCCCACCCTGCTAGAAGCTGTAATGCTGTAGCCATCTTGGTAGTGCTATTACTCTGATCAGAGGTTATAAAAGGACAGGGGTCTCCACGTCTGGCTCACTGATGCCATTACAGAGCTCAGGGACAGTTCTTATTGGAGGGAGAGAGTTCTTGTTCAGGCCTGTGTGCACAGTTTAATGAATCATAGTCCTGTAGTGTTCAAATTATGGATGAGTGAAAGTGCTTGGTGATACTCGGATAAAACTTGAGTATCTGGGTGCTCAGATATGCTCGGCACTCGGCGAGCATAAACCAGCACTCGGCTTTGAAGCTTGAATCCCAGCCCTGTATTTTTGGCACCTGTTATACAGTCAATAAACATCCGGGGATTATCTGCCAAGCACTGTAATGCCGTAGCCATCTTGATAGTGGCATTACTCTGATTGGCTTATAGATGCCATTACACAGCTCCGGAAAGTTCCTATTGAAGGGAGAGAGTGCTTGCACAGGCCTTTGTGTGCAAAGTTTAAAGAATCAGTAGTGTTGATACTGCTGCTGAAGCTGAACCATCACATTAACAGTCTTTCTAAGGGCTTACCTTATTCTTTTTCTATTCCATTACATTTTGCATTTAGCCTAGGGACAGCTGCAGGACAGTGGTGGAATATAGTTTCTAGGCAAGGCTTAGTGCTTTGCAGTGCATTGTTAAATATATATCTGCTGGAGGTGACCACATTCTTTTATTTAGGGGTAGAACAATTTACGATATTGTCATCCATAGAGTACTACAAGCTTTCTGTTAAAATTTGGTGCTATATAACACTCAAAAAAAGAGATTGTCATGATCCAGGTCGGGGTTTGCTTTTTGCTTTTCTTTCCTTGGCCTGGTCATGGGGAGTTAACATTTCTTGCCTCTATTTGGTTCTTGGGTGGCTATTTATTGGTGCTGTTTTTAGTAGCCTTTGTCAGTGAAAGTTCTCGTCCTTGGCTTGAGCAGCTGATCCATATACCCTAGTGATCCTTCTGCCTCTGACTTCCCATGTGTGTGTCTGACCCATTCCCTATCCCTGACTTTGTGTATGTTTGGTGATTTCCATACAGTGTATGACTCGGCTTGAACTCTGAACTCCGCCTCCGGTTTCTCTGTCTCTGTTACTACGTTCCCCGTCTGGCTTTTGACCCACTGGCTTGTACCTCGACTCCTCTTTCCGCCTCACATTTTGGATACAGCACTTCCATCTGGCTCTGACTTTTGGCTCGTCCCTGACATCGTGCATTGCTATGACCTCTGGTACTTTGTCTTCCTGTTTGTTGCCGCCACTGGCCTGTCTGGCTACTTTGCTGCTTCCTGGTGGCAGCCTGCACTCTGTACCGAAATACTATGCAGTAAGTCCTACCCTTTTTCCCATAACAGTGCCCCCTGGTGGCAGCTGCGCGCAACTGCTCCGCAGTAGCATTACAGAGATCAATTTTTTTTTCTAGTTTCAATTTGTAATCCATAGATTATAACATGCTTTCTCTAAAATTTTGGTGGTGTATAACACTACAAAAAAGCCTTAATTTTTTTTCTGAATTCAATTAGTCATCCATAGGGTATTACATACTTTGCAACACATTTCGGATGTACATAACACTCCAAATAAGTGTTCAAAATTTTTCAGAATTCAATTAGGCTTCCATAGAGTATTACGTGCTTTCTGTTAAATTTTGTTTGTATATAACACTCCAAAAAAGTGTTCAAAATTTTTTTCTTGATTCAATTAGGGATCCATAGAGTATTACATGCTTTCTGTAAAAATTTTCGTAGTAGTTAACACTTCATTCCAATTAAAAAATGATTCTGGATTCAATTAGTCATGCATAGAGTATTACAAGCTTTGTGGTGCATTTCAATGGTATATAACACTCCAAAAAAAGTGTTAAGTATTCTGGATTCAATTAGTCATCGATAGAGTATTGCGTGCTTTCTGTAAAATTTTGATGGTATATAAAACTCCAAAAAAACGGTGAAAATTTTTCCTGGATTTAATTAGTTTTCCATAGAGTGTTACGTGCTTTGTTATTTTTTTATATAACAATCCAACAAAGCGATTGATTTTTTTTTCTAGATTCAATTAGTGACCTATAGAGTATTATATTCTTTATTAAAAAATAAACTTGGTTTCAAGACACCTACCTATTAGAAAATGCATAAGGCGTGCCTAAGGGAGGGGGAAGTGCTCATGATATTGCATGCAGACTCTTAGGACAAGGGGCAGGTGCGACTACACCTGTTGCTGGAGCACAAGAAACACTCCCATCCACGACACATAGGTTCCTGTACTACTTTGCAGGGAGGTGCAATATACCACTTCTGATGCCATACCAGTACAAACAGCTGATCGGTTGGATAGCAGGTAATGTTTACAGTATGATTGGCAGCACCACCCAGTCTTCCACACAATCCAGTCTCAAGAGTCTGGATCACTTAATTCTCAACTGAGATCCTCCTTCCTCACACCGTGTTGAGTCCCAGGAGACTAGTAATCCCACACTAGGACACTGTAAGGAGCTCGTTGCAATGTAATTTCTTGATTGTGGCCTCTCACCCTACATAGTCTAAGAGGGACAGGAGGAAATACTGTTTATTGATATGCAAAACTTAGAGCAGCCATAGTAACAAGAGCATGATAGTAGGGAATGGCAAATTTTGTCTAAAGAGTAAGATGATGATGTGACAGTTTCCGATAAGTCAGGAGGACTACAGTGCGGTGGTGATAGATGAAGTGGTGAATGAGGAAGCCACCCACCTAACTGGGAAGCTGGCATGCAGAGCGATGCCAGCAGCGCTTGAGGGGGAGGAATCGGAAGCACCGGAACAGGCAGGTACAGGCAGTGGGGTGACCAGCGGACAAAGGCAGGCATCTGTTCCGCAGAGCAGCGACACTTATGAATTTCTACATCAAAGATTTAGATGCTCCCCAATCTGGGAATTTTTTATAGAGAGTTCTGAGTCAAAAAAAATACTCGTTTGCAAAATGTGCTATTCTAAGATCAGTAGGGGCCTGACCAAAAAGAACCTAACCACCAACTGCAAGATCAGGCACATGTCATTTAAGCACCTGACTCGGTAGGTCGAATGCCTGGATCCACAATTGATGTTAACGGGTGACACCACTGCTTCTTCCCCTCTTCTAGGTGCTTTCCAATCCCCTGTTCATGACACTGAAGAAGATGCCTCCTGCCTTGCACCTGTTTTTGCACATTCTGATTTACCATCATCAGACACTTCCAAATCATTGTCCCAGCACAACGTTGAGCAGTCCCTACCCCAGACCTTGGAACAAAAGAGAAAGTTTCCAGCCACTCACCTATAGGCCCAAACTTTAAATGGGCATATTTCCCGGCTACTTGCCATTGAAATGTTGTCATTTAGGCTTTTTTGACAAGGAAGATTTCCTCCATCTCATGATGCTAACCTTCCCTCAGTACTTGGTCCTCAGCAGCCACTTTTTCTCCTGCTGTGGTGTCCCCGCCTTGTACCAGCACATGTCCAGGATCATCACCCATGTCCTTTCCAACGCACTTACTAGGATTGACCACTTAATGACTGACACATGGACATGGACGCTATATTTTCCTGAAGGCAGATTGGGTGAACATTGTGGAAGCTGGGGCCAAGTCCCACCCTTGCATGTCACATGTGGTCCCGACGCTGAGGATAGCTGGCACTACTTCCATCAGGATTTCCTCTACCTCCTACATCAGTTCCTGCATCCCCTCCTGCTCCTCCTCATCCTCTATCTCTGATGTGTTTACTCAGAGCATGTCATTTACATCAGCTGGAAGCACTGCAGCACTACCTCAGTGAAGCGGCAGCAGGCACTGCTGAAGCTAATTTGTCTAGGAGACAAACCGCACACCGCAGCAGAGTTATTTAAAGGAATAACAGACCAGACAGATCTGTGGCTTTTGATGCTGAACCTCTAACTATGGTCGTGTATGATAATGGACGTAACCTGATGGTGGGTGTGAAGCTTGGCAAGCTTACACACATACCATGCTTTGCACACAGGCTCAACTTGGTAGTTCAGTGGCTTCTAAAAAATATTCAGATTTGCCAGAGCTTCTGGTCAAGCTACAGCATACCCATTTCTGAAAGTCAGCTACAGCTGCCGCCAGCCTGGCAATGTTGCAGCAGTGCATGCAAGTGACAGCTCACCGACTGATGTGCAACATATCATGCACTGGAACTCCACACTGCACATGCTGTCAGGGCTTTGTGAGCAGCAGAAAACAGTTATTGAACAGCCGCTCCAACATATCTGCTGGTATACTGGTCAGACTACGCACAAAACTACAGAGTGGGCATGGATGTCTGACATTTGTGTGGTTCTCTAAGACTTTGTAGACTTCACAAAGATGGTGAGCTACGACAAATTCAGAGTCAGCGCAAAGATCCTGCTTCTGTCCAAACTTAA
Organism: Dendrobates tinctorius; assembly: GCF_039654945.1. Classification (NCBI taxonomy): domain Eukaryota; kingdom Metazoa; phylum Chordata; class Amphibia; order Anura; family Dendrobatidae; genus Dendrobates; species Dendrobates tinctorius. Next base: position 14,853,058 of record NW_027361673.1, read on the forward strand.
TCAGTCGCTGCTCACAATTAAACATGAAGCTATGCAGGTGGACCAGGTGGAGATGGAGGAAGGCATGAGACAAGGAGATTTTACCAAGTCCAGGCTCATTTCATCTGCTCAGTGTGGATTGGGTAACAATAAGGAGGTGAAGTCTGAGGAGGAGGAGGAACAGGTGCTACTACCGTCACAACCTTCATCTCATCTCTACTATGTGGATGGATTGATGAGGAGGAGGACATGGAGTCGTCATCATGGTGGAGACAAGGAAGTGTTGGCTGTATGGAGCTTGACACATATGGCTGAGTTTATGTACCACTGCCTTTCACGTGACCTTCGTGTTATAGTTATCTTGGCCAAAAAGAATACTGGTTGTTCACCCTGCTAGAACCACGCTACAAGGAGAACTTTGCATCTCTCCTTCCTGAGGTGGAGAGGACTTCTAAAATGGTGCTATACCAGAAGGCCATTGTGGAAAATATATTGAAAAAATTCCTATCAGACAATGCTAGCAGCATGGGGAAAGTTTACTTACCTAACAAAGGGGAAGAGGCCAGGGAGACACACAGCAGAGGCAAGAATACGCTGTCAAAGGCATGGCCCAAATTCATGACACCATCATAGCGTCGAAGGTCTGATGCCTGGATATTTTTGAGGAGAGAAAAGTTTTTAAAGATGGTCAAGCAATACTTGGCCAACCCAACCAGCGTACTCCCTAAGTTCTTTGCGACCTTCAACAATTGGGTCTCAAAGCTGGACACCTGGCATGAGCTGTCTCTGTATGTCTTGGAGGTAAAGGGCGGCACGGTGGCTCAGTGGTTAGCACTGCAGCCCACCAAGGACAACATCTGCAAGGAGTTTGTATGTTCTCCCCGTGTTTGCGTGGGTTTCCTCTGGGTACTCCGGTTTCCTCCCACATTCCAAAGACATACTGATAGGGAATTTAGATTGTGAGCCCCATTGGGGACAGTGATGATAAAGTGTGCAAACTGTAAAGTGCTGTGGAATATGGTAGCGCTATATAAAAATAAAGATTATTATAAAGCATACAAGACATACAAGAAGCAAAATAAACATAAACCCTGCTGTAATAAGCAAAAGTGCATTTAAATAACACAGGGTTCTTAGTAACACTGTTTTTGATCAAAAATGGCATAAATGCCTTCCCTCCGTCGGCAAGGTGACCCTGATTGCGATGGTCCTACGCTGTCAAATATTAAAAACCTTACCATGTGTCAGAGTTGACCTCAGTGTGTGAATAAGGGCTGACAAAGGATCGGGTCCCGACTAGTGTTGAGCGATACCGTTCGATACCCAAAAATATCGTATCGGATGGTATCGCCCGATACGAAAAAAATATCGGGTATCGCCGATTCCGATACCGGAAGTCCCATTCAAGTCAATGGGACTTCCGGTATCGGAATTAAAAAAAGCCCTTTATTTCCTTGTTGGCTAATTCTACATAATTGAAAACAAATAAGAATCATGTAGAATGTATTGTGGGAGGTGGAGGAGACATTAAAAGCATAGTGGTTTATTCAAATCACATGGCATAGCATTAATTCCAATTTTTTTTTTCAATACGTTCGGAGATAAAAAAATATTGACTATGTTAACCTTTTTTATATTTTGTCAGATATGTACTGTATGTTTCACAACTTCCATGCTCTTCACCTTCTTTTGTACTTCTCCCACACTTTCTCCTTCATGATCCGCAGCAGTAGCATTTTTTCATCAACTTTTTCTTCACCTTATTCATCTTCTTCTTCTTCATCTTCTCCCCATTCATTTTTTTTTCCATTCTTCATATTCTTCTTATTCAGCTATTATTAATTTTAATATGCTATTTCTTCATCTTCTTCCTATTCTTCTTTGTCTTCATTTTCTTATGGTGACAGGCATTCCTGTAGTACTTATCTATAAAAGTTATAAGATTACACCTTACGTTCTGCCTGTCACAAAAGATTTACAACAGGATTTGTCCGCGTTCAGTTTGGCCTGCAGCAGCAGGCATTTTCCAGGGGCACCACGAGGAGGAACGGACTCACCCCCATTTACTGCTTAGTCTTCTTCTGCTTATAATTTTGATTTCTTCTATGCTGATTTTTAGTCTTATGCTTAATGTTCTTCTGCTTTCTGTTCTTCTGCTTTAGCTTCTTCTGCTTCTTGTTCTTCTGTCTTTTGTTCTGTATCTTGGTGGTTGTCTTCATGTTCTTTGTCCTCTTGGTCTTATTATTTAGGGTCATATTTCTGGTCTTCTTTGGTGTGGTCTTCAGGGTCGTCATCATCAGGGTCGTCGTCATGGAGATCAATAAGGATTACCAAAGACAATTTCAAAAAGCTTGATCTTGGAAATGTAGCAGAAGGTACAAGAAGGCTGAGAAACTGGCGAGAACCAGCAGACAGTGCTGGCACCCGGATGGGTAGCAGAAGGAACAAGAGCCAATGGCACTACCGAGGACCAACTGACGGTGCTGGACCACGGTTACAAAGCAGAAGGTACCTGTGCTAAAAAGCACTACCAAGGACCAGCTGACGGTGCTGGACCTCGGATACTGAGATGGAGGCACCTAGGCCAAAGGCTGTGGCGAGAACCAGCAGACAGTGCTGGCACCCGGATGGGTAGCAGAAGGAACAAGAGCCAATGGCACTACCGAGGACCAACTGACGGTGCTGGACCACGGTTACTAAGCAGAAGGTACCTGTGCTAAAAAGCACTACCAAGGACCAGCTGACGGTGCTGGACCTCGGATACCGAGATGGAGGCACCTAGGCCAAAGGCTCTGGCGAGAACCAGCAGACAGTGCTGGAACCCGGGTGGGTAGCAGAAGGTACCCATTCAAAGCAAAGTAGCCAGGCCGCAAGCCGGCCGCAGTTACCGAAACCCACAGTCCTACAGGGGGTCCATGTCCCATTGGCACTACGGATCCAGCCTTCAGTGCCAGTTCCCGCAGCCCACATAGGAGTCACCTAAACTGCAGGCACCGTAGAGTCGGCTAACCTGGCCGCAAGATGACAGGACAACGGATTGGTGGCATAGTGACCTTGACACTACCCGGAAACAGCAGGCGTGCTGAAAACAGGCTGGGCAACAGGGAGTACCCATGCCAAAGACACTGCCGAGAACCAGCTGACGGTGCTGGAACCCAGATGGGTAGCAAAAGCTACAAGAGCCAATGGCACTACCGAGGACCAACTGACGGTGCTGGACCACGGTTACTAAGCAGAAGGTACCTGTGCTAAAAAGCACTACCAAGGACCAGCTGACGGTGCTGGACTTCGGATACCGAGATGGAGGCACCTAGGCCAAAGGCTCTGGCGAGAACCAGCAGGCAGTGCTGGAACCCGGGTGGGTAGCAGAAGGTACCCATTCAAAGCAAAGTAGCCAGGCCGCAAGCCGGCCGCAGTTACCGAAACCCACAGTCCTACAGGGGGTCCATGTCCCATTGGCACTACGGATCCAGCCTTCAGTGCCAGTTCCCGCAGCCCACATAGGAGTCACCTAAACTGCAGGCACCGTAGCGTCGGCTAACCCGGCCGCAAGATGACAGGACAACGGATTGGTGGCATAGTGACCTTGACACTACCCGGAAACAGCAGGCGTGCTGAAAACAGGCTGGGCAACAGGGAGTCCCCGTGCCAAAGACACTGCTGAGAACCAGCTGACGGTGCTGGAACCCAGATGGGTAGCAAAAGCTACAAGAGCCAATGGCACTACCGAGGAACAGCTGACGGTGCTGGACCATGGTTACTAGGCAGGAGGTACCTGTGCTAGAAAGCACTACCAAGGACCAGCTGACGGTGCTGGACTTCGGATACCGAGATGGAGGCACCTAGGCCAAAGGCTCTGGCGAGAACCAGCAGGCAGTGCTGGAACCCGGGTGGGTAGCAGAAGGTACTCATTCAAAGCAAAGTAGCCAGGCCGCAAGCCGGCCGCAGTTACCGAAACCCACAGTCCTACAGGGGGTCCATGTCCCATTGGCACTACGGATCCAGCCTTCAGTGCCAGTTCCCGCAGCCCACATAGGAGTCACCTAAACTGCAGGCACCGTAGCGTCGGCTAACCCGGCCGCAAGACGACAGGACAACGGATTGGTGGCATAGTGACCTTGACACTACCCGGAAACAGCAGGCGTGCTGGAACCAGGCTGGGCAACAGGGAGTCCCCGTGCCAAAGACACTGCCGAGAACCAACTGGCGTTGTTGGAGCCCAGGGACAATCATGGTGTAGGCCGAGGCCTACTTGGTGGTAGTTTTAGATTGTTTGTAGGCTACAACAGACTGTCAACGTGCTCCAATTAGGCATCTGTCTCCACTCTGTTTCCAGGATTTCACGTGACCACCAACACCGCCAGTTTATGCGTACAGTAGCCGTCTGCCCAATCCACACGTGTTCCTGTGTTACTGGTGTTCTGTAATGTCAGCAGATCCCCTGATGTTTGTCTGCCAATGTCTCCTGCTCTGTCCACATTCCCACCACTTGCAGTGGGAAGGTGGACAGCGCAGGAGACAGTGCTGGACACACATTGGGGGATCAGCTCATGTTACAGAACACCAGGAACACAGGAACGTGTGGAATGCGTGGACGGCAACTGTGAGCAGGAACTGGCGGTGTTGGAGGTCAGGGGAAATACTAGAGACAGAGTGGAGACAGAGGCCAAATCAGAGAATGTTTAAATCTGAAGTAGTTACAATTTGGAGGCAGCAGCAGTTTGCCCTCCACACAGCAGGGGATCAGCTGACATTACCGACCCCCACTTTCACATGAACGAGTGTGTTTTTCTGTGTGGACAGCACTTCCGAGCACCAACTAGCGTTATTGGAACCCAGGGACAATCAGGGTGCAGGCCGAAGCCTACTAGGAGCCAGGTGTAAAGCTGAGGTATTTTGACTTTGGAGGGAGCAGGACACTTTGCCCTCCACACAGCACGGGATCAGCCGACGTTACCGACCCCCACTTTCACATGAACAAGTGTTTTTTTCTGTGTGGACAGCACTTCCGAGCACCAACTAGCCTTGTTGGAACCCAGGGACTATCAGGGTGCAGGCTGAGGCCTACTAGGAGCCAGGTGTAAAGCTGAGGTATTTTGACTTTGGAGGGAGCAGGACACTTTGCCCTCCACACAGCAGGGGATCAGCTGACGTTACCGACCCCCACTTTCACATGAATGAGTGTGTTTTTCTGTGTGGACAGCACTTCCGAGCACCAACTAGCGTTGTTGGAGCCCAGGGAGAATTATGGTGTAGGCCGAGGCCTACTTGGTGGCAGTTTTAGATTGTTTGTAGGCTACAACAGACTGTCAACGTGCTCCAATTAGGCATCTGTCTCCACTCTGTTTCCAGGATTTCACGTGACCACCAACACCGCCAGTTTATGCGTACAGCAGCCGCCTGCCCAATCCACACGTGTTCCTGGGTTACTGGGGTTCTGTAATGTCAGCAGATCTCCTGATGTGTGTCTGCCACTGTCTCCTGCTCTGTCCACATTCCCACCGCTTGCAGTGGGAAGGTGGACAGCGCAGGAGACAGTGGCGGACACATATTGGGGGATCTGCTGACGTTACAGAACCCCAGTAACACAGGAACACGTGTGGAATGCGTGGACGGCAACTGTGAGCAGGAACTGGCGGTGTTGGAGGTCAGGGGAAATACTAGAGACAGAGTGGAGACAGAGGCCAAATCAGAGAATGTTTAAATCTGAAGTAGTTACAATTTGGAGTCAGCAGCAGTTTGCCCTCCACACAGCAGGGGATCAGCTGACGTTACCGACCCCACTTTCACATGAATGAGTGTGTTTTTCTGTGTGGACAGCACTTCCGAGCAACAACTGACGATGTTGGAGCCCAGGGATAGTCATTTTGTAGGCTGAGGCCAACTTGGAGGCAGTTTAAGATAAGACGTTGTTTGAATTTGGAGGCAGCAGCAGTTTGCCGTACACACAGCAGGGGATCAGCTGACGTTACCGAACCCCACTTACACATGAGCGAGTGTTTTGTCTGTGCGGACAGCACTTCTGAGCCCAACTGGCGGTGTCGGAGCCCAGGGAAAATCAGGTAGTAGGCCGAGGCCTACTTGGTGGCAGTTTGCGATTGTTTCTAGACTACTACTAACTGTCAACGTACACCAATTAGGCCTCTGTCTTCACTCTGTTTCGAGTATTTCCTCTGGCTTCCAACCACGCCAGTTGCTGCTCTGAAATGCCGTCTGCACAACCCACACTTGTTCCTGTGTTACTGGGGTTCTGTAACACCAGCTTCTCACTAGAGGTGAGTCAGGCAATGTCTCCTGCTCTGTCCACATTTCCACTACAAGTAGTGGGAATGTAAACAAAGCAGGAGACATTTCCGTGCTCACTTCTGGAGATGAGCAGATGTTACAGGACCCAGGTAACACAGGAACAAGTGTGGATTGTGCAGACGGCACTTGAGAGCAGAAACAGGCAGTGTTGTAGGCCGGAGGAAATACTCAAAACAGAGTGGAGACAGAGGGCAAATCACGGAACATATTAAATCAGAGGTAGTCAGAAGGTGTAGGCAGCAGGAGAGTTTGCCGTACACACAGCAGGGGATCAGCTGACGTTACCGAACCCCACTTACACATGAGCGAGTGTTTTGTCTGTGCGCACAGCACTTCTGAGCAACAACTGGCGGTGTCGGAGCCCAGGGAAAATCAGGTAGTAGGCCGAGGCCTACTTGGAGCCAGGTGTAAATCTGAGGTTGTTTGACTGTGGAGGGAGCAGGACACTTTGCCATACACACAGCAGGGGATCAGCTGACGTTACCGAACCCCACTTACACATGAGCGAGTGTTTTGTCTGTGCGGACAGCACTTCTGAGCCCAACTGGCGGTGTCGGAGCCCAGGGAAAATCAGGTAGTAGGCCGAGGCCTACTTGGTGGCAGTTTGCGATTGTTTCTAGACTACTACTAACTGTCAACGTACACCAATTAGGCCTCTGTCTTCACTCTGTTTCGAGTATTTCCTCTGGCTTCCAACCACGCCAGTTGCTGCTCTGAAATGCCGTCTGCACAACCCACACTTGTTCCTGTGTTACTGGGGTTCTGTAACACCAGCTTCTCCCTAGAGGTGAGTCTGGCAATGTCTCCTGCTCTGTCCACATTTCCACTACAAGTAGTGGGAATGTAGACAAAGCAGGAGACATTGCCGTGCTCACCTCTGGAGATGAGCAGATGTGACAGGACCCAGGTAACACAGGAACAAGTGTGGATTGTGCAGACGGCACTTGAGAGCAGAAACAGGCGGTGTGTAGGCCGGAGGAAATACTCAAAACAGAGTGGAGACAGAGGGCAAATCAGAGAACATATTAAATCAGAGGTAGTCAGAAGTTGTAGGCAGCAGGAGAGTTTGCCGTACACACAGCAGGGGATAAGCTGACGTTACCGAACCCCACTTACACATGAGCGAGTGTTTTGTCTGTGCGCACAGCACTTCTGAGCAACAACTGGCGGTGTCGGAGCCCAGGGAAAATCAGGTAGTAGGCCGAGGCCTACTTGGAGCCAGGTGTAAATCTGAGGTTGTTTGACTGTGGAGGGAGCAGGACACTTTGCCATACACACAGCAGGGGATCAGCTGACGTTACCGAACCCCACTTACACATGAGCGAGTGTTTTTTCTGTGCGGACAGCACTTCTGAGCCCAACTGGTGGTGTCGGAGCCCAGGGAAAATCAGGTAGTAGGCCGAGGCCTACTTGGTGGCAGTTTGCGATTGTTTCTAGACTACTACTAACTGTCAACGTACTCCAATTAGGCCTCTGTCTTCACTCTGTTTCGAGTATTTCCTCTGGCTTCCAACCACGCCAGTTGCTGCTCTGAAATGCCGTCTGCACAACCCACACTTGTTCCTGTGTTACTGGGGTTCTGTAACACCAGCTTCTCCCTAGAGGTGAGTCAGGCAATGTCTCCTGCTCTGTCCACATTTCCACTACAAGTAGTGGGAATGTAGACAAAGCAGGAGACATTGCCGTGCTCACCTCTGGAGATGAGCAGATGTTACAGGACCCAGGTAACACAGGAACAAGTGTGGATTGTGCAGACGGCACTTGAGAGCAGAATCAGGCGGTGTTGTAGGCCGGAGGAAATACTCAAAACAGAGTGAAGACAGAGGGCAAATCAGAGAACATATTAAATCAGAGGTAGTCAGAAGTTGTAGGCAGCAGGAGAGTTTGCCGTACACACAGCAGGGGATCAGCTGACGTTACCGAACCCCACTTACACATGAGCGAGTGTTTTGACTGTGCGCACAGCACTTCTGAGCAACAACGGGCGTTGCTGTTGCCCAGGAAATAAAGTTCAGGTCATAGAAACATGAACACAACAGGAGACCTGGATCCTGTTGCCAGCCAATTATTTATTCTGGAAGAGGACTGGCAAATTCAGGTGAGATCCAGGCCTTGTTCATTTTCACAAAAGTAAGCCGGTCAAAATTATCGGCGGATAGTCGCGTGCGACGGTCTGTTACCACACCACCTGCAGCACTAAAGACACGTTCCGATAATACACTGGCAGCAGGGCAAGCCAGCACCTCCAATGCATACTGGCTAAGCTCTGGCCATGTATCCAGCTTAGAGACCCAATACTTGAACGGGGAAGAGCCGTCTGGGAGAACACTAACAGGGCACGACAAGTAGTCTGTCACCATCTGACGGAAACGTTGCCTCCTGCTGACTGGAGCCGTCTGTGATGGTGTAGCCGTTTGTGGCGGTCCCACAAAACTTTTCCACATTTGGGCCATACTGGCCTTGCCTTGTCCTGCGGCACTGCCTCTGCTACCTCTTTGTGCAGAGCTTCCTCCACTGCCTCTACCCACATGGCCGCTTTGAAAAGCACTACCAGCAACACTTGTGGGGGGAATGGAGAACATGATGGCCTGCACAAGTGTTTCTTGGTACTCCCGCATTTTTCGCTCCCGGTTCAACTGTGGTATGAGGCTTTGTAAGTTGTCCCGGTAGCGAGGATCTAGGAGGGTGTACACCCAATAATCAGCCGTGTGGAGAATGTTGGCGATGCGGTGGTCATTTAACAAGCACTGCAGCATGAAATCAACCATGTGCTGCAGACTGCCAACTGGACCGGAAACGCTGTCCCCAGCTTCAGGCAGCATCTCTGCCTGCTCAGCATCACCCCACCCTCGCTGTACACACTGACTACTAGAGCCTTGTGTACCTCCCTCCTCTGGAGAGATGTGTTCCTCCTCCTCCATTGACTCCTCGTCATCCTCCTCACTAAGTGTCCCCTGCCTGGGCCTTTGTGTGGAAGCACGTTGCGCAGATTTGCCAGAAGCAGATGGCATTTCTGACTGCTCATCCTCGACCTCTTCAAAAACCTCCTCACTTAGTGCTTGTAAGGTTTTTTGAAGCAGACAGATGAGGGGGACAGTCATGCTGATTAGTGCATCATCTGCACTGGCGATCCGCGTGGAGTCATCGAAGGCACGCAAAACTTAGCAGATGTCCCTCATAGTGGCCCACTCAGTGGTGGTGAAGTGTGTCCGGCGCACAGTGCGACTTGTTTGCGCCTGATGCAGCTGGTACTCCATTACTGATGCCTGCTGCTCACACAACCGCTCCAACATAAGTAACGTTAAATTCCACCGGGTGGGGAGGTCACTTATGATGCGATGTTCTGGCAGGCGGAATCGTCGTTGCAGAGATGCAATGCGCGATCTTGCCATGCTGGAACGCCGCAAGTGAGCACACTCTAGGCGAACCTTGTGCAGCAGTGCATCAAGATCCGGATAGTCCCTCAGAAAGCTCTGCACGACCAAATTGAGCACGTGTGCCAGACATGGTATGTGAGTGAGGTTGCCTAGGCCCAGAGCTGCCACTAGATTTTGGCCATTGTCACTCACTACCAAACCTGGCTGGAGATTCGCTGGCACAAACCACACATCGCTCTCCTGCTTGATGGCATTCCAGAGCTCCTGTGCTGTGTGGCTCCGATTCCCCAAAGAAATTAATTTAAGGACGGCCTGTTGATGTTTGGCCACACCTGTGCTCATATCTGTCCTAACAGGCTCACGCAGTGCTGATTCCGAGGAACTAGAGTAGGAGGAGGACTCAATATGTACAGACTGCATTCCTGCAATCCTTGGAGTTGGCAGAATACGTACAGAGCCGCTCTCCAGATCTGTACCCGGCTCCACAACATTGACCCAATGGGCAGTGAGGGAAAGGTATCGTCCCTGTCCATGGCTACTGGTCCATGCATCGGTGGTCAGGTGGACCTTGCTACTGACGGCATTTAGTAGCGCATTTTTAATTTTTCCCTCCACATGCTTTTGCAGGACAGGGACGGCTTGCCTGCTGAAATAAAAGCGGCTGGGCACATTGTATTGTGGAACTGCCAATGACATAAAGTTCCGGAAGGTGTCAGTCTCCACCAGCCTGAATGACAGCATCTCAAGGGCCAGTAGTTTGGCAATCCCGGCATTCAGAGCCAGTGGTTGGGGATGGTTTGCCGAGTATGGCCGCTTTTTCTCCCATGCCTGTGCTACCGATTGCTGGTGAGTGGCCTGGGAGTGTGCTGATGACTGCGAACGTGGTTCAGTGGGTGGAATTTCACTGGGTCTCTGGACAACAGTGGCAGTGGTTCTTCCATGGCGTTCCAGTGAGGAAGCCGAACCAGCTGTGTGTGAGCTGGAGGAAGAGGCCCCAACACGAGCTGAAGAGGTGGTAGGTGCTGCTGAAGGTTGGCCTACATCTTCAGTGTGTCTGTGTAACTCCACCTCGTGCTTGGTACGCACATGTTTCCACATATTTGTGGTATTGAGGTTGCTCACATTTTTCCTTCGTTTCACTTTCTGATGACACAGCTTGCATTTGACAAAGCAAATGTCATCTGCAACTGTGTCAAAAAAAGACCACGCACTGCAAGTCCTGGGAGCGCCCGTTTTGTGTTTTGGAAGAGGATTGCTCCTCACGGGTGCCAAAGTGGAGGCTACAGGCAACCAAGTCTGGCCCCGCCCTCTCCCTCCTGTTTTGGCTGTTCGGGGAATCTCTTCCTCAGAGCTGCTCCCACCACCTTCCTGTGGCTGACGCCATGATGGGTCAAGGACCTCATCATCTCCACTCCCCTCTTCAAGCACCGGCTGGTCCTGGGTTGTCTCGCCAGCACCGTATGCACCAGAAATTGGCAACTGAGTCTCATCATCATCAGATGAGCACTGAGGTGTGCTGACAATAGGCACTGGCCCACCCGCCTCTTCAGATTCAGAGGGACAAAGCAGTTGCGCATCACTGCATACTCCCTCTTCTTCACGCTCTAGAATGCTGCTTGGCTGGCCACCTCTTTCCAAGCCAACAGATTCTGAGAACAGAAGTAAAGATTGAGATGGCTCCTGTCCAGGGCTCTCAGACTGCCTGGGCAATTTGGCAGGTGGTGAAGAGACAGATGGTTGCTCTTCAGTGCTCTGGCCTTGGGAGGATGCGGAAGTCATTGAAGTGGATGCGTTAGCTGCCATCCATCCGACAACGGCTTCAATTTGTTCGTCACGCAGCAGTGGGGTACGGCGAGGTCCTACAAAGCTGCGCATGAAGGACTGTTGCCTGGTAAAAGTGGGGGATGCCGGGTCACTGGTGGCCGCAGCAGACACCGAATCCCCACGTCCTCTCCCTGCTGAATCCCCCCATCCTCTCCCTGCTGAAACTCCACGGCCACGACCACGTGCCTTACTCCCTGCCTTCTTCATCTTGGTAGACTGATAAAGATAGGCAGAAAAGTAAAAAAGGGGTGGCTTAGTGTTCTTATTCCTGAACACCTGCTAACCAGTATAAGAAACACTAATTTGGCTAAGAGTGTGTGTACTACACTTTAATATGATCTAATGTGGCCTAGACAACTGTAAAGTGGAGTGTTTGGTGAACTTTATTTCCTTTTTTTTTGGGGGGGGAAGAAAAGGATGTGACCAAAGTTTGAAAGCTATAGTATCACAAACTTTTTGGAGCGATTACAATGCAGGAAGCTAACCTACAATGCAATTGATGAGGCTCCAAAAAATAGGGTGATACTAGTCTGGCTGGCCCTGAAGGGCACAAGCCAGCAAAAAGGCTCCTCTATCTAATCCTATATAGTGTTTGCAACCAACCAATGACAATGGATGCGGTTGGAAGCACACTAATATAGGAGCAAAAATCTGGCTAAATTAGCTGCAAAAAAAGGACTATGTATGAGGCAGTGACGCACGCTGAGCGGACTACAGCTAGCGGTGGCTGTAGAACACACTGCAACGTGAGCTGCACTCACACACAGAGAGACCTATCAGACAGCCAAAAACAGTGCAGAGAAATTGGCTATAGCACTGAAAGGCTGCTGAAAGGCTCTGCTGTCCACTCCTTTAGTGTTTGCAACCAACGTATATGGATACGTATGGAAGCACACTATACAGGAGAAAAAAAAAGCAGCAATAAAAGAAAAATGTGTATGAGGCAGAGACACACGCTGGCCGGCCTACAAGCAGACGTGCCTGCAGGACACACTACACAGCGTGGGTCTGCACTCACACAGCCCTTGCAGACAGCTGTGAACACTGCTGCTAGGCAAAAGAAAGCTACAGTGGTGGTTTATGTAGCCTGGATAAAGCACAATATTGTTTTTAGAATCACTATTTCTAACTGTCCCTCACAGTCTTCAACAGCAGCCTGTCCCTAACTGAATTCACAGCAGAGTGACCAGAAATGGCGGCTGCAGCGCTTTTTATAGTGCATCATGACATCATTTCAGCAGCCAATCACAGCCATGCCAGTAGTTAACATGCCTACATGCCTAACAGGATGTGCCCACACTTCTGAGGATCCCCATTGGCTGAATCAAATCGAGCGGGCTCCTAGCATTATGGGAACTTCCGATTCCGGTATTCGATATGAAAAAAGTATCGGAACTAAGTATCGGAATTCCGATACAGCTAATATCGGCCGATACCCGATACTTGCGGTATCGGAATGCTCAACACTAGTCCCGACCCATGGACACCAGAATAGGGAAGCTTTTAAATGTAATTTCCAGCTCAAGGGAGGGATGCCATGCCCCGGCTTGTACAAAATGCAAATATACAAAGAAAAAACACAAAAATTGAGCTTGGTTTAAGCTGTATACATGCATCGCATAAAAACACATGTTCACATTGGTCATAAAGCATACAAAACCTACAAGACGAAAAATGAATATAAACCTTGATGCACTTTTGCTTTTTACTTATTTAGTTACAGCCAGGTTTATGTTTATTTTGCTTCTTGTAGGTTTTGCATGCTTTATGGCCAAAGTGAACATGTTTATGTGCTGCATGTATACCAACTTAAACCTAGCTCAATTGTTGTGTTTTTTTGCCTAGGAGGTGTTATGCTGCCCTACTGCTAGTGTCTTGTCTGAGCGAGTTTTTAGTCCCACCGGGGGAAGTGGGTCATAAAAGACAGGCACTTTTGCCTGTCAGAGAATGCTGACAGACTCACTCTGATAAAAATGAACAAAGCCTGGATTAGCCCCACTTTTCAACATCAACAGATGACAGCAGTACATAAAATGTTGTTAATGTTCAATATTTGAATAAGGCTCTCCAGTTGCTGCCTTCAAGGGTGTACTGTATGTGTGATCCTACTTATAATTTTTTCCTGGCTTTGCACTTTGGGCAAAGTATTTGTGAGTGTAGGGGTACATTAACTAAACTTCGTTAATTTTTTTATGAGGCACTCCACTTGGTGCCTTCAATGGTGTATGATGACCCTCATATTATTTTTTTCTTGCTTCTTCTGTGTGCAGAGCCTTTATGAGTGGAGAAGTACCACAACTACTCTTTATTCACAATATTTAAATAAGTCACTACAGTTAGTGCCTTCAAGGGTGTATTGATGATCCTGCTTGTTATTTTTGGCAGATTTTGCAGAGCTTTTATGAGTGTAGGAGTACCACAAATACACTTGAATAAGGTACTACACTTGGCACCGTCAAGGGTGTATGGATAACCCTGCTAGCAATTTTTGTTTCAGTAAAAAATTCAATTTTTGTTTACTAAAATTATATTTTCTAAATCATTTTTAAATGTTACCTTATAAAAAATCATCACACAGGTAAGAAGGTTTCTTCACATTTCTTTTCCTGTAAACTCAAATTTCTCATCAATTTTGTTTTATTGTCTTTTCTTAAAGTGGAGTAAGAGTGTGACACTGTTGTTCTTAGCTATTCCAGGGGTCTTCCCCATGCTGTTCTCCTTCAATTCAGCACTTTTTCCATCCATTTCAACATTTTCACTGCTGCCCAGACCTCCTTGTAGGGTCTTCCGGAAAAATGCTTGGAGTTCCCACTTACTCCCATTTTACTCGATAATCGAAAGCACCCAAGCTTTAGGAATTGCTCAGTTTGAGTAACGAGCATGTGAGCCTTTTAGTGCTCGCTGTTCTGCCTTCATACGCGTTGACACAGTGTGCAATCTACCATACAGCATAAACCACCTTCTATCTTCCAAAATAAGCAGACTGTTCTCTATAGTCTAACTTGTTTACTGGTGAAAAGTATAGAACATGCGGTAAAACTATAAAGAATACAAACGACATGAGTAAGTATTGGGCATATGATCACATAGCTAACACAATTACAGAAAGTATTCAGTGTGATACACACTTTACATAGAACACACAGGTGTCTAATTACATCTGCTGAGCTCTGGCTGCCATACAGTTAATAACCTCTCTGAACAACTGCATTGCAAGAAAGATATTAATCTTACCAGATATGCTTTACCCGGATAACGAGCTCAAATAGAGGAGTTAACAGGAGGTCAGATAAACATGTGTGTCCTTATGAAATACACAAAAGAAAATGGCACCTCCTCATCCCAGAATATGTTGCTTCATTCCCACATGCATTGCTTCTGTTAAAGACACAGGCTGTAAATGCTATTTCAGACACAGCTATAAATTCAGCCACCACTAGATGGTGCTATAACTAAACCAGCACATAATACAAACATCTTTGCCCTATTTAGAGGGCAGAACACTCCCAGCTTGGCATCAACTGATGCGACTTCATTTTCCAGGTTTGGAGTGGTAAAGGTGTTCTCCTGGACTGGCGCTAGTTTTGTCCAGCTCATAACAAGCCTTAAATGGCATTATTCCTTGATGTCAGTAGTTTTCAGATATGCTACTGCTGCAATCACTTTGGTTGAGGCATCGCAGAAGATACAGAGCCTTTGCGTCTTGACTGCTATTGATGACACGGAAGCGTATGGTCATGCCACGTAAAGATCTGACAAGGCTTCTAAAGATTTCTTCCATCTTACCCACAAATCTCTCTTCTCCATGGGAAGTGGATCATCCCATTCTGACATTTCTTGGGTGAAGGCTCTCAACATCATTTTACCTCAGATAGTTACAGGGGTTACAAATCCTAGAGGATCGTACAGGCTGTTTATCACGGACAAGACGCCTCTACCTGTGAAAGGTTTTTCATCTTTGTTGATCCGAAAGGTAAATGCATCTCTCTTCAAATCCCAGAGCAAACCAAGGTTCCGTGCATGGGAAGGGAGTCTGTGTCTAAATCCAAGTCTTTTAGATCAGTTGAGTAAACTTGAGAGGGAAAAGCTGCCATCATTTTTTGGATATTGGAAGCAATATTGTGCAGCCTCAAATTGGACAAAGCAAGCATTTCTTGTGTCCTCTTTAGGAGACTGACTGCCAATTCATCTGTGGGTGTGGATTTCAAGCAGTCGTCCACGTAGAAATCCTTCTCCACAAATGATCTAACATCCAACCCGTACTTTGCTTTGCCCTCTCTGGCTGAATGTCTAAGACCATAGATGGCGACAGCAGGGGAAGGGCTGTTCCCGAAAATGTGTACTTTCATTCAATACGCCACGATGTCTTTGTAGGGGTCATTATCGCAGTACCAGAAAAACCTCAAATAGTTTCTATGCTCTTTTTTGACAAGGAAGCAATGAAACATCTGTTGTATGTCAGCCATGAATGCCACTGCATCTTTGCGGAAGCTAAGAAGTACTGCTAGAAGTCTGTTGTTGAGGTCTGGGCAGGACAAAAAGACGTCGTTTAGTGAGACACCTTCATATCTGGCGCTTGAATCAAATACTACTCTTATCTGACCAGGTTTCTTAGGATGATACATGCCAAAAATGGGTAGATACCAACATTCCTTGTAATCTTGAAGTACAGGTGCAATTTCTGCATGGCCATTTTGAAGTATTTTCTCCTTGAAGGCAAAGAAGTGCTCTCTCATTTCAGGTGCCTTCTGAAATTTGCGTTTGAGGGAGACAAATCGACCGTAAACAGGTTCTCTGTTGTTGGGTAAGCGTTGCCTCTGGGGTTGAAATGGTAGAGGAGCCATCCAACACTATGACTCATCTCTTACTATCTCTCGATCCATGATGTCTAGAAACAGTCTGTCTTCGATGGACATTGCTACCTTGTTGTCCTCTCTTGTTCTGTGGAAAACTGTGCACCCTATGTGATCTTGGTCGCCGTCACATGTGTGGTCTTCACAGGAAGGATCAGCTAACAGACAAGGTAGAGGAGCATTGTGTGGCAACTCTTTTACCAGGAAGCTACTCTTACATGGCTGGAAGAGAGACGGACATCCATTTTCAAGAGTATTGGTAAGCATGCTGTCAACTAATGACAGCTTGTGTGCTCCTCCTAGGCAGACGTCTCCTATGATGACCCATCCAAGGTTGTGCCTCTGTGCGTACGGAGCATTATTGGAGCCATTTATACATTCTCTAGCCTTGTGGTCTTGTAGTATATCTCTTCCCAGAAGTAGAGGTATTTTGGTTCCTAGATCCATCTCAGGTATCAGGTGAGCTATACACTTTAGATGGGGGTGATGTGTCGCCACCTCCCGTGAAGGTATCTCTGACCTGTTATCAGGAATCTGGTTGCACTCCAGGATGGTCAGTAGAGATAGGCAGGTTTGGCCACCTATGGACTCCACCTTGTATCCGGTTGCTTTTCTTCCCGCCATCTCAATGGTACTTGAACACGTCCTTAGGGTGTAGGGAGAGTCAGGGCCTACAATGCTGAAGTTGTCAAAGAAGATGGACCTGGCTAGGGACCTGTTACTTTGGTCATCCAGGATTGTGTATATGTTGAAGGTTTTGTCCTTGTGGTCTGCGGGATAGACTCGCACAAGGCAGATTTTTGAACAGGATCTTCCTCCTTAGAGTCCCCTACAGATCTCCGTACATTTAGAGCTGACCTCAAGGGTGTCTTCGTCAGTGTCCTTCTGCTTCCCATCATGCTCCTCTGCTTGCGACAACACTCGTGGGGTTGATCCAGGGTGCATGGCTGTATTGTGATCTGTGCTGCTGCATTCTGCACATTTCATGCTAGCTTCACAGTTCCTGGTGAAGTGAAAGGTTGTGGCACAACATTTGAAGCAGATGTTGTTCTCCTTGAGGAAACCTTTGCGATCCTCTAAAGACTTCTCCCTGAAGGCTCTGCATTTTAGTAGAGGATGTGGTTTCTTGTGTAGAGGGCAATCTTTACTGGTATCCTGAGTCCTGCTCTGGTCCGGAGGGGGTTTATTCACATTGTGAGGAGGGCCTGTGGAAACAATGTTAGTTTTGTGGACTGCCACGGGTGTCCCACTTAGTTTAACAACAGGGGCAGTGGAACACGACAGAGTAAAGTCAAAACTAGGGTCATTTCTAATCCTAGATTGCTTGGTGACAAAATCAACAAATACAATGAAAGGAGGGAATGATACATTATGATTTTGTTTATACCGTGAACCACATGTTATCCACTTTTCTTGTAGGTTGTAAGGAAGTTTCTGTACTATCGGATTGACACCCTTAGCGTTGTCTAAGAATGCCAATCTGGGCAAATCTCCTTCCTCCTGGGCAATCTGTAACTCAATCAATAAATCACTCAAATCTCTAAGGTTTGATAACCTTTAGGTCCTATCTTAGGAAAATCATCAAGTCTTTTATATAAAGCATTCTCTATGACTTCTACTGTCCCATAGCATTCATCAAGTCTTTCCCACACTTTACGTAGACCTGTGCAGGGATGCTTTACATTAATGTCTCTCAGTCTTTTGGCATGTACGACTGACTCACTTCCAAGCCACTTTACTAGGAGATCTAACTCCTCACTACAAGAAAGGTCCAGACCATGAATGGCGTTCCGGAACGAGGTTCACCATGACCTATAGTTCTCGGGTTTATCAGTGAACTTGTCAAGTCCCTTTGTAACCAGACCAGTTCTTGATGGGCAAAGAACTTTGCAAAGTCCATGGTGGCTCGGTCAGTGCTGGCATGAGCCAGTGTATTATAGTCTTGTCTAGTGTGTGGTGTATCACCATACCTGTAAGACGTTTCTGACTCCAGATAATCTGTGGGTTACCTTGTCGATGAAGAAGGTGTCTCTTTAAGGTGGGATGGGAGCTGTATCTTCTTCTCAGCGGAACAGTAGCTGTGGTCGACATCTCTGTGCTGGACATCCTTGCCTATGGTAGTGAGGTTCGGATTTGGATCGCTGGGAATTGGCATGGGCTGATCGATATGATGCATCAGGGCTGTCATATACTCTGGAATGTTGACGGACATACTCTGCGACACGCTGCACTGGATCTTGCTGCTCTAGATCTGGTCCGAGAATGTTGCTGTATCTCTCATCATCAGGATCCTTCACAGCTTCCAAATACTATGCTTTAGCTATCGCAGCTGCCATCTCTTTGACTGTCATAAGTTATTCTAGAGACGCTCGCAGGCGAGCTGTTGTGAATTTGCTTTCTGGCCTACCTCTGGTTACTAGTGAAGGTAGTGGAGCTGGTTATATTGACAGAGGGGTCGCGAGTTCTCTTTTGTGTGTTCAGCCAGCTCCGGCTGGGTCTGTGCTGAATTTCCATCCTTATGTTACTGCTTGTGCCAGTTTGTTTTTGTCCATTATTAGACTGGCCTCTTTTTGCTCTGCTTTCAGAATATACCAGAGTGCTGATATAGTGGGCGAAGTCTAGTGACTTCAGTATTTTTCTATCAGACATGTTGGGCATTTTTTGCAGGGTTTTTTGCGTGATTGCAGACAGTCTTTCCTTTCCTGTCCTGTCTAATTAGTGTGGGCCCCATCGTTTGCTCAGTCTATTTTCCTACCTGCGTTTGTGTTGTCATCTTGTCTCACCGACAATATATGTTTGGGGGCTATCTATTCCTTTGGGTTCTGCTCTGGGGCAGTTTAGATTTCCCCTTTCTTGCTTTAGGCTTATTTAGTTCTCCGGCTGTGTTGAGGTGTCTAGTATCATTGTAGGTACGCTTCGTCTCTTGCTCTGCCTGCAAGCATGCAATGGTTTTGGCTTATAAGCGTGTAGTTTCTGCTTTGTGCTCTGCTTGTCTCAGCTTTAGATGCATCTCATTCAGCGAAGGCTGCTTCGGCCTCGGCATGAGTGACAGCAGCGAGCTCTGCTATTGACGACCTGCCAGAACTTGCTCCTGACCTTGTTTTGAGTGAGGATGTGCTGTTTCGAGACATTGTGCGCTTAGATGCATATTGCTGAGTACACTAGCGGGAAACAGTTTACGCGCGGCAGCTTCCGCGTGGTGGGTATGATGAAACGTTTGATGGCAGGCTACACTCTCTGTACTTGTGACTGTATAGCAGCCGCGGCAGTATCCACAGGCAGTGCGGTGTGGGTACAAGCGGCTTCTTCAGTTGTATTCATTATCACAGGTGTCTAGCATCTGTTTTACTGGGCCCTGGACTTTTGCTCCTGCAGCTGTATGGCGGCTACTGTAGTACCCGTATGCAGAGCAGTCTGGGTGATAGCGGTCACTTACAGCCTGAATTCACTATCACAGGCGTCTAGCATCTGTTTTACTGTTCTGCCTTCATACACGTTGACACTTTGTGCAATCTACCATACAGCATAAACCACCTTCTATTTTCCAAATAAGCAGACTGTTCTCTGTAGTCTAACTTGTTTATTGGTGAAGAGTATAGAACATGCGGTAAAACTATAAAGAATACAAAGGACATGGGTAAGTATTGGGCAGATGATCACACAGCTAACAAAATTACAGAAAGTATTCAGTGTGATACAAACTTTACATAGAAACACACAGGTGTCTAATTACATCTGCTGAGCTCTGGCTGCCATACAGTTAATAACCTCTCTGAACAACTGCATTGCAAGAAAGATATTAATCTTACCAGATATGCTTTACCCGAATAAGGAACTCAAGTAGGGGAGTTAACAGGAGGTCAGACAAACACGTGTGTCCTTATGAAATACTCAAAAGAAAATGGCATCTGCTCATCCCAGAATTCATTACTTCATTCCCACAATGCATTGCTTCTGTTAAAGAACACAGGCTGTAAATGCTATTTCAGACACAGCTATAAAGTGTGCCAACACTAGATGGTGCTATAACTAAACCAGCACATAATACAAACATCTTTGCCCTATTCAGAGGGCACAACACTCGCTCATCCCTAATTATATATAACTTTAATCAACTCTACTATATTATATAAGATCTAATTTCAGGACAGGAAGATACATTGGACAAATTATTTCTGTATGGAATTGTCAC
The DNA here is from genome assembly GCF_039654945.1 of Dendrobates tinctorius. Lineage (NCBI taxonomy): Eukaryota > Metazoa > Chordata > Amphibia > Anura > Dendrobatidae > Dendrobates > Dendrobates tinctorius. The sequence continues at coordinate 14,873,589 of NW_027361673.1, forward strand.
TAGTGAATATGGAAAACACATATCCTATATGGAAGACTTAGGCTGTGTGCTCACAATTAATTTTTGGTGAGATTTTCGCTGCGTATATTCGCTGCATTAAAAATGCAGTATCTTAAAGTTTCTGCAAAGTAGATGGGATTTAGAGAAATATCATGCCCTCTGTTTTTTTTTTACAAACTGACCTGTGGAGTGTGTTTCAAATTAGCAACATTGCAATTTCTCTTGCAGGTATGCCAAGTCTTTTGTGCAAATTTGTCCCCATAGAATTGCATTAGATGTGGAAAATCTGCAGGTAAAAAACACATGTGCGTTTTTAGTGTATTTCTGCTGTGGAAACGCACTAGAAACTAAAAATGTAATCCACACATGAAGTTTTGTCAAAGCTAAATACCAGGAAGTATCAAAAACAAAGCAGCTTTATTTAAAATCTGACAGTCCAAAAAAAAAGAGACAAAAATACCCGTATAAAAACGTGATGAAAACACATGTAAAACAATGCATTCAAAACAGCAATGAAAAAAATGCAAGTAACCTAATTTACCTTATTAGTTTAATGTCCATAGCCCTGAACGTCTCACTTACATACAACATACAAGAAAAAAGGTGGATTTAAGACAGCAGATTGCAGATATCAAGGTATCATTTTATTCAGCTTATTATGACCTACAATACATGCCCATATATACAACTTAGAAGGGCTGATCCTACTTACAGTTTCACTTTAGCCAGTCATCAGTTGTGCAACTACTAATATATGTGATTGCTTGAACACGGATGGTGGTCATTTTACAGTACCTCTAGCTTACCATACTTGCCATGACTGCATACATATTTATACAGCTCCATCATTACTAGTTACATATCCTTTAGGGATTCACTCTCTTAGGTGAGCATAAGGTAGCATTCACACAGGCAATGCTGTTTTGTCCAAATATGTGCATTTTTATTGCTTTCTTAAAACTCCAAGGATTAAAAAATCAAAACAGCTTTTTCTGGGCGTAAAGGTATAACAGAAAATAAACAATTCATTTAGTAGGGCACATATATGTCAGTGTGGGCTCACCTAAACAGATTACAGTCCTTTCTCCTGGAGCAATCTTTACTCAAATAAGAGGTACGGCCCTATCATGTCTTGGTATCACCTTCAGCCTGAGCTCCGGCAACTTCTAGTGCCAAACAAACTGTTCAACTTCATGCACAGTTCACACTGTACAGGCTGTGACTTCCACTTGTTATTTTGAAGCTCCAACACACAGACTGCTCAGCTTTCCTACCTGACCTATGCAGTCTCCATTCAGAGAGAGACTCTGGCAATTCACTCTCCCAGCTATAGCTCACATTTTGGCTGGTCACTCACTAGCTTCAGCACACTCAATTCTGCTCAACATCCATTAAATCATCCATGATGTGTGGGAAAAGATGTTGGCTCGGTGTGAAAGCCTGCATGAAAGTCGTACATGTACGTCAAAAGTTATGAAGTGGTTAAATATACAGTAGTTATTTATAATAATAATTGCAATGTATTAGAAGGAATACAGATGATCTGTATGGGATCTGATTTTTTTGCATAACCTTAGAATTGAAAATGTAAGTCTCATCTGAAATACAGAAAAGTATAGTGTATGCTTCGATATTTTCACAGTGACACTCGGTTCATGTGAAAAAACCCATCAGAATTGCCCAATTGAATTACACTGGTCATTGTACTGTTTAACAACACACATCCGTATATTTTCTCATCTGAATAATCCTTTAATTTTTTTAATCTATACTAATAATCTTGAATTGTATTCATTTTATTCTTCTGGCATATCCTGAGACAAAAACTGGTCTGATGCTCATGACACCTTTCAAAGCTTTGAGCACTATTACAGAAGGATGCAATTCTTCAAGGAAAATGTTATCACTTTTTAGTCGGCTCACATTTCATGACAAGTGAACAAGCAAATACTAGAAGGTGAAGCCTTCTGTCTAACATTTATAGATAATGACTGCACAAAAATGATTTGCCTTAGGACATGCCCTAGGAAGCATGGATCATTAAAAGCGATGGCTGAGAGCAATAAAAAAGAAAGAAGGCAAGGAAGCATTGCTTGAGATTTGACATTTCAAACAAAGTATAAAAAAAGAATAATAGGGAGTAACTCCAGCACCTATACATAAAAATGACAAAATGTAACTTGCGACTTCTAAGAAGGATTCAATCTTTTGTGATTTAAGCTTCAATGTGTTTCTTGTACATCTCTGAAATCTATTCAATGCTTCTCTCCATGTCTATTTAAAAAAAAAATAACTTGTAAATGGCTCAATAGTAACATCCCTCTGATAATTGTAACTATTTCAGTACAGATATGGTCTTCACCAGGTACGGACTGGGGATGAAGTTCAGCCCTGGTATTTGAAATCACACAGGCCCATGTTGTCCCCATCCCCAAGAACCAGATGGGATATATTACTAATATTACCCTGGATGGAGGAAAGCAAGATTTACTACAAGACCAATATCTCTAATGATACCCGTGAACTGCTGGGATAAGTGACAGAGAAGATCAGCTGTGGCAAAGAATGCTTAATACCACATGTGCAACCCTCAGGGGTTAAATGTCAGTAGCTTGCAGGATTCCCATTCAAAATAAAACATACTGTAACTTTTAATAGTTCATTAAAACCTGAGACATAACATAAACACATAAACAAACATAATAGTGCTCGTGCGTATCAGTGCTCATTTAAAAAATGGTTCGGTCTCACCATTACTCATTGACATAGGGGCCTTCTCTTTTTCTTTATGGACAAATATATTTAAACCCCCTTATATCTATTTGTATAACTCCCCTGATGAATCCCCGTTATTGGGGAGGAAACGCTTAGGGAGAAAATACCCCTTCTGACGACTGGGGGTGACACTATAGGGTCCATTTGGGGCCTGCCCTTGTAAGGGCAGGAGTAATACCTGGGCACGACAGGGAGGATAGGGAAAACTGCATACCTGTAACCCTTTAACCTTTTTTTCCACATGCTGTCTTGTGCTGCTATATGGACCCAAATACCCGGCAGAGGTCCTCTGAAAAATACGCCGGGGCATCTATGTCCATGAGTAATGGTGAGACCGAACCATTTTTTAAATGAGCACTGATGCGCACGAGCACTATTATGTTTGTTTATGATAAGTGACAGAGTCAGCGACTTTGTGCTCCGTCACAACTCTTAAAAGTATGGGCGTCTTGAGAACACTGATTCTGATAAAGTAGCATACAAGGCAGCCCATGACTAGACAGGCCCTTCTGGCATTTGCCAGAATTGCCAGATGGCCAGTCCGGCCTTGGTCTTCACACTGATGGACTAGGAATTTTTTCTAAGATAGTAGTGGCTCAAACGGCTAAACAATTTTAGTATGTTCAGTCCTTTTTTTGTCTGGCAGAGCTGAAATAAATTTCCGATTTTCTAATCCCTTTTTTAAGAAATCATTGTAATTCTGTCTTTACAATTTAGAATCTATTGTGTCTAGAAAAAAAACTTTCAAGTAGAAGCCGTGATTATGGTTGAATATAGCATTTGAATTTACAAACTAGACATTTCAATAGAAAGAGTCTGTTTAACTATTACTGCACAGAAAATGCTCAAACTCATCATGATGGAAATTACGTATTTTTATTAGGAAAGTAAATACTTTTAAAATAGCAATAATTAAGTTTATAACCATATTGTCCTGACACTGTCATCAAACTGTGGCCATGGGGTTGTTATCATCTCACTGGAAAAACAAAGGTTGTAATAACTTCTGTTTTTCTTGTTGTGAGCAATATCTGCAATCTGGCTGGTGCTAGAGATTCCTGCAACAGAAATTGTGGTTTCTTCATTTTTGAACGTGAAGTGATCAAACAGAGTCAGCATGGGTTTGTAACTAATAAGTCATGTCAGACTAACTTAATTTCCTTCTATGACGGTATCACTGATTGGGTGGATCAAGGAAATGCTGTAGATATAGTATATCTTGACTTCAGCAAAGCATTTGACAAAGTCTCTCATACAATCCTTATTGAAAAAATGACTAAGTATGGAATGGACAAGGCAACTGTTAGGTGGATTCATAGCTGGCTTAGTGATCGGACCCAAAGAGTGGTCGTAAATGGCTGCACATCCAGTTGGAAGAATGTCTCAAGTGGGGTACCACAGGGCTCTGTCCTGGGCCCTGTATTGTTCAACATCTTTATCAACGATTTAGATGAAGGAATTGAGGGTAAACTGATTAAATTTGCTGATGACACAAAGCTAGGAGGGATAGCTAATACTAGAGAAGAGAGAGAGAGGATTCAAAAAGATTTAAATAAACTGGAGAAGTGGGCAGTAACTAACAGAATGGTTTTTAACAGGGAGAAATGCAAAGTACTACATCTGGGCAATAAAAATGAAAAAAGCATATATAGAATGGGAGGAATAGGGCTAAGTGACAGCACATGTGAAAAAGACTTGGGTATACTAATAGATCACAGACTGAATATGAGTCAACAGTGTGATGCAGCAGCAAAAAAGGCAAATGCAGTTCTAGGATGTATTAACAGAAGCATACAGTCTAGATCACGTGAAGTCATTATTTCCCTCTACTCCTCTTTGGTCAGACCTCATCTGGAATATTGTGTCCAGTTTTGGGCACCACATTTTAAAAAAGACATCAACAAACTGGAGCAAGTTCAGAAAAGAGCGACCAGAATGGTGACCGGTCTGCAAACCCTGTCTTATGAGGAAAGGTTGCAGGATTTGGGAATGTTTAGTTTGCAAAAGAGAAGACTGAGAGGAGACTTAATTGCTGTCTACAAATATCTAAAGGGCTGTCACATTGTAGAAGGATCAACTTTATTCTCATTTGCACAAGGAAAGACTAGAAGCAATGGGATGAAACTGAATGGGAGGAGACACAGATTAGATATTAGAAAAAACTTTTTGACAGTTAGAGTGATCAATGAGTGGAACAGGCTGCCACGAGAAGTGGTGAGTTCTCCTTCAATGGAAGTCTTCAAACAGAGGCTGGACAGACATCTGACTGGGATGATTTAGCGAATCCTGCTTTGAGCAGGGGGTTGGACCAGATGGCCCAGGAACTCCCTTCCAACTCTACGATTCTATGATTCTAAAAGCAATGTTGAGAAAATGCCATTATAAAAGATGCACCAAAAATACTAAAATAGAACATAAGTCAAAAACATCAAAATGGCACTCTAATGATCAAAAACACTAAAAATATGCAGAACTCCAGAGAAAAAGAGAGATTCCTGAAGCATCTTCTTCTTCTTCTTGAAAACATCTTTGACAGAGATCATGCAGAACCCGCACCACCACTGAAGGAAGGAGAAGAATGCTGGTACCTTCCATCCTTCGGGGTTAACCACCCTCGAAAACCTAACCAGATCAGGGTGGTATTTTACTTCAGTGCTCAGCATGAAGGTGTCTCCCTCAACAACTTGCTTCTTACTGGACCCAACATGAACAACAGCCGTGGAACAGGAACCCGTGGCGATAGTGGCCAACATCCAGCAGATGTTTCATTGCTTCATTGTGAAGGAAGACATTAGAAACTATTTCAGGTTCCTGGCACAAGGGCAACGACATCCACAACAAGGTCATAGACTACCGGATGAAGGTATACATCTTCGGCAACAGTCCTTCACCTACTGTAGCAATCTATGGACTGAGACGGGCAGCCCAGGAAGGTGAGAGAGAACACGGAAGCGATGCTCATCAGTTTGTAGAGAAGAACGTTGTGGACAACGGGTTCAAGTCTTTATCCTCGAGTGAAGACGCTATCGATCTGCTCTCCAGGACTCAGGAAATGCTCTCGTCATCAATTCTCAGGCTCCATAAGATTATTTCCAACAGTCAAGAGGTAATGGAAGCGTTTCAATCCAAAGACTATGCCACGAGCTTAAGAGACCTCGATTTAGGTTCTGACGTCCCTCCCACGCAACGCAGTCTCGGTCTGCTATGGGATATTAAGCAGATCGCATTTACTTTAAGTGTCACCCTGCGACAAACAATTCACCAAACAAGGAGTCCTATCTGTCATAAACAGTTTCTTCGATCCTCTTGGGTTCAGTCGCACCCATCATTATTCAAGACAAGATTCTGCTAAGATAGCTCACTGCTGAAATTACCGATTGGGATGCTCCGCTGCCGTCCCAGAAACAACAAAGATGAGAGGCCTGGAAGAAGTCACTGAAGGTCCCAGAAAAAACTCCAAGTCCCACGCTGTTATTCTGTAAAATCTTCTTCAGTAGTTGCCAGAAGAGAAATCCATATTTTCTCTGGCGCATCTACAGAAGCCATAGCCGCAGTAGCTTATCTGAAGACTTTGGGAGCATACAATGAAGTGCACTGTGGTTTCAATCTGGGTAAGGCCAAACTAACCCCTTAACCTGCACACTCAGTACCAAGGCTTGAACTTTGTGCCACAGTTTTAGTGGTAGAAATTGCTGAAGTCGTGAGAGATGAAATGGACATCGCAATCGATTCCTTTACATTCTACACAGACAGTAGAGTGGTACTCTGATATATGACCAAACAAAACAATTCTACATCTATGTGAGTAATAGAGTAGAGCGCATCAGACATTTTGCCACTCCTGATCAGTGGCTTCACATCCCCTCTGATCTAAATCCAGCTGCATCCCAGCTCATTGAAAACATATGGCTGACACCTCCAAGTATCTTATATGAGGATACCTACGATAACTATGTCAGCAACGCATATGAGCTGGTGGATCCAGAATCTGACAAGGAAATTAGGCCATCTACTAACCTACAAGGAGATCTCATCCTTTTAAAATACAAAGAGGCTCATCGTAACCACTGGCCGATGGGTCTTATCACCAAGGTTGTGCCCAGCGATGATGGAAAGAATCGGAAGATAGAAGTCAAAGTGACAAAAGTGGATTCAACTCGAATCTTCTTTCACCCAGTCACTGAACTGGTGCTACTTTTATCGAAGGAGGACATGACATGAATTGAACATTGTTGCTGGACTCCATCACAACGGTGAGCATACTTCCTCATACCCCAGCCATGTTAGGACATCAAATCCGGTTGCACGCAGAGCATTTTAACACTTCCCCGTGGATTAAATGTTAATATTGGATTATTGGGTTGGTGGAAGAGTTGGCTTGTTTCGGCTTCCCCAACCCAAAGATGGGTTTTTCTACTGAACTCATATTCATTTTTTATTTCTTTTTTCAAGGATTACGCATCGTCACTCAAGTATGGAGTGGATTGTTTCATTATTATTGCACAGCGTTTTTTTCTTTCTCCTTTTTTCAGGTTCCATGTTGGTGTTGGACAGCAATGACTCGTGACATCATACAGAGACATTGTGAAATCTGAAGATTTCAGATAGGGAGTGTTGTGTCCCATGAATGTGAACAACTTGTTATGCATTCCATTCTGTTGTTGCTGGGGAGAAGCCCTGCTTTTTGAAGTTTGTCCCTTCTTCCCTTCTGTAGTTCATGATGTTAGTCCTTGCTCCTCCCTTCTTCTTCATTATCAGTTTGCTGTAGCCATCTTTGGATGCACATGTATACTTGTCAGTTTTGGGATTACTCTATCCACCTGCTGCATTGTACTTAATACAAGATTTCAGAGAATAGCAACTCTGTTTCTCCTGGACTCTTATTACAAGTCACTGCTGGCTGAGTTGGCACTATCTCAGGACGCCTGGCATGTGAGTACAACAATCATACAATTATCTGGGGGAATGATGGCTAAAGATTAAGAGACTCATACTGCTTTGAAGAGTCAGAATAATATTACCATTTACTAGCACTTTCCACTATTTCCTTTATATTTTTGCATATTTTATGTATTTCATTAAAATTCAATAATCAAGTATTTATATATTTTTTTGCATCAGCTTGTTATCTTGAGAATATTTTTATATTGACCTACTATAGGTACATGTATTTTTATATTTTTGTGCTGTTAATTAATTAGCAACTGAGATATTAGATACTTACCCCATACCTACCCTGCTTATCTTTTTGCCACCTGGTGGTTGTTTCCTTGACATTTTTCTTGTGATTATATGTATTTTATAAATAAAAATACAAATATTTCCTTTATACCTGGTTGTGTATCACATATTTAGGCTTTTACACACTGAATGGAGCTATACGTTTTACCTTAGTTCAATGAGCTTACATCCGTCAACCACCGTAGCCAATATCTGATTTTTATTGATGCAGAGTGTCAGACCCTCACCAATCTGACATTGATGACCCATCCTTTGGGTCAGTCATCAATATCTTATAACTTGATGACCCCTTTAAAGGGAATCTGTCACCCCATTTTTCGAGTACCAGCTGCTGGCACAGTCATCAGGGGCTTATCTACAGCATTCTGTAATGCTGTAGATAAGCCCCTGATTTAACCTGTCCTGGTGAGTATAATCTAACTCGTTTTTCTTATCTTTCAGGTTAAATATTCCCTTTAACCCCTTCCTGACATCAGACGTACTATCCCGTCCATGGGACCCGGGCCCCTATGCCCATGGACGGGATAGTACGTCTACCGCGATCAGCGGCGCCCACGCGGTAAGCGCCGCTGATCGTGGCCGGGTGTCAGCTGATTATCACAGCTGACACCCGGCACAATGTGTCAGGGGCGGTCACGGACCGCCCCCGACACGTTAACCCCTTGCACACCGCGATTAAACATGATCACGGTGTACTGGGGGTTAAAGGGAAGCATCGGCAGGGAGGGGCCTCCCTCCGTGCTTCCCTGAGCCCCCCACGGCAGCGCAATGTGCAGCGCTGCTGCGGGGGTCTCTTTCCCTACAGGCCCCCGAATCCAAGATGGCGACGGGGGCCTTCGGGGGCCTGTAGGGAGCTGACTTCCTCAGTGCCTGCAAAGCGCAGGCATGAGGAAGTCTGCAGAACTGCCTGTGACAGATTGCTGACCTGTCATAGTGATCTGTGATGTGACAGATCAGCGATCTGTCACAGGACAGTGATGTCCCACCTGGGACTATGTAATAAAGTTAAAAAAAAAGTGTTAAAATAATTTAAAAAAAATCGCCAAATAAATTAGAAAAAAAAAATATTCCCCCAATAAATCCATTTTTTTTAAATAAAAAAAAAAGAAAACAATAAAAGTACACATATTAGCTGTCGCCGCGTCCGTAACAACCTGCCCTATAAAACTATCCCATTAGTTAACCCCTTTAGCAAACCCCTTAAAAAATAAAAATAACAAACGAAGCAAAAAATAATGATTTATCATACCGCCAAACAAAAAGTGCAATAACGCGTGATCAAAAAGACGCATATAAATAGCCATGACACCGCTGAAAACGTCATCTTGTCCCACAAAAAATGAGCCACCATACAGCATCGTGAGCGAAAAAATAAAAAAGTTATAGCTTGCAGAATAAAGCAATACAAAAATAATTATTTTTTATATAAAATAGTTTTCATTGCATAAAACCGACAAAACATTAAAAAACGACCTAAATGAGGTATCGCTGTAACCGTACTGACCCGAAGAATAAAACCGCTTTATCAATTTTACCGCACATGGAACGGTGTAAACGCACCCCCCCAAAAGATATTCATGATACGCTGGTTTTTGTTCATTCTGCATCCCAAAAATCGGAATAAAAAGCGATCAAAAAATGTCACGTGCCCGAAAATGGTACCAATAAAAATGTCAACTCGTCCCACAAAAAATAAGACCTCATATGACTCAGTGAGTCAAAATACGGAAAAATTATAGCTCTCAATCTGTGGTGATGCAAAAACTATTTTTACAATAAAAAGCGTCTTTTAGCGTGCGACAGCTGCCAAAAATAAATACCGCTATAAATAGTAAATCAAACCCCCCTTTATCACCCCCTTAGTTAGGGAAAAATAATAAAATTAAAAGAAAATGTATTTATTTCCATTTTCCCATTAGGGTTAGGGCTAGGGCTAGGGTTAGGGCCAGGGTTAGGGTTAGGGTTACGGCCAGGGTTAGGGTTAGGGTTAGGGCTAGGGTTAGGGCTAGTGTTAGGGTTAGGGTTAGGGTTAGGGGTGTGTTGGCATTAGGGTTGGAGTTAGAATTGGGGGTTTCCACTGTTTGGGCACATCAGGGGCTCTCCAAATGCAACATGGCGTCTGATCTCAATTCCAGCCAATTCTGAGTTGAAAAAGTCAAATGGTGCTCCTTCCCTTCCAAGCTCTGCCATGCACCCAAACAGTGTTTTACCCCCACATGTAGGGTATCAGCCTACTCAGGACAAATTGCAAAACAATTTTTGGGGTCCAATTTCTCCTGTTACCGTTAGGAAAATAAAAAATTGGGGGCAAAAATATCATTTTTGTGGAAAAAAATTATTTTTTTTATTTTCACGCCTGGGCGTTATAAACTTCTGTGAAGCACTTGGGGGTTCAAAGTGCTCACCACACATCTAGATAAGTTCCGTGGGGGGTCTAGTGTCCAAAATGGGGTCACTTGTGGGGAGTTTCAATAGTTTAGGTAGATTAGGGGCTCTCCAAACGCACATGACACCCGCAGACCATTCCATCAGAGTCTGCATTCCAAAACGTCACTACTTCCCTTCCGAGCCCCGACATGTGCCCATACAGTAGTTTTCTCCCACAAATGGGGTGTCAGCATACTCAGGACAAATTGGACAACAACTTTTGGGGTCCAATTTCTCCTGTTACCCTTAGGAACATAAAAAAATTGGGGACTAATTGATCATGTTTGTGGAAAAAATACGATTTTTTTATTTTCATGCCCGGGCATTATAAACTTCTGTGAAGCCTTTCGGGGTTCAAAGTGCTAACAACACATCTAGATAAGTTCCTTAGGGGGTCTAGTTTCCAAAATGGGGTCATTTGTGGGGGGTTTCCACTGTTTAGGTACATTAGGGGCTCTCCAAAGACAACATGACACCCGCAGACCATTCCATCAAAGTCTGCATTCCAAAACGTCACTACTTCCCTTCCGAGCCCCGACATGTGCCCATACAGTAGTTTTCTCCCACATATGGGGTATCAGCGTACTCAGGACAAATTAGAGAACAACTTTTGGGGTCCAATTTCTCCTGGTACCCTTGGGAAAATAAAAAAATTGGTGACTAAAAGATCATGTTTGTGGAAAAAATACGAATTTTTTATTTTCACGCCCGGGCGTTATAAACTTCTGTGAAGCACTGGAGGGGTCAAAGTGCTCACCACACATCTAGATAAGTTCTTTGGGGGTCTAGTTTCCAAAATGGTGTCATTTGTAGGGGGTTTTCACTGTTTTGGTACATCAGGGGCTTTCCAAACGCGACATGGTGTCAGATCTCAATTCCAGCCAAAAACGTCAAATGGCGCTGCTTCCCTTCCGAGCTCTGCCATGCTCCCAAATAGTGGTTTACCCCCACATGTGGGGTATCAGCGTACTCAGGACAAATTGCACAATACCTTTTAGGGCCCTGTTACCCTTGGAAAAATAAGAATTGAAGGTGAAAAGATCATTTTTGTGGAAAAAATATGATTTTTTAATTGTACGGCTGTATGTTATAAACTTCTATGAAGCCCTTGGGGGTTCAAAGTTCTCACCACACATCTAGATAAGTTCCTTGGGGGGGTCTAGTTTCCAAAATGGTGTCATTTGTGGGAGGTTTCCACTGTTTTGGTACATCAGGGGCTTTCTAAACGCGACATTGTGTCCGATCTCAATTCCAGCCAAAAACGACAATTGGCACTGCTTCCCTTCCACGCTCTGCCATGCGCCCAAATAGTGGTTTACCCCCACATGTGGGGTATCAGCGTACTCAGGACAAACGGCACAATAACTTTTAGGGTCCTGTTACCCTTGGGAAAATAAAAATTGGGGGTGAAAAGATCATTTTTGTGAAAAAAATATGATTTTTTAATTGTACCGCTGTATGTTATAAACTTATGTGAAGCCCTTGTGGGTTCCAAGTTCTCACCACATATCCAGATAAGTTCCTTGGGGGGTCTAGTTTCCAAAATAGGGTCACTTGTGTGGGATTTCCACTGTTTAGGTACATTAGGGGCTCTCCAAACGTGACATGGCGTCCGATCTGAATTCCAGCCAATTTTGCATTGAAAAAGTCAAACGGCGCTCCTTCCCTTCTGAGCTCTGCCATGCGCCGAAACAGTGGTTCCCCCCCAACATATCAGGTATCAGCATACTCAGGACAAATTGCACAATAACTTTTGCAGTCCAATTTGTCCTGTTACCCTTGGTAAAATAAAAAAAATTGAACCTGAAGTATTTTTTTTGTGAAAAAAAAGTTAGATATTCATTTTTTTTTTTAAATATTCAAAAAATTCCTGTGACGCACCTAAAGGGTTAATAAACTTCTTGAATGTGGTTTTGAGCACCTTAAGGGGTGCAGTTTTTAGAATGGTGTCACTTTTGGGTATTTTCTATCATATAGACCCCTCAAAGTGGCTTCAAATATGATGTGTTCGGTAAAAATAAAATGGTGTTGCAAAAATGAGAAATCGCTGGTCAATTTTTAACCCTTATAACTTCCTAACAAAAAAAATTTTGGTTTCAAAATTGTGCTGATGTAAAGTAAACATGTGGGAAATGTTACTTATCAAGTTTTTTGTGTGTTGTATCTCTGTGATTTAAGGGCATAAAAATTCAAAGTTGGAAAATTGCAAAATTTTCAAAATTTTCGCCAAATTTCCATTTTTTTCACAAATAAACGCAAGTTATTTGAATGAAATTTTACCACTATCATGAAGTACAATATGTCACAAGAAAACAGTGTCAGAATCACCGGGATCCATAGAAGCTTTCTCGAGTTATGACCTCATAAAGGGACAGTGGTCAGAATTGTAAAAATTGGCCCGGTCATGAACGTGCAAACCACCCTTGGGGGTGAAGGGGTTAAGGAAGGTCCATCAATATCAGTCAAGCAAAACCCATGAAAAAAATGAAACCCAAAATAGTCCTACTGTAATTTGTGGTTAATTACAACAAAATATCCCAACTACCCATGTTTCCATTGTATCCACTGTATATAGTGTGCACACAGTTTAATTACAACCAGCCAGCAGATGAAGTTGTAATGTTTCTGCTGTTCAGTATTGTTAGTGCCGAGCTTTGTTCTTCTGCATATATGCGTATACACTCAGGGCCACAGGTGCTGCGCACCCTCTTTTCATCGTTTTAGTTATTGTATGTGGTTTTGGTGTTTAGTGATCCCATTTGTTAGTAATGCGCAATATTTATTAGCTACTTTGGTGCTAAGGGCATCTTTTGTTTCCTCTGGTTATTTTTATACACGGGTTTATTGATAATCCTTGGTTCAAGGATGGACTTTTTCCTTTCCATTCTGTAACTCCCTATTCAGCGACAAACAATATCAATGATGTCAGAACCACAACGCTATAATTGTTATTGGCATAACTAATAATGCACGGCGTTATTCATGTGTTATAGCCGTTCTTGTCTACTCATCGTCACAGGTTATTCTACAGTACAATCCAAGTCGCTTGTTGGATAACAGTTATTTTTAGTATTCTGCTTCTGCTTGTTGTTATGCTAACGGCTTGAATGAACTGCTACTAGAAAAAAAACCATAAAAGATTACAAAAAAAAATTTGAAGTCTAAAAATGTTGAAGGTCCAGCATATATACACATAACATGGCAACAGTCAGTGAACTTTTCATTGAAGTATTGCTCATAACTTTAATCTCCTTCTGCTAGACTTTATCCTTGAAAGTAGCTATGAATCCATCGTATTATCCTGATAAAAAGCCAGAATGATAATCTACAAAAAGCAATTTGTTCTTCAAGGAACCATGGACACACAGAATATATAAAGCAAATCAATGTATCTTATCTTTGTTTTTTGAAAAATGTTCTTTTCGAATTTTCTTTATATTTCTCTTTCATCTGATTTGTAAAGCATTGCAAAGGCAGGGGCTATGATTTCTATAGTGTTTTTTAATCCAGATTATAAAATAAAGTGTTATAAAGGGGAATAAACTGAATAGATGTTGTTATTTAAATAAAAAAAACCACATGTAACATACATTTTTATTTCACTTAGTAGAAATTAGGGCAATAAAATAATTGTCCACATTAGAATCATAGAATCATAGAATGGTAGAGCTGGAAGGGACCTCCTGGGCCATCTGGTCCAACCCCCTGCTCAAAGCAGGATTCGCTAAATCATCCCAGTCAGATGTCTGTCCAGCCTCTGTTTGAAGACTTCCATTGAAGGAGAACTCACCACTTCTCGTGGCAGCTTGTTCCACTCATTGATCACTCTAACTGTCAAAAAGTTTTTTCTAATATCTAATCTGTGTCTCCTCCCATTCAGTTTCATCCCATTGCTTCTAGTCTTTCCTTGTGCAAATGAGAATAAAGTTGATCCTTCTACAATGTGACAGCCCTTTAGATATTTGTAGACAGCTATTAAGTCTCCTCTCAGTCTTCTCTTTTGCAAACTAAACATTCCCAAATCCTGCAACCTTTCCTCATAAGACAGGGTTTGCAGACCGGTCACCATTCTGGTCGCTCTTTTCTGAACTTGCTCCAGTTTGTTGATGTCTTTTTTAAAATGTGGTGCCCAAAACTGGACACAATATTCCAGATGAGGTCTGACCAAAGAGGAGTAGAGGGAAATAATGACTTCACGTGATCTAGACTGTATGCTTCTGTTAATACATCCTAGAATTGCATTTGCCTTTTTTGCTGCTGCATCACACTGTTGACTCATATTCAGTCTGTGATCTATTAGTATACCCAAGTCTTTTTCACATGTGCTGTCACTTAGCCCTATTCCTCCCATTCTATATATGCTTTTTTCATTTTTATTGCCCAGATGTAGTACTTTGCATTTCTCCCTGTTAAAAACCATTATGTTAGTTGCTGCCCACTTCTCCAGTTTATTTATATCTTTTTGAATCCTCTCTCTCTTCTCTAGTATTAGCTATCCCTCCTAGCTTTGTGTCATCAGCAAATTTAATCAGTTTACCCTCAATTCCTTCATCTAAATCGTTGATAAAGATGTTGAACAATACAGGGCCCAGGACAGAGCCCTGTGGTACCCCACTTGAGACATTCTTCCAACTGGATGTGCAGCCATTTACGACCACTCTTTGGGTCCGATCACTAAGCCAGTTATGAATCCACCTAACAGTTGCCTTGTCCATTCCATACTTAGCCATTTTTTCAATAAGGATTGTATGAGAGACTTTGTCAAATGCTTTGCTGAAGTCAAGATATACTATATCTACAGCATTTCCTTGATCCACCCAATCCGTGATACCGTCATAGAAGGAAATTAAGTTAGTCTGACATGACTTATTAGCTACAAACCCATGCTGACTCTGTTTAATCACTTCATTCTTATCCAGGTATTGACATACATGTTGTTTAATAATTTGTTCAAAGATCTTTCCTGGTATAGATGTCAGACTCACCGGCCTATAGTTGCCTGGGTCCACCTTCTTCCCCTTTTTGAAGATAGGAACAACATTTGCTCTTCTCCAGTCTTCTGGCACTTCTCCTGTTCTCCAAGAATTTTCAAAGATTATGGAGAGGGGTTCAAAAATTTCTTCTGCTATCTCCTTCAGTACTCTGGGGTGTAATTCATCTGGACCTGGAGACTTGAATTCATTTAGGTTAGCTAAGTGTTTCCTCACTATCTTTCTGTTTATAGATATCCTGGATTCTTCTATTCCCTTAATAGGACAGTGAATAACAGTTGATGTTACATTTCCTTTCTGAGAGAAAACAGATGCAAAATAGGAATTTAAAAGTTCAGCCTTCTCAACATCCTGTCTTACCATTTCATCATTTTCATCCTGTAAAAATCCTATAGCATCTTTGACTTTTCTTTTACTTTTGACATATCCCCAAAATCCTTTATTATTGCTTCTGACATCTCTTGCAAGCCTCAATTCATTTTCAGCTTTAGATAATCTGATTTGTGCCCTGCAGGTTCTGCAGACAGCATTATATTCTTCTTTAGATATGCCTCCCTCTTTCCATTTTATAAACATTTTTTTCTTCCTTTTTAGCATGTGCTTAAGTTCTGTGTTCATCCATCCTGGTTTCCTTAAATGCTTCCTATTCTTCCCTCTTTTCGGAATTGTTAACAACTGTGCTTTGAGAATTTCATTTTTCAAGATTTCCCATCCTTCCTGGACATTTTTGTCTTTAAGGATATCCAGCCATTGGATCCCTCCAATTCTCTTTCTGAATCCCTTAAAATCTGCCTTTCTGAAATCTAACCTTGACGTCTGAGTCTTCACAGGTCTTCCGCCTATAGTTTTCCAAAATTCTAAAATAGCATGGTCGCTACCTCCTAGGGTCCCAGCCACTTTTACCTCCTCAACCATTTCCTCCCTGTTTATAAGGATTAGATCCAAGGTAGCAGTTCCCCTTGTTTTCTCCCTTACCTTTTGGAAGATAAAGTTGTCAGCAAGAGAGGATAAGAATTTCCTTGACCTGTTAGTTTTGCCTGAGAGAGATTCCCAACAAATGTCTGGATAGTTGAAATCTCCCATGACAACTATGTCATATTTTTTTGAGAACTTGGCCATTTGATGCATAAAGAGTTCATCCATATCTTCAGCTTGCACAGGCGGCCTGTAGTAAATGCCTACAATCGTGTCCTTTCCATTGTTCTGTCCTTGTATTCTTACCCAAACAGTTTCCACAGAACTCCCAGTCTCTGAAGCTTCAATCTCTGTGCAGATATACGCGTTTCTAACATACAATGCGACACCCCCTCCTCGTTTATCAAGTCTGTTTCTTGCAAATAAGTTGTATCCTTCTAGTCTTGTATTCCAATCATGTGTATTGTCCCACCAAGTTTCAGTGATTCCAATGACATCATATTTCTTTTCCTGTGTTAGTAGTTCCAATTCTCCTTGTTTGTTGCCCATGCTTTGTGCATTAGTATAGAAACATTTTAGTTTGTGATTGGTTTCTCTTTCTCCAATATTTGTATTAATTAGATTCTTTCGTCTTTGTTCTTCCTTTCCACTTCTAATAGCAGAGTTCTCAATAGCATTTGTCAGGTGTATGGCTTTTTCTGGCCTTTTGCTTCCCTTCCCATGTTGTTCTAGTTTAAAGCTCTCCTTACAAGTGTAGCAAGGCGACTTCCAAATACATGCTTTCCAGTCTTCGTAAGGTGCACCCCATCTCTAGCAAGTAGTCCATCGTATAAGTAGTTCATTCCGTGATCCAGAAATCCAAATCGTTGCTGACGGCACCATCGACGTAGCCAGTTGTTCACCTGCAGAATCTTATTCCACCTCCTTGTTCCATGGCCATCCACTGGGAGGATGGAAGAGAAGACCACCTGCGCTCCCAGTTCTTTCACTTTCTTGCCTAAGTCTTCAAAGTCTCTGCAGATGGTTTCCAGGTCGTTTCTTGCGGTGTCATTTATCCCCACATGTAGTAGCAGGAATGGGTAGTCATCTGTAGGTCTGAAGAGTCCTGATATCCTGTCAGACACATCTTTAATTTTTGCACCTGGAAGACAGCACATTTCTCTTGAAGTTATATCCGGTTTGCAGATAGCGGCCTCAGTTCCTCTCAACAGGGAATCCCCCATGACCACCACTCTCCGTTTCTTCTTCACAACATTTTTCTTTCTCCATCCAGGAGGACTCTGAAGGCGTATAAGGTTGCTGTTTGTTGGCAAAGTCTTATCCTGATGTATTTCTTCATCGTTTTCCTGCGTGAGAGCCTGGTACTGGTTTCTGAGCAGTATGGGTGCTGACTGCCTCCTGATCCTCCTGCTTCTCTGGGTCACATGTCTCCATTCCTCTGTTTCTTCAGGTGCACTTTGAATTTCTTCTCTTTCTGTAACATGAAGAGATAATTCTGCTCTGTCCAAGAACTCTTCACCTTCCTTAATGATCTTCAGCGTAGCTAACCTCTCTTCGAGATTTTGTAACTTTTCCTCCAACAGGGACACAAGCTTGCATTTGTGGCATGTGAAGTTTGGCTTTTCCACAGGTAAATCTGTGAACATGTAGCAAGAAATGCAGCTCACCAAATGGCTCCTGGCCTCTTCCATCTTGAGATTTCTTAAAAACAATGAAAGATGAGCCAAAATGTCGGCGCGTGGTTTTTCCGATTTCCTCTTTTTAGCTGCAACGGCCAAAACCCAGTGATCGTTGAGCTCGCGGAGACTCTTCACTTATCCCAGAAGGCACTGGGAATATGCAAATGATCTCCTCAAGACTCTTCCCCTGGTTTTCTGATTTCCTCTTTTCAGCTGCAACGGCCAAAACCCAGTGATCGTTGAGCTCACGGAGACTCTTCACTTATCCCAGAAGGCACTGGGAATATGCAAATGATCTCCTCAAGACTCTTCCCCTGGTTAGGTGATGTCCTGTACCTTAGCGTTCATCCTGTATAATGTTATAGAAAATGTCTATAAACTTTATTTCTGTACAGAATTTTTCTTTAACTTGCAATATATAATAGATTAATAGGCCTGACGAAGGACACAGTAATGCAAAACAGCCTACTCACACCAATGATCTCCCGTTGTATCCTAGATGTTATTTTTGTATCCAAATAAAGATATAAGACACTTATGGGGAGTGCCGCTTTTCTTCTTTCCTATATCTGAGTACCAACTATGTGTAATTTTGACAGAGTTTACTTTACAATACAATTTATTTGGTCATACTACACTCAAGACATTTAGTAGTAGCCTACCCACTGCCTCCACACATATAGCAGAATTAGACAGTTACATTTAGACTTAGTATACAGCTGCCATTACTTACAGTGATACTGAATAACTCCACATAACGTTTAGCTGATCTAGTAGGATTTTCCTGACATATTCTTAGTTGAGTTTTACAAAAAAAAAGCCATGATCCATAAACAGCTTACAACATAGCAAAGGGATAGCCTTGTTGAAAGCTAGTCTGCTAAAAAGATGAAGGTGAAGAGAAATTACACCTTCCAGAATGACAATGACCCAAATTATACCTTCAAATCAACAAAAGAATGGCTTTGCCAGAAGAAGATCAAAGTTTTGGAATGGTCCAGCCAGTGCCCAGACCTGAATCCAGCTGAAAGACTGTTTCATGACCAGAAGAGGGTGCCAGTAATGCCAATAATGCAATAGCAAAGTTGGTATAATGCTTGAATGTGTTTAACAGTTCCAGTGGTGGATGAACAGATAATATTCCAATATTTCATTCAAACATTTTTCCTCAAGGAATCTCTAGTGAAAACCATTAAGAATAAAGATGGAAATTTGCAAATTTAAGTCACTGGATAATGGCAAAGGTTGAAGAACTTAAGAAAAACCTTTTGCTTTTGTCACCATTTTCCGAGACCCCTTAAGTTTTTATTTTGCAGTTGATTCAGCTGTGTGAGGGCTTTTTTTGCAGTGTAATTTGATGTTTTTATTGATCTTATTTTGGGATGCGTATGACGTTTAGATGGCTTATTATTGCATTTTTTAAGAGTTGTGGAAACCAAAGGAATACTGGAATTTTGAGGGGAGATTCAAATATATTTATTTTCTTTATCATTTAATATTTTTGAATTTTTTTCCACTTTATACTGTATCTCTTAGTCTCCTTAGGGGACTTGAACCTGCTATCATCATATCGCTTGCACTACTATCTCTCTATATAAAAATCAATGTGTGTGTGCATGTGTGTGTGTGTGTGTGTGTATGTGTATCAGCAACCAATCACTAAGCATCTCTCATTTCAGCAGAGCTGGTTAACAGTAGCTGAGCTGTGATTGGTTGCTATGCGCAAGTTTTCCCATTTGACAACACCTCAGCAGACACTGACACGGTGGGAGAAATCTGGCATCCCCAGGAACATAAGCTCCAGCCATCGTCTGTCCCCCAGAAAGGAGCAGTGAGTACATGACAGAAATGAATCCCCCCTCCCGTGACGTATTAACCCCTTAACGACCGCCGATACGCCTTTTAACGGTGGTAATTAAGGGTACTTAAACCACAGCGCCGTTAATTCACGGCGCTGTGGAGAAAGTAAATAGCACCCCCAGTGTCGGATTTTCTCCGGGGTCTCGGCTACCAGGGGTAGCCGAGATCCCAGAGAACATGAATCGGGTCGGTTTTCACCGACCCGGCTTTTGTGATCGCCGCTATTAACCCTATAACGGCGACCGCAAAAACAAAAAAGCCGTGGTTTTGCATTTCATTTCTCTTTCCTCTGATGTGATCGCACATCAGAGGAGAGAGAAATAAAGTCCCCGATCCCCCCTGTACCTCCCTGTGGTCCTCTGTCCCCTTCCGGTGGTCCTGGGTCCCTGCGGCTTCCTCCGGTGGGTGCCGCCATCTTGGATCCAGAGAAAATGGTGGGCGCATGCGCAGTGCACCCGCCGGGAATCTACAGGCTCTGGCCGGCAGATTCCATTTTTTCATTTTGAGCTCCATGATAAACAATCATAGTGATCAAAATAAAAAAATAGTAAATAGCCCCCCTGTTTATCACCCCCTTAGATAGGCAAACATAATGAAATAAAGAAAATAATTTTTTTTCATTTTTCCATTAGGGCTAGGGTTAGGGCTAGGGTTAGAATTAGGGTTGGAATTAGGGTTAGGGTTGGAATTAGGGTTAGGGATAGGGTTAGGGCAAATTAGGATTAGGGTTAGAATTAGGATTAGGGATTAGGGTTAGAGGTGTGTTGGGTTAGGGTTGGAGCAAGAATTGAGGGGTTTCCACTATTTACCAACTTTGGGGGGAAATAAAAAAATTGGGGGCTAAAAAAAAATTTTCACTTCTGTGGGAAAAAAAGACTTTATTTTCACCGCTCTGCATTATAAACTTCTGTGAAGCACTTGGGGGTTCAAAGTGCTCACCACACATCTAGATCAGCTCCTTGGGGGGTCTAGGTTCCAAAATATCACTTGTGGGGGGTTTATACTGTTTAGGCACATCAGGGGCTCTGCAAATGCAACATGACACCCACAGTACATTCCATAAAAGTCTGCATTCCAAAATGGCGCTCCTTCCCTTTCGAGCTCTCCCATGCGCCCAAACAGTGATCCCCCCCCACATATGGGGTATCAGTGTACTGAGGACAAATTGACCAACAACTTTTGTGGTCCAATTTCTCCTGTTACCCTTAGGAAAATAAAAAATAGCGGGCTAAAAAATCATTTTTGAGGAAAAAAAATTATTTTTAATTTTCACGGCTCTACGTCTATAAATTTCTGTGAAGCACTTGGGGGTTCAAAGTGCTCACCACATATCTAGATAAGCTCCTTCAGGGGTCTAGTTTCCAAAATGGGGTCACTTGTGGGGGGTTTATACTATTTAGGCACGTCAGTGGCTCTGCAAACGCAACATGACACCCGCAGACCATTCCATCAAAGTCTGCATTCCAAAATGGCGCTCCTGTCCTTTTGAGCTCTCACATGCGCCCAAACAGTGGTTCCCCACCACATATGGGGTATCATCGTACTCAGGACAAATTGCACAACAACTTTTGTGGTCCAATTTCTCCTGTTACACTTGATAAAATAAATCATAGCGGGCTAAAAAAATCATTTATGAGGGAAAAAAAGTGATTTTTTATTTTAACTGCTCTGTGTTATAAACTTCTGTGAAGCACTTCAGCGGCTCTCCAAAAGCGACATGGTGTCCAATCTCAATTCCAGCCAATTCTGCTTTGAAAAAGTCAAACGGTACTCCTTCCCTTCTGAGCTCTGCCGTGCGCCCAAACAGTGGTTTACCCCCACATATGGGGTATCAGAGTACTCAGGAGAAATCTCACAACAACTGTGGGGGTATGATTTCTCCTGTTACACTTGTAAAAATAAAAATTTGGGGGCGAAAATATCATTTTTGTGGAAAAAAATGATTTTTTATTTTCACGGCTCTACGTTATAAACTTCTGTGAAGCACTTGAAGGTTCAAAGTGCTCATCACACATCTAGATAAGTTCCTTAAGGGGTCTAGTTTGCAAAATCAAGTCACTTGTTGGGAGCTTCCACTGTTTAGGAACATTAGGGACTCTCCGAATGCAACATGGCATCCGATCTCAATTGCAGCCAATTCTGCACTGAAAAAGGTCAAACGGCGCTCCTTCCCTTGCGAGCTCTGCCATGCGCTGAAAAAGTGGTTTACCCCCACATATGGGGTATTGGCGTATTCAGGAGAAATTGCACAACAAATTTTATGGTTTATTTTCTCTTTTACCACTTGTGAAAATAAAAAAAATTGGTTCTGAAGTAAATTTTTTGCAAAAAAAGTTAAATGTTAATTTTTTTCTTCCACATTGCTTTAGTTCCTGTGAAGCACGTAAAGGGTTAATAAACTTCTTGAATATGGTTTTGAGCACCTTGAGGAGTCTAGTTTTTAGAATGGTGTCACTTTTGGGTATTTTTTGTCATGTACACCCCTCAAAATGACTTTAAATTTGATGTAGTCCCTAAAAAAAATGGTTTTGTAGATTGTTGTAAAAATGAGAAATCGCTTGTAGCATAGTAACATAACATAGTTTTGGAGGCTGAAGGAAGACCTTATGTCCATCTAGTTCAGCCTATTTTTAGTGCAGCTGTTCTGCATTGTTGATCCTGGGGAAGGCAAAAAACCCACAGAGTAGAAGCTAATTTTCTCCATAGGGAAAAAAATTCCTTCCCCTAAGCTGGGTCAACCATCTACCTATAATATTATGTTATTCGTAACCTTCTATACTGTTACTCACAAGAAAAGCATCCAATCCTTTCTTAAATTCATTCAGTGAGTTGGCCATCACCACTTCCTCAGGAAGAGAATTCCAGAGCCTCACTGCTCTTACCATGAAGAACCCTCTTCTATGCTGGTGCAGAAATTGTCTTTCCTCCAAATGAAGAGAATGCCCCCTTGTTCTTGTCACAGTCCTTGGTACAAACAGTTCATTGGAGAGATCTCTGTATTGCCCTCTGATATACTTGTACATATATATTAAGTCTCCCCTAAGTCTTCTCTTTTCTAGAGTAAATAGACCTAATTTTGATAACCTTTCTGGGTACTGTAGTGAACCAACACCATTTATCATTTTAGTAGCCCGCCTTTGAACCCTTTCAAGTTCAGTAATGTCTTTCTTGAGCACCGGTGTCCAAAATTGCACACAATACTCCAAGTGTGGTCTGATGAGTGATTTGTACAGAGTTAGAATTATGTTTTCATCTCGTGTCCCCAGACCTCTTCTAATGCATCCCATGACCCTATTTGCTTTGGTGGCAGCTGCCTGACACTGGGCACTCCAATTTAGCTTCTTATTGACTAAGATGCCTAAGTCTTTTTCCATGTCTGATTTCCCCAGCAGTTTTCCATTTAGTAAGTAATTGTAGCATCTGTTTCTCCTTCCCATGTGCATAACCTTACACTTATCTGTGTTAAACCTCATTTGCTATTTTTCAGCCCAATTCTCCAATTTACTCAAATCTGTCTATAGTTGCAAACTGTCCTCCTTTGTGTTAACTACCTTACATATATTAAATAGTAGGGGGCCCAATACAGAACCCTGTGGTACCCCACTAGTAACCCTGGCCCAATCTGAGTATGCCCCATTAATAACCACTCTTTGTTTTCTATCACTAAACCAGCTACCTACCCATCTACACACATTTTCCCCTAGCCCAAGCTTTCTCATCTTACTTACCAATCTTTTATGTGGGACAGTGTCAAATGCTTTAGAGAAGTCGAGATAAATGACATCCAATGATTCTCCTTGGTCCATTTGAGAGCTTACATCCTCATAGAAGCTGATCAGGTTAGTTTGACAGGAGCGATCCTTCATAAATCCATGTTGATATGGAGTTAAACATTTATTAACATTGAGATATTCCATAATGGTATCCCTTAGAAACCCTTCAAAAATTTTACCCACAACAGATGTTAAGCTTACCGGCCTATAGTTTCCAGGTTCCCTTTTACACCCCTTTTTGAATATTGGTACCACATTTGCTTGCTGCCAATCAAAAGGAACAGACCCTGTTTCTATAGAGTATCTAAATATAAGGAATAGAGGCCTGTCTATCACATTACTTAACTCCCTTAATACCCAAGGGTGAATGCCATCAGGGCCTGGTGATTTGTCAATTTTAATCTTACTAAGGCGGTTCTGCACTTCTTCCTGGGTTAGGCAAGTAATACTTAATGGGGAGTTTACATTATCACTCTGCATTTCCCCTGGCAAATCCTTTTCCTGTGTGAACACTGTTGAGAAAAAAAGTAGTTAAAACATTTGCTTTTCCCACATCTCTCTCTATGATTTCACCCTCATTGTTCTTTAAAGGGCCGACACCATCAATTTTAATCTTTTTACTGTTTATATAATTAAAGAATAGTTTGGGGTTTGTTTTACTTTCCTTAGCAATGAGTCTCTCAGTTTCCACTTTTGCTAAATGTATTTGTTTTTTCACACATTTTATTTTTTTCTCTATAACTTTTTAATGCTTCTTCATTGCCTTCTTGTTTTAGCTTCCTAAATGCCTTATTCTTGTTATTTATTGCCCTTTTTACATCCTTATTTAGCCACATTGGTGTTCTCCTATTCCTAGCCCTTTTATTTCTGTACGGTATGGCTAGCTTGCAGTGGGTGTGTAAAACTGATTTAAATATTTCCCATTTATTTTCTGTGCTCCTATTTTTGAGGACATTGTCCCAATCAATTCGGCGAAGGTCCTTTCTAAGCTGATCAAACTTTACTTTCCTGAAATCCAGCATTTTTGTAACCCCCTTCCAGGGCACCTTACTGAAGGAAAAGTGGAATTGTATTATATTGTGGTCACTGTTCCCTAGGTGCCCATCGACTCGTACTTCTGTTATTCTGTCTGGCCTGTTGCTTAAAAGTTGCTTAAAATTAAGTCCAGAAGGGCTGTCCCTCTAGTTGGGCCCTGCACAAGTTGTGACAGATAATTATCCTTGGTCACTGACAGAAATTGGTTTCCTTTCTGAGATACGCAGGTTTCAGTTTCCCAGTCTATGTCGGGGTAATTGAAGTCCCCCATAATAATTACCTCATTGTGATTTGCTGCTTGTCTATTTGTTTCAATAATACATTTTCAGTGGTTTCTGTTATATTTGGTGGCTTATAACAAACCCCTATGAGGATTTTATTACTTTTCCCTCCTTGTATCTCCACCCATAGAGACTCCACCTCTTCATTTCCCTCTTGTATATCTTCTCTTAGTGTGGGCTTTAAAGTGGACATTATATATAGACAGACTCCACCCCCTTTCCTTTTTTTATGATCCCTCTTAAACAATTCATATCCTTGCAAGTTAGCCGCCCAGTCATAGCTGTCGTCTAACCATGTCTCAGTTATTCCTACTATGTCGTATTTTTGATCATACATTACCAACTCCAGATCTTCAATCTTATTGGTCAGGCTTCTTGCGTTGGTCAGCATGCAGGAAAGAAGTTTTGCTTCATTTTTCTTAGCTTCCTTCTGAGTACCCTGTCTTGGGTCCTCTTTACCACATCTAGTATCCTTGATTAGTTTGTCCTTCTGCTGCATGTTCTTGTCTGCTGTTTTTCCTCCCATCCCCTCTTCTTCTGGTATAAAGCCCTCCCGATGAGTGTGGCAAGTCTTCTAGCGAATGTGTGTTTCCCAGGTTTTGTGAGGTGTATCCCATCTCTTGCGAGAAGTCCATCGTAGAGGTAATTCACGCCATGGTCCAAGAATCCAAATCCTTGCTGCCTGCACCACCGTCGTAGCCAGTTGTTCACCTCTAGTATCCTATTCCATCTTCTGATGCCATGGCCATCGACTGGGAGGATTGATGAAAAAACAACCTGTATGTTCCGTTCCTTTATTTTCTTCCCCAGAATATCAAAGTCTTCGCAGATAGTTGGTAGGTCATTTCTTGCCGTGTCGTTTGTGCCTACATGTATCAGTAGGAAAGGGTAGTCGTCCTTGGATTTGAGGATAGTTGGTATCCTGTTGGCCACAGCCTTGACTTTTGCTCCTAGGAGGCAGCATACTTCTCGTGCGGTTATGTCCGGCCTGCAGATAGTCAAATTTTAACCCTTATAACTTCCTAACAAAAAAAATTTTGTTTCCAAAATTGTGCTGATGTAAAGTAGGCATGTGGGAAATGTTATTTATTAAGAAATTTATGTGACACATCTCTCTGATTTAAGGGCATAAAAATTTAAAGTTTTAAAATTGCAAAATTTTCAAAATTTTCGCCATATTTCCATTTTTTTCATAAATAAACACAAAACATATTGAATAAATTTTACCACTAACATGAAGTACAATATGTCACAAAAAACAATCTCAGAATCAGCTGGATCCATTAAAGCATTCCAGAGTTATAACCTCATAAAGTGACAGTGGACAGAATTGTAAAAATGGGCCTGGTCATTTAGCTGTAAAATGACTGTCACTAAGGGGTTAAGTGACCCTCATGAATGTAGGAAAGTGCACATATTAAATGTCATGTGGATTTAATATTTTCTCACAGACACTTTTATGCATTATTGATGTGTTACTGTGCTTTGATTTCTGTGAGTTTTTTAAAGTGCTACTTTCCCCATAATTCGCCTGAATATACCCATATAACATGTAATGCTTTTACCATAACATAACAACCCATTAAATATGATACTATACTGCATACAGATGCTGTACATCCATGAGCAACTCAGCCAGACAAATTACAAGTTGACCTGGGATCTTAGTGAACCATGTTTCTGTGCAATTTCACTATTCTACTTTTACTGGCTTTGTCGGGATGATGTGGGATATTAGGGGTAGTAGTCCGGTGGCTCTGGCTGACGGGATGATGTGGGATATTATAGTGAATGTGGCTATGCGGAGTGGGCGGGGCTCTACACTCAGCTTTATTTATATACAGTATAACGATGTGGACTATTAGGGGTAGTAGTCAGGTGGCTATGGCTGACGGGATGATGTGGGATATTAGGGGTAGTAGTCCAGCGGCTGTATTGGGATGATGTGGGATATTAGGGGTAGTAGTCCGGTGGCTATGGCTGATGGGATGATGTGGGATATTAGTAGTCCGGTGGCTCTGGCTGACAGGACGGTATGGGATGGGATATTAGGGGTAGTAGTCTGGTAGCTCTGGCTCACTGGATGATGTGGGATATAATAGTGAATGTGGCTTTGTGGCGTGGGCTGGGTTATACACTCAGCTTTGCACACTAACTAACTGTAACCGTAACCGTAGTTAGTTACTATGTCCGGGCAGCGTCGGGCTCTTCCGCTAGTGCTATATATAGTACAAATCTCACTCTCCTATGAATGCCAGCCAGAAGCTGATGTTTACAGGAGTACTTTCATGAAAGGTAACTCATTGGAGGCCACATTCCCTATCTTTCTTGAAGTACAAAAGTCTGGGATCTCTGTCTCTCCCTCTCCCCTCTCCTTCTAGCTCTCACCTATTCCTTCTCTCCATCTCCCAAACCACAGGCAGCATGAATCAGAACCTGGCTACACATTTGCAGACAAGTATGTGTTTCTCTGAAATGCTCTGATGTATCATAGAAAATATAACTTAAAGATCTGTCTGAGGACCATAGGAATAGAAAAAAATATAATGACACGTCACTCCTCAAATTATGGTGGTGCCTAGATAAGGGTAACCAACCCTTAATCAATGTAAAAAATTAATCTGGCACTCAAAAGATCAATGCTAATAATGAATATTTTATTTTATTTCAGAGGGCATAATCCAAAAAAACATGATGTTTCGGTCTATTTGTTGACCTTCATCAGACGGTTTAAGACTGAAGCCCATTAGAAGAGAGAAATCACGGGAGAATCAAGAATAGGTCATAGGAGACAATCTGATGCAGCATTGATCTTTTGAGTGCCAGATTAATTTTTTACATAGGAATAGAAAAGACCAGACTGGCACCACCCCATAACTTTTATATTTTTTTCTTCACATAGCCATTTGAAGGCTTGATTTTTGTGAGATGAGTTGTGTTTTTGATTGACACACAAGTATATCATTCAATGTATTGGAAAATGGGAAAAAATTGCCATGAAATTGTGCAGTTTTTTTAATGCCATTTATTGTGCTGTAAAAATGACTGGGTGATATGGTTCTCCAGGTCAGCACAATTACAGTGATCCCAAACTTGTATACAGAGGGGAAAAGAAGTATTTGATCTCTTGCTGATTTTGTAAGTTTACCCACTGACAAAGACATGAACAGTCTATAATTTTAAGGGTAGGTTAATTTTAACATTGAGAGATAGAATATCAAAAATAAAATCCAGAAAATCACATTGTATAAATTATATAAATGTATTTGTATTTTGCATTGAGAAATAAGTATTTGATCCTTCTAGCAAACAAGACTTAATATTGGTGGCAAAACCCTTGTTGGCAAGCACAGCAGTTAGATTTTTTTTGTAGTTGATGATGAGTTTTACGCACATGTCAGGAGGAATTTTGATCCACTCCTCTTTGCAGATCGTCTCTAAATCATTAAGATTTTGATGCTGTCATTTGGCAACTCGGAGCTTCAACTCCCTCCATAAGTTTTCTATGGGATTAAGGTCTAGAGACTGGCTAGGCCACTTCATGACCTTAATGTGCTTCTTTTTGAGCCACTCCTTTGTTACTTTGGCTGTATGCTTTGGGTCATTGTCTTGCTGGAAGACCCAGCCACGACCCATTTTTAATGTCCTGGCGGAGGGAAGGAGGTTGTCACTCAGGATTTTATGGTACATGGCTCCATCCATTCTCCCATTGATGTGGTGAAGTAGTCCTATGCCTTTAGCAGAGAAACATCCCCAAAACAAAATGTTTCCACCTCCATGCTTGACAGTGGAGATGGTGTTCTTTGGGTCACATTTCTCTTCCTCCAAACACGGTGAGTTGAGTTAATGCCAATTTTTGTCTCATCTGACCACAGCACCTTCTCCCAATCACTCACAGAATCATCCAGGTGTTCATTGGCAAACTTCAGACTGGCCTGCACATGTGCCTTCTTGAGCAGGGGGACCTTATGGGCACTGCAAGATTTTAAATCTTTACGGCGTAATGTGTTACCAATGGTTTTCTTGGTAACTGTGGTCCCAGCTGCCTTGAGATCATTAACAATATTCCCCCCGTGTAGTTTTAGGCTGATCTCTCACCTTCCTCATGATCAAGGATACACACCAGATGAGATTTTAAATGGTGCCTCAGATCGATGACGATTGACAGTCATTTTGTTTTTCTTCCATTTTCTTACTATTGCACCAACAGTTGTCTTCTTCTCACCCAGCGCTTTACGTATGGTTTTGTAGCCCATTCCAGCTTTGTGGAGGTCTATGATCTTGCCCCTGACATCCTTAGAAAGCTCTTTGGTCTTGTCCATGTTGTAGAGGTTAGAGTCTGACTGATTGAGTCTGTGGACAGGAGTCTTTCATAAAGGTGACGAGTTGATTAGGAGCGTCTTACTGGTCTGTAGGATCCGGAACTCTTAATGGTTATTAGGGGATCAATACTTATTTCTCACTTCAAAATGCAAATCTATATAATGTGATTTTCTGGATTATGTTTTTGATATTCTATCTCTCAATGTTAAAATTAACCTACCCTTAAAATTATAGACTGTTCATGTCTGTCAGTGGGCAACCTTACAAAATCAGCAAGGGATCAAATACTAATTTCCCACACAATATATATTTTTTCACGTTGTGAAAAAAAATTGGAAATTCCTAAAATTTTATTTTGTTTGTTACACCTTTTTCCAAGACTCATAATGTTTTCATTTTTACATCAATGTGGCTGTGTGAGGACTTGTTTTTTGCTTGGCAAGCCTAAGTTTTAATTGATTCCATATTGGGATAGGCAGGATGTCTTGATTGATTTTTAGAGAATTATTTTGCAATTTTGCAGTGTTGTGGTGAGCAAAAATCTGAAATTTTGGTTTTGAAATGTTTTCTCTTTAAAGCATTTACCAATTCGGTTAATTAAATTAATATTTTGATAGATTGGACTTTTCTTGATGCAAATATACTGTAAGATGGCAGCTAGGCAGGTCGTTAATGGGAGGTATGTGTCCCTGAAGTGCCAAGCCTCGATGATGTAGGACTCACAGAAGCAGGCTCCAGCACAGATAGTGCTGAGAGGTGTTTAATGAGCCTGGATTATGTGTCCGGGTTTTATGAGAAGCTGAAAGAGCTGGGTGGGACCAGCTGCTCACTTGCCTCCAGTCCAGGTCTTGGATAGGCTGTCTCAATTGGTCTTTGTGTATGCTGCGGTGAGCTTTTAATAAACAAGCAATAACACAGCTTTGCAACATACAGAAAAGATTATTGTCTACACAGCAGCACTATCCTCTCAGTCAAAGGGGCTTCCAGGTGCCAAGGAAACCCACCACATGGAGGCCAATGAGAATGTGAAATGTAACAGTCCCCCCTCCTAGGCCGCACACTTTAAGGGTGAAGATTAACAGTGTCTTTAAAGGGTAAACAGCAGAGAGTGGAGCTCAGCTCTGCTCGCTGCTGTTAGTAGAAGATGCTGCTTGTGTAACACAGCCATCATCTGCCATGAATTATGTAGGCTCAGCTTCTGAGCCTGCATCAAATATGGGGACCCAAAATTGAACATACCAGTGTAAGGAGATGGACAAAGGCATTTACACAGTTAATGTATCACAGGAAAACATACTATACTATGGGTGCAGCAGTAAGGAGAGTGCAACAGCAGAAATATACGAATGCTAGGTTTGCAGTAAAGAGTAGTCAGGAGAGAAAAGTTGGTATGCTGCACAGTATACATTTCCATATCAGTTGCTCCTGTGTCAGTTTCAGTGTCTCTTTTTGTAAAACACGTTGCTTTGTGGCACCCTTTTTTGCAGGAGCCACATCCTTAAACTAAGTGGCCTACCTGTTACTTTGCTGCCTAATATATCTCAAGACTGATTATATGGTCCCGAGATATACAGTGTCATTCATTACCTGTACTAGTAAGTATTTTCAATGTTATGGCTTCTCAGTATATGTTTAGAACTTTATGAAAATTGCTAAAAGTTTTACTCTGCTTCGACTTTTAATTAGTTACCATAAATTGTGTCATGTGTGCTAAACATTTTTTTAGTACGGTATATATGAATTTTATTATGACTTTGATCATCTCAGGAACATCTAGCGTACTATTGATGTTACTTATTAAATTGGTATTACATTCACTAATTAATGTGCCCATTGTCTTTCGTTACTAATGTTCTGTAGTTCATATTTTATTTGTGCAGGGGTTCAAAGCATTTGACTGGCAACCTAAATTAATGGAGCAATTTTAACTTTAGAACATATTTTGTCAGCACTTTTAAACCTTCAAATGATAACCATGTAGTCTGCCTTAACTGACATTTCTGAAAGAATAGCTTGTTTTCTATTCTATTATCAACTTTGAGTGGTGTTATTGAAAAGTGGAGGTATTTAGGAACCACAGCCCAAAGTGCAGATCACATATAGTTTCAGATTGGGGTCGCACAATGCTGAGAAGTGTAGTGCATAAAAGTCACCAACACTCTGCTGACTTTATAAATGCAGAGCTCCAAAACTCCTCTCACATTAACAGTATAATAACTGTGGTGGACGCTTCATGATATGAGTTTCCAATGGCTGAGCAACTACATGCAAGCCTTACATCACCAAGCACAATGCAAAGTGTTGGATGGAGAGTAAAAGCATGAAACCACTGGATTGTGGAGCTGTGAAAACATGTTCTGAGTAGTAATGAATCATGCTTCTCTATCTGGCAATCTGATAGAAAACTCAGGGATTGGTGAATGCTATAAGAACTTTCCTGGCCCAACTGCATTGTGCCAACTTTAAAGTTTGGTGGAGAAGGGATAATGCCATGGCTTTCTTCCTCAGGAGTTTCCATTTGATTCGTGAAAAATGAATCAGGAGCATCTGAGGAAAGGCATGAGCCTCTGTGTACCTTGCCAGAAATCTTCCACCAGTCACTGACTGGTGGAAGATTTCAGGGGTAAGTAATGCCACAGCTCATGATGAATTGGACGACATGTGCCGTCACGTTCTAGCTCCATCCAGTTTAGCGTAGCTGGGATAAACTGGCATGAAAACTGAGTTGTGTCAAAATTTTGCAATCTTTCAAAGATCTTTCAATTTATGCTATAATTCTGGCAAAATTGCTTTCATGATCGGGAACAATGTTCCTAAGTTTTTAACACATCCGCCCCACAAGGATGATAATAATCAACGTGTAGAATTTTTTAAAGGGGATCTGTCAGTCTGATGAATCCTCCTAAGCCATCTTAATGGGCATGCAGGATATAGTAAGTTGAATAAGATGATAGCTTGATATCCATGGTCCAATGTTTTTTTCAAGGGAAATACATGTTTACTTACAGTATAACTAATTAGCTTTTAAGATTTTTGGGCTGGACACAGATATGCATAAGGATCTGCCTCCAGAAAATATTTTAAATGAAAGGGACATTACAAGTGTGAGACAATTAATGATTGCTGTCACAATCACACAGCTCTGCAGAAAGAGCATGACTAACACAGCACAGAAGAGCTAACACAGTACAGCAGACCTGAACTACTGTATGTTTAATTACACACATTTACAGCAGCACTTGATCTCTCATACCGCTGTCAGCTCAGCTGCACAGCTGCGACTGATTATAACTAATACAGCACAATAGAATTACACCTTGTCTCATTGCAAACACATTTGCAGTGATGTAAACTCTGCTGTACTCCCCTTCGCCCCCCCCCCCCACACACACTGGCTGCTTGTGAGATGGAAGCTGAAGCACTATGACAGGACACCTACAGTGCAAATGTGTTAAGGGCCTGTCACACTAAGAGATATCGCTAGCAATATCGCTATAACTTGTGATGTTATAGCGATATTGCTAGCGATATCGCTGTGTGTGATACTTACCTACAACCCGCTCCCCCGCTGGTTATCGCTGATTGCGCGAGAACAGGCTGGACTGTTTCTCGTCGTCAGCTTCCTGCTGCGCTTCCTGCTGTGACGACGAGCGACGCGTGGAGCCGGGCGGGAGGACGCAGGATCGCCTGGTGTGACAGGTAAGTAGCGACCCCTGTCCCCAGCAATGTCGCTGGTGAGATCTGCCTGTGTGGCAGGTCACTAGCGACCACTTAGCGATGTACCAGGGATCGTGACCGCGTCATATCGCTGGTCGGGATCGCTGGTACATCGCTAAGTGTGACAGTACCTTTAGTATACCAGTAAAGAACTTTGTCTCATTACAATGTTTGCTCTGTTGTGTCTAATCTCACTGCAGAGTTGTGTGATTACGAGAGCAAAGTGTCAGTCATTACATGTCTCACACTGGTAATGCCCCATTCATTGCAAAAATATACTCTGGATTCAGATTCCTTTGTAAAGATGTGTCATTTACATATAAGAAAAACATGGATTTCTCTGGAAAAAAAAAATCAGATCACAAATATCAAGGTATCTGTCATGATCCAACTGGTGAGTGACCTGTGACCAGGGGAACCTTTCCTGGCCCTAACACTCCCTAGCTCGCCCTGTTCCCCGGGATACTTCATATGGCAAGAAACTGGGGCCTCCTCCCTTGCCTTATCTCCTAGTACAGCCCTTCATTTGTCCCCTTCCCCCACCCAAGGAAGAGAGGTGCTACTGTACACCGAAGTACACCCACCCGACAGATAGGGTAACAAAGACAAGGGTAAACTGAAAACTCCACACACACAAAATATACACTCACATATAACAGAGGTATTTACCAGGGTGTGTAGGGAGGGGGAAGAAAGTGAAAAGGGAAGGATAAGGAATTTCCAAGTGTACAAACCAGACAACCGTTGCTAATAAACTCCTCCAGCTCTCATTCTCAAAAAACAACTTCTCCCACTCCAATGTCATGCAGCAAGTACTAACTCTGAGGACTTGGTAATCGAGCCCAGATTACATAGGGAAAAAGAAATGGCTAAACGAGCACAGCTGAATGTAGAAGTTTCCAATATGGCCAATTAACCCCTGCTCTGCTGGAAGAATTTAACACGTTTAATACTCTGGAGAAGTGCTTCTTCTCAGCGTAGAAGGAGCAACCAGACACTGCGGTCTTCTGGCCCCGCTCCATTGTGGTAACCCCATGACAGTACCCCCTCTTCTACGAGGGACCTCTGGAACCCCAGGGCCAGGTTTATCTAGGTGTGCAACATGAAAAGCCCGAAATGGTCTGGGTGCATGGACGTCAGAGGCCGATACCCTCCTCAGGACCGTACCCCTTCCAATGTACCATTTTATTGAAGTGACCAATGAACAAGACTAGAGTCTAAGACCTTTGCTACCTGGAACTCCAGATTACCATTGATAATGACATGAGAAGGTGGTAGAGGTGAAGGTACTGCAGATTTCACGTATTTGAGAAGCGAACGGTGAAACACATAATGGATTCTAAAGGTAGGTGGTAAAGCAAGGCGGAATGCTACTGGATTGACCATTGGCTAAGATCATATAAGGACCGATAAACCGGGGACCCAGTTTCCATGACAGAACTTTCAGCTTGATGTTCATCAAGGACAGCCATACAAGTCACTAACACACAGGTTCGGACCCACCACACGTCTCCGATCAGCCACACTATTATATTTAGAACCCATCTTTCTCAAATATAGTAGAAAGGGAAGATGAAAACCATTCTTCCTCCAGTAATCTGGAAGGGTCATTACAATAAAAAAAAGCTAAACTGTGGATGAAACCCATATGTCCCGAAAAACGGGGATTTACCAGTTGATTTCGGTAAGTAGGTAACCCAGTTCTCCTGAATCTCAGACATGAAACATCTGAGATATGTCTCTAAATTCTGATTAACCCGTTCAGTCTGCCCATTAGACTGCAGGTGAAAAGCAAAAGATAAAGACAAATGGATCCACAGGGGTGTGCAAAACACTGTCCAAAATTTGGAGATAACTGCACCCCCCAATCAGAAAAAATATCGGTAGGAATCCCATGCAGTCTAATTATTTCCCTGAGAAAAATTTGTGCCAGAGATTTGACCTTAGGCAAAGCTGGTAAAGCAATAAAATGAAACATTTTACTGAATCTGTCCACCACCACCAGGATTACAGTGTTCCCTGTAGACACGGGTAGGTCCGTAATAAAATCGACTGACAAATGAGCTCAAGGTCTGCTGGGATCTTCAGTGATTAGAGAGCCAATGAGGTATGAGTATGAAAGGTCTTAGAACAGATATTGCAGGTGACCCGAACATCCTTATGAGCACCTGGCCATCAAAAATGCCGAGTAAGTAGCTCAGCGGTGGCCTTATTCCCAGGATGTTGAGCCAACACCATATCATGATGTTCACTAAGGACCCTAAGAAAGAGATTGACTGGAATGAACAGTTTACCAAGTGAACAGGTAGCAGGAGCATCCCCTGAGCATCAACAACCTCTCTTTCAAGATTGGAGCATATAGATGCCATCTCTACCTCCTTCTGGAGAATAGGAACTGGTTTGCACTTATCTCCTCCCCCAGGAAAGCAATGGGACAGGGCACCTGCCATAACATCTTTACTCCCTGGCTTAAAAGTAGTAAAAAAGTTGAACCTGGTGAAAAATAATGCCCATCTTGCCTGTCGTGGTGTAAGACGCTTCACCAATTACAAGTCTACCAAATTTTTATGATCCGTGATAACCATCACTGGGTGAACTGCTCCGTCCAAAAATTTACGCCAATTCTCAAATGCTCATTTGATAGTTAAGATTTCCTTATTAGCAATATCATAATTTCTCTCAGCTGGTGACAGTTTCTTGGAAAAGTAAGCACACTGTTGCCATTTACTAGGAAGCACACCTTGCGATAATACAGCGATAATACAGCCCCCACTCCATCTCAGATGCATCGACCTCCAAAATTAAAGGCTGAGAGATGTAAGGCTGGACAAGAATCGGTGCAGAAGCAAAACACCTTTTCAACATGTCAAATGCTTCCCTGGCAAGACTGGACCACATGGAGAAGTCCATCCCTTTCTAGGTCATATCTGTGAGAGGTTACTACTGAAAAGTTCTTTATGAATTTATAGTAGTAGTTGGCAAAACCCATGAATCTTTGTAATGCCTACAAATCCTCTGGACAATCTCATTCCAATACCACCCGGATTTTCACTGGATCACGTGAAAACTGGTGGCAGACATTACATATCCAAGGAAAGGGATTTCTTCAACTGAGAACATACACTTTTCAGGTTTAACATGTCCCTGGTGTGACTTAAGGTCAGGTGAATAGATCAGAATATTGGAATATTGTCCAGATAGATCACATTGAACCTGCCTAGCAGGTGACTAAAAATGTCATTAATAAAGTGCTGAAAGACGGTGGGCGTATTTGTCAGCCCAAAAGGCATCACCAGATTCTCATGGTGTCCTTCAGGCATATTGAGCCAAGTCTTCCACTCATCCCCCTCTTTAATGCGGATGAGGTTATACACCCCCCTGAGCTCCATCTTAGAGAACCATTTTGCCCCAACAATTTGATCAGGGATAAGGGGAAGCAGATACGGATCACGGACAGTGATCGCATTGATTTCCCAGAAATCCAGGCAATGACGCAACCCTCCATCTTTTTTCTTGACACAAAAATACCCCACAGCAATGGGAGCTGAGGATGATCTGATATGACCCTTAGGCCGGGGTCACACATGTGAGAAACACAGTACTCGGCACTCAGATTGGAGCGTGCGGCAATACATGGAGCCGCACGTTCTGCTCCTGAGTACCGGCGGCAGTGCCAGGTGTTAACATGTTTCTTGCATGTGTGATCCCGGCCTTAATCAGACTTTCTGTAATATAGTCCTTCATGGCCTGCCTCTCTGGACCTGAGATATCATAGAGTCTGCTCTTTGGCAGCTTGGCTCAAGGTACCAGATTGATGGCACATCCCCAAAGTCTGACAGGTAATTGGGCACGGACTGGGTATCCACCCCTGCCAACTGAATACTCAAACAGTGTCCTTGACAGTAAGTACTCCACTTAGCCACTTCCTGCATCTTCCAATAAATTAAAGGATTGTGCAGTGCAAGCCAAGGAAGTCCCAGTACCACAGGCAAGCCTTCAAGTACATAACAGTTTAACACTTCAGAGTGTATGGCCTCCACCTTTGGCCGCAAATCATGGACCACCTACATAAACTGCTTTAGGGGGGAGGAGTCTATAGCAATAATTGGTATAGGTCTGGACAATTTATGTGGGGCGAGGCCTTGGTCCCGGAAGAACTTAGTGTCGACCAAACTAAACCCCACCCCACTGTCCAGGAAGGCGGAAACGTCCACCTTATTTCCACCCACGTGTAAAGTAGCTGGTATAAAAAAAAAATAAAGCATCTTACCCACCAAGGTAATAAGTATACTCAGGTTGCCAACGTCCCCGCAACCCGGGCCCACTAGTTTTCCAGCGGTTGTTTAAATTGAAGTCAGGAAAGACATGTGATCACAAAGTGACCCTTTTTGCCACAACAGAAACACACACCTCCCTTACGCCAGACAACAGATCCACCACCTCCAGACTGAGGTGCTGTAATTGCCCTGTCAAAGTTGAGATAGGATCCATCACGGATCAGAAAAATTGATTGCAGTCAGAGTTAATGTCACGATTCAACTGACAAGTGACCAGGGTCACCTTTCCTGCCCTTATCACTAACACTAACACTAGGGGGCGCCCTAGCTCACCCTATTCCCCGGAATACTTTAGATGGTGATGACGCAGTGGCCTCCACCCTTGTGTTATCTCCTAGAACAGCCCTTCGTCTGTCCCCTTCCCACTCCCAGGGAAGAGAAGTGCTACTGTGCCACTGCAACATTGCAAAAAAAATGCAATAAGAGGCAATAAAAGCATCATTTCTATTCCAAAATGGTGTCAATAAAGTCAGCTTAGGATGCAAAAAGTAAATCTTCACACAGCCCCATATCCTAAGAAATGAAAACGCTATGAGTGTAGGAAAATGGCGACAAAAGCAAAATTTTTATTTTATTACAAAACTTCAAAATTTTTCTCACCACTTAAACAGAAGAAAAACTACACATTTGGTTTGGTATCTGCGTATTAGTATTGACCTGGAGAATTATATTGCCAAGACAATTTTTCTGTGTTGTAAACATGGTAAATAAAACCTTCCCAAAAATTGTGAAATTACACTTTTTTTCAGTTTCATCGTACTTGAAGTTTTAACGCGCTTTTCAATGCATCGCATGAAAAAATGAATATCATTCAAAAGTACGACTTGTCCCACTGAAAAACAAGCCCACATACGGCTGTAGGGACAAAAAAATAAAAAAGTAATGGTTCATGGAGTAAGGAGAGGAAAAAACGAAAGGGCAAAAATGCAAAATCGCAAGGTCGCTAAGGGGTTAATTGGAAAAGGGGAGTATAGAACAGAACTAGTCATGGATAGGGGGAAATACAAGTATACTTGTCTGAGATTGCGTTGGTGTCACATAGGATGTCTAATACTAGTACATGCGGTGATATGTACATACACACACACGTGGAAAGGATGCATCACTGGTATGACAATACGGATAAAAATGATACGATTTGGGATAATTGCCCTATTAGGACAGTACTGACTGCTGAAGGTATTTTTATACTGTTTCTACTGCATATGTAAATCATTTTTCTCTAGATTTTGAGAACATCGTTGCAGAGAAGGTGCTCCTTTTTACAGTAGAATAATCAGGCTGTGATATGGACTCTGATGACAGATATTACTTTTATTTTCTTATTTACTTTTAATTACTTACATTTTATCGTTTTGGTTGTGTGAAGTTTGTACATTGTTTTTCATGTTGCCTTTTATAGCTTATTAATAATATCAGACGTTAATAGTAGCTGACAAGTAATACTAGTTTTGACAGATGCAGATAAAGACCCAACAGTTTCAGTATCTCAACAAGAAAATTGAATACCTACTCTTCATGATACGTCTTAATTAATTTTATGAATAATTTCCTAATTTTACTGTGTTATTTTAATTATAGTAAACCATTTACCATTCTTTAATTACAGAGGCAAGTACTTTAGAAATTCTCATCAAAGTGTTCGTAGTAAACTGTGCCAAGATTTAATCATACAAGTAATAAAAAGTGTGATTAGCCTTCCCCATTAGCTCCTCTAGAAAACAGCCCTTATTATGAATTATCATTCATGCAGTGAATCAGTGGTAATTATAAAATGATACAACACAAAACAAGAATCTTGTGCTTTTTTGCCTTTTATACCTTTAGGCCACATACACATGTTCAAAAGTTAGTCAGTATTATACATCGGTAATTTTAGGCAAAAACCAGGAGTGGAACGGCAAGAGGAAAAGTATAATGAAAAAAAACATTACCACTTTTGTATTTCTCCCCCAACTCCTGGTTTTGGTTAACAAATACTGAGGTTAAATACTGACCAATTACTGAACATGTGAACGGGGCCTTAATCTTTTACTTTAGCAACACTATTGTAAGTATTTTAGTCTAAGGATCCCGTCACACCAAACGATGCACCAGCGATCCCGACAACGATACGACCTGTCAGGATCGCTGGTGCATCGCTACATGATCGCTGGTGAGCTGCCAAACAGGCAGACACACCAGCGATCAGGACCAGCGAGGACGCTGGTATCCAAGGTAAATATCGGGTAACTAAGCACGCGCGTCGCTTAGTTACCCGCTGTGTACCTTGGATACCAGCGTGCTCACGCTGAGAGCTGGTATCCAAGGTAAATATCGGGTAACTAAACGCGCGGCACTAAGTTACCCGTTGTTTACCTTGGATACCAGCTACCAGCGCAAGCACGCTGGTATCCAAGGTACACAGCGGGTAACTAAGCACTGCGTGCACTTAGTTACCCGCTATTTATTTTGGATACCAGCTCCCAGCATCTGCTTACAGCGCTGGGAGCTCACTGATCATTGGTCTCCCGCTGCCAAACACAGCGATGCGTGCTGGCCAGCGGGAGACCAATGATCAAAAAATGGCCCAGGACATTCCTGCACGATCAGTGATACCCGGCAGGGGGGCCGGTCACTGATGCGTGCCACACACAGCGAGATCGCTGATGCATCACAAAATCAGTGATCTCGCTATGTGTGACAGGCCCCTAAGACCTGTAAACCACACAGGCTGCTAAGTTATGAGATGCTACAAACTGAAGTCCTGTACTAGTAAAAACTCTCTTGCTCTGCACTCATTACCTGTATTAATTGCACCTGTTTAAACTTGTTACCTGAATAAAAGACACCTGTCCACACAATCAATCACACTCAGTAGCGTAACTACCCGGGGGCAGAGGGTGTGGTTGCTCCAGGCCCACTGGTCACAGGGGCCCACACGGAGCTAAGCTACCCTTAACTATATCGGCATGCTGTGCACGCTGATATAGTTAAGCTCTGCGGTAGAGCAGGGAGGCAATCTCCTGCACTACCGCTGTCTGTTCTGTAGAGGGGCATGTTATGCTGCCTCCAGTGGAAACGCCCACATTGCAGACTGTGTGATGTCTGCAGAAGAGGAAGAGTCATCAGGACGCTGCTTCTTCCCTGCTCAGCAGTAAGTAAAGGCCCCGTCACACACAGCGATCTTGCTAGCGAGATCGCTGATTGTAACGTCACAGTGATCTCGCCAGCGAGATCACTGTGTGTGACGGGGATCAGCGACCGGCCCCCCTGCCAGGTATCACTGATCGTGCTCAATCGGCCTGGTCCATTTTTTGATCGTTATTCTCCCTCTGGCCAGCACGCATCGCTGCATGTGGCAGTGAGAGACCAGCAGTGAGAGACCAGCGATCAGCGATGCTGGACGCTGGTTTCTAATGTAAACATTAGGTATCCAGGAGCCGCGGCTCCTGGATACCCGCTGTTTACCTTGGAAACCGGCGTACATGCTGGTTTCCAAGGTAAACAGCGGGTATCCAGGAGCCACGCGGCTCTTAGATACTCGATGTTTTCATTAGAAACCAGCTTGCTCGCTGGTCCTGATCGCTGGAGGGGCTGTCTATGTGACAGCTCACCAGCGATCAGCCTAACGATGTCCCAGCGATCCCATCCATGTCGGATCGTTGGTGGGATCGCTGGGACACTGTTATGTGTAACGGGGGCTTAACAGCTCAGACTGCAGGTGGCTGTATCCGGTTGAGGTGTCTGCACTGTGCAGTGAGGAGGAGGCAGGACACTGCTCCCCTCCTGATAAGACCTGGCAAGATTCTTATATCTGTTTTTTGCTATTTGAGCCACTAGATTTATGGTTGCTGCTTGAACTTTTAAACAGATCAGTGTTAGTCAGTGCAAATTGCCCAAGCATCACCCGATCTGTAAAGGACTTGAACGCAGCCGCCATAAATCTCATCATGTCTCAAAAAGAGCTACAGACAAGACTGGTCAGTATCTGACACCGGCTGCAGGCCACCACAGATGAG
The DNA here is from genome assembly GCF_039654945.1 of Dendrobates tinctorius. Taxonomy (NCBI): domain Eukaryota; kingdom Metazoa; phylum Chordata; class Amphibia; order Anura; family Dendrobatidae; genus Dendrobates; species Dendrobates tinctorius. The sequence continues at coordinate 14,914,944 of NW_027361673.1, forward strand.
GCTATGCTTCTTCACCTCTTCATACATATATATGCAAATTGCCTCTTCAGTTTCACTTTTTACCATCATTTTTCCATGTAAATTTGGTGACTGCAGAGAGTTACTAATTTATTAAAATGATCCCTTTTTTAAAGCTAATAAATACAAGCTTTCTTTAAATATCCATGTATGCATATATCCTGTTATAAAAGATTCAGCCTTGTGTATTTAGACAAAGTCATATACAGCACAACACAGTAGAGGGATGCTGGCACATCGCTCACATCCCGTGTCCGTAATAACAGAGTGTGATTATATGTAAATATACCGCAAACATTGATTGAAAAACAAGAAAACTGTAGTTATGATAGCTGTCAGTTGGGGGTGGGGATCACTATAAGGTTTGCTCTGGGGCTCTAAATTTTCTGTACATTAATATGAAGTCACTTGATTCATGTAGGACATGACTATACTGTATGTTGCAATCAATAACGTGTATGTGTCTGTTAGTGTATGTAACTGTATGTATATGTGTGTGTCTCTGTATGGTTAGGTACAGAAATTCTTAGATAGTGACCGAATTTTTGTGCAGGCCAATATTTTTTATTTTAAATGAAACAACTGAGATGCGATTGAAGTGTAGACTTTCAGGTTTAATTAAAGTGGTTGAACAAAAATATCCTGTGAAAATTTGCAACCTCTTTTCTACAAAACCTCCTCATTCCATGGGCTCAAAAGTAATTGAAAAACTTAACTTTATCATAAATAAAATGTTCATTTTTACTACTCTGGAAGTCATTGGCATCACCAAACACTGGGGTTTCCTCCTTCATGATACTTTTCTAGGCCTTACTGCAGTTGACTTCAGTAGTGACTTGTTTGTGGGTCTTTCTGATTTACGTTTTGTCTTAAGCATGTGAAATGTAGCTCAATGGGGTTGTGATCTAGTGTTTGACTCTGTCATTGCAGAATATGCCACTTCTTTGCATTATCAATCTCCGGAGTTGCTTTTGCAGTATGTTTTGGGTCATCATTATCCATCTGTACTGTGAAGCGTCGTCCAATCAACCTTACAGCATTTGGTTGAACCTGAGCAGAAAGTATATCTCTGTACACTTAAGAATTCATCCGGCTTCAGCTGTCCTCAGTCACATCATCAATAAACACTAGTGACCCAGTGTCATCCGGAGCCATTCATGCCCATGCCATTATACTGCCTTAACTTTGTTTTACAGAGAATGTGGTATACTTTGGATCATGAGCTGTTCAAAGTCTTTTCCATACTTTCTTCTTCCCATCATTCTGGTATAGGTTGATCTCAGTTTCATCTGTTCAAAGAATGCTTTTCCAGAAGTGGGCTGTCTTCTTTAGATGTTTATTTGGGCAAATTCTAATTTGGCTTTTTGATTTTTAAGGCTGATTAATTGTTTACATGTCTTTATTTGCTCTCACAAAGTCTTCTCTTTATGGTAGACATAGATACTAAAATAACTACTTCCTGGAAAGTGTTCTTCACTTGGGTGAACGTTGCAAAGGGGTTGATTTGAAGAGTGAAATTTTCCAACAGAAGTGAAGAAGTGCTGAGATAGAAAGAGAATCCCTGAGTGAGTTAAAACACACCAGGAAATAGAAAAGTTAAGGAATGTACTGCTAGAGAGTATGCCGCCTACTTCTCAAACAAGAAACAGAACATAGAAGAAGGGTGGAAAGCGTAATCAGCAGAGAGATAAACCCTGGATGGTCTTTCACTGACTGGTATAAACGACAGCAGTATTGCTAGACATTCAAAGGAGAAGTTTACTAACAGGAAACATCTTCAGGGGGAAAGTACATATACAGTGACTTAAGTTAAAGGGGCTGAATAATATTGCACGCCCACTTTTCAGTTTTTGAATTTCCACAAAATTTTAAAATAACTAATAAATTTCGCTCAACTTCACAATTGTGTCCCACTTGTTGTTGATTCTTCACCAAAAACTTACATTTGGTATCTTTATGTTTGAAGCATGATATGTGGGAAAAGGTTGAAAAGTTCCAGGGAGCTGAATACTTTCGCAAGGCACTGTAGCTGCACACTAAGGCTGTGTGCACACGTTGCACTTTTTTGCGTTTTACAGCGTTTTTCCGCTGCAGAATCGCCGCAGAAACGCAAAGAAAAAGCATCCCATGCAATCCTATGGGATTCCGCAATGCTGTGCTTATGCTGCGGATTTTTCCACTGCGGAATGGCATAGCGGAAAAATACGCAACATGCTCATTCTTTTTGCGGAATCACTGTGATTCCGCACCCATAGGATTGCATTGAAACACTCACTTTACGCATGTGGCTATGCCCACCATGAGTAAAGTGAGCGCTCAATGTGTGGATGGTACCTAGGGTCTGGAGGAGAAGAGACTCTCCTTCAGGCCCTGGGTACCATAATCCTGTAAAAAAATAGAATAAAAATAAAAATAAAAAATAGAGATATAATCACCCTCCGATGGCCACCGAAGTCCTTCCCGCCTCTCACCACGCTCCCGGCATCTTCCGGTCCCAGTAATTCTTTGCATGAATGACCGCTGATGACGATGCGCTCTCGCGAGCGTGACATCTCAGGTCCTTCGCGCAAAGCATTACTGGGACCGGAAGATGCTAGGAGCGCCGCAGAGCAGATCGGGGGCCGTTGGAAGGTGAGAATAACAATTTTTTTTATTTTTTTTATTATTATTTATTATAACATCCTATCATTTACTACTGATGCTGTATAGGCAGCATCAATAGTAAAAAGTTGGTCACACTTGTCAAGCACTATGCTTGACAAGCGTGACCAACCTGTTAATCACATTTCCAAGCGATGCTTGAAATCGCTTGGAATGCGCAAGTATTCCGCAAGTGAAAAACGCTTACAAAACGCTTGCTTTTCAAAGTAAAAAATGCATGCGAATTTATATGCATTTTACCTGCGGCGGGAGTTGCAGAAATGCTGCCGAGATTTCCGCAGCATTTCTCCATGTGTGCACATAGCCTAAAGGTGATCGCACAGACAAATGAATAAATTAAAACACCTGTTAACCTAAAAAGACTGAAACAAGGATAACAGTCAATAAACCAATGTGAAATGAAAAAAGAAGAAATATGCAGCACTCACCAAAAAAGCTGAAAAACTGTGTGTCTTTATTTCACATGAATTCCATCAACAGATATCTGGACATGCAGGACGTTAGAGGAATGCTAGCGGAGGGAGGTGCCGGACAATGGCCGTTTCGTGATTACTCGTTTCTATGGGTCACCTGGACCCGTAGAAGTGAGTAATCAGGAAACGGCTGTTGTCCGGCACCTTACTCCCCTGGCATTCCTCTAACGTCCTGCATGTCCAGATATCTGTTGATGGAATTCATGTGAAATAAAGACGCACAGTTTTTCAGCTTTATCGGTGAGTGCTGCATATTTCTTTTTTCATTTCACATTGAAATATTCATGTTTTTTCATGCAAGCACCTCCGTTTTTTGACTGAAATATATACCGTAATACTTCAGAAAATAGCTCCATCTGTTAATGTGGTGATTTGTGTGCGCTAGTTTGCCGTTTATCTGTTTCCTCTGCTGGGATCATTTAACAGACAATAAACTGTGTTCCAAATTAGGCAAAAAGAGTTTAGGAGTGATAAGGTTAGAATTTTTTTGTTTGTCATTTAAACTCAGTGATGGTGATGTGTGTCAGGGCTCTTTATATCACTGAAAGCAATTGCAGATACCTGTGCAAATTAGTTTGGTAGGTGTGTCCAAATAAAGGCAAGACTACTTAAGAAGGCTGTTCCACATTATTAAGCAGCCTACATTTTTTGCCAAAATGGGAAAGAAAAAGGATGTGTCGGCTGCTGAGAAGCAACAAATTGTGGAGTATTTAGGTCAAGGCATGACTGCAATCAACATTGCCAAGACACTTCATCGTGATCATCGCACAATCAAGAAGTATGTAGCTGATTCCCAGCACACACATGTGCATGCTGATAAGGAAAAATTGAGGACTCTTTCCAGCAGGCAATTGCGTCAGGTTAAAGAGCAGCTGCAAAAATGCCATGTCATAGCAGCAGACAAGTTTTTGAAGATGCTGGTGCCTCCAACGTCCCCCGAACAACAAGATGCAGGGTCCTTCAGAGATTTGCAGCTGTGCGTAAGCCATCCTGTCGACCACCTCTATCCACTGCACACAGGCAGAAACGGCTCCAGTGGGCCAAACGATACATGAAGACTGACTTCCAAACTGTTTTGTTCACCGATGACTGCCGTGCAACGCTTGATGGTCCAGATGGATGGAGTGGAGGATGGCTGGTTGATGGACACCCCATGAAAACACGGCTAAGGCGCCAACAAGGAGGAGGTGGAGTAATGTTTTGGGCTGGAATCATGGGGAGAGAGATTGTCAGCCCCTTTAGGATCCCTGAAGGGGTAAAGATGAACTCCATAATCTATGTGGAGTTTCTAAAACAGCACTTCTTGCCATGGTTCAAGAGGAATAACCGTGCTTTCCGCAGCAAGATCATTTTCATGCATGATAATGCACCATCTCATGCTGCAAATAACACATCTGCATCTCTGGCTGCTATGGACATAAAAGAGGACAATCTTATGGAGTGGCCACCATCTTCCCCTGACCTCAACCCCATTGAGAACCTCTGGAGCATCATCAAAAGGAGTGTCTATGATGGCGGAGGCAGTTCACATCTAAGCAACAGCTCTGGGAGGGTATTCTGTCCACATGCAAAGCAATTGAAGCACAAACCATCCAAAAACTGACAAATTCAATGGACGAGAGAGTTCAGAAGCTTCTTTCGAACAAGGGGTCCTATGTGCAAATGTAACATCACCTAGAATAAAGTTTTGACTTGAAAACTGTTTGATTCCATTTTGTAATAAGCTGATAATGCTTATAATTTCACAATTGACCATTTTTTTGTTCAAAATAAAAAGGTTGAAAACTCTGCTGTGCATAATAATTTGGAACATGCATTTTGAGTGTTTCTTATTTTTAAAAATATACTGTTTTCATAGGCAGTTTGTTCAAAAACATTGCAAATATACTAGAATATTAGATGACTGGAAAACAAAAACAATGACTGCAATTCATATACAGTAGGTAATTTAGAGAAAATATGAGGAAATATTTTTTGCATAATAATTTGGAACACAGTGTAAACACCAAGAAAAATGTTAAACTTCCGTGGCTCATTGGATAGAGGAGCTGATCGCAAAGCAAGAGTTCAAACCCAGATGCATGAAAACTGTCCAACTACTTTTGGTCCCTTGAAAAAGAGGCAGCTACATATTAAAAAGCTGTAATTTTTAAACCCTTACTCCAATTACAATTTGAATACCCTCAAATTAAGACCATGGTCCGTATTTTATATCAGTACTAGCTGAAGAGCCCGTCGTTGCCCAGGCATAGTAATTAACTGTGTTTAGTTATAACAAATTATGATGATTATCCTCCACCCCATAGTCCTGTGCCAATATACCCATCATACATCCTCCATCCAATTGTCTCATGCCCATATATCCATCATACATATCCTCATCCCAATGTCCCGTGCCCATATACCCATGATAAGTATCCTCCATCCCATAGTCCAGTGCCCATATATCCAAACATCCTCCATCCCATAGTCCAGTGCCCGTATACCAATCACACATCCTCCATCCCATTATCCAGTGCCCATATACCCATCACACATCCTCCATCCCATAGTCCCATGCCCATATACCCATCATACATAGCCTCCATCCCATAGTCCCATGCCCATATACCCATAATGCATATCCTCCATCCCATAGTCCCATGCCCATATACCCATCACACATCCTCCATCCCATAGTCCCATGCCCATAGACCCATCATACATATCCTACATTCCATAGTCCTGTGCCATTATACCCATCATACATATCCTCCACCCCATAGTCCAGTGCCCATATACTCATTACACATCCTCCATCCCATAGTCCCATGCTCATATACCCATCATACATATCCTCCATCCCATAGTCTAGTCCCGTGCCAATATACCCATCATACATATCCTCCATCCCATGGTCCAGTGCTCATACACCCATCATACATATCCTCCATGCCATAGTTCAGTGCCCATTTACCCACACATCCCCCATCTCAAGTCCCGTGCCCATATACCCATCACACATCTTCCATCCCATAGTCCTGTGCCCATATACCCATTATACATATCCTCCATCCCATAGTCCAGTGCTCATATACCCATCACACATCCTCCATCCAATAGTCCAGAGCCTGAAAGATGCTTAGTGATTGGTTGCTATGGGCAACACAGGCAATTGTAACCTGTTATGGTGAAGATGTGCCTATGAATAAATATATATTATATATATATATATATATATATAAAAACAGCACAAAATAGAAAAAGGATTCGGGTGCAGGCCCTCCAGGTACATACCAAACCTCCAGATAGTCCATCAAAAAAGAAAGCAGCACACCATGTCAGTTTTCAATAAAGTGCTTTTTAATAGCCCATATGGCTATGTGCCCATGCAGCAACGTTTCGGTTCAATGGGTGTGAACCTTTATTGAAAACTAACATGGTGTGCTGCTTTCTTTTTTGATGGAATATATATATATACTGTATATATATATATATATATATATATACAGTGGGGAAAAAAAGTATTTAGTCTGTCAGCAATAGTGCAAGTTCCACCACTTAAAAAGATGAGAGGCGTCTGTAATTTACATCATAGGTAGACCTCAACTATGGGAGACAAACTGAGAAAAAAAAATCCAGAAAATCACATTGTCTGTTTTTTTTTTCATTTTATTTGCATATTATGGTGGAAAATAAGTATTTGGTCAGAAACAAAATTTCATCTCAATACTTTGTGATATATCCTTTGTTGGCAATGACAGAGGTCAAACGTTTTCTATAAGTCTTCACAAGGTTGCCACACACTGTTGTTGGTATGTTGGCCCATTCCTCCATGCAGATCTCCTCTAGAGCAATGATGTTTTTGGCTTTTCGCTTGGCAACACGGACTTTCAACTCCCTCCAAAGGTTTTCTATAGGGTTGAGATCTGGAGACTGGCTAGGCCACTCCAGGACCTTGAAATGCTTCTTACGAAGCCACTCCTTCGTTGCCCTGGCGGTGTGCTTTGGATCATTGTCATGTTGAAAGACCCAGCCACGTTTCATCTTCAATGCCCTTGCTGATGGAAGGAGGTTTGCACTCAAAATCTCACGATACATGGCCCCATTCATTCTTTCATGTACCCGGATCAGTCGTCCTGGCCCCTTTGCAGAGAAACAGCCCCAAAGCATGATGTTTCCACCACCATGCTTTACAGTAGGTATGGTGTTTGATGGATGCAACTCAGTATTCTTTTTCCTCCAAACATGACAAGTTGTGTTTCTACCAAACAGTTCCAGTTTGGTTTCATCAGACCATAGGACATTCTCCCAAAACTCCTCTGGATCATCCAAATGCTCTCTAGCAAACTTCAGACGGGCCCGGACATGTACAGGCTTAAGCAGTGGGACACGTCTGGCACTGCAGGATCTGAGTCCATGGTGGCGTAGTGTGTTACTTATGGTAGGCCTTGTTACATTGGTCCCAGCTCTCTGCAGTTCATTCACTAGGTCCCCCCGCGTGGTTCTGGGATTTTTGCTCACCGTTCTTGTGATCATTCTGACCCCACGGGGTGGGATTTTGCGTGGAGCACCAGATCAAGGGAGATTATCAGTGGTCTTGTATGTCTTCCATTTTCTAATTATTGCTCCCACAGTTGATTTCTTCACTCCAAGCTGGTTGGCTATTGCAGATTCAGTCTTCCCAGCCTGGTGCAGGGCTACAATTTTGTTTCTGGTGTCCTTTGACAGCTCTTTGGTCTTCACCATAGTGGAGTTTGGAGTCAGACTGTTTGAGGGTGTGCACAGGTGTCTTTTTATACTGATAACAAGTTTAAACAGGTGCCATTACTACAGGTAATGAGTGGAGGAAAGAGGAGACTCTTAAAGAAGAAGTTACAGGTCTGTGAGAGCCAGAAATCTTGATTGCTTGTTTCTGACCAAATATTTATTTTCCACCATAATATGCAAATAAAATGAAAAAAAAACAGACAATGTGATTTTCTGGATTTTTTTTTCTCAGTTTGTCTCCCATAGTTGAGGTCTACCTATGATGTAAATTACAGACGCCTCTCATCTTTTTAAGTGGTGGAACTTGCACTATTGCTGACTGACTAAATACTTTTTTTCCCCACTGTATATATATATAATATTTATTATACATATAGTAGATATTGTACAGGGTTTGCATGTGGAGTGAGTCTGGCTATGTGGAGCAGGCGGGGCTGGGTGGAGTGGGCATGGTTTGATACACACACACACATACGCTTATTTTTATATATAAAGATTTGTAAGTCAAAACCAGGAGTGGAACAATCAGAGGGAAAAATATAATAGAAACACGTCACCACTTCTGCATTTTTCACCCTCTCCTGGCTTTGGCTTACAAATACTGATGTAAAATACTGAATGTTTGAATGTGGCCTAAATCAGAGAGTCGGCACTTTAAGCCTATATTAATTATATAACTGAATTATGAATATGTTTTTGAAGACAAAGGTCCTCAATTAAAAAAAGGAGAGAAGCCAACACTGCTTGTGGTCAGAACGCAATGCATAAAGTGCATATGTACATATTGATTTCTAACTGTATTTCAAAATGAGACATTTTGCAAAAGATTGATCAATATTTTGAGCCACCCCGCCATGCCAAGGCATTCTCATATGGGGCAGTCCTACTCTAAGTTTTTTATATTCGCCATTACCTGAAGAGTTTCTGAATCACTCCCATGGAGCCAGAAAAGGCGAGTGCAAATAAAGGCTGATCAGGTCTGGACATAGACATTTCAAGCTTAACCTCCACATTGCCTGACCAACACCACAGATGAAGGGTGATTCAGGCCCAGACACAGGTGCACAATCAAACAGAGCCTGGGGCAGGGCAGGGCTGCTGTGTGTGTGTGCACATCAGCCTAGATCAATCACAATGAAATTGTGATCAATATGTGCATATGCACTTTATGTATTGTGTTCTGACCATAGGCAGCGCTGGCTTCTCTCTTTTTGTTCTTATTGGTTTGTGGTTGACTACCACTGTTGCCGTGCGCGCTGAGTTATGCACGCCATTCTTTCTGTATTCACTGTAATTGATCAAGGTTGCAGTACACACATACAGCAGCCCTACCCTGCCCCAGGCTCTATTTGATTGTGCACCTGTGTCTGGGCCTGTTTCACCATTCATCTGTGGTTGCTAGTCAGGCAGTGTGGAAGTTGGACCTGAAATGTCTATGTCAGGACCTGGTCAACATTTATCTGCGTTCGACCTTTCTGGCACCATTGGAGTGATTCAGAAAAGCTTCAGGTACAATTTGCATTTAATGTGGTCTTGCTTTTAATACATTTAGGAGGCCATAATGGCACAGTGAATAAAAAAAACGTAGAGTAGGACTGCCCCATATGAGGATGTTTTGGTGTGGCAGGGTGGCTCAAATAATTGATCAATTTTTTGCTAAATGTCTCATTTTGAAATACTGTTAGAAATCAATATGTGCATATGCATTTTATGTATAACATTCTGACCACAAGCAGCGCTGGCTTCTCCCCTTTTTTTAAATGTCCTCAATACCAGCATTAAAGGGGTTGTCCAGTGCTGGACAACCCATTTTGAACTACCCCTGTGTGTTTTATAAAATAAAAAAAGCATACTTTCATCTATTTCTACCCTATAGATTGTAGGGGAGGATTTAGTCCCCAGTGTTTAAACCATTAAAATAGCCTTTTTTTCCCTTTCTGAATTGTTAACCTAACCACTTTTTTCACTATCTTTTTATCTTATGTACTGTAACCTTTTCATCCATAAAGAAGGATTCCTATAAGAAGAAGTCATCATCTATCTACAGGATAGATCAGTAGGCAGAACAGCAAAAACTAGTCTGTTACATTCATTTTGTATGGGACTGCTAGATATAGATCAAATACAATTACACCAGCTATGAAAGTAAGCAAACAAACAGTATTTGTAGAATTCTGGGCAGAATATATGTTTTACCCTGTGAACTCAGTGCTTATTGAGTTCATAGAAACCTTGACAAAAAAATAGTAATATTTATTCACTATCTGCATCTTTTGTGGTAGGCAAATGCTTGAAATAGTGAAGCACAAAACTTAGAAATGGATATCAATAGCAAATTAATATTAACTAAAAGTGAGTAAGTAAGTGATAGAAAAAGAGAAAGTATTACTTTGTGGGATTTATATGTGACAACCACTCATAACAAGTACTCAGTTCCAGGAAAGTGTCATTTTAATTGCATATTTCACAATTGCCTGTTCTCTTGCAGTTACGAGCTTAGAATAGCACACCACTACAAACTGATATTGAAATCTGGGAATGTTACAATCATATTCGGTAAAACCTTCAGAAGAGATTACATAAATGATTTCATTCTATACAAGTTTCCATTGAAATATTTTACATCATCTTTTTATAACAATATATTTGCTTCTCCAAAGCAAGCCTTACAAAATAATCTTATCGTGGCAAGGGCCAGCATTTGGGGTGTGTGACAAGTGTGACTGCACAAGGCGAACACGTGACTCTACTAGAACTAGGCCACCACCAAATATTGAAACCCAATCCTAAAATTCGTGTGCCTGCAGTTACATTCTCTAACACAAGTTGATTGATTATACAGTGTTACATAACTGTCTGTCAGTTATATTTGTGCACTTTGTAATTGCATTCAATGGGCACCATATGTTAAATTATACGCAACGATATCTATAAAAAGTACAGTACAGGCAACCTAAAACTGGCTTTAAAATTCTACATGCAGTATTAATTGATCATATATCATATATTGCATTGGACATTTCAATGATGCATAAATACAGCAAAATCATTTGACTTAAAAAATGTCCATATGGTCTAACAGTAGAAGAACTGAACAACCTCTGGGAAAGGATAATGATAGACATGATCAAATTTTTTCAAATTCAAAATGACCAGTTTTGTTGAACTTTTTAAATAACAATTGATTCGTAGCCAACTTGCCATGAATCGCCATATTGCACAGCATCTATTTGCCCTTAAAAAAATGCGTGTAACACACTGCGTTCTCCTAAAACTGTACCCAACCCCTTTTAAGCTCTATAACACAACACAGCCATAGTAATGTCAATGTGAATTCACGATAAAAACTTAAGGAAACCGGTAGTAACCAACTACAGCCCATTTAATAACCCTGCTCGTCAACAGACCCTATTCATCAAAGTTTTTACACTAGAAAACTGGAGTAAAAAACTCCACTATTCACAAACATTTCTGTCCCCACAACGAGGTTTCACTCATGCACGATTTCCTTGGTTTATGCTTCTTTCACAGTATTCTGATTGTTAGCTTAGGGGCACATGCCTGTTTCTTGTTGTTGTCATCTTGTCTTCTCTGACTGATGTGTCTAACAGATATTGCCTCTACACACTTTATTTTGTTGCATTTGGACATCATTTCATATAACTGGTGCTATTTTTGTATTCGATTGTCCTTGTGTAGGATTCATTGACTACATGAGATGTATTTGTCCCTACCCTATTATGACAGTTTATGAAATTTATTTTTTCATACTTTATTTGTAATTGGCACTTGTAAGTTCATTACAGAGAGACATAAAGGTTCCATTATGCTATTTATATTCACTGTGATTAATATTTCATTTATTTAGTGGTGCACCTTGGTGTGGATATTGGAGGAGGGGGGTTAGTCCTAACATGGACAATTTTGTTGGACTATTTAAGTTTAATAGCTTTTATTACTATTTGTCATTGTTTGTTCATGATTTTTCACTAAATAATTGTCATATTTTGCTTTTGATGTGCAGTAGGCTGATCCCAATTATATTTTTAGCACCCTCAGTATCCTTTTCACAAGATGCCTGGCACTGGTCGCTAATTTTGAGTTTGCCATTCAGCCATAGGACTAAGTCTTTGTCAGTGACTGTTTTACTTAGTGTTTTACTACTTAGTACATAATTATACATTGTATTTCCTCTTCCCAAGTATATGACCTTACATTTATCTACATTAAACTTCTGTTGCCATTTCTTAACCCAAGCCTTAGGCTAAGTGCACACGCGGTTTTGATAGTTTTTTTCTGCAGCATTTTCAAAACGCATTGAACAAGCCAGAAACGCGCAAAAATCCGCAAAATTAATGAGCATGCTGCGTTTTTTACCACGATGCGTTTTTTTTGCGGTAAAAAACGCATCAATATGCACAAAAAGTGCAAAATGCATAGAAATTAATGGGAAGCTTACTTTTAGCATTTTTATAGACAAAACCGTGTTAAAAACCGCTAAAAAAATGCTGTGTGTGAACACAGCCTTAAGCTTGCATAAATCCTTTTAAATTATCCTCCATGTTGATTACCTTGCAGAGTTTAGCATCATTCGCAAATATTGAAATTCTACTCTGTATACCCTATACAAGGTCATTAATGAATATGTTAAAAAGAAGAGAGCCCAATACTGACCTCTGTAGTACTCAACTGTTAACTATGATCCAATAAGAGGGTGTTTTATTAGCAACCATCCTTTTTTACTATCACTAAGCCAGTTGTTAACCCATTTACACATATTTTCACCAAGTCCCATTTCTCCCATTTTATGTTTCAACCTTTTAGGTGGTACTGTATCAAACACCTTTGAAAAGTCCAGATAGACAAGATCCATAGCGCTACCTTGGTCCAATCTAGAAATTACCTCTTCATAGAAGCTGATCAAAAAAAGTTTGACAGGACCTATCCCATGAGGTTACTCTTATTGAGGCACTCCAGTATAGCATCTCTTGTAAAACCTTCAAAGATTTTGCCCACAGTAGAGTTAAACTTACCGGCTTATAAATTCCAGACTCAGATTTTGTCTCGTTTCTGAATATTGGCACCATATTTGCTACATGCCAGTACTATTATTATAGAATTTTTAAACATGAAAAATAATGGTCTGTCTATCATGGTACTTAATTCCTGCAGTACTTGGGTGTGTATGCCATATGCCATCCAGGTCGGAGGATTTGTCAACTTTAATGTTTTTGAATCCAAACTGTACTTCCTGCTGTGTTAAGCAGGTGACATTTAGTGGATAATTTATGGTATCTTGCCTAAATAATGAAGAGAAAAAGAAGTTACGCAGATTGGCCTTTCCCTCATATTCTTCCACCATTTAACCCAAACTATTTTTGAGGGGGCCAACACTATAATTTTTTGAGTTTATGTAAATGAAGAATATTTTGGGATTATTTTAACTTTTTTACCAATGAGCCTCTCTATTTCAATCTTTGCTGTCCTGATTTGTTTTTCGCCCAATTTAATTTTTTCTCTATAATTATTGAATACCTTGTTATTACCCACTTGCTTTAATTCCATAAACGCTTTCTTTTTGTCACTTCTCGAGCCACTTACAGCTCTCTTTAGCCATAGTGGTTTCCTCCTATCTGTTGCATATTTCCATAGGGTATACTGTATGTTGTACACAAGTCTTATTCAGGATGATTATAAAAGTGTCTCGTCTGCTTTATGTACTTTTAGTTCTCAGGACATTGTTCCTGTTTATGGCACCAAGATCATCTCTCAGCTGTCGGGAATTCGCCTTCCTAAAGTTTAGTGTCATTGTAGCCTCCATACTATGCATCTTATTTTAAAGGACGCATGAAATCTTATTAATATGTGGTCACTATCAATCAAGTGACCCTCATCCCATACACTTGATATTCTGTCTAGCCTAGTTGTTAAAACATGTGAGCCTTCTGTGGCTGATGCAATCTTCTGCAATGTATAAAAAGATGGTCATTTTAGGTAATTTATGCAAATTGAATTGCAAATTGTTTAAAGAGTAACCATTTTTAAAGTTGTATTTTCCAAATCAATAGTAGACATGAAAATAAGCAACTTTGTAATATATGTTATCAGCAAAAAAGACTTAAAAATCTGTAATCTGTGAAGACAGAGTTTCCCTTTACTGGGATATGAAATGGCAGCTGCTATTGATAAGATTGTATCTAGATATGAGGGGGAGGAGCTCTGCCTCTAGCTCCTCCCTATTCCCGTCTATATAACATTGTATCCATTGCAACTGTCATCTCCTATCTCAGTAATGGGAGAGTCTGTCTACACTGAATACAGATTTTACTGGCTCATCAGTTCTGACAGAGAAAGTATCAAATTTGTCTGATAAGATAGCTTACAAATTATTTTCCTGTGTGCTTTTGAGTTATGAAATTAAATTTAAAAATATGGTTACTCTTTAAATTCTCCAGGACCTGAGAATGTGTTGTAATTCAATTCAAATTCTATTTCTAGCAAATCAATTCACTCATCTTTAGTAAAAGGGTTAAGAGGATGCTCTAAATCTAGTGTTGGCATTTGCTTTTAGTGTCACACAACTACATGTGAAAAGTGTTCTCCACATTTCCAGGCTTTATCAAATTGGAACCATTTACGGTATTCTGTTTTTGCTGTCATACCTATATAGCTACATTAAAAGTAATTTACTGAAAAAGACAACAAATCTAAGAACATCACAGAAAAAATAGGCATTACCTGGTCACAATACTAATATACTGCAGGATGCAGATGGGCTCCAGTGTTGCATGGTGGAGGTAGGACAGGTGCAAAATACTGATTATTATCAATCACTCACACATCAATGATCCATGAGAGGTGGCTGTTTAGTAATGTAGATGCATACAGATAGCTACATATCATGTCAGTGGCTCTTCCATGCAGCTTCCATCTAAACCCCTGAAAAGCACGATTCAGGTGTATCTGCCAACAAGGCCATTGACTTAAAAAGGCAGACAGAGTACATTTTTGATCAGTCTGACCCCATATTTGGTAGTAATCGTCTCTTCCAAATAAGCATAAAAATGCAATTGAACACAATATTGTGCCCACCGATAAAAGCCGGATATTGCTTACAATGATGTCAGATAGAGTACAAAGTGTCTCTGTCTGTGTCTAAAACATGATGTGAACCGAACCTAAGGCTAGTAAAAGGTGCCAGTCACACAGATACGTGTACTACACCAAGCCATCTTACAACCTATTGGCAATGCCAAGACTAACAGATAAGGAGTTTAGATGTTACCTTCACTATTACAGTATGTCAGAAACTAAAGTGATTATCCCCTACCATCTGCAGCCAATTTTTATTTTTAGGTTTGTATTTTTCTCTCCTCTTCTTCCAAAGTCCATAACTCATTGCTTTTTATTTTTTATATTATGAGTTAATTCATTTTATATTTTGATAGACCAGACACTTAATGACACGTCAATACCATGTATGCTCTGATAGTTTCTCTTAGCAGTCCGTACTTTGATGGTTAACATGGAATGTGGCATCATTTCTTTATTTAATTTCAACCAGTGTGTCAATTATTAATGAATTTCCATTGTGAGAGTATAATATTTCAAGAAATGGAATAATGTTAGCTACAGTGGAGGGGTATCAGCGGAGATTACATATTCCCTACTGTAGATCAATTTCTTTAGTGGAAGATCAAAGCAAATCCTAATGTACTCTGGCTACAATCCATTTCTTCTATAACTTGCTACATTTATATGAGATGTGGTCAAAATTTACTTATTTTGGTATTGTTGTTGTTGTGTCCTATATTCATTTCAAGTGCAATTGTGATTACATTCAAATTTTGGATTTTTCAGCAGGCTATTCTTAAGGTAGAACATTTCTTGTCATGATTGTATCCTTTCGTGTTGAAAAGTTTTCTTAGGCCTGATGGAATTACACTACTGAGAATTTTAATGTAATATTTTAGCCTTTTGTGCTGGATGTTGCTCATTGCTTATTGAATATCTTTAAATAGTTGTTTTAAAGTAGTTGTCCCATTGTAAGAAACTTTTGCCCATATGTTCAGTTCCTCATAAAAAAAACGCAAAATGAACTTTACTTACAAGAGGCAATTAATCTAGCATATGGGCAAAATTTTGTTTACAGTGGACGATAACTTTAAGGAAAATTGTATGGAAAAATATCCTCTAGATGTTGAATAAGAAAATTTGACATCAGAAGATAATGTCACATAACTTGGGAATATAAAGTGGTGCAACCAAGGAGAATGAAGATCATATGTGTAACTGGGAATTGACCTAGTTTAATGTTGCTATTATAGAAAAATAAGATTTATACTTGAGCAAACTGGATACTTTATTCCAGAGAACATTCATTGGTTGTCAGCACTAAAATTAATAGAAATGAAGCATATTTAAAATGTTATAATAGCAACCATAGTAATGTAACCACAGCATTGTGATGTATGTAATACAACAAAGGGATCTAATATTATAACATTTCAGGTCAATAGAGAATAAAGGTTTTCCCTTGTAAAATTATAAGGGTCAATCCTTGCAATAACACAACGGAATCTAAGTATCAATTAATGTAGCTAAGAAATAATAACCCTTTCTTTGTAGTTTTAATACTCTGACTTACCTTAAATGACAGATGTCATATTGTTGTTAAAACTATCTATAGTTTTCATTGGAATACATTGTCCTTTACTATTATTGGTGCCCAGTTTTTACTTGAAAGACATTTTTACACTGCCAATACTTTAGCTTTGAGCTGTAAAATGATTGATATTGCAAAGTCAAATTTTTAAATATCAGATATGAAGCCCCCAAACTACTGTCATAAAATTATATAATAATAATAATAGTTTTGGAATGATGTCAATCTCTAATTTGTCACTTTCAGCATAAAGTTGTAGAATGACGTGCTTCTTCTAGGCAGTCCCGGTCTCAGTAGTAGTTATGAAGTTTGCAAACTAGTTCCAGCGATATACACTGTGCAAGCAAAACCAAAGCTTGCTTCACTGGGCATGTGCTGGATAGTGCTAGTGCTAGTATATGTGGTTACATAATGTGTAGATTTGTTTGTAATATATTTAACTCCTTTTTATATTTATTTTTTATGGTGGGTACTTTCCTACCATTTAGCTGCTGTAGACCTTGTGTAAATCCTTTACATAGCTAGCTGTCCTGCTGAATATGCAATAATAATCATCTTTATTTTTATACAGCGCTAACTTATTCCACAGCGCTTTACAGTTTGCCCACATTATCATTGCTGTCCCCGATGGGGCTCACAATCTAAATTCTCTATCAGTGTGTCTTTGGAATGAGGGAGGAAACCGGAGTACTCGGTGGAATCCCACGCAAACACGGGGAGAACAGATGTTGCAGATGTTGTCTTGGTCGGATTTGAACCCAGGACTCAAGCACTGCAAGGCTGCAGTGCTAACCACTGAGCCACCATGCTGCCATAGATATACTTGAACACTGCACCTGGATGTGTTGGCTCTCTCTCGAGAGCAGTAGGGAGAAAATTATGCTGTATACAACACAGAGAGATCAAAAATCACTCGGTTTTTCAGGTAGGGCACATCAAACAGAGGGTAGATAAGCAGAAAAGCTCATATATTCGCGAGCATTGGTGTCTCACAACAAAAAAGAGAAAAGAAGAGATCCCCCATGAGCTGTAACAGAAGAAAGTACAGAAAAAGTGTTGTGCTGATACATGAACGCTGGTGAACATAGTCTCAATCTGGACACACAGGCATCACATCCAGTCCTACTAGGAGGGACACACCCATTAAAGGAATTTTTTTTAACCCCAGGAAAGTTGCAAATTTCATACCAGGAAGTCTGAAATTAATGAAAACTCAACCTTGAAATTAACATTTGTATTAAACAAGAACTATACTTGCCCTTAGTGTTATTGTGCAGTAATATAATGATCCTTAAACAGTCGTGAAGTAACCCAGGAGAAAATTGATCTCCTATTGATATGTTCCATTTTTGGCTTGTAGCTGGGAGAAGCTTGGCCCTCCTTAAGAATTAGAAAGGAATAGCAATCTTTTGGCCTACAGAAGATAAATGGCACAAAAGGGAAGTTTTTCCTGCAGCAAGTTTTCCTACAGTGGGATAGAGAAACACAGGACAATGAGTGGGTGAGAGCAGGAAGTGGAAACGTGTTAATGGTCAAGCTTCTTAAAAGCTAGTGATTCTTTCTTCTCTCTTTCTCTTTTCTTTGTAATAAGGAAGGTTTTTGAGGAATTACTGAGTTTTTTTTAAATGTTTTTGTGCTTTTATTTATCAATTAATTCTTGATAACCACTAACGCAAAAATAAAAATGTTGTATGTCAAAGGAGTTCATAGCCTTTCATGTGATAATCTACATCTGTAAATAGATAAGAGACTTAAGGTGGTGCAGACACATTTTACATCATAGAAGTGTTACAGTAATTGTTACTCAGGCTCATGCCCCTAGGACTGTCCTCTAGATTAGGATTGCCTAAAGGAAGAAGCAAGAAATCCTATTTATATTCCTTGTTACAAATACATCATTGAATGATGGCAAAAACTCCTTCGATACAGTACAAACATTATATTCCAGTAAATATTCTTGCCTATAAATCAGATTTTTATTTCTATAAGTGGGTACTTATGCAAATCTTCAAACTGTCTTGTGTCACTATAGAAGTCTGAAAATTTAGAGTTTGGTATGCAAGCTAGCAAATAAGAAAATATCCCCACTGAAGACTGCACAAGAGCTCAAGGTATAATGATGACATTCATGAAAAGAATCGCTCCCATGGGAATTTATCATCTATTGTAAGATATATGTAGTGCACTGAAATAATGAAGCCTGGAAAAATAAAAGAAATCAAGCGTCCTTCTTTGTGCTTCGCCAAAAATGGTTACATGCACAGTTATAGCATAATAACATAATTATGTAAATATTTTGTTTGCTGATTAAAACAGCTTAATCTTGGAGTATGAGATGAGTGGATTTTGATAAGGAAGCTTTTTTTATTATTTGTCTAGAGCATTTTATTATGTAAATTGCATAACATAATACCATCGAGAGAGTGAATATTTAAAAAATGCATTAGAAGTTGTAGTAAAATAATGGACTTTTCTGTATGTCAGTCTCCAGTGACATGCCGATAAACTATATCTGAATGACTAAGTATGTAGCCAGTCATTTATCATCAATCACCATATGACATTTCTGGCTCTGCCAATCACAAGCAGTGCCCAAGGGGGTCATGTCTGCAGTGTTATCTCATCAGTCTGAATTTTTGTTTCTGTTGTAAATCCAGTTAAGTTTATTAAAAGAAGAAGAAATAAAGACCACACTGAGCTCAAAAGGATTATGTCATACAGAGCACAACTCATTATACTAGGTTCACTAAGATCTGTAACAAACTTAATTTCCTTTTATCATAACCTCAGTACCTAAAGCTCCAAGGGTGTCATGAACTGTTCAGGTCAAACCTTTTTCCTAGAAGGTCACAGTGTATCTTATGTCTCAGCTAAAAATTCAAACTTTATTTAACAATAAACTTTAATTATCAAAAATACATTACATCATACCAAAAAGAAATGATCACTACTGGGAGGTGCCTAACCCTACACTGGCTAGTTTTCCCTACCTGACAGCGGAGGTTGGAGCCCTAGGACCTGTGCAATTGGCCCCCCCACTCCACGACGGCTCACCCTGCTAACCTTATAGGGCTCTATAGTGGCAGGGGTGTGATAAGGAGTTAAACAGGTAGGTGAGACAGAGGAGAGATGTCTAGTCTAGATCTTCTTGGCTTGATTACAGATGAAAAATGAAATTTCTTCTTTCTTCTTTTGATGACCTATTATAGATTACATAAACTATTCTTCACAGAGGGAGGACTGTTCTTGTAGATACCCCTATCTAAGATTGAAAAATCAGAATAGAGAACATAGTAAATATATATATGAAAAATTAAATAAAAGATCCACCCCGAGACCAATGAGGGGTTTGTTAGATAGTAAAAGTTTGTTATAATTTTATACATAATATATCAAGCTGCCAAGAGATCTTCTCTCTATTAGGACAACAATGTGTCTTTATACAGTCCTAGTCAGAGCAAAAACCCATCAAAATATAGGCACAGCAAACACATACATAATTATAAATATCAAATAGTGTGCACCAAAATCAACCAACTGTGCACAATACTGCAAACTAACCGGAACACATATACATAAAATTGCACTCAATCATGCAATTCATAATACAATGGGATAGTCACCCATATCGTGCATGAACAGAGTCGCAATATTAGGCCAGCAACACTTAAAAATATATATACAGAGTCGAACTCAATCATGCAATCTGTATGCAAAAGATTAAATGCACTTATGATAAATATGTTGAAGCAGCCATGAAAAGCCAGTAAACACTCCAATTTATAGAACCACATGACGTGTTTCCCCTCTTCCGAGGTTCATCAGGAGCAAGATAGAATGGAGTACTTAGCTTGTATGATGCAAAAGATGTCGTTTGGTGGTCAGGTACAATCATACCAATGGGTGTGATTGGTGGTCAGGTACAATCATACCAATGGGTGATTGTAACCTGACCACCAAACGACATCTTTTGCATCATACAAGCTAAGTACTCCATTCTATCTTGCTCCTGATGAACCTCAGAAGAGGGGAAACGCGTCACGTGGTTCTATAAATTGGAGTGTTTACTGGCTTTTCATGGCTGCTTCAACATATTTATCATAAGTGCATTAAATCTTTTGCATACTGATTGCATGATTGAGTGCAACTCTGTACATATATTTTTAAGTGTTGCTGGCCTAATATTGCGGCTCTGTTCATGTACGATATGGGTGACTATCCCATTGTATTATGAATTACATGATTGAGTGCAATCTTATGTATATGTGTTCCGGTTGGTTTGCAGTATTGTGCACAGTTGGTTGATTTTGGTGCACACTATTTGATATTTATAATTATGTATGTGTTTGGTGTGCCTATATTTTGATGGTTTTTTTGCTCTGGCTAGGACTGTATATGGACACATTGTTGTCCTAATAGAGAGAAGATTTCTTGGCAGCTTGATATATTATGTATAAAATTATAACAAACTTTTACTATCTAACAAACTCCTCATTGGTCTCGGGGTGGATCTTTTATTTTATTTTTCATATATATATTTACTATGAAAAATCAGAATAGAGAACAATCTTAGATAGGGGTATCTACAAGAACAGTCCTCCCTCTGTGAAGAATAGTTTATGTAATCTATTATAGGTCATCAAAAGAAGAAAGAAGAAATTTCATTTTTCATCTGTAATCAAGCCAAGAAGATCTAGACTAGACATCTCTCCTCTTTCTCACCTACCTGTTTAACTCCTTATCACACCCCTGCCACTATAGGGCCCTATAGGGTTAGCAGGGTGAGCCGTCGTGGAGTGGGGGGGCAATTGCGCGGGTCCTAGGGCTCCAACCTCCGCTGTCAGGTAGGGAAAACTAGCCAGTGTAGGGTTAGGCACCTCCCAGTGGTGATAATTTCTTTTTGGTATGATGTAATGTATTTTTGATAATCAAAGTTTATTGTTGAATAAAGTTTGAGTTTTTACCAGAGACATAAGATACACTGTGACCTCCTCTGAATTGGTCTTTTGTCAAACAAATTTTTGCAGACTGTGAATTCAAACCTTTCTCCTCTGAAATTGTTTAGGATTGCCAAAAATCTGTACATTCATAAACATTTCTTAACAATGGAAGTATTTGTCTAATAAATATTTCCATGATTTTTTTTAAAGGTTGAAGCGTTTGTAAGATATATTATTTTCATATAATGTGGCAAGGTCATTGGTGCTGTATGTGAGGGGGGAAGTGTATCATGAAGATCGCTTTCTTCCATGATGTGAAACCCATAACTTTCTCTCAAGAATACTATGTGCTGAAGGGGTTAACTAGCCATTACAAGGGTTTGGGTTTTTGTGAGTAGGAAAAAGATGGGTGGGATGCCTACTCACCATGTCTTCACCTAAAGGGTGTGATTGGGAGAGCTAAATGTCCAGCTACTGTTTTTTTTTGTCCGTTGTGTGGTAAAACACCAATACTCAACCCTTTAATGACCACCGATACTCCTTTTGACAGTGGTAATTAAGCCACTTTTTTATGGTACCAAGGATTAAGAATTATGTGTAAAGGACACCGTGCTGCATCAGCGTCAACTAATGTTGGAACTATTTGGCTCCTATTTACCCCTTAAACGGCGCTGTCAGTGGCATCCACAGCATCTAAGTGGTTAAAACGGGGGGTTAAAAGTTGTTAGAACCTGACGATTTTCGAGCGTAACACATGCTTTTAAACTTGGTATGAAAACATGAAAAAATAATACATTATTGATAGGGGTTTATTAGGGGCATTGCTAGACCTAATATTAAAGGGAATCTGTCACCCTTTTTTAGGCTTGCAGCTGCTGGCATAGACATCGGGGGCTTATCTACAGCATTCTGTAATGCTGTAGATAAGCCTCCGATGTAACCTGAAAGATAAGAAAAACACGTTATATTATACTAACCGGGGTGGGAGGTCCGGTTGGTGTTGCGGTCCGGACCAACGCCTCCCTTCTTCATGCAATGACGTCCTCTTCTCCCATCCTGTAATGGCTGCGGCGCAAGCGCATTGCTCTGCCCTGTTGAGGGCAGAGCAGAATTCTGCAGTGCACAGGCGCTGGACCTCTCCCAATGCCTGCGCACTGCAGGACTCTGCTCTGCCCCCAAAAGGGCAGAGCAATGCGCTTGCGCCGCAGCCATTACAGGATGGGAGAAGAGGACGTCATCGCATGAAGAAGGGAGGCGTCGGACCGGACCGCAATGCCCACCGGACCGGACCGCCCACCCCGGTGAGTATAATATAACATGTTTTAATTATCTTTCAGGTTACATCGGAGGCTAATCTACAGCATTACAGAATGCTGTAGATAAGCCCCCGATGTCTATGCCGGCAGCTGCAAGCCGAAAAAAAGGGTGACAGATTCCCTTTAACCAACAGGCCAGACAGCATATCAAATATAAGGGTTGGGGGGTCACTTGGGTAATAGTGATCACAAAATAATACGTTTTCATGTATCCTGTAATAAGATGTGTAGTAGAGGGGTTACAAGGACACTAAACTTTAGGAAGGCAAATTTCCAACGGATGAGAGATGATCTTAGTGCAATAAACTGGGACGATATCCTGAGACATAAAAGTACACAAAGAAAATGGGAGACATTTATTAGCATCCTGAATAAGACCTGTGCACAGTATATACCGTATGGGAATAAACATGCTAGAAATAGGAGGAAACCACTATGGCTAAGTAAAGCTGTAAGGGGCACAATAAGTGACAAAAAGAAAGCATTTAGAGAATTAAAGCAAGTAGGTAGTGATGAGGCATTAGATAAATACAGAAGATTAAATATCGGTACATTCTGTAAAAAGCAAATCAAGGCAGCAAAGATTGAGACAGAGAGACTCATTGCCAGAGAAAGTAAAAATAATCCCCAAATATTCTTTAACTACATAAATAGTAAGAAGCTAAAAAATGATAGTGTTGGTCCCCTTAAAAATAGTCTGGGTGAAATGGTGGATGAGGAAAAAGCCAATATGCTAAATGACTTTTTTCAACAGTATTTACACAAGAAAATCCCATGACGGATAACATGATCAGTGATAACAAAAATTCTTCATTAAATGTCACCTGCTTAACCTAGTATTATTATTATTATTTATATAGCACCATTGATTCCATGGTGCTGTACAGAAGGGGTTACATACAAATCACTTACAGTAAACATACCAACAATCACAGACTGATATAGAGGTGAGAGAAGACCCTGCCCTTTCAGGCTTACATTTTACAGGATGGTGGGGAAGGAGACAGTAGGTTGGGGAGGTTGCAGCAGCTCCAGTGATGGTGAGGTGGTAGCTCCAGTAGTGGTGAGGAGGCAGCGGGGATCATTGCAGGCTGTAAGCTTTCCTGAAGAGATGGGTTTTCAGGTTCCATCTGAAGGATCCGATTGTGGTTGATAGTCGGACGTGTTGGGGCAAAGAATTCCAGAGGATGGGGGCTATTCGGGAGAAGTCTTGGAGGTGGTTGGGTGAGGAGTGAATAAGTGTGGAGGAGAGAAGGAGGTCTTGAGAGGACCGGAGATTACGTGAGGGAAGGTATCAGGAGATTAGTTCAGAGACATGGGGGAGACAGGTTATAGATGGCCTTGTAGGTCAGTATTAGTAATTTGAATTGGATACACTGAGGGAATGGGAGCCAGTGAAGAGATTTGCAGAGGGGACAAGCAGAGGAGTAGTGAGGAGAGAGATGAATTAGTCAGGCGGCAGAGTTACGGATGGACTGGAGCGGTGTGAGGGTGTTAGCAGGGAGGCCACAGAAAAGGATGATGCAATAGTCGAGGCGGGAGATGATGAAGGCATGTACAAACATTTTAGTAGAATGAGGGTTGAGGAAGGGACGGATTCTGGAAATATTTTTGAGCTGGAGGCGACAGGAGGTGGAGAGAGCTTGGATGTGCAGTTTGAAGGACAGGGCAGAGTTAAGGGTTACTCCGATGCAGCGGACCTCCGGTACGGGGGAAAGCGTGATGTCGTCAATTGTTATAGATAAGTCGGGTAAGGAAGATCTGTGAGATGGGGGAAAGATGATCAGTTCAGATTTGTCTACATTGAGTTTGAGGAAGCGAGAGGAGAAAGACGATATGGCTGATAGATACTCTGGGACTCTGGACAGCAGAGAGGTGACGTCTGGGCCAGAGAGGTAGATCTGAGTATCATCGGCATAAAGGTGGTACTGGAATCCATGGGACTTTATTAGTTGCCCCAGGCCAAGTGTATAGATTGAGAAGAGTAGGGTTCCTAGAACAGAGCCTTGGGGGACTCCAACAGAGAGAGGGTGGGATGAGGAGGTAGTGTGGGAGTCGCTGAAAGTGCGGTTGGAAAGGTATGAGGAGATACAGGATAGGGCGAGGTCTTTATTGCCAAAGGAGGAGAGGATCTGTAGTAGGAGGCAGTGGTCAACTGTGTCGAAAGCAGAGGACATGTCTAGAAGGAGGAGTATAGAGTATTGTCCGTTAGCTTTAGCTGTAAGTAGGTCATTGGTAGTTTTGGTCAGGGTTGTCTCAGTGGAATGATGGGGAAGGAAACCAGATTGCAGATTGTCAAAGAGCAAGTTAGATGAGAGGTGGGAGGAAAGGTCAGCGTGGACATGCTGTTCCAGGAGTTTAGAAGTGAAAGGCAGCAGCGATATTGGGCGATAGCTGGACATGGCTGTTGGGTCGAGAGTTGGCTTTTTAAGGATAGGCGTGATTGTGGCATGTTTGAAAGCAGAAGGGAAGGTACCGGAAGTAAGTGATAGGTTGAAGAGGTGGGTTAGGGATGGGATAAGAGTGGTGGTGAGGTTGGGGAGGAGGTGGGATGGTATGGGGTCGAGTGCACAAGTGGGGAGGTGTGATTTGGAGAGAAGATGAGCAAGCTCCCCTTCAGTGATGTTGGATAAGGAGGTTATGGGGTATGGGCATTGGTTTGGTATGCAAAGGGGTTGTGGTGGTTGAATAATAAAGACTTGCCTTGTTTGGTCGATCTTATTTTTGAAGTGCGTGGCGAAGTCCTCAGCAGAGATTAGGGAAGTTGGAGGAGGCAGTGGTGGGCGGAGGAGGGAGTTAAAAGTATTGAACAACTGTTTGTGGTTGTGGGATAAGGAAGATACAAGGAATGTAAAGTAGGCCTTTTTAGCAGAGGTGAGGGCAGATTTGATTGTAAGTGTTGCTTGTTTGAGTGCAGTGAAGTCGTCTTGGGAATGTGCTTTCTTCCAGTGCCGTTTAGCAATTCTGGATGCTTGCCGAAGCTTTTTAGTGGTGTTATTGTACCAGGGTTGTCTATTGATTCGTCGCACTCTGTTGTGCATGACAGGGGCAACCGAGTCGATGGCTGATGAAAGATTGGCATTGTAGAAACTAGTGGCAGTGTCTGTGTCGTGGAGTGAAGATATGGAGGACAGTGGTTGGATAGAGTCAGAGAGTGTGTGAGTGTCTAGATCAGCAAGGTTTCTGCAGGGGTGCGCGTGTTGCTGGACATGGGTGACAGGTGAGGAGGACAGGGATGAGAAAGAGTAGATGGTTGTCAGATAGAGAGACAGGGGAGGTTGTGAAGTGTGAGCAGAGACGGGTGAAGACCAGGTCCAATGTGTGTCCGTCTGTGTGGGTGACTGAGGAGGACCACTGAGTAAGTCCAAAAGATGAAGTGAGCAACAGGAGTTTTGAGGCTGCTGACTGGTGGGTGTCAATGGGGATGTTGAAGTCACCCATGATGATGGTGGGAATGTCAGCAGAGAGAAAGTGAAGGAGCCAGCTATAGAATTGGTCAATGAAGGTAGTGGTTGAGCCTGGAGGTCGGTATATGACAGCTACTTGGAGGTTGTTGGGAGAGTAGATGCGAACAGAGTGGACTTCAAAAGAGGGGAGGACAAGGGAGGGAAGAGGTGGGATTGGGTTGAAGGTGCAATTGGAAGAAAGGAGAAGGCCCACTCCTCCACCATGTCTGTTGTCAGGGTGAGGAGTGTGGGTGAAGTGGAGGCCGCCATAGCATAGCGCAGCAGGGGAGATAGTGTCGGTGGGTGTCAGCCATGTTTTAGTGAGACCAAGGAAGGAAAAATTGTGGGAGGTAAAGATGTCGTGAATCACATGGAGTTTATTGCAGAGGGAGCAGGCATTCCAGAGTGATCCAGAGAGAGGGAGCTGAGTGGTGGGCGTCAAGGGCAGGTATTTGAGGTGGGAAAGATTTCTGGTGTGTGTTGGTTTGGGAACGATAGAAGGGGTAATAATGGGAGGTATGGGCTGTGGGGGTCCAGGGTTGGGTGATATGTCACCAGCAGTGAGGAGAAGCAGAGAGAGGCAGAGCAGGTGGGAGGAGGAGAGTGGGCGATTTGCTTTGTGGGTTATTAGGAGAGATCTGAAGTTGAGGAGCAGGTCAGTAGATGAGGTCAGGTGGGGGAGCCAGAGAGAAGGAGAGATTATTCCTTAGTTAGAGGGTGCTGGGGTCTGTGAATAGCGATGGAGGCAAAACCATTAGAGCATATTTCAGCATGGTAAGAGTAAGTGTGGAGCTAACAGAAAGAAATGCTGTATATTTTAACAGAGTTTATGCCTACCTTCTGGTCACTTCTGGCTCATTTCTGGCATATTTCTATAGTTATCCTTATAAAAGACATCCTTGCAAAAGACAGCCATATGTATTGCTTCTGAATTTATGGCAACTTAACAGCACATGAAAAGGCCCAGGTGTGATGAGAAGGGAGGAGCAGCAGGAAGGCTGGACACAGGAGACGATTAATTAGGAGTCAGAAGAGAAAATGCAAAAGGTGATTGATTCACATGGACAGATAAGGCCAAACTGTGTGTTAGAATCAAGGAAATAAGGTGAGAAAGCAGTAAGAACACATACCAGTAGTAGAGAGATACAGGGTGATTGGGATCAGGAAAGATGGATTATGGTATTGCAGATACTTCCAGTAGGAAGTACGGTGGTGTCTAAAAATCACTAAAGTTGAGAAATCCCCGGGCCCGGATGGGATACACCCCCGAGTACTGCAGGAATTAAGTACAGTCATAGATAGACCATTATTTTCAATCTTTAAAGATTCCATAATAACAGGGTCTGTACCACAGGACTGGCGTATAGCAAATTTGGTGCCAATATTCAAAATGGGGACAAAAACTGAACTTGGAAATTATAGGCCAGTGAGCTTAACCTCTACTGTGGGTGAAATCCAGGAGGGTTTTCTAAGAGATGCTATACTGGAGTTTCTAGAGAAGAATAACCTCATGACCCACTATCAACATGGGTTTACAAGGGACCCTTCCTGTCAGACTAATCTGATAAGCTTTTATGAAGAGGTAAGTTCCGGACAAGACCAAGGAAATGCAGTGGAAGTGGTGTACATGGACTTTTCAAATGCTTTTGATACGATGTCACACAAAAAGTTGATACATAAAGTGAGAACAATAGGGATAGAGGAAAATATGTGTAAGTGGGTTAAGAGCTGGCTCTGGGATATGAAACAAAGGGCGGTTATTAATGGAGCACACTCGGACTGGGTCACGGTTAGCAGTGGGGTACCACATATTTATTAATGACCTTGTAGGGGGCATACAGAGAAGAATTTCAATATTTGCAGATGACACTAAACTCTGCAGAGTAATTAATACAGAGGAGGACAATTTTATATTACAGGAGGATTTATTTAAACTAGAAGCTTGGGCTGATAAATGGCACATGAGCTTTAATTGGGATAAATGTAAGGTCATGCACTTGGGCAAAAGAAATAAGATGTATACTTATGTGCTTAATTGTAAAACACTGGGCAAAACTGTCACTGGAAAAGATCTGAGAGTATGGGTGGATGACAAACTCACATTTAATGGCCAGTGTCAGGCAGTTACTGCAAAGGCAAATAAAATAATTGGATGCATTAAAAGAGGCATAGATGCTCATGAGGAGAACAATATTCAGGATTGAGAGTCCTCAGTAGTTGATACCTTTTAATGGCTAACTGAAAAGATGGTAATACATTGCAAGCTTTCGAGACTACTCAGGTCTCTTCATCAGGCTAGACTAATACAAAATCTGAAGTCACATATTTATGCACAATACAGCCTAGAAAAAATGCAATAGATAAGACAAGTGACGTGAAGCAGAACTATCAATATGGGAGAGGGAGAAACATAAATATAAACATTGGACCAGTTCATAGATAAGGAGTCTGGATGTTTTATGGTCCTCTGATTGGGGTCTAGTTCTGTGTTGCCCCGCAAGGTTTTAAAAGGAAATTCCTTAATTGATGTAAAAAGACATAAATCCATGCGACACATTCATTCCAGCACTGAGAGTGTCAAAGTTCGTCATAAATTTGTACTCCCAAACTCGTCTCTCTCTCTGAGATGTGAAGTTACCTTTCAATACCAGTAATTTCATATCCATGCTGCTGTGATCAGGGATACAGAAATGTTTTGCCACAGGTAGATCCATTCTTTTTTCTCTTATTGTGTGACGATGAGCATTCATCCTTGTTCTAAGCTTTTGCCCTGTCTCCCCCACATACAGACCCCCAGTTGGACATTTAGTACAAATAATTAAGTACACCACATTAGATGTAATGCAGGTGAAAGTACCTGGGATCTTGTAGTCCTGATGTGAGTTGGGGATCTTTATCTTGTCCGTGGTCATTATAAATGGACAGGTTTTACATTTTTTCTGGTTGCAAGGAAAGGTTCCTGCAGCTGTTGGAGAGGACAGGGAGCTTCTGACAATGATGCTTCTTAAATTTGGGGGCTGCCTAAAACACAGCAGTGGGGGGTCTGGAAAAATGGATTTTAATCGGGCATCTTTTTGTAGTAAAGGTTGTAATTTCCGTGCAGCTCCCCTTAGCACCTCCAGATTTGGGTTGTAGGTGACTACTATGAATCATGAGGAGAACATAATTTTACCTCTATATAAGTCACTAGTGCGACCACACTTAGAATACTGTGTACAGTTCTGGTCTCCGATGTATAAGAAAGACATAGCTGAACTGGAGCGGGTGCAGAGAAGAGCGACCAAGGTTATTAGGGAACTGGGGGGTCTGCAATACCAAGACAGGTTATTACACTTGGGGTTATTTAGTTTGGAAAATCGAAGGCTTAAGGGGGATCTTATTACAATGTATAAATATATGAGGGGACAGTACAAAGACCTTTCTAATGATCGTTTTACTCTAGGATCTGTGACGGTGACAAGGGGGCACCCTCTACGTCTGGAGGAAAGAAGGTGTAATCATAATCACAGACACAGATTCTTTACTGTAAGAGCAGTGAGACTATGGAACTCTCTGCTGTATGATGTTGTAATGAGTGATTCACTACTAAAATTTAAGAGGTGACTGGATGCCTTTCTTGAAAAGTATAATGTTACAGGGTATATATACTAGATTCCTTGATAGGGTGTTGATCCAGGGAACTAATCTGATTGTCCATTATGCAGTTGGGAAGGGAATTTTTTCCCCAATGTGGAGCTTAGTGTTTGCCGCATGGGTTTTTTTTTTGCCTTCCTCTGGATCAACATGTTAGGCTATGGGTTGAACTAGATGGACTCAAAGTTTCCCTTCAACCTTAGATACTATGTTACTTGCTTTCATTCCAAGTTTAAGAGCGTGTATTAAGCTCGAAACATGTCTGGTTCTGACAACTTTTCCCCTTTGTTCCCTCGACTTTTTCTATTATGGACACGGTTCCACTATTATCTTTTGTGATACATCATTGTTTTTAGCAATTCAGAATAAAGAAATCTGATGTTTTACCTGACAAGTTGGCATCCATTGAGCTGGATCAAATCTTCAAGCTTGTACAGCCGAGCGCTCGCAGTAGCGCTGATCACAGACTCTAGGACAGACTGAAACCACAGTAGGGAGAGCCTGTTCCTTCCTTCTTTATTATATTCTACTGCAGAATCATTAAAAACTGGATGCAGGAGAATGCAGTTGTAAGAGATGGATGACGGCTGTTTTGAACACAATGGTGCTTTAATGGCTCTAACAGTGTTTGGACCCATTGAAGCACCATTATGCGCAAAATGTCCATTGTCTGTTTCTTTCCCCTGCATTCATTTTGAATGATTCTGCAATAAAATACATTTTTATGGGACAGAGTGTCGCCTTTTCTCTTTTTGAACTTTCAAAGTGCAAAATATTTATGTCCCACAGTGGGACTTGGTAAAAAAGTAAAAAAAATAGTTAAACTATGAAAAAAAAAACCACACTAAAAACGACCACAAATCATGAAAGTGTGTTACACCACTAAAAATGTAACCTTTGTATTAAAAGAAGAACAAAGAAAGTGCTGTGAAGGATCAGCTCTGTGGGAGACGCTGGGTCACACATGGGACGTAGTTTGTTAATTAAAAATAAGCAATTGGTTTATTAAGAGTTCATAAACCGTCAGTGTTATCAAAAATAACACAGCCTCTTCCAGGTAAACAAAAGATATAACCAAACAAAACAGAAAAATAACAAGTTCATATAACACATGGGCTCACCCGTTTAAATGTACTTCTTTTCCTCTCAGACTCCAGCAGGGTCTGAGCAGCACATCACACAGACAAAGTGAGACAGCCCCAGCTGCCTTAAATCGGACCATCCAAGACCTGAACTGGAGGTAAGTGAGCATCCGATCCCACCCAGCTCTTTCAGCTGCTCACAAAACCTGGACCCATAATCCGGGCTCACAAAAACACCTCTCAGCACTATATGTGCTGGAGCCTGCTTCTCTGGGTCCTACATCACCGAGGATTGGCATTTGTATGACACAAACCTTCCATCCATGACCTGTCTAGCTGCCACCTTACAGTATCTGGAATAACCTGGCCTATAAAACTGTCACAATATTTATTCCTCGCAGCGAACACGGTAAGAAAAAAAAGCAACACGGCAAAAGTCACTTTTTCATCATAGTGACAGAAAAAAAATATTAAAAAGTGATCATATAGTCATATGTAAAAAAAAAAGGTATATATAAAAACAAAATGATCCGGCTCAACCTTTCTAAGATTAATCCAGTCAATGGGGAAGGCTGGAAAGCAGACCGGTGTTTCAGGTAAATATGCCCAAGGTAAAGGTCCCAGTTTCCAGTACATATAAAAAAAATCAATTTTTATTTAATCCATTAACCCCTTTACCCCCAAGGGTGGTTTGCATGTTAATGAACAGGTCAATTTTTATTAACAATTCTGACCACTGTCCCTTTATGAGATAATAACTCTGGAATGCTTCCATGGATTCTGGTGATTCTAACATTGTTTTCTCATGACATATTGTACTTCATGACAGTGGTAAAATTTCTTTGATATGACTTGCATTAATTTGTGAAAAAAAATGAAATTTGTCGAAAAATTTGAAAATTTAGCAATTTTCCAAATTTTAATTTTCATGCCCTTAAATCACAGAGATATGTCACATAAAATACTTAATAAGCAACATTTTCCACATGTCTACTTTACATCAGCACAATTTTGGAACCAAACTTTTTTTTGCTAGGAAATTATAAGGGTTAAAAGTTGACCAGCGTTTTCTCATTTTTACAACAAAATTTACAAAACCATTTTTTTTAGGGACCACATCACATTTGAAGTCACTTTGAGGGGTCTATATCATAGAAAATACCCAAAAGTGACACTATTCTAAAAACTGCACCCCTCAAGGTGCTCAAAACAACGCTCTAAAAGTTTATTAACCCTTCAGGTGCTTCACAGGAATTTATGGAATGTTTTAAAAAAAATGAACATTTAACTTTTTTTCACAAAAAAATTACTTCAGATCCAATTTGTTTTATTTTACCATGGTAACAGGAGAAATTGGACACCAAAAGTTGTTGCACAATTTGTACTGAGTACATTGATACCCCATATATGCAGGTAAACCACTGTTTGGGCACATGGCAGAGCTCAGAAGGGAAGGAGCGCAGTTTAACTTTTCAATGCAAAATTGTCTGGAATTGAGATCGGACGCCATGTTGTGTTTGGAGAGCCCCTGATGTGCCTAAACAATGGAAACCCCCCAAGTGACACCATTATGGAAAGTAGACCCCCTTAACTTATCTAGCTGTGTGGTGAGCATTTTGAACAACTGAGTGCTTCACAGAAGTTTATAATGTAGAGCCGTAAAAATAAAAAATCATATTTTTTTCACAAAACTGATCTTTTTCCCCCCAATTTTTTATTTTCCCAAGGGTAACAGGAAAAATTGGACCTCAAAAGTTGTTGTACAATTTGTCCTGAGTATGCTGATACCCTATATGTGGGGGTAAACCACTGTTTGGGCGCATGGCAGAGCTCACAAGGGAAGGAGTGCCGTTTGACTTTTCAATGCAAAATTGGCTGGAATTGAGATCAGACACCATGTTGCATTTGGAGAGCCCCAGGTGTGCCTAAACAGTGGAAACCCTCCAATTATAACTTCAACCCTAACCCCAGCACACCCCTAACCCTAATCCCAACCCTAACCTTAATCCCAACCCTAACCCTAATCCCAACCGTAACTGTAATCCTAACTTTAGCCCCAACCCTAACCCTAACTTTAGCCCCAACCCTAACCCTAACTATAGCCCCAGCCCTAACTTTAGCCCCAACCCTAACCCTAATGGGAAAATGGAAATAAATTTTTTTTAATTTTATTATTTTTCCCTAACTAAAGGGGTGATAAAGGGGGAGTTTGATTTACTATTTATAGCAGGGTTTTATAGCGGGTTTTTATGTTTGGCAGCTGTCACACACTAAAAGATGCATTTTATTGCAAAAACTAGTTTTTGCATCAAAACATTTTGAGGGCTATCATTTTTTCCATATTTTGGTCCACAGAGTCATGTGAGGTCTTGTTTTTTGTGGGATGAGTTGTTGTTTTTATTGGTACCATTTTTGGGCACATGACATCTTTTGATTGCTTTTTATTCCGATTTTTGGGAGGCAGAATGAACAAAAACCAGCAATTTATGAATTACTTTTGGGTGGGGGTGTTTATACCGTTCCACGTGTGGTAAAATTGCTAAAGCGGTTTTATTCTTCAGGTCAGTACGATGACAGCGATACCTCAGTTATATAATTTTTTTAATGTTTTGGTGCTTTTATACAATAAAAACTATTTTATATAAAATTAATTATTTTTGCATTGCTTTATTCTGAGAGCTATAACGTTTTTATTTTTATGGTGATGGAGCTATATCATGGCTTGTTTTTTTGCTGGACAAGATGACGTTTTTAGCGGTACCACGCTTATTTATATCCGTCTCTTTGATCGCGTGCTATTCCACTTTTTGTTCGGCAGTATGATGATAAAGCTTTTTTTTTGCCTTTTTTAATGGTGTTCACTAAAGGGGTTAACTAGTGGGACAGTTTTATAGGTCCGGTCATTACAGACATGGCGATACTAAATATGTGTACTTTTATTGTTTAGATTTTTTTATTTAAATTTTAT
Source organism: Dendrobates tinctorius (assembly GCF_039654945.1). Lineage (NCBI taxonomy): Eukaryota > Metazoa > Chordata > Amphibia > Anura > Dendrobatidae > Dendrobates > Dendrobates tinctorius. Next base: position 14,948,895 of record NW_027361673.1, read on the forward strand.
TTATTGATGGAATAAATATTGATTTTTTATTAATTTTTATTTTTTTAAATATTTTTACAAGTATTTAATTTTTTTTTAAAATTTAATTCTCACTTTTATACTTTGTCCCACTATGGGACACTCATTTTGTGCAGGCTGATCGCTTCTATAGCATACAGATCTACATGCTATAGAAGCTATCAGCGCTGCACCTTCTATGCACTAACCTGAGAGACTTCCTGACATGCACTGCGCATGACAGGAAGTCTCTCAGCTTTGGAGACCCAGAAGTTATCATGACGACATCGGGTCTCCAAGGCAGCGATCAGGACCCCGCGTCATGATGTGGGGTCTCCAATCCAAAGGCAGAGGGGCTATCAGCCCCTCTGCTGGCTTCGGAATGCTGTAATCAAGTTTGATCACAGTGTTCCGGGGGTTAAAGTGCCGGGAGTGGTCTGTGATCACTCCTGGCACTTAGTGCTCGGTGTCAGCTGTGAGAATTAGCATGACGTACTATCCCGTCCATGGTCATTAAGACCCAGGGCACATGGATGGGATAGTATGTCAAATGTCAGAAAGGGGTTAAAAAAGTGAAAAATGAAGCATACTTTGCAAAAGTACAATGTGAATACCCTCCATAAAAACCAATGTGTTTCAAACACTACAGCATTCTTTGTCTTGTTACATAAATGAAAATGCCAAATTTTCCTGCATAAAACAAGCCTAATATGGCTCCTATTGCAAAAAAATTTAAAAGTTATAGCTCTCAAAATAGGACAATGCAAAAACCAATACATTTACATGAATTTAGACGGAAACCCCGTCAATAGAGCTCAGCGTAAAAAATTAGAATGTGATCCCAGCCTTATACTCGAAGAGGTCAAGAAATGTTATGTACCCCAACATGCTACTAATAAAATTCCAAACGTTGTCGGGTGTCATATTCATTTTAGCCCCTTCCCAACATTTGCCATACATGTACTGTGCAAGTTGGGTGCAGTGTATGTGAATTATCTGCCATGTATAGTGCAGGCTCACTCCAGGTGTAGAGGTTGTCCAGCCTTTTGCTAAAAGTCTGCCATCACTGTGACTGCAGACTTTTGAATCTTCACAGAGAGCATCACATGCTGTGGGGATGCTCCGTTGTTGACGGTGAGAGTGGGCGGTCAAGTGACCTAGGGTATGTGATTTATATATTTCTGCCCACATTCCAACTAGACATGTATTGAGCGAGGACACACATGTCTAGTTTGAATGTGGCTGTATGTATGGCCACGTTCACGTTCAGGATGTGCCCCCCCACCACGACTCATGGGCCCCATAACAGCCGAGTAGCCTTCCGCCATTGGCAGTACACGACAGGCTTCCATTGGTGTGTCACCTACTCAAATTTCATGAACTTACTAAAAGACATCTTTTTGTATAATTTGCTTGTCAGTGAAATATCTAAGCTAAATGTCTTGGAATACATTTCACAAGAATGTTAAAATGAATTTGGTTGACTTAATCCTTTTAACAGACTTTCAAAGACAATGCTGTGACTGTAGTGAGACAATGAAATGGGTCCCTCTCTGTCCCTCAGGCAGCTATCCCTACCTGTTACCAATGGTAACTCTGAAGGTGAGGAGGTTTGGGCTTCATGCCTCACAGTTCTCCTGTTATATCCTAAGCTGTCCCCACCCCCTTCCCCAGGCGTCCCGGGACAGAAATGCTAGTGCATTAACACATAACACAAACAGGGATAACAGAAAAACCACTAACATACCAAAAACACCAAAGGTAGAGAGGGATATAATGAAGGGGAGGAATGTGCAAATCAAATAGGACAATGAGAAAAGCATACACCCAAAACCAGTATACAACAATTTCCAGGAGCAAAAAGTTATCTCCAACTCAGCACAGTGACTCCACGGAACCAGGAAGTAGAACTTTCACTGATGAGGAAGAAAAAGCCTGGCCAGTTTTTATAGAGAGTGGGAATGACCAGATCAGGAGTAGCTGAGAGATGGCGTTGCATGTTTCTAACCAGCACAGAAAGGGTTGTTAACCTCTTCGACACCAAAGGAAACAAAATCCATTTAATGTGGAACATGAAACACACAGTCTAAATGGATGACCTGCGATTCACAATACATAATGATTTTGTAACCCCAGATCTCCTAAGAGGATGTGACACACTCGTGGCACTAACAACAAGTGTCTAAATAAAGAGGGCTACTGCTCAATATGCAATGGTTAAATTCTGTGTAGGTTTACTTGAACTCATGCCGACTAGCAAGAGCCAATAATAAAGGAATCTGTCACCAGGTTTTGCTACCCCATCTGAGAGCAGTATGATGTAGGATCAGAAACCCTGATTCCAACAACGTGTCACCTATTGAGCTGTGTGCTGCAGTTTTGATTAAAATCTGTTTTATCTGCTCCAGATGTAAAAGTTCTCTGAGTTCTCTGAATGCAGAGCTCTGTATAACCACAAAAAAACTGCTAATCAGTGGTGGGGGGAGGTTATACAGAGCTCATGAAAATTGAGGACTACTTGGCAGTGGGCCAACTAGTCCTCTAATAATGATCTCCTGCTGATAAAACAGTGATTTTATCAAAACTGCACCAAGCAGCCCAATAAGTGACACATCGCTGAACTTAGAGCCTCTGCCCCTAAGTTACGATGATCTCAAATTACATGAAAAAACCTGGTTCCAGATTCCATATAAAGCAGTGCATGTTGTCTCTACAGTTGTACTACTGAGTTGTACACATCAGGCTTACTATTTATGACAAGATTCTTCCCTAGAGTCTGAAAAGCGTACTTTCCTTAAGACAAATAAAAATATTGTTTTTCACTAAGAAGTTATGCTGATGTTCCATTTTATCCAACGTGAAGAAAGTAGAAGAGATTTACCAAGCTGTATGTGCCAGATTTCTGGTGCAATGTGCAGACAAAAACTGATGTACATGTTCTGCTCCACATCTATTAAAATGGTTGTCCGATATGTTAACAACTTTCCCAACGCATTCATACTTAGAAATAATAAGCTGTGCTATACTCACCTGCTGATATCTCTGTAGATCTAGGGCTAGCGTCTTTGGTGGTCTGTGCCACTGGTAAAAGTAGTAATGTCTAACACTTTGGTCATCTGACAGCTAAGGCTTGAGGTAGGCTGCAGTAGTCAATGCAGACCATCAGATTTGTCGACGTTGGATGCACAGGGGTAAGAGCAGAAGAATCAGGATCAGGTTATTACTTTAAAAGCATTCCAGCAGTGGAGAAGTTTTCTTAACATCTCAGTCAACTCATTTAGATATTTTAAACCTTTTTTTCTCCTCTCTTTTCAAAGTGGCAAATGACCGTGGTTTGCCAAAAAGGTTCTGTTTAACAATGTCTAAAAATTTGACCGGAGTAGAAAGTTTGCCCATTTTTCCCCACGCCACCGTGCTCCTTCAAATTTAATTTTTTTTTTTCACTTGTTTTATTTTTTTATAATATTCTCAGTGGTATTTTCATTGTTTTAAAAAAAATGTGGCTTGAATTGTGGTACAGTATCTTGATAAATTTGCATTGCATCTATAGCTACTCTGGACACCTATTCACCTCCGTAGTAACAAATCTTGCAAAATCTGATCCTGACCTGCAGTCATACTCACTTTTATCTGCCCTCTACTTCTTTGTAACGTACTAACTGTGTGTAAGCAAAAAATATAGGATTTATAGAAAAAAGTACGACTGTAGTATAAGACATAAGGTGGTTTTTTTTGCCTATAACCATTCAGAAACATCGCTCAGCAAAGTCATTTTAAATTCAAAATGGTAGGAAATTTTTAATTGAGACTATTAGAATTGATTTTAATTTAGAACAGTGACACATGATGGTGAAAATTACTAAATCTGTTATGAAAATATCTTCAAAGTTTAATAATTTCAGGTCCCCAATTAAAATAAAAGCAGTCAATACTCTCCTCTTGTAGTGGCACCATTACAGCATTGTTGGCACCAATGTTCCCGAAATGTGATGTGACTTTTTGGGCCACTGTTTATCTGCAACTCATCAGTATTCCATCAGGCAGACATCCACTCAACAGTCACGTCACTCTCCGGGAGGTAGGTATCGATTGTTTTTATTTTAGCTGGGGCCCTAAAATGATTAAGCTGGGGTTGTCCAGTATTAGACATCAATATCAATTCTTCCAGTACAACAATGTATATTAAAAAAAGGCCATCTGAACAGATGTGTTGGTCTTTATTTGTAGTGAATAATTGTTTCACGTTTTAGCTTTACCGTGCTTCATTGATACTAAAACATCACTCATGGTATTAGGAATGATGAATTCAGCCTTTACTGACAAAATAGCAGAAATGAAACGTGTTATAAACCATTCATATACCTTTAAACCCAATACCCTAATGTACGTATCTTTCTACTTTTGAGAAAGCAATACCTAATCCCTAGTAAATGTTCATGGATAAAGTTCAATGCATCTGAATTTTTGATAAGCCACAAAGCATTATAGGAAGGTAAAACACAGTGGAGGTAACTAATAGAATTTAGATGAAGCTGGTGAGATGTCATTCATTGGGGAATAGAATGAAATTATTTCATTCATTGTTTTAAAGTCAACATAAATTCTTTCAAAAACAAGTTGCTCCTTGGGAAAATGACAATGCATGAGAGAGACTGCTACATTTTATTGTTCTCTATGAATAAAATCAGCGTACATTCAGAAACAGCACGAGGATGTTATCTTTATGAAATCTAAAAGTAAAACAAATTCCTCCGATGCTACAATAAAATAGACTCCTGCCAAACATTTCATGATTATTAATTTCAAAATGACAGGCTGTAGTATTGCTGCAATATAGTAAAATAAAACTGTAACATTTTTTTCACACAAAACTAGAAATATATTCAGTCCAAAAAGGATTGTGCCAGAGATGGCACACAGGATTTTTTTCTTCAAGTAATCGTGCTAACCCAATCCATGAGATTTGTCTGGTGTTGCAATTCAGCTATATTAAACTAAAAGTCTAATACATTTTTAATTCATTCCGTAATTAGTCCATCAAATATATATAATTCTGCTAGTATTACCTTGAGCAGTTGTTTATTTCTGACTGAAATGTCATAAGTCTCCACTTTCTTCTCTTCAGTTGTTCATATGATTTTATGGTAACCCCTTGGGAACAACAGCAGACGAAATAAGTATTGAACACGTAACCAATTTTGTAACTAAATGTAATTTTAAAGGTGCTATTTATATGAAATTCTCACCAGATGTCAGTAACAACCCATTCAATCCACACAGGCAAAGAAATCAAACCATAGATGTCCATAAATTAAGTTATGTGTAATAATCTGAAATGACACAGGGAAAAAGTATTGAACATATGAAGAAAGAGTGGCGCAAAAAGCCATGGAAAGTCAATACACCAGCAGAAATCTATCAGTAATAAGGAAAGCAATTTTGCCACTTAGTGAAAAATAATATCAGTTGGGTCAACTGATAGCCTATAAAAGGTGTCTCATTACCAAGGTGCCACACAAGAAACATCTCATGATAGGTAAAACCAGTGAGCTGTCTCAAGACCTTTGCAATATTATTGTTGCAAAGCATACTGATTTCAATGGTTACAGAAGAGTTTCTAAACTACTGAAGGTTCTTATGTGAACTATTGGGGCCATAATCCAGAAGTGAAAAACATAATTTCACCACAAACTAGCTACGAGCAGTTGTTCAAAACAAGATTTCAGACAGATACAAATAAGAAGCAAAAATGCCACACCTCCAGTTAATTTTTGAGGTGGGTACATCATGGTATGGGGCTGTTTTTCAGTATATGATATTGGAAAATTTCATAAAATTAAAGGGAGAATGAATGGAAAAATGAACAGAGACATTCTTGATAAAAATCTGCTGCCATCTACCAGGTTGATGAAAATGAGACAAGGGTATACATTTCAGCCAGACAATGACCACAAACACACAGCCAAGCAAATGCTCAATTGTTTCAGAGAAAGACAATAAAGCTGCTAGAACGGCCCAGCCAATCACCTGACCTGAATCCAATAGAAAATGTGTGGAAGGAACTAAAGCTCAGAGTTCATAGAAGGAGCCCATTGAACCTTCAGGGTTTGAAGACTGTGTGGAAGAATGGGTCAGAATCACACCTGATCAATGCATGTGACTAGTTTCTCCATACAGGCAGCGTCTTGAAGCTGTTATCACCAACAAAGGCTTTTAAAAGTACAAAGTATTAATTAGATTTCAGTAACCGTGTTCAATGCTTGGTCCCTGTTTTATTTCTCATTATTACACATAACTTAACATATGGACATCTGTGTTTTGATTTCTTTGCCTGTTTGGACTGGATGGATCATTACCGACATCTAGTGAGAATTTCATGTCAATAGCTTCTTCAGAAAATTGGTGACATGTTCAATACTTATTTCGTCCACTGAATATGCCTTTGTATTTTCTCAAGGAAGTCATCAACACAGTCACCACAACTTATTGTATGATTAAACTACATGGACTATAGCATACAAGTTCTCTCTAGATGTGAATTAACAGGAAATATTATCACAGTTACCATACTGATGATAATTACTTACTGCAGCTCTTGTATCAAACTTATAATAAAGAATATAACTGTTCAACATCCATGACTGACCATATGGTTCTCTTTTAAATTATTTAGGAGAATATAGAGATGAAAATAGTCACAAGGTGGAGGGGGAGGAGTGACCCAATAGGAGAGGGGTAAGGATTTAGAGTTGATAATGTAGAAAGGCCCAAGGATGTATAATCTGAAAGTTAAATTATGTTTAAATTCTATATTAAGTTGTACATTTTGAAAGTGCAGAAATGTAAGGAGTCTAAGAATATGAATAAGATAGACCCTAGACTGCTAGGTTTTCAAAAATGTATCTATTGAGTCTGTACAGATGGCGTTTATTTTTTTGTAAGTCATTATATGGGTTACTCTCAACTTAACCATGTCCACCATGAGACACACATGATTTCCACTATGAGATGAATACATGCCACCATGCACCATGCCATCATGCAGATGTTTTGTTATAGTTTACGAGCATGGTTCAAAACACCCAAAGATTATCGGGCTACAAAAGAAACAAATGATGCGGATGTAAGACTTGAAATATTCACTGATATATCTGAGACCAGAATGGAGACATTTGGCGGCAATTCCATCGTATGTCTCGTGGCACCAATATCTGAGCATCTCTTGAAATAAAATGCAGATGATTCTTGGAAAAAGTGTTGCACGCTGGTTGGAACCCCATAAGTGCTATGTACTAACAGAAGATTTAGACAAGCTGACCAGATGACTGCCTTTGGTAATTGTGGTAAGACAATGCTAATCAATAAGAGTTGTCATAATAGCTCAGATGAAATAGGTGTTGGGGGTTCTTTGCGTTTGTGAGAGCAGGGGAATTGAAAAATCTGGTGTATCCTAAAATGCCCTCAATCATATTTTTGATAGTTTGCTGTGTTGATATGATTTTCCTGCTTGATGTAAAATGTCTTACCGTATTTTTCGCACTATAAGATGCACCGGACTATAAGATGCACCCCAAATTTTCAGAAGGAAAATAGAGGAAAAAATAATAATGTGTCAAATGGGGGTCCGTCTTACAGTCCGAATTCAGCTTACCAGGGAAAGGATCTGGCACAGGTGGAGGAGTGGTCACAGGGCTCGTTCAGTGGTCCAGGCTAGTGCGGTGGCGGCGGCTCTGTGCTGGGGCAGTTGGGCTGTGCTGGGGCAGGTGGGCTGTGCTGGGGCAGCTGTGCTGTGCTGGGGCAGGTGTGCTGTGCTGGGGCAGCTGGGCTGTGCTGGGGCAGGTGTGCTGTGCTAAGGAAGCTGGGCTGTGCTGGGGCAGGTGGGCACTGTGGTGTGGTGGTGGCAGCGGGCTGTGCGCCGATGCAGGGGCGGCGGCTCTGATGCAGGAACAGTGGCTCCGCTGGCATTTCTTCAAAGCCCGGAGGCCCCCACACATCCATTGCTGGCTGCCGCCATGTTGCGGAGGCCTCCGGGAACATTGACACCGGGAAGATGGCCGCCGGTCTGGGGACGGCGCATGCTCAGGTTCAGATCTCGTCCCGAGATCTCAGGACGAGATCTCATTGCCGAGATTTGAATCTCGTCTCCCGAGACCTCGGGACGATATATCTGAACCTGAGCATGCGCCGTCCCCGGACCGGCGGCAATCTTCCTGGCATCCATGTTCCCAGAGGCCACCGCAACATGGTGTCAGCCAGTAACGGATGTGCGGGGGCCTCCGGGCTTTGAGGAAATGCCGGCAGAGCCCCCCACAGAGCACAGAGAGCCGCTGCCCCTGCACCAGAGCACAGCCCGCCACCACCACCACACCATAGAGCCCTGCGACACCCGCACCAGCCTCCAGCCATGGTCGGAACTGAGTATATTGCGACCTTAGGACGCACCCCCCACTTTCTCCCAAAATTTTTGGGGAAATAAGTGCGTCTTATGGTCTGAAAAATACGGTAAATATATTGCTTATCTATTATGTAAAGTGAGAGGGCTTAAGGCTAGGGGGAAATGTAAGAATGTGGATCCAGGCAACTACCATCCGGTAAGCCTGACATCAGAAGTGAGCAAAAGTTTTGATGGCATTTTAAGAGAAGAGCTGCAGAAATATATTGTAGATAATAATATAATAACTGACAACCATCATGGATTTATGAAGAATAAGTCGTGTCTAAATAATATGTTGGGTTTCTATGAGGAGGTAAGTGCAAATCTGGATGTAGGTAATGTTGCTGATGTGATTTATCTGGACTTTGCAAAGGCATGTGATACAATTCCACATAACAGACTTATACTTAAGCTACAGAAGCAAGGACTATATGTAGATGGGTAGGGAATTGGCTAAATGACAGGAAACAAAAAGTTGTCATAAATGGTACATTCTCTGAATGGGAGATAATCAGCAGTAGGGGCCGCAGTTATCTGTGCTAGGACCGATTATATTTAACCTCTTTACTAATGACCTTGTGGATGGGATTGAGAGTAAAGTGTCAGTCTTTGCTGACGACACAAAACTGTTTTGAACAGCTGACATGTGCCCGGAGCAGCCGCCTTCCCTTCTGAGCCCTCCCGTGTACCCAATTAGTAGTTTTCCACCAAATATTGGGTACTGGGGTACTAAAAAATTGCACAATAAACTATATGATTCATTTCCTCCTGTTACCCTTGTTGAAATGCAACATGAACAACTAAATCAACATTTTTGTTAAAAAAAGTAAAATTTTCATTTTTTCCTTCCACATTGCTTCAATTCCCGTGAAGCACCTTAAGTGTTAATTTACTACTTGAATATGGTTTTGAGCACTTTGAGAGGTGCAGTTTTTAAAATTGTGTCACTTTGAGAAATTTTCTGTCATACACAGTAAGCCCCTCAAAGTCACTTCAAATGTGATGTGGTTCCCAAAAATTGGTTTTGTAACATTTGCTGGAAAATTGACAAATTGCTGATTAACCCTCTTAACTAGAGTTGAGCGACTTTGGTCGGATCAGGTTTCATGAAACAAAATTTGTTTCAGATGAAACTGGTCCGACTAGGGCAAAAAAAGTCAGAGTTTCGTCCGAAACCCGACTACAATGCAAGTCAATGGGGAATAAAAGTCGACATTGAGTGGATGAATGTCATCCGCTCAAAGCCGACGTTTATTTCCCATTGACTTGCATTGGGGTCGGGTTTCAGACGAAACTCCGACTTTTTTTGCCCTAGTCGGACCAGTTTCATCTGAAACAAATTTTGTTTCATGAAACCCGATCCGACCAAAGTCGCTCAACTCTACTTCTAACTTCCTAGCAAAAAAACTATGTTTCAAATGTGATACTGATGTGAAATAGACGTGTGATCAATGGTATTTATTAACTATGTTTTCTGAGATAACTATCTGGTTTGAGGGCTTAAAAATCAAAAGTTTAAAAATTGCAAAATTTTCAAAATTTTTGCAGAAATTCCAATATTTTCCAAGTAAAAACACAAACATATCAGCCTAAATTCACCACTAACATGAAGTACGATGTGTCATGATAAAACAGTCTCAGAATCAATGGAATATATTGAAGCGTTCCAAAGTTATTACCAAATAAGTTTACACTGATTAGAATTGTAAAATTTGGCCTGAAAGGGTTAAAGACCATTTTGGCTCTGCAAAATTTTTAGAATTTTTTTTAGTTTTATTAATTTTTATTTAACTTTGGGAAAAAAGTTTAACTTTTGGCATATTTTTTCTTTTAACTATTGTTAATTAGGGATGAGTGGACCCTTGGGTGTTAAGGTTTGTCTGGCTCTGTCAAAGTGTAGTACAAAGTCCGGTTTGAGTACCAAAACTTGACGTCGAACCCGAACTGCTTAGAAACCAATGTGGACCCAAACATTAGTGCTGTAAAATGGCTGTAAAATGGTCAGGGTTAGGATTAGGGGTCGGAAAAAGTAAGCAAAATCCGGTTAAGAGCAGGACAAATGCCCTGCAAACAAATGTGGATAGTAAAATGACATAAAATAACATAGAATAAAAATATATACTTTTCTAGTTAGCCTAAGGTACTGACAAGTCCTGTGGGAGCCCACGTTGGCTGTGGACAGGCGAACGTGTGCAAAGGTCAAGCACAGACCATGTGTCCAATTTGGGGACCTGTAGCTAGTACGTTGAGACTTGTGGACACGTACTCTTCCACCATCTTGTAAAAATGCTGCCTCCTGCTAATAAGATGGTGGTGACAGATGTTGTGGTGAGCTGAGGAAGATTTTCCACATTTCTGTCAGGCTAATCCTCACTTCCAAGGTGGTGCCGGTGCCCCAGCTGAATTGGCAACTTCCCCTTCTGCCTTGTTCTACCACTGAGCTCCCACTGTCAGGTGTGAATGCCATCAGTAGTGCCTCTACCAGCGTGCACTTGTGTTCACGCATTCCCACTCCAGTAATGGATGTAATGACAGTACGTTGTTCTTGTTATGAGGGTCCAGCAGGGTGGCCACACAGTTATCAGCACTGGTATCAATTCGGGCAACTCAGCAGACATAGCGCAGGCACAGCAGCATGTATTGGTTCATGCGTGCAAGGCTTCCCAGAGGCAACAATAAGTTGTCCACTGTGGGAGGTGTATCGTCTGGGTGCTCTGTATCCCTCCAGTCGCACTCCAGTGATGCCCATAAGCTGCTCTAAGTGCCACCGTGCTGTGAACATGGTTGATCTTCCTACAAAACTGTAACCTGGCTGCCGCTAATAACAGTATTCCTCCCCCACCACCTGTGATATAACTAAATAAAAGAATGAAAAACCCGGAATGAGTTCCCTCCCTATTTTCTTTAACCAACCAGGCAGAACTCACAGCTGGGGGCTGCAACCATCAGATGTCAGCTTCATCAAGGTTGGTTATCAAGGATAGAGAGGTCCCCACACTGTTGTTTTTTTAATTATATTTAAATAAATATTTAAAAAAATGGCATGGGGTCCCCCATTTTTGACAACCAGCCTTGCTAAAGCTCACAGCTGGGGGCTGGTATTCTCAGGCTGGTAAGGGGACATGGATATTGGCCCATCCAGCCTAAAAACAGCAGCCCACAGCTCACCAGTAAAGGTCCATCTATTAGATGCGCCAATTCTGGCAATTTGCCCATCTCTTCCCACTTGCCCTGTAGCGATGGCAAGTGGGGTGATAGTTGTGGGGGTTGATTTCACCTTTGTATTGTCCGGTGACATCAAGCTCTTTCCATTACTATTCCTATAGTTATATGGTAAATAAAGACACAGCCAGAATAAAGCCCTTTAACTGAAAAAATGACAAAGACTCCTTTAATATTCTCAATTAAACCATACTTACAACCTCGCCTAAATCAACTGAAGCCCTCGTTCTCCTGTAATAAAAATAAAATGAAAAAACAACAATATACCATACCTGCCCATCATTCTGTCCCACGCCGTAATCCATGTCTGGGGGCTAAATAGTATTCAACCTGGATGGTGCCAAGATGCGAATATCCTGGGTGAGATCCGCTGGTGAATGAGCTGCTGCGAGCGCAGCATCATTGACCAGCGGTGACATCATCGAGGTTCCCAGCTGTCCTGAACTGCGGTGACCTCTGGACCATGGGAGAAACTCAGTGATGAGGTCACGCCTTTCAATGTCAGAGTCTTCACAGCAGATCACCGTGAGAATTTTAGGGGGGAACCCACGTCGGGTTTTTCATTCATTCATTTAGTTAGATCACAGGTGGCAGGTGAGGAATACCCTGATCATCCGCTCCTGCTGTCACTGTTATTAACGGCAGCAGGTGTTGGATGATGGGAGTAATAGTGCCAAAAGCCCCCACCTGCTATCATGGTTCTGAATTTAATATAGCTCTTATCATTCTCCCCTGCTCACACTGATTGCCAGCAGAGCAAGGGAGGATGAGAGCCGTCTTCAGCACCCACCGCCGGGGAACAGCACTTACTGTAGCACTTCTTCCTTGGTGACTGTCCTTGTGGTAGTGATGCGGCACACAGGCGGTACACGGTTGCCACATGTATGCCGCAAGTATTACACGCATGGACACACGGACACGAATACCTCTGGTACCTGTTTTTCCGGTACTGGAAATAAACGGACTTGTGAAACTGGCCTAAAGTATATATACTGTAAATGCTAAAGAGTTTCCTCCACAGCAAGTTTCCAACTTCGATGAGATGGGCCTGTTTTAGAAAAAAATGTCAAACAGGACATTTATCACACATGAAGAAAAAGTTTGCATGAGAACATGACTGTTAAATACATGCCAATGCTTGTATGTATAGTGAACCCCTCACAACCCCTTCCCTCTTCCCATGTTATAAAAAGGAACAATTTTAACCCCTTTCTGACATCGGTCATACATTTACGCTGATGTCGGACTCCCACCCTTTGATGTGGGCTCCGGTGGTGAGCCCACATCTTTCTCGGCACATGGCAGCTGTTTTGAACAGTTTACAAGTGCCTGGAACAGCCATGTGTGGAATCGCGATCCACCCACGGCTATTAACCTGTTAAATACCGCTGTCAAACTCAGACAGCGGCATTTAACATGCGCTTCCAGCAATCACGCCGGAAATCTGCCCACCAGTGACCTCCGCCACATGATTGCGGGTCACCGGTGGATTGGCATGACAACCGGATGTCTCCTGGAGACCTCTATGGTTGTCACTTTCAGCTTGCTGTGAGCACCACCTAGTGGTCGGCGCTCATAGCAACTGAATAATTCAGCTACATATAGGCGATCTGATCATCGCCTGTATGTGGCAGAGCCGATCGAGTTCTGGCAGCTTCTAGTCTCTCATGGAGACTATTGAAGCATACCAAAAGTAAAAAAAAAGCTTCCAAAAGTAAAAAAAAAAGTTTTCAAAAATATAAAAAAATAAAAATATTAAATTTCAAATCACCCTGCTTTCACCCCATTCAAAATAAAACAATAAAAAAACAAACATACACATATTTGTTATTACCGCATTCAGAATAGCCCGATCTATCAATAAAAAAAAGGATTAACCTGATCGCTAAACGGCGTAGCGAGAAAAAAAGTCAAAACCCCAGAATTATGTTTTTTTGGTCGCCGTGACATTGCATTAAAATGCAATAACGGGCGATCAAAATAATGTATCTGCTCCCAAATGGTATCATTAATACTGACAGATCAGCACGCAAAAAATAAGCCCTGACCCGACCAGAAATCACGAAAAATGGAGACACTACGGGTATTGGAAAATGGCGCTTTTTTAACGAAGTTTGGATTTTTTTTTCACCACTTAGATAAAAAAACCTAGACATGTTTGGAGTCTATGAACTTGCAGTGACCTGGAGAATCATATTGGCAGGTCATTTTTAGCATTTAGTGAGCCTAGTAAAAAAGCCAAATAAACAACGAGTGTGGGATTTCACTTTTTTTTTTCAATTTCACCGCAATTGAAATTTTTCCCATTTTCTAGTACACAACATGGTAAAACCAATGGTGTCGTTCAAAGTTACAACTCATACTGCAAAAAACAAACCCTCACATGGCCATATTGACAGAAAAATAAAAACGTTATGACTCTGGGAAAAAGGGGAGCGAAAAACGAAAATGAAAAATGAAAATACCTCTGGGGTTAAGGGGTTAAGAAGAATGTAATGCAATATGGAGAACACGTAAGAAAGGATGAGTAAGCTGGCAATTTTTTATGAATGGTTGCACGAAATCTTTGACCCATCAGTGAAAAAATGTCTTCATAAAAAAGCAGTTGCTACTGAGGGCCGTTCTTGTCATGTACACTGCTTCACTTCTATATGACTAAAGGAAACACTGATGCAGGAATGCAAATTAATTTCTGTCAAATATTTGACGCCAATTACAACTCCACTTATCCAGCCCATTAACCAACAGGTGATATCAAATTTAGAGACTCTGCACAAAAGCTCTTTTTCAGAGGTGCTTTAAAGTCACCTCTTGACCCTCTGAAAGTTTTGGAAGGAGCATTTTAATATTCTCTATTGCTTCTCATAGACAAGAATTGGTGTTACTGCCCCTATAAGACAATGAACTCTGCTTGGAGGATATTGTGTATGGATGCTGTAGCAAAAAGGGTCCTTAAAGGATTTGAGGATGAGGCTGAGATTGTGTGGGTGAGTCCATAAGCCTAGTGGTCGATGCTAAAGATGTTGAGGAGTTAATAGAATCAAGAAGAGTTCACAACAGAAGAACTGCCGGAGCTAGAGAATTTACAGTGCAAAATAGTTGCAGATTCTGCTGGTGAGGAAGAGGGAAAGGAGCAATGGGAGGAACTTTCAACTTTACTACTTAAAACATTTATGCAAGATGATCAGAAATGCAAAACTTTTTCAAAAACCATCACACGGACAGTGCGGGAACAGACCATATTCTTAACTAAGTGAATGACCATTTCATATCCCACTTTAGAATGATCCTCTAGAAAAGACGTAAACAGATTTTCATTGAGATGTTCTTAGCGAGACAGCCATCTTCACTTGCAGCTAGAGTTGAGCGAAACGGGTCGGTCAATTTAAAAAATCGCCGACTTTTGCAAAAGTCGGGTTTCATGAAACGAAACCCGACCATGGCATGAGGTTGGCCACGAGGTCGGCGACTATGGTGCCAAAGTCGCATTTCAAATGATGCTTCAGTGCCCTTTTTCAGCCAATGATGGAGGACGCACACTGTGGGCAATGCGATGACATAGGCAGCGGTCACCACCATCTTTGAGAAGGGCATGCAAGTGATTGGCTTGCTTTGTGTGGCATCACAGGGGCTATATAAGGGCGTGCATGATGACCACCATCTTACTTCTGCTGATCTCAGAATAGGGAGATCTGCAGCTGATTCTGTAGGGAGAGCGTTAGGCAGGGAAGAAGATACAAAAAACTGCTTCTGCTGCTAGCAATTTTGCCTGTACAACACACCAGTTAGTGTGCAGTGCAAGGGGAGGCTATATTTTGGTACATCAGCTCTGTTGGTTATTAGGCTGCCTTATAAGGCTCCCTGATAGCTGCATTGCTGTTTTCACACTGCTGTGCAGACTGCTTTTTTAAAAGCAAAAATACTTTTCATCCTCTTTTTTGCCCAGTTACCAAGCATTCATTTTTCCACACTTTTGTGTGCAGCAGTCCTGCTTATTAGGCTGCCTGCTGCCATACTTGGGACTGAGAGCATCACTGTCAGCTTGCTAAAATCTCTCGGGAGATTCAAATTCTACCCAGTCCTATATAGACATTTTATACACCATCCAATTTCAGCCTGTTATATTGAGGTGTAATCTACACTGGGCCTGAGATATTAGTTTAGTATCCTCAAGTCTGTAGGGAGATTCAAATTCTCCCGTCCTATATAGACATTTTATACACCATCCAATTTCAGCCTGTTATATTGAGGTGTAATCTACACTGGGCCTGAGATAATAGTTCATTGTCCTCAAGTCTGAAGGGAGATTCAAATTCTCCCCAGTCCTATATAGACATTTTATACACCATCCAATTTCAGCCTGTTATATTGAGGTGTAGTCTACACTGGGCCTGAGATAATAGTTCAGTGTCCTCAAGTCTGTAGGGAGATTCAAATTCTCCCCAATACTATATACACCTTGTACCTTGTTTTACAGTACCATATTGCTGATGGTATTTTGGGTACATTTTCCCAAAAATGAGGAAGTGTGTTGAAAGAGGCCGTGGAAGTGGGCGTGGGTTGCCAGCTGGTAATGAAGGTCTTGGTGGTGGTGATGGATTTGCTGGTAGTGGCAAAAGCACAATAGTACCTAATGCAGGAGGTGCTGAGCCTGCGTCATCGTCTGGCTCCACAAGGCCTCGAAGGCTCCCTTTTCTGGGAGTAGGTAAACCGCTTTTAAAGCCGGAGGTTCAGGAATAAGTTTTGGCTTACATTGCTGACACAGCCTCCAGCTCTATCGCCTCCTCTTCTGAACTTTTAAAAAATAAAGGCACTGAGTCGTCATTGGAGGCTCATGGTAAGGAACCACACCTTTCCTTGTGTCCTTCACCCCTATCAAAAGTAAAGGATGTGGCAGGCCACACTACAGATTACTCCATGGAGCTCTTTTCACATACCATGCCTGGGTTATCAAGTCAAATCGTGAATTAACCAGTCCAACAAGAATCTGACATGGAGTGCACTGATACACAGCCACTGCTAGATTTATCTGCTGGTACATTCATTCAGAGCACTACATTGTCCTCACAGTGTACTGAGGCAGAATCAGACCCTGATGAAACTCAGGTGCCCCTTCCCGCATACTATGCCACCTTACACGGTGACACAGAGGAAGGTGCACATGAAATTGAAGAGAAGGTGATGGATGACTCAGTTGTTGACCCAGATTGGCATCCATTGGGGGAAGAGCGTGCCACTGCCAATAGCTCAGAAGAGGAGGAGGAGCATCCGCAGCAGGCATCGACATCGCAACAGCTGTTATCTGGCAGGCCCGGAGCAGTCCAAAAACGGGTTACAAAAACCAAAAGAGTTGCAGGACAGCTAGGCCAGATGGTCAAATTAGCACAGCGTGCAAGGCCTCAAAATGTCTTCCATAGTAGGAAGAGTGCAGTGTGGCACTTTTTTGAACGAAATCCTAATGATCAGGCAAAGGTTATCTGTAAGATGTGCGCAAAGACCTTTAGACAAGGGAAAAATCTGAGAAATTAGAATACCAGTTGCATGCTTAGACATTTAACCACCATGCACTTGCAAGCATGGACGGACTACCAAACCTCACGTACCACATGTGCAACTGCTCCCAATGAAGGTAGTCAACAACGCTACATCGTTTCCCCCACTGTAAGCCCACTGGTTAGCACACCAACAGCAGCAAATGTTGAGGTGTCGTTGCAAGGCCAAAGCAGTCAGGGAATCACAATGTTATTGCTACGAAAGACTGAATCTAGGCCATCAGAAAGAACACTAACTTCATCACCATCATCAACCCTCTCTCAGTCCACCATGTCCACTGCTAGTTCCACCATATGCAGCTCTGAAGTCCAGCTCACTCTACCAGAGACTATGAGTAGGACAAGAAAGTACTCATCCTCTCATCGTACACTGGGTTTGAACGCCCACATTGCCAAACTAATCTCGCTAGAGATGATGCCCTACCGGCTGGTTGAAAGCGAAGCTTTCCGCGAACTCATGGCCTACGCAGTACCACACTATGACCTACCCAGTCAGCACTTCTTTTCTCGCAAAGCCATCCCAGCCCTCCACCTTCATGTGAAAGACCGCATTGTCCATGCTCTCAAGCAATCAGTGAGTGGAAAGGTGCACCTCACAACAGATGCATGGTCCAGTAGGCATGGCCAGGGCCGTTACGTGTCCATCGCTGCACACTGGGTTAATGTGGTGGATACCAGGGTCCACAGGGGACAGCGGCGGTGGGACAGTGCTGCCTAGCCCACGGTATAGGAAACAGTTGGGTGTAGACGTTCGACCCGCCTCCTCCTCCTCCTCCAGAAGCAAAAGCTCGTCCACAGAGTGCAGTCGCACGAGCACTCCATCCGCAGCTGCCAGTGTTGCACACTCGGTGTCCCACTATTGAACAGCTAGTGGTAAGCGTCAGCAGGCTGTGTTGAAGATGATGTGTTTGGGCGACAACAGACACACCGCGGAGGTACTGGCCGACTACTTGCAGCGACAAACTGAGTCATGGCTGGGCAGTCAACATCTTGAGGCAGGCAAGGTAGTTTGTGATAACGGCCGGAATTTTGCGGCAGCCATAGCCCTTTCAAAACTCCGAAACATACCTTGCCTGGCTCACACCTTGAACCTGGTGGTGCAGTGCTTCCTCAATAATTATCTGAAGTTAAAAGGCTTGCTCCAGAAGGTCTGAAGACTGTGCTCGCACATCCGCCGGTCGCCCGTACACTCCAGTCGTATGCAGAAGCTGCAGCGATTGCTCCAACTTCCCAAGCACCGCCTAATTATCGACATTGCAACAAGGTGGAACTCCACCCTGCACATGGTTGAGAGGCTGTGCGAACAGAGGCAGGCTGTAATGCATTTGTGGGAGGATACACGCCAGGCACTTTGAAGGCAGACATGGAGTTGTCGGGTGTGCAGTGTTCGAAGCTGAAAGACCTCTGTAAAATCCTTCAGTGTTTTGAGGAATGCACACGACTTGTAAGCACAGACGATGCCATCATAAGCATGAGCATCCCACTTATGCGTCTGCACATGCAAACTTTGATGCACACTAAGGAGCAGGCATCTGCAGCTGAGGAGGATGAGGAAGAGGAGGGAAGCCTTGATGAAAGTCAGCCATTGTCTGCTCCGGGATCTCTCCTTGACGAGGTGGAGGAAGAGGAGGAGGAGGATGATGATGGGGATGATTATTTAGGGGAGGAGGATGCTTCTCGTGGGGCAAGACAAAATGTTGGCGTGGCAAGGTCTGGTACAGGGTTTGTGCGTGACTGGAGGGATGTGGATTTGCCAGAAAGTGCTCCTCCACCCATCACTCGAGGTGCATCATTGACACCTGGAACATTGGCCCACATGTCAGACTATGCCTTGCAGATCCTAAAAAGGGACCCCCGCATTGCCAAAATGATGAACGATGATGACTACTGGTTGGCCAGCATCCTGGATCCACGCTATAAAGGCAAATTCCAAAACATCATGCCACAGGAGAACCTTGACCTAATATTGGCTAACAAACAAGCAACTGTGGTAAACCGTTTGTTTGAGGCATTCCCAGCACACAGCAGCTGTGATGGTTCTCCAACGAGCCATAGGGGAAACATGGAAGAGGTGTTCGTGTTGCACACATCAGAAGTGGCATTGGAGACAGGGGTTTCATGACCATGTTGTGGACTGATTTTTCAAGTCCCGCTCACACGACTGGTAATACTGCATCGATTGAAAGTGACAGGAGACAGCAGTTGTCAACTATGGTTACAAAGTACTTCTCCTCCCATATCGATGTCCTCCCTCACAGGTCATTCCCCTTTGACTATTGGGCCTCTAAACTGGACACCTGGCCTGAATTGGCACAATATGCCTTACAGGAGCTCGCTTGCCCTGCTGCTAGTGTGCTATCGGAAAGAGTCTTCAGTGCTGCTGGCTCAATCCTGACAGAAAAAAGGACCCGTCTGTGGACCCAAAATGTTGATGATCTAACCTTCATTAAAATGAACCATGCATGGGTTTCAAAGGCTTTTGTCCCACCTTCCCCTGATGACACATAGGTTGCCAGAAAAATGGCTCGCTTTTGTCCTCCTCTTCCTCGGACTTCTCCGATTCCTCCATTTGCAGCTGCTGAATGTCCAACATCAACATATGCCATTTTTTAAACCTCCCTAACTGGGCTGCCCCCCCCATGGCCGGGGTCACCACCTAGTGCGCATAACCGTGCGAGTGGCATTGCCCTGGACAGGTGGGTGGGCCGACTCTTGGGCGCCGGCACTGGCACAGGGTCCCTCATAGTGCAATCAAGTGTCTCTGATGGTGGGGGTGCACACCCACAGTCAGACACACCGGCGTACTATGAGGGGCCCAGTGCCAGTACCGACGCCCACGAGTGGGCCCCCCTTGCTTGGGCAGGGCCCCAGCATTTGCAATATTTACCTCTCCCTGCTCCTCCGCTGTGTAGTCTGGGCTGTCAAATCCTTCCCTGAGACTGCCACTACAAATTTGGTGAACTGATAGATGATGGTTGAGATGTAGCTATACCCTGTCCTGCTGGCCGGGCTCTAGCTTCAGATGATCAATGGCTTCCATTTCTTATGGACGTCGACTCACAATGAGATGCATTGGTGGTTTATCATCAGCTTTCAAAGATTTCCTACTCACAGACGTGTGACATTCCTGCCCACATTTTTAAATGTGCCCTCTCATGCCAATCCAATAGAATCGCCTACAGCCTGTGGCTTCTGTCTTTTGCACTCCAAAGTTACCTGACAGATCATGATAGGCAGTGAGGACCATGTCTACATCTCTCCCTGTGATCAAAATTTGATGGAGATGAGTAACGGTGATGGGATCAACGGTACTGCGATACAGCAACCCTTTCTTCACAAAGAACTGTTTTCGCTGTCTCCACTCACAAAGTAATTGAGGGTCAGCATCGCCTCTGAGAATTCTCCCAGGAGTTTTTCCTGTGTTTATTAATTCCTAAATTTCTGCAATCACTCGACTTAATGTCTGTACTTTTATCCATCTCGTTTCCTCTTGCGGAAAGTCTGGACTGTCTTACTGAGACAGAAATATATGTGAAGATTTAAAAATACCCCAACAGTGTATACTGGTGTACGCTTCAAAAACATTTCCTTTTTTCTACTTTTTAGATTGTTGTCTAATCCATACTGAGGCTGTGAGTGTCTGTCGTACTCCGGAAATAAACACGAAGATTTGAAATGTTTAAACTATGCTATATATACCTGGTATCCGGTGATACTGTACCCTTTCTCAACTTTCTGCAATCTTGTCGAATCCATACTGTGCCTGAGACCATCTGAGTCTGCCTCCTGATTACAGATGAGTGGTGTTTGAGCGGAACTGTTTGCCAAGTTCAAATTCTAGCTGTTTTGGGCGGTGTTAGATCCGTTCGTCGAACTACAACACTTTGATTAAAATTCGACTGTTCGAGTTTCTGTTCGAGAACGTTTTGTTAAGCAAAAGCGTATCTTTTTTTCACATTAATAATGGTTTTCAATGATAATAGACAGTTTTAGGGCACAGTAGCGGTGTCTCGTAGCCAGCGGTGTAGTACACCTGTGAAGGAGCTACACCGTGTGTGTTTCTAATAATTTTTTACCGCATATTGTCCTGAAAAACCTTTTGGGCTTAGTAACTGTGTCTGCTACTCAGAAGAGGAGCCCACCTGTGAACCGAGCTATGCCGCCTGTTTATGAAAGAACCAGATTTTGACTGCATTTACACCACTTAATACTTTGGGCCTAGTAACTGTGTATGCTACTCTGCAGAGTTGGCCACCCGTGAACCAACCTATGCCGCCTGTTTATGTAAGAACTGTGTGCTACTCAGCAGAGGAGCCCAGCTGTTAAGCAAGCTACAGCACCTGTGGTTTGGGCACTTAACTTTTTTCACATTCTTTCTGGAATGCTGTTTAGGACTAATTCCGGAATTACAGTTGACCTGCACTTACTGGAAAATGCTTGTTCGCAGGGAAGAATTGTAATCCCAGATCCCCATCACTAACGGGGTTCAGTGTGTTATTGGCACCTGTAAGCGATACATGCTGGTCCTTTCATTGTAGCACATGTGCAGCCCCGGACATGTAAGGGCATGACAGACCTGTTATTGGCCGATCTCGCGTGCCAGAGCCTTGCGTGTCCCTCTAGTAAGCTGGACGCGGACCACGGGGGCATGTCTCGTTCGTTAACGGAATTAAGCTTGCAATCTGTGCAGCTTTTTTGTGGATGGCATGGTTGAAGTTGCCCATGTTGAGTCCAATTAAGCTGCAGGCTCCACTCCTGGTGGTGACCTTCTGGACATTCCTTTAAGGTTCAGCTTTGCAACCATACTGCGCCCGGAAACCAAACACATTTCCTGACAGTGACATTCTGGTCAAAGAGCGCAATGACATCTCGTCTGTACGCCCTTTGCCTAAACAGTCCAAGTGCAGAGAGATGGAAGATGGGGACGACGAGGAGTCCACAATAGTACACGGATTCCCTAGCGAGGAGACTTATTTAATTGTTTTAAAGGTTGGGAGCAATTTTTGGGGAGCACGATACTCTGGAGAATGATATCTGGGGCCCACCATACACTGGAGCATTCCAAAGGTGGACATCAGTCACTGGAGCAGCATTTACAGGGCCCATTATACACTGGAGCATTAGAAATGGGGCCCATTATATATGGAGCATTATTTGGGCCAATAAGACACTGGAGCTTCATCCATGGTGAACAACATATACTGTAGCATTATGTGGAGCTCATCATATACTGTATGGAACATTATATGGGACCAATGATTCTGTATGGAGAAATATATGGGCCTCATTACTCTGTATGGCGCACTATGTGGTGGCCATAATACTGTATGGAGGAATATACTGTCTGTTTTTGGAGCTATTGGAGAATTTAAAATGGATATCAGTCATGTGATGTAAGAATTGAAGTATTTTTCATTGTACTGTACCGCTATTTCTCTGCCGTATCAAAGGATCATGAATTGTGTCATGTGTTAAAGGAGCCCAGTGACACTCTTTGGCCCTAGGCTCACGAAAATCTGGAGCCAGCACTACCCCCCCCACAACTTTAGCCAAATAACCCCCAGTTTTCAATGCCTAACTATTATTATAAAGTAAATTAAGGTTGACAAGCTTAAGGAATAAGAATTGATGTTTTGGCATTAAAATGGGCACTCTAGGTGTGTTTCCTGTCCTCCACTCACTGCCGACTTTTCTTCCCCATTGACATACATTGGGTTTCATGTTTCAGTCGGCCTTCGACTTTTCACGATAATCGGCCGATTTCGTTCTACCCGACTTTTGCGAAAGTCGGGTTTCGTGAAACCAGACTCGACCCAAAAAAGGCAAAGTCGCTCATCTCTACTTGCAGCTATCTGATTCTCAAGCCTCAAAGCAGGAAAAAAAAGACTCCAGAAGGTGAGTTGTCTTCCTGGACGTGAAGTAAAATCCTAATGACACCTTCCCACTCTTACACTTCCTCATCATCATTCACTCAAGCCATCTGGTCAACTTATGAAGGTTAAGGTTAGGTTTTGTTTTAAACTTAATGTAAATAATAGATTGTATTTTTGCTTTAACATATACATTTTAAACAAACCTACCTTTATACACATGTCTTACTATAAAATTCTGCACTATGAATAAGTCAAAGTATTCTATTGGTGGGTGCTGGAAACCATGAAACACGTTTACATTATTCGTTATGAGAAAAAGGTCTTTGGTCCATGAACTAATCAGCATCCGACAAGCCTTCCAGAATGGATGGTGGTGAAGTTCCAAGGTTTCATTGTTTTCAAGATAAAATATAAGGAAACAAAATATAGTAGTCAAGTAAATTAGAAGGCGTGATGCTTTTTTTAAACCATTAGTTTAGTTCTTCAGTAGGATAAAATTTTAATCTGCTAGTCATGCTAGTCAGGAAAAGACTAATGTAAGGTTGCTCTAGAATACAATAAATGAGTATACTCATTGGCATATTAGTATGAAATTCTTTTTTGTTCTAAAAAAACAAACAGTAATCTCAATTAGGTGAAATATCATTTTATTAAATGTAAAAGTACCAAACATGTCTATCAAAGTGAATGTTTATCAGATTTCACTAATAAAACTGTAACATCTGGCATTAATTATTTTACACATCATGGCATATAAGTTCCTCTTGGGCTTTCCTAGCAGAACATAATTACAGAAAGCTTTTGATTTCAGTGGGAAGAATATGATCATGATGAACATTGTGATGCTACACAAAGTCACAAAATAATTTCAGTATTTGTTGTATTACAAGCATCATTATTATTTGAGTAAATTTTTATTATGAAGAAATCATCAACATATATTCATCATTACTTACTGGTGCAATGAATCACAGTTCTCAACTGTCAGGTGACAGAAAACAGGACTGAGTGGCCCACACTAGATTTAGAGGGATTGGTTATCTTAAAACCTTACATGATGCCTGATCAGTTTCTGTTCTGGATGGACAAACCCTTTGAACGTTATATTACTGTCATAACTCGACTCCGGAACTTGATCTAATATCTAAATTTGACTTGCAATTACTTAGCATATGATTAGTTATGCAGATTCTTGTCATGTGACTGAATTGTCGCTGTTTTGCTCTTAAAAATCAAAATTTTATTTTTTTTGTTAGTATTTGGACAATCTACTTTTGGCTTTCATCTCTGCTTGAATCCTTCTGCATGCTCCAGATCAGATTCAAGCATGTCTCAACCAAAATCTGATCCCAGGACTTCCACACGATTACAGAGTTGGTTCATACTGCTTGAATCACTTGGGCATGTATACAGCTTTTTCTTCAACTCTACCCATAAGTGTTCAATTGAGTTGAGGTCTGAGGACGGTAGAAGTCAATCCAGTATCTCAACTTCATTGTCAATGAACAATTTCTTTGCCAATATTGACTAATGCTTAAGGTTTTTGTCCTGCTGGAATACTATTATGTCCTTTTCATACACAGTACTAGAGTGTATGCATCTTGTAGGATACTCACATATAGCTCAGCATTGACACCACCATCGATCCTTCATCGATCGATTCCTGATGAAACAACCCCATATCATCAGGCTTCCTCCACCGAATTTTACAGTTCCTTCTATTTCTCAAGACCCTTTTCCCTTCCAGACCTACTTACACCCATCAGAGCTTAGTCTATTGACTTTCATCTCATTATTCCAAATCACACATTTCCAATCTTCTATTGTCCACTTTTTGTACTTTTTTTACAAACTTAAATCAATGCTTCTTATGACAAAATTGAAATTGAGGCTTTTTCACCTTTTGTTGTGTTACCGTTCCAGACTTGTGTAATGTGCGTCGCAAGTTGCTTGCATGGACATCTGTGACCTCACTTTAAAGAAGCATACGAGCCACCTACACTGCCACGTTTGTCGCACCAGAACTGATGGATCTTGTGATGAGCTGACTTGTTGACTCCCGTTTGCAATTTTCTTGGCTGAGAAATTGCTATCGATGAACTGTCTTCTTCATGGCTGCTCCTTGATTCTAGACCAGTGACCTTTCACTTGTGAAACAACCTAATAACACATTGAGCTATTAGGGAATGTGAGAACAGGTTGTAGCTTGTTGTATACAGGAAGAAAAAGATTTTTCCACCACCTGCAAAAGAGTAACAATGCAGTGACATGGCAAGAGTCTGCAAAACTAATCATATGCTAAATTGTTTCAAGTCAAATTTATGTATGAGATAGCCAAGATAATTGTCTATAATGTGATGGTAGCCTCATATTTGAAGCAGTAGTGGATAATGAGGTGAAAAGTGAAAGTCAAAAGTTCAAAACATTGTTACCCTTTTGCTCGTCAGTGTATGTACAATTTTGGTCATAAGTTTTGACACTGACACAAATTTTGTTTTTCAGAAAGTCTGCTGCTTAAGTGTTTTAGATCTTTTAGTCAGATGTTTCTATAATTGCTCAAGTATAACAATAAGTTTTTAAACTTTTATTGACAAATATATGAAGTTTTTGCAAAGACTTAATAGTTAAAGACAGAGCTCACCCTTATTTTTTAAGACATCTGCAATTCGCCCTGACATCCTGTATATAAACTTCTGGGCCAAATTCTGACTGATGGCAGCTCATTGTTGCCTAATGGGTGCTTGGAGTTTATCACAATTTCTGTGTTTTTGTTTGTCAGCTGACTTTCTTGAGTATTCTCCAAAGATTCTCAAAGGAATTGAGATCTGGGGAGTGTCCTGGAAATGGACTAAAAAATGTAAATGTTTTGTTCATTGAGTTATTAGTTATTATTTTTGCCTTGTGACAAGGTGCTCCGCTTCTGGAAAAAGCATTTAATTCCCCTAATTGCTCCTGGATTGTTATTAGTAGTTGCTCTTGGAGGATGTTTAGATGCCATTCTTTATGGCAGTATTCTTAGACAAATTTGTCAGTGACCCACTGCCTTGGAAAAAAAGCAACCCCACGCATGAATGGTCTCAGGTTGCTTTACTGCTGGCATTGCCAACTCATGGTAGTGCTTACATTTTCTTCTCCAGGCAATATTTCTTCCAAATGTACAAAATAGTCTGATGAGGGCTTCATCAGAGAAAAAAACTTTACTGCAGTCCAATGCAGTCCAATACCTGTACTCTCTGTAAGTTTTCCTCTCTGGTGAAGCCCTGGTCAAACTGTTTGAGACGTCTGGAAGAATGATTGTCCGGGAAAGTAAGGCTGTGTGCCCATGATGAGTCTTTAGTGCGTTTTTGATGCTGTATATTTTTGCTGCATCAAAAATGCATTGTCCTACAGTTCCAGCATTTATAAAAATGTCATGGCCTCTGTGCTTTTTTTACTCAGCATAAAGTGAACTGTGATGCGTGTTTCAAATCCACAACATGTCAATTTCACTTGCAGGTATGCTCAGTTTTATGTGCAGATTTTTCCTAGATACTTGCATTAGATGCAGAAAATTTGTAGGTAATGTAAACACATGCGTTTTTAGCAGTGGACACTCATAAAAAATGCCTGCAATCCACATGACTGTATCATTGTCAAGGCCAAATACCAGAAAGTATCAAAAACAAAGCAGCTATGTTTTAAAAATGACATACTAACAAGAGACAAAAAAGTAAAATATGCTTTAAAAACACATGTAAAAGAATGTAATGAAAAAGGCAAGTAAACAAATTTACTTAATAAAAACAGAAATAGTGAAGAAAATCTGCAACATCAAAACCTCACCAAAAGCCCACCGTGGGAACATAACATAAAGGTGAGCGCTATCGTGCATTCGTAATGATGAAGTGAGGGAAAAGTCAGTTATATAAAGGTATCACAATTAGGGTAAAATAGGTTAGTATGTGAACTAGAACTGCACCTTACTTATACAGCGCATGCGCTCTGGGCGTAAAGGTCTGCATGGCATGGGCAGATGCCGCTGCAGATGCAGCAACCATTGGTGCTGTGCTGAGTGACATCAGCATTGCAGCCTGCCCAGATAGCAATTGGGCAGTGCTCATATGCTCAGTGCAGATGTGGCCAGAAATAATGGCACGAAAACGCTGTAAGTAGCAAAATATTTGCACGACTCAGAGTGCGTCAACATTTTGCAAATTTTCAAAACGATTTACTCCAGAATTTTGGCAAAATTGCTTTGATGAGTCTCAGCCAAAAACTATATGGACAAAGTATTAGGGCACCTACACATTCTACTTACAGGAACTTTTATGACCTTTGGGTGTAATAAGAATTGAACATGTCACCAATTTTATAAGTAAATATATTTGCTATTGACATGAAATTTTCACCAGATGTGGGTAACAACAGGAGCATAGCAAGGCCAGAGACTTGGGCCTCGCTATCTTCAAGAGTACCCCCGGGATAGGATTAGTTAGGGTCCCAGTTCCAGTGACAGTTTGAGGCCCCCCTTTCTCACTGAAGACCGTCACTGCTTGATATTTACAATTGGACTAATGTTGACTTTAAATTACTAATATTGGATGAGAGAGCATGACTTGCAATCTCCATTTTATTTTATCCTAAAAGTCTGTCTTTGTTAGTTTCTTGACTGTAATTTATATTTGTACATTGCATGTTCACTGTTCTCATGTACAGCACTATGGAATCAATTGTACTCTAAAAATAAATAATAATAATAAAATTAAGTATGTGGGCGATAGCAGAATCAATTTGCAATGGCAGGTGTCACGATAAATATATATCGACCTAATGGGGGGCGGTCGGTCGGCAGAAGCCCATCACACAACGGGATGGTAAAGGGGTGAGGAAGGTCCTATTGATAGGGAAATGAGTAATGATCACCTCCTGATCACACCTGAGCCTGAACCTGCACACCCCTAACGCCCTAAGTGGGTCCTTCCCCCCACCGCCATCAGGAACCTCGTCCCTTGCTGTTACTTCACACTGCCCTAGCTAGTGCACTGAATGGAAAGGGTGCTAGCGTCACCACTGCAGATAGTACAACACAGGGGACAGTGAAAAACACGATACTGATGGGGTAATAACACAATTTAGCTTTAACTTCCTCTACTGCAAAGCACCACACAGCAGAATAAAGGCACCAGGATCACAAACTCACATAACCAGTTGATACACCTCAGCAGCCAGCAAGCTCCTTACTCCAGGCTTGGACACTGTAAATTGCTCTATCACTGACAGTCAGCTGATGCCTCAGGTGACCATTTAAAGGATGGTGAGAGTGGTCACCACCCACATCAGTTGAACAAGCAACTCTGCAGTTACAACAGTTGCTAGTGAAGGAAAATGACATTAACCCCTGCTGGTCCTGAAAGGAAAAAAGCTACATTTAAAACATGGTGGAACCAGAGTTGCCACGAATCCAAAAATGGGTCGTGACAGCATGTTAAATTTTTGTAGATTTGCTCATCTAAAATTCCTAAAAAATGCTCTGATAAAAGAATTCTGATTTACTGCAGCATTAGAATTAGTATTTTAGTCATTAGTAATGCAAAGTGCATTCAGAGTACAGAAAGCAGGATTTACAGTATTCTAAGAAATAGAGTTTACATATCAATTGTGGCATATAGTAGAAAGATAATTGGTGACATAATATCCATTACATACTGTACATCACACAAATAAATTGTACTATATCCAGAAAAAAGTGCATATGACACGCTCACCAGAGCCGTGGTGTACTCGGAACCAGGTCGGACAGTTCTTCGGGGAAGTTATGGGGCCGTAAAATGGGGAATATGTATATGGGATTAAACGTGACGCCACCTGTGGTGTTCAGCAACAGATGGCCGACGCTGCTAAAGGAGACCGCTGGGGCTGAGGGTGACACAGCTGGGATGGTTCTGCTCCCCACAGGGCTACCGCTTCTGTTTATGTCAGGCTTCATGTACCTTGTGGTGCAGGATTCAGGGCGCAAGAGATTTACTTTATGGTTGATAGTACAGACCGGGACACTGGTAACAGAGCGTGCTGGAGAGCCGGGCAGCCTGGAAGCAATTTTGGATACCCCTGGCCAGGTAGGTACAGAGCCCTTTCTTCTGCACTGTCCTCCCTTTTCCCTCGCTGCCTAACAGCTCACCCTCCTGCTGCTAATTGTCTCTGTTTTTAAAAGAAAACCGTTGCCCGCATGGCAGGAAACTCGAGCCTATCACAGGTGCCGCTCTTTTGTGTCAGCCCCAGGCTCTGGTATGCTGCTGTGCCGCCCGGTATTAGATCGGATCAGGAGACCTGCAGACCCTGCCCTCCGGATTTAGCTGCCGGGAGTTCAGTACCCATGCAATCACGGACTCCGGTATTCGGTTCCTAGTGCTCAGCTCTGGGAACAGCTCCACTCCCCAGGTTCTGCTTGACTTCTCTCCTACTGACACCTGGTAAGGGGACCCCTCCTTGCTTCCAGGCATGACATTCCTCCCTGTGAGGGAGGCAATGCCACTGTGGCAAACGGACTCCCGGGGTGCCACACATAGACTGTCTTAAAAAATATATAAAAGAGACAATATGTCCCAATAGTGTTCTTTTCAGGGGTTTCTGGTCCCCAGGCATTTCCATACTGCATCCAGACAATAGCTCAGACACTGTCCAGATTGCATATTTTTAAACAGAGATGCATAGTGTGAGAGAAATAATGGCCTAGTGTCCACATGAACCCTATTCACATTGTTTATATAGATAGTTCCATATAGAGCTGTAAATAAATAGCAGCAGAGTTCTGATAAGGCTGCGATCACACATTCAGTATTTGGTCAGTAGTTTACATTAGTATTTAAAAGTCAAAACCAGGAGTGGAACAATGAGAAGAAAAGTAGAATAGAAACACGTCACCACTTCTGTATTTATCACCCACTCCTGGTTTTGGCTTACAAATACTGAGGTATAAAACTGACCAAATATTGAAACTGTGAATGTGGCCTAATAAAAACTCGTTCACCACTTTTGTATTTTTCACCCACTCTTGGTTTTGGCTTTGAAATACTGATATAAAATACTTACCAAATGCTGAATGTGTGATTATGGCCTATTAGTGATATACAACATCCAGAAATCGTTTCAGTCAGAATAACCTGTTAAAAGAAGTAGTTTAATACAATTATGTCATATAGTGCAGTTTACGGAGAATATTAATAAGTTATCAGCTGACTTGGACAAACTGAATGCTTTTTGGGCAGCCACTTTGCAGACGAAGTTACCGTAAATGTGGAGAAATGTAAAGTTATATAGCTGGGCACTAAAAATATGCAGATACTATATTTTCTAGGGGGATTAAAACTAGGAGAGTCACTTGTAGACACTTGGGTGTACTTACTTTTATTAATACAAATATCAAAACATTAAAAGACATACAAGTTTCCAAAATCAGTGCAAAAAGAGAGGGACCTGCAACTCCCATTGTATGTATTTTTTTGCTGCATGGTATAGAACCTCATAGCTAATAAGCAATCAGTTGATGTATGCTCCTGGAAAGCTATACTATAAATGTCTGCTGTTTACGCAAACATGCAGAGTATAATGACTACACAGCACAAGTTCATCGGCTCAGATAAACCAAAGTTATAAAATAACATCCATGGTATACCTATGTAAACTAGTTAGCATTAAAGCTATTGAGGCCATTACCTGAATCCTGGCAGCATTAATAGAAGTCCCCTGGGAGAAAAATCCCTCCACCCCGACATGCACGTTTCGCTCCCAGCTTCCTCGGGGGGCGTGTCTAAGTAATGGGTGTGTTGAGTTTAAATACCAGTCTCAGCCAATCAGAAAGAATCTGTCTTCCATGCTTCAGCCAATGAATCAAACCCTTTCAAAAAGCACTATAGGGATGGTTGTATGGCGCATGTGCCGATCGCGCTCCACTCCACTTCACTAAAAGACATCCTGCCGCAGTCATAATGAACAGCCTCCTATCCCCCATCATCCAAATGATGATGAGGGACGAACACCGTCAGTGTGACTGCCCACGGCACGCATGTCAGGAGGGTGCCGAATCGCACATGCGCACTCCAACCCCATGCTGCTCATATCATTGGCCCATTTGAAATGCTCTGGTGTTGATCTGTACTCCAATTGGAGGTGATCTTGGATTTTTGTACTTATTTTGTGGTGAGCATTACTATTGACAATTTGGCTAGGGTAGTAGTACTTGGGTGTACTTGTAGATCACAAACTAAATAAAATCATGCAATGTTAATCAGCATCTTCTAACCTCATGTATTAAATAGAGGCATGAACTCATGTGATAGTGATGTAATATTATCACTTTATAAAGCATTAGATGGCCTCATCTGGAATATGCAGTTCAGTTCTGAACACCAGTTCACAGAAAGGATGACCTGCAGCTAAAAAGGTACAAAGAGGATCAACAAAACTGATTAGGGGTGTGGTAGGGGACCAGATTGGGGGGTGATCCACTGCTTACCGCGACCAGACGATACAGACACCAGACAGAGGCGGATTTTGATTGCAACAGGTCCGAGTTTATTGGCCGTCCTCCTGACGACCGTAGCCATACACCGCAGCTCCTTTACAGCTCTCCGTATTCAGGCCCGGGTACCTTCACCTTCATTCAGTCGTGGCGACGTTCCTCGCGGATCTTTCGCTGGGGCTGTCCTAGGCCTATCTACCGCCAACGCTTCACCAGTCCGAGGTCGTCATCCAATCGGTACCCCCGGGGCCTCGTCTCTCCTGCGGTTCTTTGTGTCAGGGCCACCCCCCTGACTGTCTCTTCCTATCAGTCCCCTGGTCGAGCTCTCCACCATTGTCAGTTCTCAGTACTGATTCTTCTCCTTCTGAGCTCCTCCCGGGACTGGAACCGTCTGGAACCCTCTCCTGTCCTATTTATCTCCCTCCTCTGGAATTTCCCTCCTAGGTTCCTGTCTCCCCGCCCCCCGTGACTAAGCATTTTCGTAGCCCTAAACTGCTGTAAACTCCAGTTCTCACGCTCCCCCTGCCATCTTATGGTCAAACTTAGGTACTGCACTCCTATTCCATTTTCCCCAGCTGTTTCCCTTCTACTATTACAAGCATCCAACTTCAGTGCACCAACCATCCCTTCTCTCCCTACCGACAAGTCGGTCCATCAGGTCACCTTCCCTACAGGGGCAAGGAGGATCTTGGTTATGACGAGAGATTATGAGAATTACATATATGTAGTTCTGAGAAGATACCTCTAAGAGGGGGACATTATTTACGTGTAAAGTAAATAAATGGCCCTTAGGCCGGGGTCACACATGTGAGAAACTCGCATGAGTCTCACATCTCAATACCCGACACTGCCGCCGGCACTCGGAAACGGAGTGTGTGGCTGCATAGAAATACGTGCAGCCGCACGCTCTGCTCCTGAGTGCCGGCGGAAGTGCCAGATATTGAGATGTGAGACTTATGCGAGTTTCTCGCATGTGTGACCCCTGCCATATAAAAAGTATGTTCATAAGCTGTTTCATTAAAAAACCCCTCAAAAGATGAAGGGGAGCAATCCCTCCATCTGGAAAAACATAGGTTCAAAATAAAAAGAGCAATCTTTACCATAAGAACTATCAATCCATGCAATAGTCTACCTCCAGAGCTGGTAACAACAGGATCCAGTGATGGTTTCAAAAGAGATTATATAATTATTAAATAATTTAAACTATTAGGTAAATGTGTAACGTTCTTTTCTGATTGATTGGCCCAGTGGATCAATGATTGGAATCGGGGGCATTTTGTGAGTATTTTAGCCTAAAAAACACTCACATTTTATTCACTGCTTAACGGACTTAAAGAATCACTCTTAGAAAATATTTTGCTAAACCATTTTTTGCAGCGTTTTGCTTAGATTAGTTTGGGGCACAATCCATCAAGAGC
Organism: Dendrobates tinctorius; assembly: GCF_039654945.1. NCBI lineage: Eukaryota > Metazoa > Chordata > Amphibia > Anura > Dendrobatidae > Dendrobates > Dendrobates tinctorius. The sequence continues at coordinate 14,981,888 of NW_027361673.1, forward strand.
TGCTTAGAATAAGTGACAAGTGCTTTCTTTTTTCAAACAGGCTGTTTTAAAACCTAAAGCTTAAAAATTGCTCAAAACACTGAAGACATGAAGAGCAAAGTGATTTTACAATATAAATAAGCAGGAAGAGTCTTTAAAGGGTTTTTAAATAGTTTTCAGCTATTTTATGGAACAGACTTGCTCTAAAAACATACTAAAAAAGCTAATTATTTTTACCCTATCGTGTCCATCTCAGAATTTCCAGATGGAGGCCAAAAAGGTGTTTCTGGCTTCTACCTGGTTGTTATATGTTAGTATGTTACTATGTTACTATGTTAGTATTCTGCAAAATAAGTTATGTAATAGAGTAGTAGATGTTTTTCTGTCCTTAAAGGGAATCTGTCAGCAGGGTTTTGCTATCACATCTGAGAGCAGAATAATGTAGGAAAATCTTGAATCCTACAATGAAACAGTTTACTGGGTGCAGTAGTTGTAATGCAATCAGAATTTTTAGATATAACATGCAGCAGAGCTTAGAAACCAAATACTGCCCACACAACAGCTTTCTATGTACATTGTCTATTGAGAGTTAGGCTACTTTCACACATCAGGTTTTCGGCGTCAGGTGCGATCCGGCGTCGTGCCGGAATGCCGGATCCGGCAAATGTTTTGTAAAACCTGATGTGCCGGATCTGGTTTTCTGCCGGATCCGTCTTGTTCTTGACAGACAAAACCGGATCCGTCTCATCCGGTTCATCCGTTTTTCTATCCGTTTTTCGACGGATTACGCCGGATCTGGTTTTTAAAATTGACCCTTGTGGCCTTCCGAACGGGATTGGCTACTGGAAAACTATATATAGCATGTTCCTACAGCCCTTCTTTGACAGGTTGTAGAGGAGAAAGTGCAGGTTGGAGAGAAGAGCAAGTTACTGGCGAAGATGGATGTTGTCATTGGAAATATTACCACTAGAAGTTCTGTGACGGTTTCAGTAATGAGGGACAATTTTGCACTATACTTTATGTCACCTCAAGGCAGAGTACACTGGCAGGATGACAGAGTGTGAAAGATTTGTGCCCTAACCAAACTTGTGTACCTTCTGGACCAACAGTATATACCTTTGCCAACCAAAGTTGGCTATCTTGTCATGGTCTTACTATTTTTAGCTTTAGGCCACAGGTGTGTACCTGGTTGTGTTTTATGCAAAGTATTTCACCTTTTAACAAAAGTTGTGTACATTGTTAGGAAATCACCAACAATAAACACAACTTTTCAGGTGAAATACTTTGCTTCAAACACAACCAGGAACACAACTGTGGCAAAAAGCTAAAATTTACCCACAGTTATATACCTGGTTTTGAATACCTTTTTACCTTTTAAATACCCTGTATTTAACCTTTTTTTTAAACATATTTCGCCGCAGAAAGAAATGACAGACAACCAGTGTAAACAATAATTTAACTTTTATTTAAAATATTTTTTTTGTGTAAACTGTTTTTAAAGTTAAAAAAACTTTTTTAATAAAGGTTTGAAACCAACCAAATGGGCATTTTTATTACAAAAAAAACATTATAACTCGGTGTAGTGTGGGGTGGAAATACTGCTGGAGGGGCTGCGGGACACTTCGACAATGGGAGTGTGGAGAGAGGACTGGGATCGTGGTGGGGAAGGTACAGTTAGAGGTGATGGTGTGGAAAAAGCTACAGAATTGGTGGACATGTGGGAGGCAGAAGAGGTGGTGGGCGGTGGAGTGGAGGGTTGGGCAGGGACTGTAGGAGCAGATGATGTTGATGGAAAGTTGTATGGGGAAGGAGTTTGGTACGGGGAAGGAGTTTGGTACGGGGAAGGAGTTTGGTACGGGGCAGGTTGCTGGAAGTGGGGAGATGTCTGGTACTGGGGAGGTTGCTGGTACTGGGAAGGTTGCTGGTACTGGTGAGGTTGCTGGTATGTAATAGGAGGGGAGGATGGAAAGTGGCTGGAGGGGGTGCAGATGTAATAGGAGGGGGAGGATGGAAAGTGGCTGGAGGGGGTGCAGATGTAATAGGAGGGGGAGGATGGAAAGTGGCTGGAGGGGGTGCAGGTGGAGGAACTACAGTGGTGGGAGGTGGAGGTTGGGAGGTAACCTGCTGTAGAGCACCGTGGCACGAATGCATTACATGCATCTGCTGGGTAGGAGATAGTGTTGCCATGCGCTCCACAACAGACCTGAAAAAGGTGTGGTTTGGCGAAGATCTTGCTTCTGAATGCATGGTTTGCAGAAGTGTCTTCACCTCCAGAATGCTGGAGTTGATCTGCTGAAAGCCTGCGGAGATTTGCTCTGACAAGACTTTTAGACAGTTCTGGAAAGATGCATTCAGATGCAAGAACTCTGGCGCATAACTCTTTTCCTGACCCCTCTGCCACTGCCGCCCAGTACCCGCAGGTGTACTAGAGGTGGCAGGGGCAGAAGGGTGGGGTAAAGGGAAAGCGATCTCCTCACCAGCAGCTTCATGTAATGTAGGCGGCCACGATGCTCCTGTGCTGGTGGATGGGACAGATGGGTCGAATGTGTGGGAAGGCTGGGAAGGTGCAGATGTACCGGGGCGGTCGAAGTGTCCCTCGGTGCCGGTCTCCTCAGGGATCGCCTCAGAAGGGTCCAATCGTGCAGGCTCCCGAGTGCTGCTCACCGTGCTGTGGAATAAAGAGAAAAAAAAACAATTAAAATACTGACATGGTATGGCCCTGGCTGAAAAAAAAAAGTTACATCTAACATTTTTTTCACATGTGGTGTGTAATATTTACCTTCTAGTGACCATTGTTTCCCGGAGGAACGACAGGGCTTGTGCGTACTTGTACTTGCTCCTGCGTCCTCCAGATCCACTCGGGGCCCGCATCTCTTTATTGAACTCCTTCTTGAAACGATCCCTCACAGACCGCCACCGATTCACAATTCTGTTCCCTGAAATGAGAAAGGAGTGGTTAGTATACAACATCAGTGTTTCACAAACTCCAGTCCTCATGGTCCCCAGGGGTCATGTTTTCAGGATTTCCATAGTAAATAGAAATCCTGAACACATGATCCGTGGGGACCACGAGGACTGGAGTTCGGGAAACACTGGTTTACATCAAGCAACCGGTACTGTATATACTTACGCTCTTTAATCTGGGCCCGAACATCGAGGTCCTCCCAGCGGCCCACAAGAAGCGAACAGATTTCCTCCCAGAGTCGTCGGGTAACGATAAGGTCAGCGTGGCGGCGGTCAGCCATATTCCAGAGCGGCTCCCTTTCTCTGACGAGATCGATGAGGTGGTCCACATCGAGTCCTCCATCCTCACCGTCAGAGTCGGGAGCACGCTGTGAAGGCTGTTAAAGAAAAAGACAAAAATAACATAATTAGCCTCCACAAAAGAAATGAAATAAAAAGTGCAAAAAAACAAAGCAAAAATATTTATACTTACATGCTGGTGACCGCCGCGTTGCTGTCGCCGACGACCCTGGGAGGCACTGCGAGGACCTCTTGGCCGAGCACCAGATTGGGAAGACTAGAGAAGAAAACAAAAAATGTTATGTCTTTGGATGTAGGCATTTGTTTGCTGTGTGTGGTCTGCAGAACATTGTTTTCTATGTGTTGTGTGTAGTGTGATGTTGTGTTTCTGCGTTTGATGCAAAAAACTTACCAATTGTGAGCCCACTCCAAGTGTCTGTCCACCCCTTCCTTCTTCTTCTGGGAGCTCCTCTTCATCATGTGAATCCTGTTTTGAAATAAAAGGCAATGAATAGACATATATTACAGAGATGATGGATTTTGGAAATAAAAACTTACCGTCAAACGCTGACGATGCGAGGGAGGGCTCCCAGAAGATGATGTGCTGTCTTCCTGGTGGCCACACTCCATGCCTGTGGGTGGTGTTCCAGCTGCTGCCATTGCTGCTGCTGCTGCATCTATTGGGCGGCTGTTGAATAAAGGGAAACAAAGGGCCAATGAATATCTTGATATTCAATAGCCCTAGTTTGGAGGAATGGGGGATTTGATAATTACCGTCTCTCATCTGCTGCTGGCCTCCCCTCCTCAGCATGTTCCATTTGCTGCTCCATTTGGGGTGGTGGTGGTGCTGATGGTGCTGCAGTGGTCTCCTGCCTTCTCCTGCTGTGCTTGGTTGCTTTCTTGGGTGGCATGTTGGGTGTGGCTGTGGGTCCCACTGTCTTGCTTTTATATATGTCTTGTTGGCAGAGCTACTGAGCATGCTCAGACCAAAAAACCGGATCCGGCCACCGGATCCGGCTTTCGCCTGATCAGGCGCATTGCGGCGCTCATAGGCTTTCACTGTGTGAAAAAGCCGGACGCGCCGGATCCGGCGTGTCCGGCTTTTTCGCCGGAGACAAAAAACGTTACAGTAGCCGTTTTTTCCAGACGCCGGATCGCGACACATTGCTGGATCCGGCGAAAACCGGATGAAACGCATGGCCATCCGGCGCGATCCGGCGCAAATGCAAGTCAATGGGGGGGAAACCGGATCCGGCATTGCATTTCGCCGGATCCGGTTTCTGTCAAAAGCGCCGGATCGCGCCTGACGGCGAAAACCTGATGTGTGAAAGAGGCCTAAGCTGCTTATCAGATGAGGGTGCAAAGTCGGACTATCACGCACGTGCCAGCTTGTCATAGCGATGATAATGTCCTGATGATAAAATGTTCACTGTAAGTAAACAAAATCATACAGCCAAAGTGACACACTGTTGGTGTCAGTGTTTTAACTCCTATCTCATGCTGTCCTCGGATTACATAGCGTATATTATTTCCTTCAAGAGAATCGGATCAATTATGATCATGACACTCCGATCAAACTCTAATCTGAGTTTGATCAAGGTGTCAGCTTAGGCTTCTTTTACACTTGCCATGTTTTTGCGGCCCGATTTTGCGGCGCCATAGAAATCTATTGGGGCTGCAAAGACGGGCCGCAAAAACATGGCAAGTGTAAAAGAAGCCTTAATATGATCTGATTCTCTCAGAGAATCGTATCACAGATGAGGAGAAGATATGGAAGAAAATTTCTCCATCTTCTCCACTGTGTGAGATCAAGGATGCCTTCCGAGTGCAATCCAATGATTTCCACGCACCTGTAGACATGAATGTGTGTGTGCACTGCATATCGCAGCATGCTGTCATTTTTCTCCTCATGCCAAATTGGAAAGAGAAGAAAAGTGCAGATTAGCACTGCCCCATAGAATAACACTGGTGTTAGTGCAATCTGACAAAACATTGAATAGCACTTGTATGATGCATGCGCTCATGGTAGCAAACACTTAAGAATTGAGTAAAAAATATATCCTTCAAAGAGATGCTTTGTTTAACATGTCACTGAGTTATAAATGGCAGAGCCATTGTACAACATAGACCAGGGTCACATTAGCGTATGGCATCCGATGTGAGAGCCACAGAGTGGATCAGAGCACAGCTGCAGAGGAGGTGGAGAAATGAATTTCTCCATCCCCTTATTGCCGGGGTCAGCATATATCACACATCACTCGGATGATATCGGAGTGATGTGCGTTGTCTCACTGGCACCCATAGGCTTATATGCTTGAAGCGATGGCCGGGGGGACCACCACAATGCAGGGAGACTTCGGTATACAAGATGAGGTGCAAACAACAAAGGGTTAATTTATTTACAGGCAAGGAATGCAGTGTTTAGTAAAATGCAGAAACAGGGGTATGCTATGGAAACAGACAATTTACAAGGATAATATTCTCTGCAATCGACTGAAACTGCACTCATCAAAGTGACCAATGACCTTCTGACAGCAAAACGTAACGGTGACCACTCTCTGCTCATTCTTCTCAACCTATCTGCAGCTTTTGACACTGTTGACCACCATCTCCTACTCTCTAGGCTCAATCACTAGGCATTAAGGACTCTGCTCCCTCCTGGTTCTCTTCCTATCTTTCTGACCGCTCCTTCAGTTTTGTTCTCTGGCTCCACGTCATCTCCTCTTCCTCTCGCTGTCGGGGTACCTCAGGGCTCAGTCCTTGGCCCCCTTCTCTTCTCTCTCTACACAGCCGTAATTGGACAGACCATCAGCAGATTTGGCTTCGAGTATCATCTTTATACTGATGACACATAACTATATACGTCATTCCCCGACCTTACCCCCTCTGTACTACTGAACGCCAGAGACTGTCTGTCCGCAGTCTCCAACATCATGTCTGCTCTCTATCTGAAACTCAACCACTCCAAACTGAACTTCTTCTCCCGCCGTCTACTAACCTCCCTAAACCTGACATTTCCCTCTCCATGGGAGGCACCACAATAACAACCCGGAAGCAGGCGCGCTGTCTAGGTGTTTTGTTTGACACCAATCTCTCCTTCACATCCCATATACAATCTCTTGCCCGCTCTTGCCACTTACACCAAAAGAACATCTCTAAAATCCACCCTTTTCTCACCATGGAAACAACAAAAACCCTCACTGTAGCATTGATCCCGCCTGGATTACTGCAACACTCTATTAATTGGCCTCCCCGTTACTTGACTATCCCCTCTCCAGTCCATACTTAATGCAGCAGCCAGGGTCATCTATCTGGCTAATCGGTTCTCAGACACTTCCGCTCTCGCCAGTCCTTACATTGGCTGCGCATTCATTATAGGATCCAATTCAAAGTACTTGCTCTCACCCACAAAGCTCTCCACAGTGTGGCACCCCCCTACATCTCCTCCCTCATTTCTGTCTACCTGCCTAACCGACCGCTGCGCTCTGCAAAAGACTTTCGACTAACCTCTGCACTAATCCATACCTCCCGACTCCAAGACTTCTCCCGTGCTGCGCCAATCCTCTGGAATGCTCTACCCCAAGAAATTAGGACTATCGACAATTTGCATAGTTTCAGGCGCTCCCTCAAAACACATTTGTTCAAAGCGGCCTATCACGTTCACTAATCAAAGTCATTCTATGTGTAAGTGTGCGTGTGTAGCCCATTCACTATCTCCATCCATCCCTCACTCCCTCAAGATGGCTGGACCATCATTGTAAATACACCATTGTAAATACACACCTGTACTTTGTATCTCCCCCACCTCATTGTAGATTGTAAGCTCTCACAAGCAGGGTCGTCTTATTTTGCTTTAATTAATGTATTGTTAATGTTGTTACTTATGACTTGTGTTTTGAAACTGTTAAACTGTAAAGCACTGTGGAATATGTTGACACTATATAAATAAAGATTATTATTATTATTATTATTATTATTATTATTCTAGTTGGGCCGTCAAACAGCACGGAGCACTAACTATCACTGCTCAGTGTATTTATCCAACTGGCAAGACAACACAATAAAGTAATGCGTGATATGGAAAAAATTCCAGCATCCAGATCAGTAATTAAATTTTAAAAAAATGTTTTATTCCTTTATTCCAAAATTAAAAAAATCATAAGATTCTCCATCATGATAAGAGACGCATCAGGACGTGTAGTTGGACGCGTTTCGGACAAAAAACCAGTCCTTATTCTAAGACAACACATAATACATCTGAACACATGCTTTTAAAAGGAAACATAGGAAGTCAAGGAACAATCAAGACTAAACATAGGCAGCTGATTAATGGGAGGTAGTAAGTAACAATCACACTTACAAAACACTCAAAATCTCACTCCTAATGTTCATACCCGTTGGAACCCTGCTTTGTAACAATAACATCCATTTTGCCTCTCGGCGTAATAATAAATCATTTAAATTTCCACCTACCCTCCTTGTCTGCACCTTCTCTATGGCATTAACCCTAAAGTTGCTAAGATCTCCTTTATGTATATGCAAAAAATGTCGAGAGGCAGCGGACAAACGGCGTGTAGTAGTGTGACCTACGTCATATACGTGCTCGGAAATACGACGTCTCAAGGTACGTGAAGTATTTCCCACATACTGAATATTACAATCCACGCATGTTATGACATAGATCACACCAGTGGAACCACAGTTCAAAAAAGATTTTATTTTAAATTCCTTTCCATTAACAGAAGATACTATGTTTTCTGTGTTCCACATAAACCTACAAAGCCCACAGTTTTTCTGGGCACACTTAAAAGATCCACAAGTGGGTAACCAATTAGTTATACTTGCTGAACTGTCTGAAAAATATTTGTTAGCATGGCTATTGACACTGGTATGATCACTTGGAGATACCTTATTAGCAATAGTTTTATTCCTCCTTGAAACAAATTTGATCCCATCCTTCAGTATATTCTTCAATGTATCATCAACATACAAAATAGGGAGGAAGTTTTTAATAATATGAACAATCCTGTAGTAGTCAGTACTAAAATTAGTTGAAAAAACAATAGGTGACCGACCCTCCACAGAATTTAGTGTTTTTCTACTTTCTTTCTGCAAATAATCCTCTCTACTTTTTTCATCCGTTCTATGTTTAGCTTTCTGAATGTCTACCTTAGTATAACCCCTCTTTATAAAACGTTTACCAATGATCTCACATTGTTTATCGTATAGATTAGGCGTGGTACATGTTCTTTTTGCTCTTACAAACTCCCCTGTAGGTATATTAGCTATAACATGACGTGGATGGCAGCTAGATGCGTGTAACAGTGAATTGCCTGCCGTAGGTTTTCTAAAAATATCACAATCAATCTTTCTTTCCTCCAAATTTGCCGACAAAAGAATATCCAAAAACGAAATTATCTTGGCATCAAATTGATGTTTGAAACGTATATTGCATGGATTATTATTAATATAGAACATAAAATTCTCAATATTAAATACATCTCCATCCCACACAATTATAACATCATCAATGAATCTCAGAAAAAGAAAAATATCAGAAGAAAAAGGATTTTTTTCAGAAAAAATGTACTCCTCCTCCCACCACGCCATAAAAATATTAGCAAGAGACGGTGAAAACTTGGAACCCATGGAACAGCCTTGCACCTGTAAATAGAGATCATCCAAAAAAGAAAAAAAATTGTTTTTTAACAAAAAATAGGTCACTTCAATCAAATACATCTGTAAATCTTCTGAAAAATTACTGTATTTCTGTAAATAAGTGGTAAGAGCCAAAATAGCCAAATCGTGTGGGATGGAAGTGTACAAATTTTGTACATCACAAGTGAGCCAACAAAAGGAACTTCGCCATTCCACCTGAGAAAAAATACTAAGAACATGTTTGGAATCCTGCACATAGCTAGGTGAAATAGTGGCTAGAGGTTTTAATCTTGCGTCCAACCATTCCGACAAGTTTTCATTAAGAGATCCGATGCCCGATATGATAGGACGGAACAAAGGTGGAAAAACCTCCTTATGAACTTTTGGAAGTGCATGTAACAAAGGAACTCTGGGATATAAAGGACAGAAAAATTCACATTGTTTTTGATTAATAATTCCCAAACTAAAACCCCTATGTAACAATTCCTGTAATTCAATTCTGATGTTATCTGTGGGGTTATAATTAATTCCCTTGTATACTTCACTATTAAAAAGCATAGCCCTCACCTCTCTTTCATAAAGCCCAGTATCTAATATGGTCACAGATCCCCCCTTGCCAGAATTTCTTACCATGATATTGACATTGGCAGATAACAAATCAAGTGCCTGTTTCTCAGTACGAGAAATGTTAGAACGACCATTCTGATTAGCATTATAAATTTTCATAAGTTCATCTTCAACAAGAAATTGAAAATCATCCATAACTTGCAATTTTGACTGCTCAGGATAATATCTAGGATTAGGGACTCTAGAGGAAAAATTAACATCAGTTAAATACATTAACTTAGAACCAGATTCAGACAAGTCCCTCAAATTCTTTAGGGTAACTTGCTCCTGGAAAGAAGTAGGCATAAATTCCTCAGGAACTTTATCAACATGTTCATCATTAATATTGGAAGTTTTTTCATATTCCACATCCTCTGCAAAAAAATGTCTCCTAAGAGTCAATCTTCTCATAAAATGATTAACATCAAGCATAGTGTTGAATAGGTCCATTTTCGCTGTAGGCACAAAATTAAGACCCCTTTCAAGGATATTAATTTGATCATTCGATAAAATCGATGCAGAAAGGTTCAGGACTGTAAAATCGTCAGTTGTATCTAAGCATGCTTGTTCCGCGCTGGTCTCCTGAATTCTCTTATGATGGGAGTGTTTCCTCCCTGATCTCCTTTGACGTTTTTTCTTTTTCCTGAACCGTTTTTTGGAAAACTACTGCTTTGTGAAATCCGCTGCCCCACATCCCGTGCATACGTGGAACTATTAGATGGTAAATTCTCAGTATCAGAAGTGTCAGTATTAACATCCGTATTATCCATATCCGTTGAGGAAAAGCTTACCCTATTATCTCTGCGTTTGAGAATAGAAGGGTAAATGTTATTACGTTTTCTTCTATAATCATGCCAGTCATAAATATGATTATTCTGGTAATCAGTTTTATCTCTTTTGAATTTCTTTTCTTTTATCACTGTAATAGAGTCCTCCATTTTACTTAGATTGTCATTAATTTTGTCTCTAGTCATTATAAAAGAAGAAGAATCTTTATATTTTACCAAATCACTTTCAATCATTTTAATAGATTCCTCCAAAGTTAACATCTTGGCTTCCTCTCTCTTCACAATCAAATTCATCAGCTTAATAGAACAGTCACTAAGAATATTGTCCCATTCTTTTACAAATTCAGGGTCATATTCCGTAGTAGGGCGCTTCTTGATGCGCAAACCTCTTGGAATCATATTGCTGTTCATATAAGCCTGTAAGGTTTTGTGGTCCCACCACACCCTGAGTCGTGATGACATAAGTTTTTCAAGATCCCACATAAGTGGTTTCAAATCCTTTTCATCCTCAGGTGTATAGGCATGTATAGTAGAAAAAATGTTAGCAGCCTTGTCTAGTCGTTGTCGATTGTTCACATTGAAAAAATCATCACTGATGTCATCAGAAATATTGGTAGCCATCTCCAAATTCCTTTTTATGAATAAAAAAGGATATGTCACAATCAAAATAAGGGGAGCATGAAAAATAGGGAAACCAAACAATAAGGTAAAAAAGAGAATTTTTTCAGCTCACCCCAAAGAAGACAGCTATAAGTCCAATCGGTGCACGGAATGTGGAAACAGGATCCCTCTGCAGCAAAGCGTGATATGGAAAAAATTCCAGCATCCAGATCAGTAATTAAATTTTAAAAAAATGTTTTATTCCTTTATTCCAAAATTAAAAAAAATCATAAGATTCTCCATCATGATAAGAGACGCATCAGGACGTGTAGTTGGACGCGTTTCGGACAAAAAACCAGTCCTTATTCTAAGACAACACATAATACATCTGAACACATGCTTTTAAAAGGAAACATAGGAAGTCAAGGAACAATCAAGACTAAACATAGGCAGCTGATTAATGGGAGGTAGTAAGTAACAATCACACTTACAAAACACTCAAAATCTCACTCCTAATGTTCATACCCGTTGGAACCCTGCTTTGTAACAATAACATCCATTTTGCCTCTTGGCGTAATAATAAATCATTTAAATTTCCACCTACCCTCCTTGTCTGCACCTTCTCTATGGCATTAACCCTAAAGTTGCTAAGATCTCCTTTATGTATATGCAAAAAATGTCGAGAGGCAGCAGACAAACGGCGTGTAGTAGTGTGACCTACGTCATATACGTGCTCGGAAATACGACGTCTCAAGGTACGTGAAGTATTTCCCACATACTGAATATTACAATCCACGCATGTTATGACATAGATCACACCAGTGGAACCACAGTTCAAAAAAGATTTTATTTTAAATTCCTTTCCATTAACAGAAGATACTATTTTTTCTGTGTTCCACATAAACCTACAAAGCCCACAGTTTTTCTGAGCACACTTAAAAGATCCACAAGTGGGTAACCAATTAGTTATACTTGCTGAACTGTCTGAAAAATATTTGTTAGCATGTCTATTGACACTAGTATGATCACTTGGAGATACCTTATTAGCAATAGTTTTATTCCTCCTTGAAACAAATTTGATCCCATCCTTCAGTATATTCTTCAATGTATCATCAACATACAAAATAGGGAGGAATGTTTTAATAATATGAACAATCCTGTAGTCATCAGTACTAAAATTAGTTGAAAAAACAATAGGTGACCGACCCTCCACAGAATTTAGAATTACAGTAAAGTAATGTATGATGCTACACTAACTATTACCTATCTGGCCTTTGCTAACCAGGCCACACGGCTGCCGTGCTCTATCTATTGCAGCCTATCCTAACCCTAGCATGTGCACAGAAGGGGTTAACACTCACAGTAGCGTTGGTATCTCAGTCCAATCCCAGGGGGCCCCTGCAGCTTTGCAAAATAGTGTGCACTTCTTCCTGGAAGCTCAGTGCAACATGGTCTTTTCCTGGTGTGCAAGTCCAGTGATGCTCCTAGAAACTGTGGATTCCCTCCTCTAGTTTCCTTTCTTGCCTTTTTTTGTGGCTCCTCACGACAACACAGGGAAGCCACTGGAGAGTTTACAAAGTCTTTCCTTCACAGCTCAGGCGCGTCTCCTTCCTGCGGGAATCTCGGCTCTCTCTTCACACACAGAAAAGCAACCCCTCTTGCTATGAATGGGTCACCGAGGAGAAAAAAGCAAAACAAGCTAAGCCACAGAAAACCAGAGTGGTTGGTAACTATGCAGATTGCAGATCCCTGATCTTACCACACAACTAGCAGTAGCCGTGGAGCGTGCCTACGATGAACCTAGACGCCACGTCACGGCCGGAGGACTACATAAGCCTAAAGCAAGAAAAGGGAAAATTAACTGCCCCAGAGCAGACCCCAAAGGAATAGATAGCCCCCACACATGTATTGATGGTGAAACAAGATGAAGGCACAAACACAAGCAGGAAAATAGGCTCAGCAAATGATGGGGCCCAAACTAACTAGACAGGAAAGGAAAGGGAAGAGATTGTCTGCAACCTGCAAAAAACCCTACAAGAATAAAGTCCAACACTTCTGATAGCAAAATTAACCCTGAAGTCACTAGACTTCTCCCACTATATCAGCATTCTGAAATATTCTGAGACAGAGCAAACAGAGACCGAACTAGCAAGGGACAAAAAGCCAATTGGCAAAATACTGATAAATAAGAGTGGAAATTCAGCTCAGCCCCCAGCTGGGGCTGGCAGACCACACAAAAAACTGAATAGACCAACAAAATCAAGTGTGAACATTAGCAGAAAAACTTAGCTTTAGATGACTGGAACAGAGCTGAAAACCAAGAGCTGACAAGCCAGAAGGAATCACCAGCAACTGAATAGGGCGCCGACTGTCTTAAATTCAATCTGAGAATCCTGAGATCCAATCGTCATCCTCATTCTCAGGTGGCAGATCTCCACCGATCAAACCTGCTGCACCACCTCCCATCACCACCAGAGGGAGTCCAGAAGGGGAACTCACAACTGGTGAACCAGAGAATGAACTCACAACAGTACCCCCCGTTGAGGAGGGGTCTCTGAACCCTCATCCACGCCACCAGGCCGATCAGGATGGGTCTGGTGAAGAGCACGAACCAATCTATTGGCATGAATATCGGAGGCAGAGACCCAAGAATTATCCTCCTGACTATAACCCTTCCATTTCACCCAATACTGGAGTCTCCGTCTAACCAAATGAGAATCCAATATTTTCTCTACCTCATATTCCACATTGCCTTCGACCAACACAGAGTCAGGAGGTGCTGCCATAGGAACCACTGGCTCAACAAACCTCTTCAACAGAGATTTGTGAAAAACGTTATGGATCTTAAACGTAACTGGAAGAGCCAATCGAAACGAAACAGGATTAAGAATTTCCAAAATCTTATAAGGACCAATAAATCTTGGCTTAAATTTAGGAGATGCAACCTTAATAGGAATATTCTTAGATGACAACCAAACCATATCACCCACTTTAAACAGGGGACCAATGGTCCTGTGCCGGTTGGAAAATCGCTGGGCCTTTTCCTGAGAGAGTGACAACTTATCCACCACTTGGTCCCATATCTGCTGCATTCTCTTAACCACCGTGTCCACACCTGGGCAGAATGAAGATTCCACTTGCCCTGAAGAGAATCGAGCATGAAACCCAAAATTACAGAAAAAGGGTCACATCAAAGTGGCAGAACTAGCTCTATTGTTCAGTGCAAATTTGGTCAAGGGCAAAAATGAGACCCAATCATCCTGATCAGCAGGTATAAAACATCTCAAATAAGACTCCAAGGTCAGGTTTGTTCTCTCAGTCTGTCCATTGGTCTGGGGATGAAACGCGGAGGAGAAGGATAACTGAATTCCCAGATGGGAACAAAAGGCTTTCCAGAATCTGGAAACAAACTGGACTCCTCTGTCGGACACAATGTTCTCAGGAATCCCATGTAACCGAACCACCTGTTGTAAAAGCAAAGGCACCAATTCAGCAGAAGATGACAACTTTGGGAGTGGTACAAGATGGACCATCTTCGAAATTCTATCACAAATCACCCAGATAACAGTCATTCTCTGAGAGACAGGAAGAATCAGAAATAAAATCAATTGAGATATGGGTCCATGGCCTCTTGGGCACCGACAAGGGCATCAGCAACCCACTAGAACGAGAACAGGGTTTAGACAGAGAACAAGTCCCACAGGACTGTACAAAATTCCTGACGTCACGAGATAAGGCAGGCCACCAAAAGGACGGACTCACCAAATCTCTGGTACCAAAAATACCTGGATGACCAGCCAATGCGGAGCAATGAATTTCAGACATCACTCTCTTTCTCCACTGGTCAGGAACATACAATTGTCAGGGTCCTGACAGCGCCGGCGAACAGCCTCCGCTAAGCAGGGACTCACCCGCACCGTAGGGACCCCTGGGGACAAGAACAGCCGGACAATAAAGATGCACGGGACCTGAATGTAGAAGTTTAGAAAGCAGGCACAGGACCTACGGTCATGTGAACGGTCGTGTGACTGCAAGGGGGAGGGGCATAGCATCCTGCTTTCAGAGGAGGAAGAAAACTCAGAGTCGGGCAAAGCAGAGGTCAAGCACAATCCAGGCAAGCGAGGTACAGGAGGGATAAACAGATGGAAGGTCAGACAAAGCCAAAGCAACAAATATATCGTGGCACTACTGCGTTGGTGCACAAAAGAAGGTTCCCACACCAGTATAGATAATATAAAAAATTTTGGCACTCAACTTGTTGCAAAGTGAAGATTTTATTTGCAGTCTCAATAATTAGACGTTTCGGCTTTTACAAACAAGCCTTCATCAGTTAGCTGCAAATCAGATACAAGTTTACAATACAAGTCAGAGGCTACATAGTGTATAGTCATTTAAGATAACATCCAGCGGATACCAAAACAAATTTACAATAGTGCAATAATGACAGGTGGGACGGGTTGAGGTATAAGGGAATAAAGGGAAAATGGAGAAAAAAGGGGGGGGGGGAAATTGGAGGGAAAAAGGGAGGTATATAACCTACCCAGACTGCTCTCTTGGAAAGATTTGCAATGTATCTGAAGTGACTGAAAAAAAAAAAAATATATATATGTATATATAATGATTGCGCCAATTTGTATAAAAGAGATAAAGTGAATCAATCATTGATCTGTCACTAGTCACTCAGTATCAGGACACCACTGTAATAATGGTGTAAATAGTCTGATCCGTGTTAGTGATTAATCTTGTATTTATCTTAAATAGAAAGGATAAGAAAAAAAGGGGGGTTATAACTATAATAGAAAGCTTCCATATAAATGCACCAAACTATTGTGACAAGTGCAAATGAAGTATTATAGATATCAACCGGTAAGAATTTGTAACTGGATTGACAGGTAATGATGCCGTAAGGAATCCTATATGAGGGGTCTGTAAGTCATGAGAAGGATAAAGGAATTTCACTCAATGTACTCAGAATTGAATAGTCAACATGCCCCCAATGAATCTACTCACTTAGGCTGGTTTCACATTCGCGCTTTTTAAGCGCACGCACGGCCGGGGGTAGCTCCGTCCCCGAGCCGGCTCTCTGCCCGGCGTGCCCGCCCCTTCCTTGTAGCGCCGCCTCCTAGCGCACAGCGGCGCCTGCGATCGGCGCACCCTATCTTTAGCATAGGGTGCGCAGATTGTGCGCAGGCCGTGCGCTAGTTGCGCTTTGACCTGCGCTGCGCACTTTTGACGGTGCGCCGTGCGCGCCAAAATCAAACTTTTCGGATTTTGGCGCGCACAGCGCACCGTCAAAAGTGCGCAGCGCAGGTCAAAGCGCAACTAGCGCACGGCCTGCGCACGATCTGCGCACCCTATGCTAAAGATAGGGTGCGCCGATCGCAGGCGCCGCTGTGCGCTAGGAGGCGGCGCTACAAGGAAGGGGCGGGCACGCCGGGCAGAGAGCTGGCTCGGGGGCGGAGCTACCCCCGGCCGTGCGTGCGCTTAAAAAGCGCGAATGTGAAACCAGCCTTAGTGTCAGGCTAGGAGTCACCTGTGAGTTCATGCTCCATAGAATAACCTTTACCACGCTGTGTGATGTGGCTGTTCAGAATTGACGACTCTGCAAGATTAAGACAATGCGTTAGGATCAGGCAATGATAACATGACTTGGTGACAAAACACATTACCATATATATGTTTGTTACGATCCCAAGACTATGTAATTATGTAGTCACAGACCCATTATATGAAGGACCGTAAATCATAGTCTCTATTGAGGCTCATTGGTGCTAAAGTTTGTAGTTCATGTATCCAAAAGGCCTCTCTTCTTTTTAAGAGTTGGATACGGTTGCCACCTCTTCGTGGGAAGGGCACATGCTCAATAACACAAAATTTTAGTTGAGGGATGGTGTGGCCAGCCGTAATAAAATGATGTGGTAAAGGTAATAATGTGTTTCCACACCTGATTGTGAATTTATGCTTGCTTATGCGGTCCTTGACAGACTGGGTGGTTTCCCCAATGTATAAAAGACCGCAAGGGCATTTAATCAGGTAAACCACATGTGATGTGTCGCAAGTGGAGAAGTCCTTGATTTGGTAATGTTTCCCAGAGTGGGGGTGATGGAAATAATCTCACTTTAGTACGTTATTACATTGATTACAATGTAGGCATGGGTAAGTACCTGTTTTGGGTGTGGAAAGGAATCTTTGTGTGGTTGATCTCACTCCTGGGCCTATGTCTGCTCTGATTAAGGTGTCCCTAATGTTTTTGGGGCGTTTGTAGCACGGTAAAAAATTCTTTTGGAATTCTGTAACCTCTGGATGAGCCTCCTTTAGAATGCCCCAATGTCTTCGTATGGAGCGATGTAAGATCTGCACATACGGATGATATGTGTGGACAAAGGGTAAAAGTCCTGAGACCCCACTATGATTCCGGGCCGGGGGTTGTCGTGCTTGATCTAGTAGGTCTGGAGGGTAGCCCCTTGTGCGAAACTTATTATGCATCTCGTTCAATCTGATATTGCTGATTGTCGGATCAGAGACTATCCGTTCGACCCTCTTGAATTGTGACACAGGTATAGATCTTTTGGTGGAGGGGGGGTGTAAGCTCTTGTAGTGTAACAGACTGTTACGGTCTGTGGTTTTGACATATAAGTCAGTACTCAAGTGTCCCTACCCACTCTTTTACAAACAAGCCTTCATCAGTTAGCTGCAAATCAGATACAAGTGTACAATACAAGTCAGAGGCTACATAGTGTATAGTCATTTAAGATAACATCCAGTGGATACCAAAACAAATTTACAATAGTGCAATAGTGACAGGTGGGACGGGTTGAGGTATAAGGGAATAAAGGGAAAATGGAGAAAAAAGGGGGGGGGAATTGGAGGGAAAAAAAGGAGGTATATAACCTACCCAGACTGCTCTCTTGGAAAGATTTGCAATGTATCTGAAGTGACTGAAATAAAAAAAAATATATATATATGTATATATAATGATTGCGCCAATTTGTATAAAAGAGATAAAGTGAATCAATCATTGATCTGTCACTACTCACTCAGTATCAGGACACCACTGTAATAATGGTGTAAATAGTCTGATCCGTGTTAGTGATTAATCTTATATTTATCTTAAATAGAAAGGATAAGAAAAAAAGGGGGGTTATAACTATAATAGAAAGCTTCCATATAAATGCACCAAACTATTGTGACAAGTGCAAATGAAGTATTATAGATACCAACCGGTAAGAATTTGTAACTGGATTGACAGGTAATGATGCCGTAAGGAATCCTATATGAGGGGTCTGTAAGTCATGAGAAGGATAAAGGAATTTCACTCAATGTACTCAGAATTGAATAGTCAACATGCCCCCAATGAATCTACTCACTTAGTGTCAGGCTAGGAGTCACCTGTGAGTTCATGCTCCATAGAATAACCTTTACCACACTGTTTGATGTGGCTGTTAACAGAGATACATGGTACATGAGGGGTTAAGTACCACTTCAAAGTACTCCCATGTATAGAAGTGCTAGGCTAAGATGGGCTTACCGTTGGTGGGTGGCGGCGTAGTATGCCCTGGAGAACGCGGTATCCACCGCTTGTAACCCGGGTGCCCATGGCTTGTAATGTAGACTTTAAATAGGCGGTGGGCGGGACTCCCCTGGACTGACTGGACCGCGTCACCGGAAGTGACGTTGCCGTCCATGTGAATGTGCGGACAGGGTTAGAGGAATGTAGGGGCGTGTTGTGGGAGGTGGCGCTGGAGTGCACGTCATCCCACTGTATGTAAACAAACGTCCGTGCTCTTTAGATTGTTGCACAGGGAGGAAGTTTGTAAGAGGTGGAAAATGAGGGGATATGCATGTGGTATTGCATTTAAGTGAAGCTATGTCTGAAGGAAATGGGCAAGATGTATGATTGTAGTGGAATAATTAATGTGAACAGTATGCAAATCAAACAATCTATATTTCACTAATTAGACCAATACTGGAGAAAATTATATTGTAGTTTCCTGCGACAGAGTGAGATGGGATATCTCAATTAGTGTTCTAAATCAAGAGAGATCTGGATGTTATCTTAAATGACTATACACTATGTAGCCTCTGACTTGTATTGTACACTTGTATCTGATTTGCAGCTAACTGATGAAGGCTTGTTTGTAAAAGCCGAAACGTCTAATTATTGAGACTGCAAATAAAATCTTCACTTTGCAACAAGTTGAGTGCCAAAATTTTTTATAGACAAAGCCAAAGGTCATACACAAGATATCAATACAGTACCAGGGATGAGACAGAACGGACAGTCAGGGCCAAGCAGAGATCAAAAACCAAACGGACATAGAAGGTACCAAGCAGAATCCAAAGCGATATCCAGAGAACAGACCGAGTCATACACAGAGAATCAAGCAACCAGAACACAGCACTAACACACTCAGGGGTCACCACACAATGCCAAGGGAGAAAGCATAACTGACGGGGGATGGTAGCTTCCTGAGGCTATAAGAAGCCTCCCCAGAACCAATGAGAGGCCACCATAATAGGTCCCAGGTGTGCAGGTGAGAGTCTGCACTGCGATCAGAACATTAACCCCAGAAGTGCCGGTCACCCTGCACTGGTATCATGACAACAATTTTCCCATAGGGCAACGCTCAGGTTTATCCTCCTGAAATTCCTCCAGGGCCCCTCTCAAATCGGGCGAAATGGCAGAAAGAACTACCCCCTCACCTAGGATGGTAGTAGGCTCGGTCACACTAAGAGAATCGGCAAAGAAACTCCTAGAAAGGGCGTCTGCCTTAACATTCTTAGTGCCCGGAAGAAAAGAGACCACAAAATTAAAACGCGTGAAAAACAAGACCCATCTAGCCTGTCTAGGATTCAAGCGTTTGGCCGACTCCAGATAAATCAAATTCTTGTGATCGGTGAGGACCACAACTTGAAGTCTAGCTCCCTCCAACCAATGTCTCCACTCCTCAAATGCCCATTTCATGGCCAACAATTCCCGATTCCCCATGTCATATTTGCGTTCAGATGGGGAAAACTTTCGAGAAAAGAAGGCACAGGGATTCATCTTAGAAGTCACAGGGTCTTTTTGGGACAAAACAGCTCCTGCACCAATCTCAGAAGCATCTACCTCCACCTGAAATGGAAGTGAGACATCAGGTTGCCGTAAAACTGGAGCTGAAGCAAATCTTTGCTTAAGCTCTTGAAATGCTGAGATAGCCTCAGGAGACCAATTCAGCACATCAGCGCCCTTCTTGGTCAGATCAGTCAGTGGTTTGACAATACCAGAAAAATTACCTATAAATTTACGATAGAAATTAGCAAAACCCAAAAACTTCTGGAGGGCCTTCAAAGAAGTAGGCTGAACCCAATCATAAATGGCCTGTACCTTGGCCGGGTCCATTTGAATAGTCGATGGAGATAAGATAAATCCCAAAAATGAAATCCTCTGTACACCAAAGAGGCATTTCGATCCCTTAACAAATTGAGAATTCTCCCTCAAAATCCGGAACACAGTCCAGACGTGTTCCACATGAGAATCCCAATCACTAGAAAAGATCAAAATAATATCCAGATAGATGATCAAAAACTTATCCACAAAGTCCCGGAAAATATCATTCATAAAGGACTGGAAGACAGAAGGGGCATTAGTGAGCCCAAAAGGCATCACCAGGTACTCAAAATGTCCCTCCGGAGTATTAGACGCCGTCTTCCATTCATCCCCATGCTTGATGTGAATAAGATTATACGCCCCCTGAGGTCAAGCTTAGTAAACCAACAGACACTCAACTCTGGAGAATAAATCAGACATCAGAGGTAACGGGTACTAATATTTAACCGTCATCTTGTTAAGGGAACGATAATCAATACACGGTCTTAATGAACCATCTTTCTTGGCCACAAAAAAACCCCGCACCTAAAGGTGACGAGGATGGTCTAATATGACCCTTCTCCAATGACTCCTTAATATAGGATCGCATAGCATCATGTTCGGGTACTGATAAGTTGAAAAGCCGACCCTTGGGAAATTTACACCCAGGCATCAACTCAATTGCACAGTCATAACTCCTATGAGGAGGCAAAGACGCAGACTTGCTCTCACTAAATACATCAGAAAAATCGGCTAGATAATCAGGAATATCATGAGACTGAGGAGAGGTGGAGAAAACAGGAGCGTCCCTAAGAACACACTGACAACCAAAACTCACCACAGACCCAGATTTCCAATCCAAAACTGGATTATGAGTTTGCAACCAAGGAAAACCCAGAACAATAGTATCATGCAAATTATGCAGCACCAAAAATTTACAATTTTCTTGGTGGTCTGGGGCAACCTGCATCGTCACCTGGGTCCAAAATTGAGGTTTATTCTCCGCCAAAGGAGTAGCATCAATACCCCTCAATGGAATAGGCGTCCGCAGAGGCATCATGGAAAAACCACAACGTTTAGCAAAGTCCAAATCCATCAGATTCAATGCTGCTCCTGAATCCACAAAAGCCTTCGTGGAAAATGTGGATAAGTAGCAGATCAGAGCAATTACCAAAAGAAACTTAGGTTGTATAATGCCCACAGCATATGTGTGTGCAAAACGTTTCTCTCGTTTTGGGCAGACAGAAATAATATGAGAGTCTCCACAGAAAAAACACAGCTTATTACGCCTTCTAAACTCCTGACGTTGCGCCCTAGACAAAACACTATCACATTGCATAGTTTCAGACATTTGTCCAAAAGGTGGCAACTCCTCTCATGTAGTTTTGCGTTCACGTAAACGCCGATCAATTTGAATGGCTAATGACATAGAATCGTCAAGACCAAAGGGAACAGGAAATCCCACCATAGTATCTTTTACGGTTTCTGACAAACCCTTCCGAAAGAGAGCTGCTAAGGCACCATAATTCCAGGTAGTAAGGACCGCCCACTTTTGGAATTTTTGACAGTATAACTCTGCAGAATCCTGACCCTGGTTCAATGCCAATAGGGCTTTCTCAGCTAGATCAATAGCATTAGGTTCATCATACAGCAACCCCAAGACTTGAAAAAATGCATCCACATTAGTCAGAATAGGATCTTCAGGTGTCAAAGAAAACGCCCAGTCCTGGGTATCGCCGCGCAGCAAAGATATGACAATTTTAACCTGCTGCGCAGAGCTCCCCGATGAATTAGGCTTCAAGGCAAGAAATAATTTACAATTATTCTTAAAATTCAAAAATTTAGACCGATCCCCAAAAAGCACATCAGGAGTAGGGATCCTTGGTTCAGCAGCATGTGAATGAGCGAGATAGGTGGAAATTCCCCACACTTCAGCAGTGAGCTGCTCCACATGATCAGACAATTGCTTAATCTCCATTAAAAAAAAAATCCTCCTACGGCCCCTGAGAAAAAGAGGAAAAAATATACGTATAAAAAAAAAAAATTTCTGACACTTTTTTTTTTTTGTTACAATTCTTTCCTGCTTTTGAGTACTCTAGAATCTGCGGTATGGCTGTTGATTCTGTTATGAATGGGTCACCGAGCAGAAAAAAGCAAAACAAGCTAAGCCACAGAAAACCAGAGTGGTTGGAAACTATGCAGATTGCAGATCCCTGATCTTACCACACAACTAGCAGTAGCCATGGAGCATGCCTACAATGAACCTAGATGCCTCATCACGGCCGGAGGACTACATAAGCCTAAAGCAAGAAAAGGGAAAACTAACTGCCCCAGAGCAGACCCCAAAGGAATAGATAGCCCCCACTGCTATGAATGAGTCACCGTAGAAGGCAAAAACAGAAATACTAGCTAAGTCCAGAAAACCAGACAAGTTGGCAGCTATCGGATTGCAGACCCCTGAACCTATCAACAACAACTAGCAGTAGCCGTAGAGGGTTCCTACGGTGCCCTAGACCCCTCGATTACAGCCGGAGAACTACATAGCCTAAAGACAGAAAGGGAAATCTAAACTGCCCCAGAGCAGACCCCAAAGCAATAGGCAGCCCCCAAAATATAATGACGGTGAAGCAAGATGAAAAAACACTCACAGAGATAGAAAGATAGGCTGAGCAAATGATGGGGCCCAAGCTAACTAGATAGGACAGGATAGAAAAGCTGCTGTCTGTAATCCGCCAAAACCCTATCAAAACAAGAGCCAACAGCTGATAGGGAAAAAAGCCCTGAAGACGCTAGGCTTCAAAAAGACTATATCAGTACTCAGGTATATTCTGAAGACAGAGCAAAAGGAATTCAGCTCACCCCAGCAGGGAATGGCAGAAATCAAGGAAAAACAATGCAAAACAAAACCAAAACACAAATGCAAAAAGTAGAGAAGAAAACTTAGCTTTTGAGGAGCAGGAATCAGACTGGTCTCCTAGAATCCCTCAGAGAGATCACCAGCAAGGCAGAAGGGCATCGGCTGCCTTATATCCAGTCAGTAATTCCCGTCACCCAGTCATCATCATCCTGCCCAGGTGCTTGGTAATCAGCCTCACTACCTTCCTTCACCAGAAGAGGGAGTTCATCAGACCTCAATGGTGAAGGGGAAAATGAACTCACAACAGTACCTCCCCTTGAGGAGGGGTCGCCGAACCCTCATCCACGCCACCAGGGCGATCAGGGTGAGCCCGATGAAAGGCACGCACCAATCTTTTGGCATGAATATCAGAGGCAGAGACCAAGGAATTATCCTCCTGACCATAACCCTTCCACTTAACCAAATACTGGAGTCTCCGTCTAGCCAGACAGGAATCCAGTATCTTCTCTACCTCTATTCCATGTTACCTTCAACAAATACAGGGTCCGGAGGTGCCACCCCTGGAACTACTGGTTCAACGAACCTCTTCAACAAGGACTTATGAAACACATTATGGATTTTAAATGTGACAGGAAGAGCCAAACGAAAAGAGACCAGATTAATAATCTCCAAAATCTTGTAAGGTCCAATAAATCTAGGCTTAAACTTAGGAGAAGCCACCTTCACAGCGATATTTTTTGATGATAACCAAACCATATCACCAACCTTAAACTGGGGACCAATGGTCCTATGTCGGTTGGAAAACCGCTGGGCCTTTTCCTGGGAGAGACATAACTTATCCACCACTTGGTACCAGATCTGGTGCATTCTCTCCACCACAGTGTCAACACCTGGGCAGGCAGAAGGCTCCACCTGCCCTGAAGAAAATCGAGGATGAAACCCAAAGTTACAAAAAAAAGGTGACATCAAAGTGGCAGAACTAGCTCTATTATTTAAAGCAAATTCGGCCAAGGGCAAAAATGAAACCCAATCATGCTGATCAGCGGAAATAAAACATCTCAAATAAGACTCCAAGGTCTGGTTTGTTCTCTCCGTCTGCCCATTGGTCTGAGGGTGAAAAGCAGAGGAGAAGGACAACTGAATTCCCAGCTTGGAACAGAAAGTCCTCCAAAATCTAGACACAAACTGAACTCCTCTATCAGATACAATGTTCTCAGGAATCCCGTGCAAGCGAACCACCTGTTGCAAAAACAGGGGCACCAACTCAGAGGAAGATGGCAACTTAGGGAGTGGTACAAGATGAACCATCATAGAGAACCTATCACAAATCACCCAAATAACAGTCATTCTCTGAGAGACAGGCATATCAGAGATGAAATCCATTGAAATATGGGTCCATGGCCTCCTGGGAACCGGCAAAGGCATCAACAACCCACTAGAGCGAGAACAAGGTTTAGACCGGGAGCAAGTCCCACAGGACTGCACAAAATTCCTGACATCACGAGGCAAGGCGGGCCACCAAAAAGACCGACTCACCAGATCTCTAGTACCAAAAATACCTGGATAACCAGCCAATGCAGAGCAATGAACTTCAGACATCACTCTCTTCTTCCACTGGTCAGGAACATACAACTTTCCACTGGGACAACGCTCAGGTTTGTCCTCCTGGAACTTTTCCAGAGCACGTCTCAAATCAGGCGAGATGGCAGAAAGAACTACCCCTTCGCCTAAGATGGTAGCAGGCTTGGTCACCACAGGAGAATCAGCAAAGAAGCTCCTAGAGAGAGCGTCAGCCTTGACATTCTTAGTGCCAGGAAGAAAAGAGACCACAAAATCAAAACGTGTAAAAAACAAGGCCCACCTAGCCTGTCTAGGGTTCAAGCGTTTGGCCAACTCCAGGTAAATCAAATTCTTGTGGTCAGTGAGGACCACGACTTGATGTTTAGCTCCCTCCAACCAATGTCTCCACTCCTCAAATACCCATTTCATGTCTAACAGTTCCCGATTCCCCACATCATAGTTACGTTCAGATGGAGAGAACTTTCAGGAAAAGAAAGCACAGGGATTCATTTTAGATGTTACAGGATCCTTTTGGGACAAAACAGCTCCTGCACCAATCTCAGAAGCGTCCACCTCTACCTGGAACGGGAGTGAGACATCAGGTTGCCGCAAAACCGGGGCAGAAGTGAATCTTCGCTTCAGCTCCTGAAAGGAAGAAACAGCCTCCGGAGACCAATTCAACACATCAGCACCCTTCTTAGTCAGATCAGTCAATGGCTTGGCAATACTAGAAAATTTTGCTATAAATTTCCGATAAAAATTAGCAAAACCCAAAAACTTCTGGAGGGCCTTCAAAGAAGTGGGCTGAACCCAATCATAAATGGCCTGTACCTTGGCCGGGTCCATTTCAATAGTTGACGGAGACAAAATAAATCCCAAAAAAGAAATCCTCTGTACCCCAAAAAGGCATTTCGATCCTTTGACATACAGGGAATTCTCCCTCAAGATCCGGAACACAGTCCGAACATGTTCCACATGAGAATCCCAATCCTTGGAGAAGATCAAAATATCATCCAGATAGATAATCAAAAATGTATCCAAAAGTCTCGGAAAATATCGTTCATGACGCACTGGAAGACAGAAGGGGCATTAGTGAGCCCAAAAGGCATTACCAGGTACTCAAAATGTCCCTCCGGAGTATTAAATGCCGTCTTCCATTCATCCCCATGCTTAACGCGGATAAGATTATACGCCCCCTGAGGTCAAGCTTGGTAAACCAGCAAGCACCTTTAACTCTGGAGAATAGATCAGAAATCAGGGGTAACGGATACTGATATTTAATAGTAATTTTGTTGAGGGCACGATAATCAATACAAGGCCTTAATGAACCATCCTTTTTGGCCACGAAAAAAAACCAAGCACCTAAGGATGAAGAGGATGGTCTAATATGACCCTTCTCCAACGCCTCCTTAATATAGGATCGCATAGCCTCGTGCTCGGGTACAGATAAATTGAAGAGCTGACCCTTGGGAAATTTACACCCCGGGCTCAGTTCAATTGCACAGTCATAACTCCTATGAGGAGGCAAAGATGCAGACTCATTCTCACTAAATACATCATAAAAATCCGCCAAATAGTCAGGAACATTATGCGACTGAGGAGAGGTGGAAAAAACCTGAGCCTCATTAAGGGCACACCGACAACCCCAACTCACCACAGACACAGATTTCCAATCCAAAACTGGATTATGAATTTGCAACCAGGGAAACCCCAGAACAATGGTATCATGCAAATTATGCAACACCAAAAATCTGCAATTTTCTTCATGGTCCGGGGCGACCCGCATTACCACCTGGGTCCAAAACTGAGGTTTATTTTTCGCCAAAGGAGTAGCATCAATCCCCCTCAAAGGGATAGGCGACTGCAGAGGTGTCATAGGAAATCTACAACGCTTAGCAAAATCCAAGTCCATTAGGTTCAGGGCTGCTCCCGAATCCACAAAAGCCTTGGTGGAAAATGTGGACAGGGAGCAGATCAGAGTAATTGCCAGAAGAAACTTAGGTTGAACACCACCCACAGAAAACGTGTGTGCAAAACGTTTCTCTCGTTTAGGACAGACAGAAATAATATGTGCGGCATCTCCACAAAAAAATCACAGCTTATTACGCCTTCTGAACTCCTGACGTTGCTCCCTGGACAAAACTCTATCACATTGCATAGGTTCAGACATTTGTTCAACAGGTGGCAACACCTCTCGTGCGTCCTGCGTTCACGTAAACGCCGATCAACCTGAATGGCTAATGACGTAGAATCATCAAGACCAGAGGGAACAGGAAATCCCACCATAGTATCTTTTATGGCTTCTGACAAACCCTTCCGAAAGAGAGCTGCCAAGGCATTATCATTCCAGGTAGTAAGGACCGCCCACTTTTGGAATTTTTGACAGTACAATTCTGCAGAATCTCGACCCTGGCTCAATGCCAACAGGGTCTTTTCAGCCTGATCAATAGCATTAGGTTCGTCATACAACAACCCCAAGGCTTGAAAAAATGCGTTCACATTAGTCAGAATAGGATCATCTGGTTTCAAAGAAAACGCCCAATCCTGGGGATCGCCATGCAGCAAAGAGATGACAATTTTAACCTGCTGCGCGGAGCTCCATGACGAGTTAGGCTTCAAGGCAAAAAATAATTTACAATTATTTTTGAAATTCAAAAATTTAGACCGATCCCCAAAAAACACATCAGGAGTAGGGATCTTTGGTTCAGCAGCATGTGAATGAGCAAGGTAGGCGGAAATTCCCCGCACTTCCGCAGCGAGCTGCTACAAACGATCAGACAATTGCTTTATCTCCATTGAGAGAAAAAAATTCCCCCTACGGCCTCAGAGATATAGAGGAAAAATATACACACCATTTTTTTTTTTTTTTACAATTCTTTCCTGCTATTGAGTACCCTAGGATCTGCGGTATGGCTGGTGATTCTGTTATGAATGAGTCACCATAGGAGGCAAAAACAGAAATACTAGCTAAGTCCAGAAAACCAGAGAAGTTGGCAGCTGTCGGATTGCAGACCCCTGAACCTATCAACAACAACTAGCAGTAGTCGTGTGGGGTTCCTACGGTGCCCTTGACCCCTCGATCACAGCCGGAGAACTACATAGCCTAAAGACAGAAATGGAAATCTAAACTGCCCCAGAGCAGACCCCAAAGCAATAGGCAGCCCCCAACATATAATGACGGTGAAGCAAGATGAAAAAACACTCACACAGATAGAAAGATAGGCTGAACAAATGATGGAGCCCAAGCTAACTAGATAGGACAGGATAGAAAAGCTGCTGTCTATAATCCGCCAACACCCTATCAAAACAAGAGCCAACAGCTGATAGGGAAAAAAGCCCTGAAGACGCTAGGCTTCAAAAAGACTATATCAGTACTCAGGTATTTTCTGAAGACAGAGCAAAAGGAATTCAGCTCACCCCAGCAGGGAATGGCAGAAATCAAGGAAAAACAATGCAAAACAAAACCAAAACACAAATGCAAAAAGTAGAGAAGAAAACTTAGCTTTTGAGGAGCAGGAATCAGACTGGTCTCTTAGAATCCCTCAGAGAGATCACCAGCAAGGCAGAAGGGCATCGGCTGCCTTATATCCAGTCAGTAATCCCCATCACCCAGTCATCATCATCCTGCCCAGGTGCTTGGTAATCAGCCTCACTACCTTCCTTCACCAGAAGAGGGAGTTCATCAGACCTCAATGGTGAAGGGGAAAATGAACTCACAACACCCCACACATGTATTGACGGTGAAACAAGATGAAGGCACAAACACAGGCAGGAAAATAGGCTGAGCAAATGATGGGGCCCAACTAACTAGACAGGAAAGGAAAGGGAAGACACTGTATGCAACCTGCAAAAAACCCTACAAAATTAATGTCCAACACTTCTGATAGCAAAATTAACCCTGAAGTCACTAGACTTCTCCCACTATATCAGCACTCTGAAATATTCTGAGACAGAGCAAAAAGAGACCGAACTAGTAAGGGACAAAAAGCTAATTGGCAAAATACTGATAAATAAGAAATTCAGCTCAGCCCTCAGCCGGGGCTGGCAGACCACACAAAAAACTGAATAGACCAACAAAATCAAGTGCGAACATTAGCAGAAAAACTTAGCTTTAGATGACTGGAACAGAGCTGAAAACCAAGAGCTGACAAGCCAGAAGGAATCACTGCAACTGAATAGGGCGTCGGCTGTCTTAAATCCAATCTGAGAATCCTGAGATCCAATCGTCATCCTCATTCTCAGGTGGCCGATCTCCACTGATCAAACCAGCCGCACCACCTCCCGTCACCACCAGAGGGAGTCCAGAAAGGGAACTCACAACTGGTGAACCAGAGAATGAACTCACAACACCCTCCCCTCTCCAGAAGAAACCACACAGTTTTTACAGCAGGGAAGTGTAGAATGTTCCACTGCTCTAACCAAGGGGGGTGCTGTCTCTTAAAGTGGCAGCATGTCTCTATGGTCCATAGCAACGCCACCCCGTTACATGGGTGTGAGTGAGCTGAGAAAAAAATCTCTGATGTGAGCTGCCCCAGAGATGAATACTGGTCCAAGTGCTATGCAATGTTTTATCGCATAGCCAGGCTCTGACTGGCCAACTGGAGAACCGGAGGATTCTCCGGTGGGCCCAGGCACTGACACCTGCTGGCATAGTGGCCAGCAGCTGCCTAGGACCCCCACTGCTCCAAGGGCCCCTACTGCTTCAGGGGCCCCTACCCAGTAGCTATGGGACCCCTGAGTCAAGGAGGCCTGCACTGTGCCAGCGTAGCAGCAGCTAGAGACAGGATCCTGTCCCCGCTGCTAAAGGGAAATGAATATTCACGCTTCCCCACGCCCATGAATACCATTTCTCTATAATAGTGGGCAGCGTTAGCAGCAGGCTGCAGCTAACACTACCCGCTAGAGTTGAGCGACTTTGCCTTTTTTTGGGTCGAGTCGGGTTTCATGAAACCCAACTTTCGCAAAAGTCAGGTGGAACGAAATCGGCCGATATTTGTGAAAAGTCGAAGGCCGACTGAAACACGAAACCCAATGCAAGTCAATGGGGAAGCAAAGTCGGCAGGGAGTGGAGGCCAGGAAACACACCTACCGTGCCCTTTTGAATGCCAAAAACATCAAATCTTATTGCTGAAGCTTTTCAACCTTAATTTACTTCATAATACTAGTTACGCACTGAAAAATGGGGGTTATTTGGCTAAATTGTGGGGGGTAGGGCTGGCTCCAGGTTTTCATGTGCCCTCGGCCAAAGAGCGCCCCTTTAACACATACCACAGCTCATGATGCTCCGATACGGCAGAGAAATAGCGGTATAGTAAAATGAAAAATACTTCACTTTTTACATCTCATGACTGATATCCATTTTAAATTCTCCAATAGCTCCCAAAACAGACAGTATCTTACTCCATACAGTATTATGGCCACTGCATAGTGCGCTATACAGAGTAATGAGGCCCATATATTTCACCATACAGAATCATTGGTCCCATATAATGTTTGAAACAGTATATGATGAGCTCCACATAATGCTACAGTATATGTTGGTCCCCATGGATGAAGCTGCACTGTCTTATGGGCCCAAATAATGCTCTATATATAATGGGCCCCATTTCTAATGCTCTAGTGTATAATGGGCCCTGTAAATGCTGCTCCAATGTCTGATGTCCACCTTTGGAATGCTCCAGTGTATGGTGGGCCCCATATATCATTCTCCAGAGTATAGTGCTCCCCAAAAATTGCTGTTCCAACATTGAAAACAATTAAATAAGTCTCCTCAAATAAGTCTCCTCGCTAGGGAATCCCTGTACTAGTCTGGGCGTACAGACGTGATGTCATTGCGCTCTCTGATCAGAATATCGCTGTCAGGAAACGCAGAAGACGTCATGGCGGTGGAGCAGGGAGAGATAAGTATTTCAACTTTGCAAGCGCTGTGATCCAGAGCAAGCAAGGGGGGCCCACTCGTTGGCGACGGCACTGGCACAGGGCCCCTCATAGTACGGCGGTGTGTCTGACGGCGGGTGGGTCGAACCTGCACTTTCAGCTGCACCTTCCTTTTTGTCACCATGTAAGGTGGTACAGTATATGGGAAGGGTAACCTGAGTTTCATCTGGGTCACATTCAGGCTGTGTAGAGTGCGAGGGGAATGTAGTGGTCTGGGTCAATGTACCAGCAGAATCATCTTGCAGTGGCTGGGCCTCAGTGCACTTGTGTCGCCCCCAGGAGTATGGTCGCCACAGTGGCATTACCTTCCTCCTAGGGAGTGTGATGCCATGCTTGGGAGCAACGAAGGATCTGTCTAGCAGTTAAACCAACACACAACACATTTCCCACTCCAGGCCAGCAGGGAGACCTCTGAACCTGACTGCTGAGAAGCTGCTGTCTGTGGTCGGGAGGAGGTAAGTTAGGGCAGTCTGTGAAGGGAAGGGGAAGTGTGTGGATGTGAGAAGGGGAGCTGGAGGATGAGCAGAGTTAAGGCTCACTCCTAGCTGGAGCGCATGGTCCGGATTCCGGTCTCCGAGTTTGTAGGGACACTGACGTTCCTGCAGCAGAAACCGGAGGAAGTAGCAGCTGTAAATGCTCTGTACCCAACTAAGGCTCGGAGGCCCCAGCAGCGACGTGTGGGAGCCAGAAGGAAAAGGCTACGGCTGCCTGCCATACGAGAAAGTTCCAAGAGAGAGTCAACAGGGGGAACTTCATTGAACTCAGCACTGTGAGTACCTCAGATAAGCGCTAGAACAAAGGCAACACTACCTATCTGCAGAGAGAGAATTCCAAATTGGCTTCCAGGCTGACCAACTCCTTCTCCATTTGTACTCTGGGTCCTGGACGGCACTTACCAAGTACAGGTAAAGGAACTGCACGACTGTGTCTGTCCTCTTTCTCCTGCGCCTGGCACACGGCTCTGCTACATCCTGTACTGCACACCATCTACCAACTCTTTCATGTGCCCTGCGACAATGGCCATACCTGTGCAGGGCTTCTAAATCTTAGCTGCACCACAACTTCTGTCCCAGAGAAGCGCCACTGCAGCGCTGGTCAATCTACTCAGAAACCACAGGTGGCGTCACGTATCATTCACCTATAAATGTAATTCACCCCTTTGCATGGACGCCCAGGGCCACGGAACGGGTCACCACCACTGTGACACATCCCAGGGAGACATCTTCCTGGTACCGATTAACCCCACTGCCCTGCCTGGCCACCCACACTCCATGTCAGATTCATCTTGGACTGGGGAATTCACGATTTGACTTGATAACCCATGCATGGTATGATAGAAAGAGCTACATGGACTAATGTGAAGTGTGGTCTGCTGCATCATTCACTTTGGGTGGGGGTGCAGGAGACAAGGAAAGGGGTTCTTCCTGACCAGGAGCCAGCACTTGACGACTCAGTGCTTGCATTTTTTGAAACTTCAGAAGAGGAGGGCATATTTGCTGGAGTCTGTTTCGGCAATGTAAGCCCAAACAAGTTCCTCATGCTCCGGCTTTAAAAATGGTTAACCTACACCCAGAAAAGGTAGCCTTCCAGGCGTTCCGTAGACAGACCATGATGCAGGCTCAACACCTCCTGCCTTAGCTGCTATTGTGCTTTTGCCACTACCAGCAGATGCACCACCACCATCAGCACCAGCTGGCCCCCCCACGCCCACGTCCGCAGCCTCTTCCACCAAACTTCCAAATTTAGCACAAAATAGACACAAAATAACATCACATATATGGTACTGTATCAGAAGCGTACAGCTCTATTCAGTCAAAGGATAATTGCCAATCTCCATATATATTCCATCAGTCACACAGAGACACTCCGAGGCTCAGTATGGATTAGACAAGAATATAAAAAGTAGACAAAGTGTACAGTATCATCAGATAGCAGGTATATATAGCATAGTTTAAACATTAACAATGTACGTCTATATATCATGAGTAGTGTTGAGCCACCCCGCTAGTGTTTTGGTTCGCCGCACAGGAGGCAAGTTCGTCGAATGTTCGTCGAACCACACTTAAAACAATGGCAGGCAAACACAAACACATACTAACACATAGAAAACAATTACAAAACACCTTAAAAGGTGTCCCAAAGCCGACAAAATGCTCAGAAGCCAAAAATAACATATGGAAAAGGGCAACTACATTTACAAAAGAGGTGGAGGAGTAAAAGGAGGAGGTGGAGGAGACACAGATCTAGGCTTGTCATGCCCTTATGAAGTCAAGAAAGTCTGGACTAAAAATGTAAAAACCAAACCCAAAAAAACAAAATCTGAAAACGAACACGATCATATACCGTCGTACTTCCCACCAATAAATTATGTCAACTGGCGATCGGGCGGCGTTATTCCCATGCACCTCCAAACAGCGTCCATGAAGCCAAAGTGTTTGCTTTCCGGGGGCAGTATGATTGCAAAGCTGAACCTTAAAGGAATGTCCAAAAGGGCACCACCAGGATTGGAGCCTGCGGCTTAATTGGACTCCACCCGGGAAACAACAACCATGCCACCTCAAAAAAAGATGCACACATTGAAAGCTTTTTCGATTGTGTGTGTGTGGTGTGGTATGTCCGTTTGTAGTTGTGCTAGCGATTGGTAAGCTTTATTCTGTTAACGATCAAGACTCCGGCATGCCCCTGCGGTACGCGTAAAGCTTAATAGAGGGATACGCGATGCTCTGGCACACGCGATCGAGCAATAACAGGGCTATCATGGCCTTCCATGTCTGGTGCTACATGCGTGCTACACTGAAAGGACCATCTTTTGTCGCTTACAGGTGCAGATAACCTGCTGAACACCGTTAGTGATGGGGATCTGAGATTCCAATAATTCGCCGTGAACGATGATTCCCCAGTAAGTGCAGGTCAACAGCAATTCCTGATTTCGGCCTAACCGCCATTCCAGAAAAAATGCAAAACATTACGTGTCCAAACCACAGGTGCTGTAACAGCTCTGCAGCCGTTCTCAGGCCCAGTATGGATTCTACAAGATTCGAGAAAGTTGATAAAGGGTACAGTTTCACCGGATAACACGTATATATGTTGCATAGTTTACACATTAAAAACCTATGTGTATCGATCAGGAGGCAGGCTCAGACAGTCTCAGGCCCAGTTTGGATTAGACCAGATTGTACAAAGTTGAGATAGGGTAAATTATCACTGGATAGCAGGTATATAGAGCATAGTTTAAACATTTAAAATCTCCGTGTTCTCTGCATGGATTACACAACAATCTAAAAACTAGAAAAAAGGAAATGTATTTCAAGCATACACCATGATACACTTTTGGTGGTATTTTTAAATCTTCATTTATATTTCTGTCTCAGTAAGACAGCCCAGACTCTCTGCACTAGGAAATTAGATGCATACAATTATTTACCTAAAGTTTAGTGATTGCAGAAATCTACGAATTACTATTCACGGGAACAACTTCTGTCACAATTCTCAGAGGCGATGCTGACCCTCAATTAATTAGTGTGTGGACACAGCAAAAACCTTTCTTTGTGAAGAAAGTGTTGCTGTATCGCAGTACCATTGATCCCATTGCCGTTACTCATATCCATCCAATTTTGATCACAGGGAGAGATGTAAACATGGTGCTCACTGCCTATCATGATCTGTCACGTAACTTTGGAGTGCAAAACACAGAAGCCACAGGCCGTAGGCGATTCAATTGGATTGGCATGAGAGGGAGGGCACATTTAAAAATGTGCGCTGGAATGTCACACGTCTGTGGGTAGGAAAACTGTTAAAGCTGATGAGAAACCACCACTGCATCTCATTGTGCGTCAACGTCCATAAGAAATGGAAGCCATTGATCATCTGAAGCTGGATCCCGGCCAGTGGGACAGGGCATAGCTACAGTACATCTTAACCATCATCTTCTATCAGTTCACCAAATTTGAAGTGCCAGTCCCAGTGATGGATTTGACAGCCCAGACTACACAGCGGAGGAGCTGGGAGAGGTAAACATTGCAAATGCAGGGGCCCTGCCCAAGCAAGGGGGGCCCACTCATCGGCGTCGGCACTGGCACTGGGCCCCTCATAGTACGGTGGTGTGTCTGATGGTGGGTGTGCACCACCACCGTCAGAGACACTTGATTGCACTATGAGGAACCCTGTGCCAGTGCTCGCGCCCACGAGTCGGCCCACCTACCTGTCCAGGGCAATGGCACTCGCACGGTTGCATGCGCTTGGTGGTGACCCCGGCCATTGAGGGGAGGAGGCTGCCCAGTTAGGGAGGTTTACAAAATGGCATATGTTGGCAATTCACCTGCTGCTAAAGGCGAAATTGGTCAAGTCCCAGGAACAGGCGGACCAAAGAAAACAATTTTTCTGGCAACCTATGTGTCATCAGGGTAAGGTGGGCCAGAATCCTTGGAAACCCATGCATGGTTCATTTTAATGAAGGTTAGATCATCCACATTTTGGGTCGACCGACGGGTCCTTTTTTCTGTCAGTATTGATCCAGCAGCACTGAAGACTCTTTCCGATAGCACACTTGCAGCTGGGCATGCGAGCTCCTGTAAGGCATATTGTGCCAATTCAGGCCAGATGTCCAGTCTAGCTGCCCAATAGTCAAAGGGGAATGACCTGTGAGGGAGAACATCGATATGGGAGGAAAAGTAGTTTGTAACCATACTTGACAAGTGCTGTCTCCTGTCACTTTCAATCGATGCAGTATTACCAGTCGTGTGAGCGGGACTTGAAAAATCAGTCCACAACATGGTCATGAAACCCCTGTCTCCAATGCCACTTCTGATGTGTCCACCACCAACTCCGCTTCCAAGTTGCTCCCGACCCCTACGGCTTGTGTGAGAACCATCACCGCTGCTGTGTGCTGGGAATGCCTCAACCAACCGGTCTACCAGAGTAGCTTGTTTGTTAGCCAATATTAGGTCAAGGTTCTCCTGTGGCATGATGTTTTGGAATTTGCCTTTATAGCGTGGATCCAGGATGCTGGCCAACCAGTAGTCATCATCGTTCATCATTTTGGCAATGCGGGGGTCCCTTTTTAGGATCTGCCAGGCATAATCTGACATGTGGGCCAATGTTCCTGGTGTCAATGATGCACTATGAGTGCTGGGTGGAGGAGCACTTTCTGGCAAATCCACATCCCTACAGTCACGCACAAACCCTGTACCAGACATTGCAAAGCCAACATTTTCTCTTGCCCCACGAGAAGCATCCTCCTCCCCTAAATAATCATCCCCATCATCATCCTCCTCCTCTTCCTCCACCTCGTCCACGACAGTTCCCTGACTAGACAATGGCTGACTGTCATCAAGGCTTCCCTCCTCCTCTTCCTCCTCATCAACCTGCAGACGCCTGCTCCTTAATGTGCGTCAAAGTTTGCATGAGCAGACGCATAAGTGGATGCTCATGCTTATGATGGCATCGTCTGCGCTTACCAGCCGTGTGTATTCCTCAAAACACTGAAGGACTTTACAGAGGTCTTTCAGCTTTGACCACTGCACACCTGTCAACTCCATGTCTGCCCTCAAAATGCCTGCCCGTGTATCCTCCCACAAATGCATTACGGCCTGCCTTTGTTCGCACTGCCGCTCAACCATGTGCAGGGTGGAGTTCCACCTTGTTGCAACGTCGATAATTAGGCGGTGCTTGGGAAGGTGGAGCAATCGCTGCAGCTTCTGCATACGACTGGAGTGTACCGGCGACCGGCGGATGTGCGAGCACAGTCTTCGAACCTTAAGGAGCAGGCCTGTTAAATCCGGATAATTAGTGAGGAAGCACTGCACCACCATGTTCAAGGTGTGAGCCAAGCAAGGTATGTGTCTGAGTTTTGAAAGGTCTATGGCTGCCACAAAATTCCGGCCGTTATCACTAACTACCTTGCCTGCCTCAAGATGTAGACTGCCCAGCCATGACTCAGTTTGTCGCTGAAAGTAGTCAGCCAGTACCTCTGCGGTGTGTCTGTCGCCCAAACACATCATCTGCAACACAGCCTGCTGACGCTTTCCACTAGCTGATCGATAGGGGGACACCTCGTTTGCAACACTGTCAACTGCGGATGCAGTGCTCGTGCGACTGCGCTCTGTGGACCAGCTTTCGCTTCTGGAGGAGGAGGAGGAGGGTCGAATGCCTACAGCCAACTGTTTCCTATACCGTGAGCTAGGCAGCACTGTGCCACCACCGCTGTCCCCTGTGGACCCTGCATCCACCACATTAACCCAGTGCGCAGTGATGGACATGTAACGGCCCTGGCCATGCCTACTGGACCATGCATCAGTTGTGAGGTGTACCTTTCCACTCACTGACAGCTTGAGTGCATGGACAATGCGGTCTTTCACATGAAGGTGGAGGGCTGGGATGGCTTTGCGAGAAAAGAAGTGGCGACTGGGTAGTTCATAGCATGGAACTGCGTAGGCCATTAGTTCGCGGAAAGCTGCGCTTTCAACCAACCGATAGGGCATCATCTCTAACGAGATTAGTTTGGCACTGTGGGTGTTCAAAGCCAGTGTACACGGATGAGAGGATGAGTACTTTTTTTGTCCTACTCATAGTCTCTGGTAGGGTGAGCTGGACTTGAGAGCTGGATATTTTGGAAGTAGCGGTGGACATGGCGGACTGAGAGAGGGTTGATGATGGTGATGGAGTTGGTGTTCTTTCTGATGGCCTAGATTCAGTCTTTCGTTGCAATAACAGTGTGATTCCCTGAATGATTTGCCCTTGCGACGACAACTCAACATTTGCTGCTGGTGGTGTGCTAACTGGTGGACTTACAGTGGGAGAAACAATGTTGCATTGCTGACTACCTTCTTTGGGAGCAGTAGCACATGTGGCATGTGAGTTTTGGTAGTCCATCCACGCTTGCAAGTGCATTGTGGTTAAATGTCTTAGCATGCAACTGGTATTCAAATTTCTCAGATATTTCCCTCGGCTAAAGGTATTTGCGCACTTCTTACAGATTACCTTTGCCTGATCATTAGGATTTTGTACAAAAAAGTGCCACACTGCACTCTTCCTACTAGGGAAGACAGTTTGAGGCCTTGCACGCTGTGCTTTTTTGACCATCTGGCCAAGCTGTCATGCCATTTTTTGGGTTTTTGTAATCCGTTTTTTGACTGCTCCGGGCCTGCCAGATAACTGCTGCGATGTCGATGCCCACTGCGGATGCTCCTCCTCCTCTTCTGAGTTATTGGCAGCGGCACACTCTACCCCCAATGGATGCCAATCTGGGTCAACAACTGGGTCATCCATCACCTCCTCTTCAATGTCATGTGCACCTTCCTCTGTGTCACCACGTATGGTGGTATATTATGCGGGAGGGGGCAACTGAGTTTCATCAGGGTCAGATTCTGGCTCAGTACACTGCGAGGACAATGTAGTGCTCTGAGTGAATGTACCAGCAGATAAATCTAGCAGTGGCTGTGCATCAGTGCCCTCCATGTCAGATTCATCTTGGCCTGGGTAATTCACGATTTGACTTGATAATCCAGGCATGGTATGTGAAAACAGCTCCATGGAGTAATCTGTAGTGCGGCCTACCGCATCCTTCAATTTTGCTAGGGGTGAAGGACATAAGGAAAGTTGTGGTTCATGACCATGAGCCTCCAATGATGACTCAGTGCTTTTATTTTTTAAAGCTTCAGAAGAGGAGGCGATAGAGCTGGAGGCTGAGTCAGCAATGTAAGCCAAAATTTGTTCTTGAAGCTCCGGCATTATAAGCGGTTTACCTACTCCCTGAAAAGGGAGCCTTCGAGGCCTTGTGGAGACAGACGATGACGCAGCCTCAACACCTCCAGTATTATGTGCTATTTTGCTTTTGCCACTACCAGCAGATCCACCACCAACACCATCATTACCAGCTGCCAACCCCCACCCACTTCCATGGACTCTTCCACCACACTTCCTCATTTTTTGGAAAAATTTACCCAAATTTACACCAACTCTCTGGTACTGTAAAACAAGGTACAAGGTGTATATAGTACTGTGTAGAATTGGAATGTCTCTACACTTCAGGACACAGTGGGATTCAGTCAGGCCCTGTTTATTTAACACTGCAATATGACAGGCAGATTCTCTATGCTGTTAGAAAGGTGTATAGAGGACTGTGGAGAATTGGAATGTCTCTACACTTCAGGACACTGTGGGATTCAGTCAGGCCCTGTTTATTTAACACTGCAATATGACAGGCAGATTCTCTATGCTGTTAGAAGGGTGTATAGAGGACTGTGTAGAATTGGAATGTCTTTACACTTCAGGACACTGTGGGATTCAGTCAGGCCCTGTTTATTTAACACCGCAATATGACAAGCAGATTCTCTATGCTGTTAGAAGGGTGTATAGAGGACTGTGGAGAATTGGAATGTCTCTACACTTCAGGACACTGTAGGATTCAGTCAGGCCCTGTTTATTTAACACCGCAATATGACAGGCAGATTCTCTATCTATGCTGTTAGAAAGGTGTATAGAGGACTGTGGACAATTGGAATGCCTCCACACTTCAGGACACAGTGGGATTCAGTCAGGCCCTGTTTATTTAACACCGCAATATGACAGGCAGATTCTCTATGCTGTTAGAAGGGTGTATAGAGGACTGTGGAGAATTGGAATGTCTCTACACTTCAGGCACTGTGGGATTCAGTCAGGCCCTGTTTATTTAACACTGCAATATGACTGGCAGATTCTCTATGCTGTTAGAAAGGTGTATAAAGGACTGTGGAGAATTGGAATGTCGCTACACTTCAGGACACTGTGGGATTCAGTCAGGCCCTGTTTATTTAACACTGCAATATGACAGGCAGATTCTCTATGCTGTTAGAAGGGTGTATAGAGGACTGTGTAGAATTGGAATGTCTCTACACTTCAGGACACTGTGGGATTCAGTCAGGCCCTGTTTATTTAACACCGCAATATGACAGGCAGATTATCTATGCTGTTAGAAAGGTGTATAGAGGACTGTGTAGAATTGGAATGTCTCTACACTTCAGGACACTGTGGGATTCAGTCAGGCCCTGTTTATTTAACACCGCAATGTGACCGGCAGAAATTGCCTAGTGTATGACAAACTACAAGGTGTATATAGAATTGGGCAGAACTGGAATCTCCCTACAGTGTAGATCTGTAAGAATGGAACAAGTCCTCGACTTTTCCTTACAGAGCCACACACAGATAGCTTCACTGTGGCCGTGATAACAGCCGTTACACGGTACTGAGAGAGGAGCATGCACATACACCGCTGTCCAGTGTATGTAAAATTGTCAAGCTCCGTGTTTTAGTATACAGACTGACACACACTGTCTCTCTATAGTTTTGAATGTAATCAAACAGCAAATATACTAAACTGTTTGAAAACCAGACAAAACTATACGGTGGAGGTCTGTAAGAACGGAACAACTCCTTGACTTATCCTTACAGAGTCACACACAGATAGCTTCACTGTGGCCGTGATAACAGCCGTTACACAGTACTGAGAGAGGAGCGTGCACATACACCGCTGTCCAGTGTATGTAAAATTGTCAAGCTCCGTGTTTTAGTATATGGACTGACACACACTGTCTCTGTATAGTTTTGAATGTAATCAAACAGCAAATATACTAAACTGTTTGAAAACCAGACCAAACTATAAGGTGGAGGTCTGTAAGAATGGAACAATTCCTCGACTTATCGTTACAGAGTCACACACAGATAGCTTTACTGTGGCCGTGATAACAGCCGTTACACGGTACTGAGAGAGGAGCGTACACTGCTGTACGGTGTGTGAAAAATGAACGCTCAGTAACTCACAAGGACAAAACAATAAAATCTGGATTGCTTTGAAAAAAGAAGTTTGCTCAGCAGTGGGCACACAGCAATGCAGCTACCAGGTAGCCTTAAAAGGCAACCTAATAACAAACAGAGCTGATGCACCAAAATGTAACCTCCCCTTGCACTGCACAGTGACTGGTGTGTTGTACAGGCAAAATCGCTTGCAGCAGAATCAGTTTTTGGTATCTTGTTCACTGCCTAACACTCTCCCTACAGAATCAGCAGCAGCTCTCCCTATTCTGAGATCAGCATGAGTAACATGGCGGTCGGCGTCCCCGCCCTTTTATACCCCCTGTGACGCCCCACAAAGCAAGCCAATCACTTGCTTGCCCTTCTGCAAGATGGTGGTGACCGCAGCCTATGTCATCACGTTGCCCACAGTGTCCGTTCTTCCTGATTGGCTGCAAAAAGGGCGCTCAAGCATCTTTTGAAATGCGACTTTGGCTCTAAAGTCGCCGACCTCATGGCCGACCTCACGCTACGGTCGGGTTTCGTTTCATGAAACCCTACTTTGGCGAAAGTCAGCGATCGGGTTTCGTTTCATGAAACCCTACTTTGGCGAAAGTCAGCGACTTTTCAATTTTTTCGACCCGTTTCGCTCAACTCTACTACCCACATGTAAAGCCCCACCACCGCACGACACACACACACACAAAGCACCGCACCACATACACACATGTAGGCACACAGCACAGCTTACCTCCCTGCAGCAGCAGCACATCCCGGCGTCTTGCTTCCTGCCCAGCACTTCCTGTCTGAGACAACCCAGCTGGCCGATGTCATCATCCAGTGCGCTGTCTCAGACAGAAAGCTGCCGGCGAGGAAGAGGCTGCCGGGATGTGCTGCGGCTGCGTGGAGGTGAGCTGTGCTGTGTGTCTGTGTGTCTGCATGTATGTGGTGCGGTGCTTTGTGTGTGAGTGTGAGAGAGTGATGCGGTGCTGTGTGTGTGTGAGAGAGGGGTAGTGGGGAAGGACAATGATATTGGTGGGGGAAGGCAATGATGGAGGTGATGGACAATCATTGCGGTGGGGAAGGCAATGATGGAGGTGATGCACAATGATGGTGGGGGAGGCAATGATGGAGGTGATGGGAAATTAAGGTGGGGGAGGCAATAATGGAGGTGATAGGGAATGATGGTGGGGGAGGCAATGATGGAGGTGATGGGCAATGATGGTGGGAGAGGCAATGATGGAGGTGATAGGCAATGATGGTGGAGGAGGCAATGATGGAGGTGATAGGCAATGATGGAGGTGATGGGCAATGATGGTGGTGGGGAAGGCAATGATGGAGATGATGAAATGGGCAATGGTGGGGGGAGGCAATGATGGAGGTGATAGGCAATGAAGGTGGGGGAGGCAATGATGGTGGGGGAGGCAATGATGAAGGTGATGGGCAATGATTGTGGTGGGGAAGTGTTATGATTGAGTCACCATAGGAGGCAAAAACAGAAATGCTAGCTAAGTCCTGAAAACCAGAGAAGTTGGCAACTATCAGATTGCAGACCCCTGAACCTATCAACACAACTAGCAGTAGCCGTGGGGGGTTCCTATGATGACCTAGACCCCTCGATCACAGCCGGAGAGATACATAGGCCTAAAGAAGGAAAGGGGAAATCTAACTGCCCCAGAGCAGACCCCAAAGTAATAGGCAGCCCCCCACATATAATGATGGTGAAGCAAGATGAAAACACTTACACAGACAGAAAGACAGGCTGAGCAAAGACGGGGCCCAAAAACTACCTAGATAGGAACGGATAGGAAGGCTGCTGTCTGCAATCTGCCAAAACCCTATCAGAGACAAAAGCCAACAAGCTGATATAAAAATGGCCCTGAAGCAACTAAGCTTCAAAAACTAAATCAGCACTCAGGTACCTTCAGAAGACAGAGCTCACGGAACACTGCACACTCCAGCAGGGAGTGGCAGAATCCAAAAAGCAAGAAAAACAAAAACAAATCTTAGATGCAAAAAGGCAAAACAGAAAACTTAGCTTTAGGAGAGCAGGAATCAGACTGGTGTCCAAGAGTCCACAGAGAAATCACCCGCAGGACAGAAAGGGCGTAGGCTGCCTTAAATCCAGTCAGTGACTCCACTCAGCCAATCGTCTTCATTAGTCCCAGGTGTCTGATAATCAGGCTCACTACCTTCCTTCACTAGAATAGGGAGTTCACCAGGCCTCAGTGACGGAGGGGAAAATGAACTCACAACAGTACCCCCCCTTGAGGAGGGGTCACTGAACCCTCAACAACGCCACCAGGGCGATCAGGGTGAGCCCGATGAAAGGCACGCACCAATCTTTTGGCATGAATATCAGAGGCAGAGACCAAGGAATTATCCTCCTGACCATAACCCTTCCACTTACTACTGGAGTCTCCGTCTAGCCAGACAGGAATCCAGAATTTTCTCTACCTCATATTCCAAGTTACCTTCAACCAATACAGGGTCCGGAGGTGCCACCTCAGGCACAACTGGCTCAACAAACCTCTTCAACAAGGACTTATGGAACACATTATGGATCTTAAATGTGACAGGAAGAGCCAAACGAAAAGAGACCGGATTAATAATCTCCAAAATCTTGTAAGGTCCAATAAATCTAGGCTTAAACTTAAGAGAAGCCACCTTTATAGCAATATTTTTTGATGATAACCACACCATATCACCAATCTTAAACTGGGGACCAATGGTCCTATGTCGATTGGAAAACCGCTGGGCCTTTTCCTGGGAGAGAGATAACTTATCCACCACTTGGTCCCAGATCTGGTGCATTCTCTCCACCACAGTGTCAACACCTGGGCAGGCAGAAGGCTCCACCTGCCCTGAAGAAAATCGAGGGTGAAAATCAAAGTTACAAAAAAAAGGTGACATCAAAGTGGCAGAACTAGCTCTATTATTTAAAGCAAATTCGGCCAAGGGCAAAAATGAAACCCAATCATCCTGATCAGCGGAAATAAAACATCTCAAATACGACTCCAAGGTCTGGTTTGTTCTCTCTGTCTGCCCATTGGTCTGAGGGTGAAAAGCAGAGGAGAAGGACAACTGAATTCCCAACTTGGAACAGAACGTCCTCCAAAATTTAGACACAAATTGAACTCCTCTGTCAGATACAATGTTCTCAGGAATCCCGTGCAAGCGAACCACCTGTTGCAAAAACAGAGGCACCAACTCAGAGGAAGATGGCAACTTAGGGAGTGGTACAAGATGAACCATCTTAGAGAACCTATCACAAATCACCCAAATAACAGTCATTCTTTGAGAGACCGGCATATCAGAGATGAAATCCATTGAAATATGGGTCCATGGCCTCCTGGGGACCGGCAAAGGCATCAACAACCCACTAGAGCGAGAACAAGATTTAGACCGGGAGCAAGTCCCACAGGACTGCACAAAATTCCTGACATCATGAGACAAGGTGGGCCACCAAAAAGAGCGACTCACCAGATCTCTAGTACCAAAAATACCTGGACGACCAGCCAATGCAGAGCAATGAACTTCAGACATCACTCTCTTCTTCCACTGGTCAGGAACATACAACTTTCCACTGGGGCAACGCTCAGGTTTGTCCTCCTGGAACTCTTCCAAAGCAAGTCTCAAATCGGGCGAGATGGCAGAAAGAACTACCCCTTCGCCTAAGATGGTGGCAGGCTTGGTCACCACAGGAGAATCAGCAAAGAAACTCCTAGAGAGGGCGTCTGCCTTGACATTCTTAGTTCCAGGAAGGAAAGAGACCACAAAATCAAAACGTGTAAAAAACAAGGCCCACCTAGCCTGTCTAGGGTTCAAGCGTTTAGCCGACTCTAGGTAAATCAAATTTTTGTGGTCAGTGAGGACCACAACTTGATGTTTGGCTCCCTCCAACCAATGTCTCCACTCCTCAAATGCCCATTTCATAGCCAACAGTTCCCGATTCCCCACATCATAGTTACGTTCAGATGAAGAGAACTTACGGGAAAAGAAAGCACAGGGATTCATTTTAGATGTTACCGGATCCTTTTGGGACAACACCGCTCCTGCACCAATTTCAGAAGCATCCACCTCTACCTGGAACGGGAGTGAGACATCA
The DNA here is from genome assembly GCF_039654945.1 of Dendrobates tinctorius. Lineage (NCBI taxonomy): Eukaryota > Metazoa > Chordata > Amphibia > Anura > Dendrobatidae > Dendrobates > Dendrobates tinctorius. The sequence continues at coordinate 15,026,338 of NW_027361673.1, forward strand.
GGTTGCCGCAGAACCGGGGCGGAGGTAAATCTACGCTTCAGCTCCTGAAAGGAAGCAACCGCCTCCGGAGACCAATTCAACACATCCGCACCCTTCCTGGTCAGGTCAGTCAATGGTTTGGCAATACTAGAAAATTTTGCTATAAATTTCCGATAAAAATTAGCAAAACCCAAAAACTTCTGGAGGGCCTTCAAAGAAGTGGGCTGAACCCAATCATAAATGGCCTGTACCTTGGCCGGGTCCATTTCAATAGTTGACGGAGACAAAATAAATCCCAAAAAAGAAATTCTCTGTACTCCAAAAAGGCATTTTGATCCTTTGACATACTGAGAATTCTCTCTCAAGATCCGGAACACAGTCCGAACATGCTCCACATGAGAATCCCAATCCTTGGAGAAGATCAAAATATCATCCAGATAGATAATCAAAAATTCATCGACAAAGTCTCGGAAAATATCGTTCATGAAGCACTGGAAGACAGAAGGGGCATTAGTGAGCCCAAAAGGCATCACCAGGTACTCAAAATGTCCCTCCGGAGTATTAAACGCCGTCTTCCATTCATCCCCCTGCTTAATGCAGATAAGATTATACGCCCCCCTGAGGTCAAGCTTGGTAAACCAGCAAGCACCTCTGACTCTAGAGAATAGATCCGAAATCAGGGGTAACGGATACTGATATTTAATAGTAATTTTATTGAGGGCACGATAATCAATACAAGGCCTTAAAGAACCATCCTTCTTGGCCACAAAAAAACAACCGGCACCTAAGGGTGAAGAGGATGGTCTAATATGACCCTTCTCCAACGCCTCCTTAATATAGGACCGCATAGCCTCGTGCTCGGGTACAGATAAATTGAAGAGCCGACCCTTAGGAAATTTACACCCCGGGTTTAGTTCAATTGCACAGTCATAACTCCTATGAGGAGGCAAGGACACAGACTCATTCTCACTAAATACATCATAGTAGTCCGCCAAATAGTCAGTAACCTCATGCGACTGAGGAGAGGTGGAAAAAACCGGAGCCTCACTAAAGGTACACCGGCAACCCCAACTCATCACAGACAGACTTCCAATCCAAAACTGGATTATGAATCTGCAACCAGGGAAACCCCAGAACAACGGCATCATGCAGACCATGCAACACCAAAAATCTGCAATTTTCTTGGTGGTCTGGGGCGACCCGCATGACCAACTGGGTCCAAAACTGAGGTTTATTTTTAGCCAGAGGGGTAGCATCAATCCCCCTCAAAGGGATAGGCGTCTGCAGAGGTGTCAACGGAAATCCACAACGTTTAGCAAAATCCAAGTCCATTAGGTTTAGCGCTGCTCCTGAATCCACAAAAGCCTTGGCGGAAAATGTGGACAGGGAACAGATCAGAGTAATCGCCAAAAGAAACTTAGGCTGAACCCCACCAACAGAAAACGTGTGTGCAAAGCGTTTTTCACGTTTAGGACAAACAGAAATAACATGTGAGGCATCTCCACAGAAAAAACATAGCTTATTACGCCTTCTGAATTCCTGATGTTGCGCCTTAGACAAAACTCTATCACATTGCATAGGTTCAGACGTCTGTTCAACCGGTGGCAACACCTCTCGTGTAATCCTGCGTTCACGTAAACGCCGATCAACCTGAATGGCTAAAGACATAGAATCGTCCAGTTCAGAGGGAACAGGAAATCCCACCATAGTATCTTTTACGGCTTCTGACAAACCCTTCCGAAAGAGAGCAGCCAAGGAACTATCATTCCAGGTAGTAAGGACCGCCCACTTTCGGAACTTTTGACAGTACAACTCTGCAGATTCTCGACCCTGGTTCAATGCTAACAGGGTCTTTTCAGCCTGATCAATAGCATTAGGTTTGTCGTACAGCAACCCCAAGGCTTGAAAAAATGCGTTCACATTAGTCAGAATAGGGTCATCTGGTTTCAAAGAAAACGCCCAATCCTGGGGATCGCCGCGCAGCAAAGAGATGACAATTTTAACCTGCTGCGCGGGGCTCCCTGACGAGTTAGGCTTCAAAGCAAAAAATAATTTACAATTATTTTTGAAACTCAAAAATTTAGATCGATCCCCAAAAAATACATCGGGTGTGGGGATCTTTGGTTCAACAGCATGTGAACGAGCAAGATAGGCGGAAATTCCTCGCACTTCAGCAGCGAGCTGCTCCACACGATCAGACACTTGCTTTATCTCCATTGAGAGAAAAAAAAAAATTCCCCCTACGGCCTCAGAGATATAGAGGAAAGAATATACACACACTTTTTTTTTTTTTTTTTTAAACACAATTCTTTCCTGCTATTGAGTACCCCAGGATCTGCGGTTGGGCGGGTGATTCTGTTATGATTGAGTCACCATAGGAGGCAAAAACAGAAATGCTAGCTAAGTCCTGAAAACCAGAGAAGTTGGCAACTATCAGATTGCAGACCCCTGAACCTATCAACACAACTAGCAGTAGCCGTGGGGGGTTCCTACGATGACCTAGACCCCTCGATCACAGCCGGAGAGATACATAGGCCTAAAGAAGGAAAGGGGAAATCTAACTGCCCCAGAGCAGACCCCAAAGCAATAGGCAGCCCCCCACATATAATGACGGTGAAGCAAGATGAAAACACTTACACAGACAGAAAGACAGGCTGAGCAAAGACGGGGCCCAAAATCTACCTAGATAGGAACGGATAGGAAGGCTGCTGTCTGCAATCTGCCAAAACCCTATCAGAAACAAAAGCCAACAAGCTGATATAAAAATGGCCCTGAAGCAACTAAGCTTCAAAAACTAAATCAGCACTCAGGTACCTTCAGAAGACAGAGCTCACGGAACACTGCACACTCCAGCAGGGAGTGGCAGAATCCAAAAAGCAAGAAAAACAAAAACAAATCTTAGATGCAAAAAGGCAAAACAGAAAACTTAGCTTTAGGAGAGCAGGAATCAGACTGGTGTCCAAGAGTCCACAGAGAAATCACCCGCAGGGCAGAAAGGGCGTAGGCTGCCTTAAATCCAGTCAGTGACTCCACTCAGCCAATCATCTTCATTAGTCCCAGGTGTCTGATAATCAGGCTCACTACCTTCCTTCACTAGAATAGGGAGTTCACCAGGCCTCAGTGACGGAGGGGAAAATGAACTCACAACAGGGAAGGCAATGATGGAGATGATGAAATGGGCAATGATAGTGGGGGGAGGCAATGATGGAGGTGATGATGGAGGTGATGAAATGGACAATGATGGTGGTGGGGGAGGAGGCAATGATTGAGGTGGTGGAATGGGCAGTGATGGGGTGGTGGGAGAGAATAATAGGGGTGGTGGGGGAGAAGGCAATGATGGAGGTGGTGATGAGGGCAATGATGATCATTGAAAGGGGCTGCATTATACTTTATGAGGGGGCTACATTATATTATGTGGGGTGACTGCATTATTCTCAGGGGACTACATTATATTCTGGGGGGCTACATCATACTATATGAGGAGGCTCCAGTATACTCTATGGGGGGTTGCATTATATTCTGTGGTGGGGCTGCATTATTCTCTCAGGGGACTACATTATATTCTGGGGGGCTACATCATACTATATGAGGGGGGCAGCATTATCCCCTATGAGGGGGCTACAGTATACTCTATGAGGGGGCTGCATTATATTCTGTTTTGGGGCTGCATTATACTATATGAGGGGGGCTGCATTATACCCTATGAGGGTGCTACATTATATTCTATGGTGGGGACTGCATTATACCTTATGAGGGAGTTGCATTATATTGAGGGGGGCTGCATTATACCCTATGAGGGTGCTACATTATATTCTATGGTGGGGACTGCGTTATACCTTATGAGGGAGTTGCATTATATTTTGTGTTGTGCTGCCTTATATTCTATGAGAGGGGGCTGCATTATATTTTATGAAGGGGGCTACATTATTTTAAGAGGGGGCTACATTATATTCTATGAGGGAGGCTACCCATGATGATTCTATGATTCTACACCAACCCCTGCTACATAATTAATACGTGTACTACCTTATATTATACCCTGATGTTAGCGTGTTTTACCACACAATTGGTGATCTTGTATTTATTTCTATGTAGTTACATAGTGGGCCCCAAGAATGTTTTTCTCTGGTGGGCCCAAGGTGCTCTAGTCCGATTCTGTGCATAACACTCGTCCGTATTCATCACTAGTGTGACCCCGGTCATATACTGTATCTGGGAAGTCTTTCCTAGCATATACATTAATCAAAGATCTTAACATGTGGTGTGAACGTAGCCTAAGGCTATAACATATGTTTAATGATCAATTGAAGTCTACTTTGCCTTCCTGAAAGCCATTTCATATCTTCATCAGCATAAGACAAAGTCACCCCAAGGAGTCTTGGGGTATGTGCACACACAGTTTTTGAAAGAGTTTTTTGAGCAAAAACTGAGCGCAAACTGCAATTCCTCAAGTCACAAAACTGCTATGAAACTTGGAGTTTTAGCTCAGTTTCTGCTCTGAAAACTGCAAAATAAGTTCATGTGAACAAAGGAAGTTACTGAACTGATGCTCCTAATTTCTTACAGCTACTTTTGGATAATTTTGTTGGATCATTAGTCAGACCCGATTAAGGCTTTGGGATAATTTGTTTCTGTCGATGCTAATAGGATTTCCGACATAAGATGATTTTTCCTTTTTCAGTACGGCCGTGACAGATGTCTCAGTTATTCTAATTTTGCTTACAAAAAAGCATCACGTGTAATCTACTTGATTGCTTTGGGATATATAAAATGAATGCATAGAAATTCATAAGCTCAGTGGGTTTACTTTTATCAGAGCTTTCAAATTTATTTCTCTGGTCCTTTAAACAGAAAAATATGTAAAGAATACATGTTAATAATTGGCATCAGGACCACAATCATTTGATAAAAAAGAGTTTCATCCCTCAAAAGGAAAAGTTGATGTGTTAGGCTACGTGCATACGCTGCGGATTGCAGTGCGGATTTGGCCGCGCGGATTTTGTAAAATCCGCAGGTAAATCTGCAGGTCAAACGACCTGCGGTTTTACCTGCGGATTGCGCTGCGGTTTTGCCCTGCGGTTTTTCATCTCCTCAATGGAGGAGATGGCAAATCGCAGCGGAATCCGCAGAAAGAATCGACATGTCAATTCTTTCTGCGGTTTCAAAACTGCAGGAAAACCGCGCGGAAAAATCCGCACCGTCTGCACTGCGGTTTTTAATTCCCATAGGGAATAATGGTACTGTACACCGCAGCAAAAACCAAATCCGCTGCGGAACCGTAGCAGAATCCGCAGCGTGTGCACACACCCTTAAAGCTTCCATAGCTGTTGCTTTTGCTACTGCATTCAAAGGTTAGAAGCTTTTGGGATAAACAGTCATTTAAGATTATTGCAATCAATAACGAGACAAGTGTGAACTGAAACCAGTTGCTATGCCAACATTACTCCAAGACAAAGTTATACAAGATGCACAAAAGGGTTCTGAAGCATGATGCATGGAATAAGACTGAATCGGTATTCCTTTATATAGCCAACTGCACACAAAACATATTACACTTTATCTAATATGCCCTAAGCATTGGAATCCTTTTGCAGATGGATGCACATTGAAATAGATTAAATATTTAAATGGAACTTGATTTCACTACAATTATGCAAGTCCGGACATGTAAGGAGAAAATTAAGGCCAAACGAGTAAATCCATAGTTCTACTACTTACATGATGGCACTATAGTATTTTTTCACGTTTTAACAATGATTTCTTTTGGTAAGTGACCTGCCACAAACTTTGCTTCTCAGAGGGCTTGAAATCTCATGTACCTCATTGGTCTTTTTGGGTTATTGAAATTGCATGATGATCCTCCAGTCCTAACCTCCATATGGGTGCAATAAAGATTATTACATTGCATATCAAAAAGGTTATTAATCACTATTATGTGTTGGATTAAATATTTAGGCAACAGCTCTAATGGTGATATTCTAGGTGTAATTCTAAACTCGCAAATTATTATATTTTACAGGGGCAGTACAGGGTGGGCCATATATATACGGATACACCTAAATAAAATGGGAATGGTTGGTGATATCAACTTTCTGTTTGTGGCACATTAGTATATGGAAGGGGGAAAACTTTTCAAGATGGGTGGTGACCATGGTGGCCATTTTGAAGTTGGCCATTTAGGATTCAACTTTATTTTTTTCAATGGGAAGAGGGTCATCAGACTTATTGAGAATTTCACAAGAAAAACAATGGTGTGCTTGGTTTTAACATAACTTTATTCTTTCCTGAGTTATTTACAAGTTTCTTTTTGCTTACAGCCATTGACATGCTGCAGAGGTTAACATGTGAGGAGCGGATAGAAATTGTGTTGATGTCTGGTGAGCGCAGTACCCGGGTCATTGCAGCAGATCTCAATGCAAGACATCTTACGCAAGAAAACTGTCACCATTCCCATTTTATTTAGGTGTATCCATATACAGTGGGGAAAAAAAGTATTTAGTCAGTCAGCAATAGTGCAAGTTCCACCACTTAAAAAGATGAGCGGCGTCTGTAATTTACATCATAGGTAGACCTCAACTATGGGAGACAAACTGAGAAAAAAAAATCCAGAAAATCACATTGTCTGTTTTTTTTCATTTTATTTGCATATTATGGTGGAAAATAAGTATTTGGTCAGAAACAAAATTTCATCTCAATACTTTGTGATATATCCTTTGTTGGCAATGACAGAGGTCAAACGTTTTCTGTAAGTCTTCACAAGGTTGCCACACACTGTTGTTGGTATGTTGGCCCATTCCTCCATGCAGATCTCCTCTAGAGCAGTGATGTTTTTGGCTTTTCGCTTGGCAACACGGACTTTCAACTCCCTCCAAAGGTTTTCTATAGGGTTGAGATCTGGAGACTGGCTAGGCCACTCCAGGACCTTGAAATGCTTCTTACGAAGCCACTCCTTCGTTGCCCTGGCGGTGTGCTTTGGATCATTGTCATGTTGAAAGACCCAGCCACATTTCATCTTCAATGCCCTTGCTGATGGAAGGAGGTTTGCACTCAAAATCTCACGATACATGGCCCCATTCATTCTTTCTTGTACCCGGATCAGTCGTCCTGGCCCCTTTGCAGAGAAACAGCCCCAAAGCATGATGTTTCCACCACCATGCTTTACAGTAGGTATGGTGTTTGATGGATGCAACTCAGTATTCTTTTTCCTCCAAACACGACAAGTTGTGTTTCTACCAAACAGTTCCAGTTTGGTTTCATCAGACCATAGGACATTCTCCCAAAACTCCTCTGGATCATCCAAATGCTCTCAAGCAAACTTCAGACGGGCCCGGACATGTACAGGCTTAAGCAGTGGGACACGTCTGGCACTGCAGGATCTGAGTCCATGGTGGCGTAGTGTGTTACTTATGGTAGGCCTTGTTACATTGGTCCCAGCTCTCTGCAGTTCATTCACTAGGTCCCCCCGCTTGGTTCTGGGATTTTTGCTCACCGTTCTTGTGATCATTCTGACCCCACGGGGTGGGATTTTGCGTGGAGCACCAGATCGAGGGAGATTATCAGTGGTCTTGTATGTCTTCCATTTTCTAATTATTGCTCCCACAGTTGATTTCTTCACTCCAAGCTGGTTGGCTATTGCAGATTCAGTCTTCCCAGCCTGGTGCAGGGCTACAATTTTGTTTCTGGTGTCCTTTGACAGCTCTTTGGTCTTCACCATAGTGGAGTTTGGAGTCAGACTGTTTGAGGGTGTGCACAGGTGTCTTTTTATACTGATAACAAGTTTAAACAGGTGCCATTACTACAGGTAATGAGTGGAGGAAAGAGGAGACTCTTAAAGAAGAAGTTACAGGTCTGTGAGAGCCAGAAATCTTGATTGCTTGTTTCTGACCAAATACTTATTTTCCACCATAATATGCAAATAAAATGAAAAAAAAACAGACAATGTGATTTTCTGGATTTTTTTTTCTCAGTTTGTCTCCCATAGTTGAGGTCTACCTATGATGTAAATTACAGACGCCTCTCATCTTTTTAAGTGGTGGAACTTGCACTATTGCTGACTGACTAAATACTTTTTTTCCCCACTGTAAATGGCCCACCCTAAAAGTTTGCCTCATCACTGAATATAATGTTCTGTGTAAACTGAGGGTCCCTGTTTCAATTTTTGCTTTGCCCATTCTGCAAATTCAGCGCGACGATCTGAGTCACCAAGCATTCCCATTTTATTTAGGTGTATCCATATAAATGTGCAAAGCACAAGCCGAGGAGACACCATCACATGTTTCTCAATGCAAGCAATGACTAGCCAGTTTCCTACTCCTACTCCTACTACACTGATGAGGGGCAATACCCCGAAACAGCTGTCTGTGGATGGATACCATGTTTTGGCATAGGTGGTTTCCTTCATTGTAGACTACCCTTCCTGTGGTTGTTCCTTCCTGGGGAAAGACCTGGCTAGTCATTGCTTGCGTTGAGAAACATGTGATGGTGTCTCCGCGGCTTGTGCTTTGCATATTTTACATATTTCCCATAAGGGATGGGGGCAATGTTCTAGAATCACTGTGCTGAGAAACATGCGATGGTGTCTCTGCAGTGTTGGATGTTGATTTCTATGAGTTCATTCATCCTCATTTTTCACAGTCTTCTACTAGGCATTGCTCCTACTGGCCAGTTTCCTACTCCACACTGATGAGGGGCAATATCCCGAAGCAGTTGTCTGTGGATGGATACCATGTTTTGGCATAGGTGGTTTCCTTCATTGAAGACTGCCCTTCCCGTGGTTGTTCCTTCCCAGGGAAAGACCTGGCTAGTCATTGCTTGCGTTGAGAAACATGTGATGGTGTCTCCGCGGCTTGTGCTTTGCATATTTTACATATTTTCCATAAGGGATGGGGGCAATGTTCTAGAATCACTGCATTGAGAAACATGTGATGGTGTCTCCGCAGTGTTGGATGTTGATCTCCATGAGTTCATTCATCCTCATTTTTCACATATCCATATAAATGGCTCACTCTGTAGACCCATCTACTCACCAGGTTCTTCTAGGTGTAGGCTCTAAATCCATCTGAACCTTAAATACCTAAATGCCTGTGTGGGAAGAATACACAGAAATATTTGCAAGAACTGGTATGCTCATAGGATATGCCATCACTTAATAGTTAATTACAGCAGGTTCCTACCTACCCATAAATGCAGGCAATGCTGAGAGAGGTGTCCACATTCACCCAGGATTTCAATCATCAGTTTAAGAGAGGTATTCACATGGATAGGGCCCATCGTTTTTTTCTGAGACCATCTTGACGCTGGTTGATGGGCAGACATAACAGCCAAATTGTGTGCAAAGCGTCTCATTTTTTTTCCTAGTATTCAGAAGCCGTATAGCTATTCATATTTCATATATTTCACATTGACGTGCTTTAACACGATAGAGCGCAACTTTTTTGTATATTCTGTACGGAGATAGCTGCTCCTTAGTTAGCACCTATTCACACTAACTTGGATGTGCCAGTCATTTTTTGTTATTGTTATCACTTAATGGTTAGCGAAGACTGGATCTCTCCAATCGGATAAAAAGGGAGAAGGAAAAATATTGTCTATATTTCATAGATCTGCTGCACAGGGATGCCTTGTCCATCAGCATTGCCCCATCCAACTGAATGGGGCTGACTGCCATTCTATGAATGTCAGTTGATGGAAGCACCACTGTGCTGTCAAAACTTAGAAGGGAATACAATAATTAGTCAGCCATGTGACCCTTTCATTTTCAAACTCAATGAGAGTTTTACAGCTCATACCTCTACTGATTATAAAATAATGGCACAGCAAAACATCTTCACTTTTTCAAATGGGAAAACCTGTGAAAGTGAATCATTTGAGTGCTTTCTTTTTATAGAAAACAATTACAGATTAGATTAAGTACATGCAGTTTAATTTTACAGGACTTACCAGCAGTGATAGTGGTATAATTTGCTTTGCTTATGGTCATTTTAAGAAATCTCAGAAATCGTACTAGGGATTACAATTGGAAATAATTGGAACTGACAAAATTATCATGCAAGTGGACTCATGGGTAAGTTACTCTACACAAATGGAATGTTCTTTATTATATATTAACACATATGATTTCTCTATTCAAACCATAAGGGTCGGTCCAGTGGACGGCACAACAAACACCAACAACGGGATGGGAAAAGGTAGAGGAAGGCCCTAATAGTAGGGAACAGGGGATGGGGCACCTCCTAACACACCCTGTGCCTATCCCTGAGCTCTCCCAATGCCCTATGCGCGACCTTCCCCCCGCGGCCATCACGTGCCCGGTCCCTAGTTGTCACCTCACTAAAACCCGGCTAGTGCACTGGCCAGCAAGGATGCTAGCCTCACCAATGCAGATGGTACAAACACATGGGATAGTGACAAGCATGAGACAGACAAAGTAAATAAACAAGCAACTTAGCTCCAGGCTGCCAAGCTCCTCACCGCAGAGGATACGGAATCAGGAACCTGAACTCCACTGAAGTAGCAGATTCAGCACTGACACAAGACAGCTGCAACTGCAAGGCTGGTCTACATAGAGAACTATATTACCAACAGTCAGCTGATGTATCATGTGTCTATTTAAAGGATGGCGGGAGTGGTCACCATCCACATCAGCTGACCAGCAACACAGCAGCTACCAAAAAGTAAACTGACATTAACCCTTGCTGGCATGAAAGCAAAAAACAATGTTTAAATTAAAGCAGAGCCAGAGCTGTCATGAATCCAAAAATGAATCTCGACATTACCCCAACTTATAGTAAATATAGTTTTAACATTCTGGATCTAACAGTGTATATAGAGAACAAACATTTGACATATTTGTATCAAAAGCTACAACAAAAAAGTGGATTTGAATACCTTCATATTAATAACAAGTTGTCATTTACCTATTTGGTTAAATAGCATCCCAAAAAGCCAATTTCTTCACGTAGGTTGCAACTGTAAAAAATAAAGGTATAATAAGAAGATGCTATTTATTTGCAAAACCAATTTATTAATAGAGAATAGACGTATGAAAAAGCCACATTGGAGATAACCAAGGAGCCAAAACAGAATAGAAAAGAGATACACTTTCTGAATATACTCGAATATAAGCCATCCTGAATATAAGTCGGGGCACCTAATTTTACCACAAAAAACTGGGAAAATTTATTGACTCGAGTATAAGCCTGGTATGTATTGTCTCTTTATCCCCAAACTGGTATGTGCAGCCTCCTCATCTTCATCATGGTCTGCATGGCCCCTCATCTCTATCCTGGTCTGCATGGATTCTCATCCCTATACGGTATGCATGGTCTCCGCATCTCTATTCTGGTATGCATGCCTCCTCATCCATATCCTGGTGCGCGTGTCTCCTCATCCCTATCCTTGTGTGCATGGCCTTCTCATCCCCATACTGGTATGCATGGCTCTTCATACTTATCCTGGTATAGATGAATCTTCATCCCTATCCTGGTATGCATGGCCTCCTCATCCATATTCTTGTATGCTTTTCTCTTTATCCTTATCCTGGTATGCATGGCTACCTCATCACCATCCTTGTATGCTTGGCCCCCTCATCCCTATCCTGGTATGTATGGCCCCTCATCCCTATCCTTGTATGCATGGCTCCTCATCCTTATCCTGGAATGCATAGCCCCCTCATCCTTCCCCTTGTATGCATGGCTCTTCATCCCTATCTTTGTATGCACTGCCTTCTCATCTCCATCCTAGTATGTATGGCCCCTCATCCCTATCCTTGTACGCATGGCCCTCTCATCCCTCTCCCGGTATGCATGACTCTCTATCCCTATCCTGGCATGCATGGCTCCTCATCCCTATCCTGGTATGCACTGCCTTCTCATCTCCATCCTAGTATGCATGGCTCCTCATCCCTATCCTGGTATGCATGGCTCCTCATCCCCATCCTTGTATGCATGGCCCCTCATCATTACCCTTGTATGCATGGCCCTCTCATCCCTCTCCCGGTATGCATGACTCTCTATCCCTATCCTGGCATGCATGGCTCCTCATCCCTATCCTGGTATGCACTGCCTTCTCATCTCCATCCTAGTATGCATGGCTCCTCATCCCTATCCTGGTATGCATGGCTCCTCATCCCCATCCTTGTATGCATGCCCCCCTCATCCCTATCCTGGTATTCCTGGTATGCATGGCCACTCATCCCTATCCTGGTATGCATGGCTTCTCATCCCTATCCTGGTATGCATGGCTTCTGATCTCCATCCTGGTATACATGGCTCCTCATCCCTATCCTGGAATGCATGGCCTCCTCATTGCTATCCTTTTATGCATGGCTCTTCATGTCTATCCTTGTATGCATGGCTGCTAATTCCCATCCTTGTATGCATGGCCCCCTCGTTCCTATCCTGGTATGCATGGCCCTCTCATCCCTATCCTTGTATGCACAGCTCTTCATCCTTATTCTTGTTTGCATGGCTCTTCATCTCTATCCTTGTATGCATGGCTTTTCATCCTTTTCCTTTTAGGCATGGCTTCCTCATCCCTATTCTGGTATGGATGGCCTCCTCATACTTGTCCTGGTATGCATGGCTCTTCATCTATTTCCTTGTATAAATGGCCCCCATCAGAAAAAAATAAAAAGAAATAAACCATTCCACTTAGCGTCTCTTGCAGTGTTTTGTCCCTGTGCCAGCAGCTGGAACAGCAGGGAGATCATGTGTGCCTGCTACTTAAGGGAATTGATATTTACTGCCCTCCATGCCCATGGGCATGGAAGGCAGTGAATATTCATTCCTTTAAGTAGCAAGCACTCGAGATTGACCTACCGCTGCAGGAAACCAATGGCTGCGACTACTGTGCCAGCGTAGTGAATATTCATTTCTCTTTAGCAGCAGGCATAGGCTTTTGCAGCAGCGGCTGGCTCCTGCCTCCTGTACCCGTTGCTCCACCGCTGCCACTCCACATCCATCTTCTGGGACCCTCAATCGAGTATAAGCCAAGGGGGGGGGGTTTCAGCACAAATAATGTGCTGAAAAACTTGGCTTATACTCGATTATATACGGTCTCTACCAAAATGTTATCAGTGACAGCAGGCGTAGGCTGATGCAAGTAGTACTCTCTCATCACCTGACACCTGTGACCGGTGTTAAACTTTTTACCGCTGGTCACAGCTGCTGGCTCACACTATCAGCTGACAGCGTGAGAACCACAGTTATCTGACTGGTGGTAATAATCTTACCGCCAATCAGAGCTGCTGGTGTTTCTCACAATGTCATGATTCGGCAGTGTCCATCTTTTTAAGAGTGCATTGGCCACAGTTTTGTGCACTTTTGAAAAGAAGGACACTGTTAAACAGAGGTCAGACAAAATCCAGACAAACTCTGCTGTTTCATTATAGTGAGAAACTGGGTCTGAGCAGAAAAAGTAAATTAATGTGCATGCAAAATGTAATTGCATATGAACACATGACCATTACACAGAGAAAAACAAAAACAAAACACAAAACAAATATCCTGGAATAAAAAAGTAAAAAAATGTAAAAGAATATATTGCAAAAATTGCATGAAAGTAGTAATAATAGTAATAATAAGGGTATTTAGTTAACATAATTTTGATCAAAATAATGTAGAAGCCATCCCGCCACGTCACGGCAACCCTTGTGGGACAGTCCTAACTCTTGTATTTAAAACCTTTCCACTTGTCAAGTGATGTAAAATGTGAACAAGGACAGAGGGACTGAACCACCAGTAATACTATAGGCCAGACAGGATGGATTTTCCAACTCAGACAGGGCGGTCACACCCTTATATGCACAGAATGCACAATGAAACAAACGAGAAACTGGGTCTGAGCAGAAAAAGTAAATTAATGTGCATGCAAAATGTAATTGCATATGAACACATGACCATTACACAGAGAAAAACAAAAACAAAACACAAAACAAATATCCTGGAATAAAAAAGTAAAAAAATGTAAAAAAATATATTGCAAAAATTGCATGAAAGTAGTAATAATAGTAATAATAAGGGTATTTAGTTAACATAATTTTGATCAAAATAATGTAGAAGCCATCCCGCCACGTCACGGCAACCCTTGTGGGACAGTCCTAACTCTTGTATTTAAAACCTTTCCACTTGTCAAGTGATGTAAAATGTGAACAAGGACAGAGGGACTGAACCACCAGTAATACTATAGGCCAGACAGGATGGATTTTCCAACTCAGACAGGGCGGTCACACCCTTATATGCACAGAATGCACAATGAAACAAACGAGAAACAGAGGTCAGACAAAATCCAGACAAACTCTGCTGTTTCATTATAGTGAATGGATCCTTTGGAGGTATCACGTCACGCATATATTTAGATAGAAACTCCAGTATAAGTGCTCAGCGTTGAGCGTAGGATAAATGTGATCCAAAATGTTATGTAAAATGTTCCTAACAAAAGCTTCAAATCAATCTGAAAAAAAAAACACTCAGGTCCATCATCTGTCAATGGAAATATAGGGAACTTGCATGTTACTGGTAGCACAAAAGCTCTGGAAAATCTAAATGGCTTTTTGCACCAAAAGAAAATCAGTAAATTCTGCATTCCCAAATCCAAATACCCCCCTCCCTTCTGAATTCCAGTGTGCCTAAACCACATTTAGTATAGACATGTTTGTCATTTCTGTAGCTATCAGAGCCCATCTAATTTATGGGTGCGTGTCTTCAGAAGCATGAGCTGGGTACTACAACGTACTGGTCACTACAACGTACTGGGAACTACAACATACTGAGGACTACAACAGCAGTTTGCAACGTTCACTTAGCAATCTCTACTGCTGCTTATTTCTGGAAAACTGCCATGGAGTCAAAATCATGACTACACCTAAAGATAAATTCCCAAAGGAGTATAATTTCCAAAAGGAAGTCACTTGAGGGGAGATTCTGCTTTTCTAGCACTTAGGGGCTCTGTATATGGAATTTGATAACTATTCTCAGAAAATCAGCGCTACAGAAGGCAAATAGCACTCCTTCCCTCCCAAGTGTCGCTGTATGGCTAATCACTACAGTACAGCCACAAATTAAGTATTTCCATATTCAGCAGAAAATGTGTCACAAATTTTGGTGCCATTTTTACCAACTTACCAGTGTGAAAATGTAAAATCTGGAGCTGAAACAAAATTTTGGTGTTGAAAATGTAACTATTTTTTCTTCACTGACCAATGGAATAAAATTCTGTGACAAACCTGTGGTGTCAATATGATCACTGCATTGCTACTTGAATTCACTGAGAGGCGTAGATTGTAAAATGGCTCCCTTATGAAGAGTTCTGCTGTTCTGGCACCTCAGGGGCTCTTCTATTGGGTCATGCACCCGCAAACAATAAAAGTAAAATCTGCACTATAATATGGCGCTCTTTCCCTTTTGACCTTTGCACTGTGCCTGAAAAGCATTTCCCAATTACATGTAGGGTATTGGCAGACTAAGGAGAAATTTTTACAACAGACTGAGGTCAATTTTTTCCTATTAGCCCTTAGTAAAAATTAAAAACCTGCTGCTAAAACAACATTTTAGTGGTATAAATGTAATTATTCTTTCTACACTGCCTAATGGTATAAAATTCTGTGAGGCACATGTGGTGTCAATATGATTCACCTCTAGGAGAATTCATTGTGGGGGTGTAGTTTGTAAACTGAGGTCACATATATGTAGGTTTCTGCTCGCCTAGCACCTCAGGGGCTCTGCCAAATGACAAAAGGACAAAAAAATAGGAAAAGCCCAATGTGGCTAAACAAAGAAGTAAGAGGGACAATTAACAGTAAAAAGCAGAATGGCACCATTGAAGCTCTAAAAAACTATAGGGAGAAAAATACTTTATCTAAAAAACTAATTAAAGCTGCCAAAAAGGAAACAGAGAAGCACATTGCTAAGGAGAGTAAAACTAATCCCGAACTCTTCTTCAACTATATCAATAGTTAAAGAATCAAAAGTGAAAGTGTAGGCCCCTTAAAATATTGTGAGGAAAGTAAGGTTGTAGATGATGAGGAAAAAGCTAATATATTAAACACCTTCTTCTCCACAGTATTCACGGTGGAAAATGAAATGCTAGGAGAAATGCCGAGAGACAAAGAAAACCCTATATTAAAGGGGTTGTCCGGGTTTATCACATAATCTCAGTACATATCTGGGCTGCAGAATTATGACAATAAGTAATTTACTTTCTGTCAATAGTTTGCACGGTTTTCTAGATATTCTGAACAGAACGTCCAAGGGGGGGTGTGTTATGGCATTGACATGAGAACTAGTCGTAACCTCCTACTCTACTCCAAACATGCCCTCTATAGCAACAACCCCACCCTCCATAGCTACAGGCCCTCCTCGTCCACATGAAGCAGCCCTCATCACACAATAACGAATTCTTCCCCTCCAGCAGCCTCAGTGCAGAGAGCAGAGAGCTGCTTCTCCCCCGGACACACACTGAACAGTTATCTATGCAAAGTGAAACTAGTGAAGAGGGAAAATCATCCTGTATTCTGGGACAGGCTGCTCCGAAGTATCAGTATTTGTGTCATTAGAGACACAGTGCTCACAAATACACTGCACCAAATCTGCTGCTGTGTGAAGACATCAGTGACACAGAGCTGTCTCAATCACACAGCAGAGGCTTTGTCACAGAACAGATTACATCAGTGACTGCCATCCCCTGTGCAGATTAGAAGCTGCAGATCCCCATCACTGGCCATCACACAGTCTGTTCTCACTGCTGCCAGCAGCCTGGGACAGTGAGGGAAGGAATTACTGATAATGAGTTATGTATTGTAATCATGGAGTGGCCCAGAATACAGGACGATTTTCCCTCCTCCTCACTAGTTTCACTTTCCATAGATAACTGTTCAGTGTGTGTCTGGGGGAGGAGCAGCCCTCTGCTCTCTGCACTGAGGCTGCTGGAGGGGAAGAATTCGTTACTGTGTGATGAGGGCTGCTTCATGTGGACCAGGAGGGCCTGTAGCTATGGAGGGTGGGGTTGTTGCTATAGAGGGCATGTTTGGAGTAGAGTATTAGGTTACGACTAGTTCTCATTTCAATGCCATAACACCCCCCTTGGACGTTCTGTTCAGAACTAGTTCAAACTATTGGCAGAAAGTAAATTACTTATTGTCATAATTCTGCAGCCCAGATATGTACTGAGATTATGTGAAAAGCCCGGACAACCCCTTTAAGGGTCACCAATGTAACCCAAGAAGAAGTGTGAAACCGGCTAAATAAGATTAAAATAGATAAATCTCCGGGTCCGGATGGCATACACCCACGAGTACTAAGAGAACTAAGTAATGTAATAGACAAGCCATTATTTCTTATATTTAGTGACTCTATAGCGAGGGGTCTGTTCCACATGACTGGCACATAGAAAATGTAGTACCAATGTTCAAAAAGGGCTCTAAAAGTGAACCTGGAAATTATAGGCCAGTAAGTCAAACCTCTATTGTTGGTAAAATATTTGAGGGTTTCTGAGGGATGTTATTCTAGATTATCTGAAAGAGAATAACTGTTTAACTCCATACCAGCATGGGTTTGTGAGGAATCGCTCCTGTCAAACCAATCAAATCAGTTTTTAAGAAGAGGTAAGCTATAGACTGGACCAAGGTATATCTTGATTTTTCCAAGCGTTTGATACCGTGCCACACAAGAGGTTGGTACACAAAATGAGGATGCTGGGTCTGGGGGAAAATATGTGCAAATGGGAAAGTAACTGGCTTAGTGATAGAAAGCAGAGGGTGGTTATAAATGGTATATTTTCTAACTGGGTCACTGTGACCATTGGGGTACTGTAGGGGTCAGTGTTGGGATCTATTCTCTTCAGCTTTTTTTTATTAACGATCTGGTAGAAGGTTTACATAGTAAAATGTCAATATTTGCAGATGATACAAAACTATGTAAAGCAGTCAATACAAGAGAAGATAGTATTCTGCTACAGATGGATCTGGATAAGTTGAAAACTTGGGCCGAAAGGTGGCAGATGCAGTTTAACAATGATAAATGTATGGTTATACACATAGGAAGAAGGAATCAATATCACCATTACACATTGAACAGGAAACCACTGGGTAAATCTGACATGGAGAAGGACTTGGGGATCCTAGTTAATGATAAACTTACCTGGAGCAGCCAGTGCCAGGTAGCGGCTGCCAAGACAAACAGGATCATGGGATGCATTAAAAGAAGTCTGGATACACATGATGAGAGCATTATACTGCCTCTGTACAAATCCCTGGTTAGACCGCACATGGAGTACTGTGTACAGTTTTGGGCACCGGTGCTCAGGAAGGATATAATGGAGCTAGAGCGAGTACAAAGGAAGGCAACAAAATTAATAAAGGGGATGGGGGAACTATAATACCCAGAGAGATTAGCAAAATTAGGATTATTTAGTCTAGAAAACAGACAACTTAGGGGCGATCTAATAACCATGTATAAGTATATAAGGGGACAATACCAATATCTCTCCGAGGATTTGTTTATACCAAGGAATGTGACGGTCACAAGGGGGCATTCTCTTCGTCTGCAGGAGAGAAGGTTTTTCCACCAACATAGAAGGATGATTCTTTACTGTTAGGGCAGTGAGAATCTGGAATTCCTTGCCTGAGGAGGTGGTGATGGCAAACTCAGTCGAGGGGTTCAAGAGAGGCCTGAATGTCTTCCTGGAGTGTAACAATATTGTATCTTATAGTAATTAGGTTCTTTAGAAGGACGTAGATCTCGGGATTTATTCTGACGGAATATAGGCTGAACTGGATGGACAAATGTCTTTTTCGGCCTTGCTAACTATGTTACTATTTTACTAATGTGTCATGGCACCCTCAAATCATTCCAACAAAATCTGAACTCTAATATGGCGTGTCTTCCCTTTTTAGGCTACTTTCACACTTGCGTTTTTTTGCGGTGCGTTTTTTGCGCACACAAACGCATGAAAAAAACGCATCAGGTTTCAGTGCGTTTTTAAAAAAACGCATTCCTCTTTTTGCGCATACGTGTGCATTACAATGCATACGTATGTGCACCCATAGACTATAATGGGTGTTTTGCTGTAAAATGCGCATTGCGCGCGCATGCGTTTTTTGGGGGCAAGTCGGACGCACAAAAAATGCAACAGGATGCATTTTGTGCACCCGAGCGCACACTACAAAAAACGCATGCGCGTACAAACGCATGTGTATGCGCACCTATGTGCACCCATGTAAAAGATAGGGGGAAAAAAACACATGCTTTTTTTGCGCTAAAAAAGAGCGCAAAAAAACGCAAGTGTGAAACCAGCGTTAGCTTTGCACTGTGCCTCAAAAGTAGTTTTTTACCACCTATGTGTACTCAGGAGATATTGCACAACACATTTTGGGGTCCATTGTCTCCTGCTGTCCTTGTGAACATAAAAATAAATTGGCGCTAAAAGAATATTTTCAGGAAAAAAAAGTTCTTTCATTTTCACAGATCAAAGTTGTAAAATTCCGTGAAGCACCTGAGGGTTCAAGGTGCAGACCACACATCTAGATAAATTCTTTGAAGGGTCTAATTTCCAAAATGAGGTCACTTGTTGGGAGGGTCTAACTATTCTGGCACATCAGGGGCTCTCTACACATTACATGACACCCGCAGACCACTCTATCAAAGTCTTTTTGAGCCCTGCCATGCTCCCAAACAGTGGTTTACCTCTACATATAGGGTACCTGCATACTCATCAAAAATTGCACAACAAATTTTTGGTTCCATTTTCTCCCGTTAACCTTGTGAGAATAAAAAAATTGGGTATAACTTGTGGGGAAAATTTGATTTTTAATTTTCATAGCTCAGTGTTATAAACTTCTGTGAATCACCTGGGTGTTCAAGGTGCTCATCACAAATCTAGATACATTTCTTGAGGGATTTAGTTTCCAAAAAACAGGTCAATTGTGGGGAGTGTCCACTGGTTAGGCACATCAGGGGCTTTCCAAACGCTACATGGAGTCCACTAATGATTCACCAAATTTTGCATTCAAAAAGTCAAAGGTGCTCCTTCCCTTCTGAGCTCTGCCATGTGTCCAAACAGTAGTTTTCCCCCCACATATGGGGTATTGGCATACTCAGCAGAAAATATACAACAAATTGTATGGTGCAATTTCTCCACTCAAACAGTAATTTTCCCAAAAGTTTGCGGAATCGGAGTACTCAGGAGAAATTAAACAACACTTTTTGGCTTCCATTTTCTCATGTTCCCATGTGAAAATAAAAAATTGGGGCTAAAAGAACATTTTTGTGGAAAAAATTAGATTTTTTGCTTTCACAGCTCAATGCTATAAATTTCTGTGACTAACCTGAGGTTCAAGGAACTCATCACACATCTAGATAAGTTCCTTGAAGGGTCTAGTTTCCAAAATTGGGTCATTTGTGGGAGGTTTCTACTGTTTAGGCACATCAGGGGCTTTCAAAATGCGACTTGGCATCCGCTCTGGATTCCAGCCAATTTTACGTTCAAAAACTAAAACGTTGCTGCTTCCCTTCTGAGCCCTGCCGTGCACCTAAACAGTACTTTTACCCCACATACAGGGTCCATTTTCTCCTGTTACACTTGTGAAAAAAAAGAAATTTTTGTCTAAAGTAAAATTTTTGTAAAAAAAGTTAATTGTTGATGTTTTCCTTTCACATTGCAAAAACTCATGTGAAGCACCTGAAGGGTTAGAAAAAACTTCTTGAAAGTGGTTTTGAACACCTTGAGGGGTGCAGGTTTTAGAATGGTGTCAATTTTATGTCATAAAGGCCCTTCAAAGTCACTTGAAATGTGATGTGGTCACTAAAAAAATGGCTTTGTAAATTTTTTCGGAAAAATGAAAAATCGCTGTTCAAATTTAACCCTTCTAAAAAATTATGTTTAAAAAATGATGCTGATGTAAAGTAGGAATGTGGGAAATGTTATTTATTAACTATTTTGTGTGACATAACTCTGGTTTAAGGACATAAAAATTAAGAGTTTGAAAATTGACAAATTTTCAAAATTTTCATCAAATTTCCAATTTTTTCACAATTAAACACATGCCATATTGGACAAATGTTACCACTATCATGAAATACAATATGTCATGCAAAAAATAGTCTCAAAATCAGTGGAATCAGTTAAAGTGTTACAGAGTTATTACCTCGTAAAATGAAACTGGTAAGAATTGTTAAATTTGGCCTGGTTGGTAAGTTGAAAACAGGCTTGAGAGGTAAAAGGGTTAATAGCTTTTGTTTATTTTTGTATGTATTTATCCAATTTATTTGTTTATTTTGATACAAATATCATTGGCTTATTGTAATTCCTTACTATATGTGGATAAAATATCTATAGGGACAAAAGGCACTGGGAAAGTTCC
This sequence comes from Dendrobates tinctorius, assembly GCF_039654945.1. NCBI lineage: Eukaryota > Metazoa > Chordata > Amphibia > Anura > Dendrobatidae > Dendrobates > Dendrobates tinctorius. Next base: position 15,047,672 of record NW_027361673.1, read on the forward strand.
AAAAAGGCTAGACCTTTATCCAGCAGTGGAGATGTGTTAATATACTGCTCAAAAAAATTAAGTGAACACTAAACAATACCTTGTATATAATTTATGAAATACAGTCGATATCTAATATATTTAAGTTCAGATAGAAATATGTATATATATATATATATATATAGTCATGGCCAAAAGTGTTGGTACCCTTGAAATTGTTCATGAAAATGGAGTATTTGTCCCAGAAAATTATTAAAATTACATATTTTGTTTTACATATGTTTATTTCCTTTAAATGTATGTAACACCAAAAAACAGAGAACAAAAAAGGCAATTGTACACAATTTCACACAAACCCTCAAAAATGTACTAGACAAAATTGTTGGCACTTTTTCAAAAATGTGGGTAAACAATTACACCAGACATACTTAACCCCTTAGCGACAGAGCCAGTTTGCAGCTTAATGACCAGGCCAATTTTTACAATTCTGACCACTGTCCCTTTATGAGGTTATAACTCTGGAACGCTTTAATGGATCCCGCTGATTCTAAGACTGTTTTTTCGTGACTTATTGTACTTCATGTTAGTGGTAAAATTTCTTCGATAAGTCTTGTGTTTATTTATGAAAAAAACGGAAATATGGTGAAAATTTTGAAAATTTTGAAATTTTAAAACTTTAAATTTTTATCAGAGAGATGTGTCACACAAATTTCTTAATAAATAACATTTCCCACATGTCTACTTTACATCAGCACAATTTTTTAAGAAAATTTTTTTTTCGTTAGGAAGTTATAAGGGTTAAAAGTTGACCAGCGATTTCTCATTTTTACAACAAAATTTACAAAACCATTTTTTTTAGGGACCACATAATATTTAAAGTCATTTTGAGGGGTGTACATGACAGAAAATACCCAAAAGTGGCACCATTCTAAACACTAGACCCCTCAAGGTGCTCAAAACCACATTCAAGAAGTTTATTAACCCTTTAAGTGCTTCACAGGAACTAAAGCAATGTGGAAGGAAAAAATTAACATTTGACTTTTTTTTGCAAAAAATTTACTTCAGAACCAATTTTTTTATTTTCACAAGTGTTAAAAGAGAAAATCAACCACAAAATTTGTTGTACAATTTCTCCTGAATATGCTGATACCCTATATGTGGGGGTAAACCACTTTTTCAGCACACGGCAGAGCTCGCAAGGGATGGAGCGCCATTTGACTTTTTCAATGCAGAATTGGCTGGAATTGAGATCGGATGCCATGTTGCGTTCGGAGAGCCCTTAATGTGCCTAAACAGTGGAAACCTCCAACAAGTGACCCCATTTTGGAAACTAGACCCATTAAGGAACTTATCTAGATGTGTGGTGAGCACTTTGAACCCCCAAGGGCTTCACAGAAGTTTATAACGTAGAGCCGTGAAAATAAGAAATCTATTTTTTTTCCACAATGATCTTTTCGCCCCCAAATTTTTATTTTTTACAAGGGTAACAGGAGAAATCATACCCGCACAGTTGTTATGCGATTTGTCCTGAGTATGCTGATACCCCATATGTGGGGGGAACCACTGTTTGGGCGCATGGGAGAGCTCGGAAGGGAAGGAGTGCCATTTTGTAATGCAGACTTTGATGGAATGGTCTGCGGGCATCATGTTGTGTTTGCAGAGCCCCTGATGGGCCTAAACAGGGGAAACCCCCCACAAGTGACCCCATTTTGGAAATTAGACCCCCTAAGGAACTTATCTAGATGTGTGGTGAGCACTTTGAACCCCCAAGCGCTTCACAACAGTTTATAAACGCAGAGCCGTGAAAATAAAAAGTCTTTTTTATTTCCACAAAAGAGATTTTTTAGACCCCAATTTTTAGACCCCCAAAGTTGGTAAATAGTGGAAACCCCTCAATTCTTGCTCCAACCCTAACCCCAACACACCCCTAACCCTAATCCCAACCCTAACCCTAATCCCAACACTAATCCCTAATCCTAATTCTAACCCTAATCCTAGTTTGCCCTAACCCTAATTCTAACCCTAGCCATGACCCGAGCCCTAACCCTAGCCCAACCCTGACCCTAGCACAACCCTAATCCTAGCCCAACCCTAACCCTAACCCTAGCCTAACCCTAACCCTAGCCCTAACCCTAGCCCAACCCTAACCCTAACCCTAGCCCAACCCTAACCCTAGCCCAACCCTAGCCCTAACCCTAACCCTAGCCCTAACCCTAGCCCAACCCTAACCCTAACCCTAATGTAAAACTGAAAAAAAAAATTTTTTCTTTATTTCATTATATTGGCCTATATAAGGGAGTGATAAACTGGGGGGTTATGTACTATTTTTTTTATTTTGATCACTATGATCGTTTATCATAGTGATCAAAATAATGAAGGGAATCTGCCAGCCGGAGCCGGCAGATTCCCGGTGGGTGCACTGCGCATGCGCCCGCCATTTTCAAGATGGCGGCGCCCATCGGAGGATGCCGGCGGGACGTGGGACCATCGGGAGGGGACCGAGGGCCATGGAGAGGTACCGGGGGGATCAGGGGACCCTATTTCTCTCTCCTCTGATGTGCGATCACATCAGAGGAGAGAGAAATTAAAAGTAAAATCGCGGCTTTTTTTTTGGGTTCGCCGTTATAGGGTTAATAACGGCGATCGCAAAAGCGGGGGTCGGTAAAAACCGACCAATTCATGTTATCTGGGGTCTCGGCTACCCGTGGCAGCCGAGACCCCAGAGAAAATCCGACACTGGGGGGCGTTATTCACTTAAATCACAGCGCCGTGAATTAACGGCGCTGTGGTTTTAGTACCCTTAACTACCGCCGTTAAAAGGCGTATCGGCGGTCGTTAAGGGGTTAAAGAAGCACCAAGAAATGAGTCTAAATTCAATTAAACACCCGTGGAGAGATTTTAAAATTGCTGTTGGAAGAAGACACCCATCAAATATGAGAGACCTGGAGCAGTTTGCAAAAGAAGGGTGGTCCAAAATTCCAGTTGAGAGGTGTAAGAAGCTTGTTGATGATTATAGCATGCGACTGATTGCAGTTATTTATTCCAAAGTGTGTGCAACCAAATATTAAGTTGAGGGTGCCAATAATTTTGTCCAGCCCAAATTTTGGGGTTTGTGTTAAATTATGCTTAATTTGCCATTCTTTCTTTGTATTTTGTATTGTCCCAATACACACAAAGGAAACAAACATGTATATAAAAAAATGTGTAATTGCAATAATTTTCTGAGAGAAATACTTCTAGAACATTTTCAACATCTCTTAGGAAACCCTCAAGGATTTTACCCACAGTAGAGGTTAAAATTCCATGCAACACATTTGCTATGTGCAAGACCTGTAAAACATACCGTGTTGTTATTGAATATTTGAAAATTAAAAATAATTGTCTGTCTATCATGGTATTTAATTCCTGCAGTACTTGGGGATATACGCCATCCGGGCCCAATGATTTGTCTGGTTTAGTGGTTTTGAGTGGCACTTTACTTCCTGTGGGGTTAATCATGTGACATTTAATGGAGAATTTCTGATATCCTCGATCATTTTATTAGTGATGAACAAATAAATTCGGCACTCTTCAAATAGTATGCTATTCGAGTTATTCCTTACTCAGCCAAGCTTTCTGTCACTATGAGCATCTTTCCCCTCTCTAATTACACACACACAAAGTCTCCCAATTAAAATATGAAAAAATGTAACAAAAGGAAATATTTTGGAAGGACGCCAAGTGTGTATCATACAGTCTGAGGTGGGCTCCTTGACACAGGGCTGATCATCAGTGGTGCAGCTATAATGAGGCAAGTTGAGCCAGCTACTCAAGCAGCAGGCAGCAGAGGGCGGCATTATGCGCTCCTCTACCCGCAGCACCTACAATTTAGCCTCTGTACGCTGGTGTTGGTGCTGGTGCGGTCGTGCAAGAGGCTTGTAATTGATGAGGTCACAGGAGGGAAGGAGTCAGGGCCCCCTGATCATGTGATCCCTGACTCCTCCCCTCCTGTGACCTCATCACAGGTCCTGTGCGCACAAGCCCTTGGTTTATGCAGGACTCTGCTGTCTGTGCTGGTTCTCATCGTGCTGGATGAGGGAAGTTTATGTGTGGGGTCAAGGGGGGCTTACACAGTGTGCGGAGCAGAGCCGCATGTGTGTGAGGTGTACGAAGCGGAGCTGTGTGTGCAAGGTGTATGGAGCGGCGCCGCGTGTGTACGAGGTGTACGGAGTGGAGCCACTTGTGTACGAGGTGTAAGTAGCAGAGCTGCGTGTGTATGAGGTGTACGGAGCGGAGCCGTGTGTGTGTACGAGGTGTACGGAGCGGAACCGTGTGTGTGTATGAGGTGTATGGAGCGGAGCCGCGAGTGTGTGAGGTGTACGGAGTGGAGCTGTGTGTGTGCGAGGTGTACGGAGCGGAGCCGTGTGTGTGTATGAGGTGTATGGAGCGGAGCCGCGAGTGTGTGAGGTGTACGGAGTGGAGCTGTGTGTGTACGAGGTGTACAGAGCGGAGCCACATGTGTACGAGGTGTAAGGAGCAGAGCTGCATGTGTACGAGGTGTACGGAGCGGAGCCGTGTGTGTACGAGGTGTACGGAGCGGAACCGTGTGTGTGTACGAGGTGTATGGAGTGGAGCTGCACGTGTGCGAGGTGTACGGAGTGGAGCCACACGTGTACGAGGTGTATGGAGCGGAGCCGCACATGTACAAGGTGTACGGAGCAGAGATGTGTACAGAGTGGAGCTGTGTGTGTGTACGGAGCGGAGCTGTGTATCTACATGGAGCGGAGCCGTGTGTGTACGGAGCGGAGCAGCGCGTGTGCGAGGTGTACGGAGCGGAGCCACGTGTGTGCGAGGTGTACAGGGCGGAGCCGCACGTGTGCGAGGTGTACGGAGCGGAGCAGCGCAGCGCATGTGCGAGGTGCACAGAGCAGAGCCGGATGTGTACAGAGTGGAGCCGAATGTGTACGAGGTGTACGGAGCAGAGATGTGTACGGAGCGGAGCCGTGTATGTACGGAGCGGAGCCACACGTGTGCGAGGTGTACGTAGCGGAGCAGCACATGTGCGAGGCGTACAGAGCGGAGCAGTGCATGTACGAGGTGTATGGAGCAGAGCCGCATGTGTACGAGGTGTACGGAGCGGAGACGCACGTGTACAAGGTGTATGGAGCATAGATGTGTATGGAGCGGAGCCGTGTGTGTGTACAGAGCGGAGTCGCACATGTGCGAGGTGTACGGAGCAGAGCCACGCATGTGCGAGGTGTACGGAGTGGAGCAGTGCATGTGAGAGGTGTACAGAGCGGAGCCGCATTTGTACGAGGTGTACAGAGCAGAGCCACACGTGTACGAGGTGTACGGAGCCATGTGTGTACGGAGCGGAGCCGCATGTGTATGGAGCGGAGCTGCGTGTGTACAAGGTAAACAAAAAGCAAAAAACACAAATATCCTGAACTAAAAAGTAAAATATAAACTGCAAATAATGAATAAAGGTAATAATAATAAGGGTATTTAGTAAACATAATTTTGATCAAAATAATGTACAAGCCATCCCGCCACGTCACGGCAACCCTTGTGGGACAGTCCCTACTCTAGTATTTAAAACCTTTTCACTTGCCAAGTGACGTGAATGTGAACAAGGATCGAGCAGCTGAACCACTAGTAAAAGCTTAGGCCAGACAGGATGGTTTTCCCAGCTCAGCAAGAGGGCGGTCACACCCATATATGCACTGAATGCACAATGAAATTAATAAAAAACGAATCTGAACTGAGAAAGTAAGTGTGTACAAGGTGTATGGAGCAAAGCCGCATGTGTACAAGGTTTACGGAGTGGAGCCATTTGTGTACAATGTTTACATTATACTGTATGAAGTAATATATGGTGCCCATTATGCTGTATGATGTAATATATGGGGCCCATTATACTGTATGTAGTAATATATGGGGCCAATCATACTGTATGAAGAAATATATGGGCCCCATAATGCTGTATGAAATAATATTTGGGGCCCATTATACTGTATGCAGTAATATATGGTGCCCATTATGCTGTATGAAATAATATTTGGGGCCCTTTATACTGTATGCAGTAATATATGGTGCCCATTATACTGTATGCAGTAATATATGTGGCACATCATACTGTATGGAGCATTATGTGGGGATAGGGGATGACTTTCTGTTTGTTGTGGATCTGACCGCTGGGACCCCCATGATCCTAGGAAATGTAGCTTTGAAGAGCACCATGTAAATAGAGCTGTGGTCAATCATATGAACTGTGGTGCCATTCACATGTGACTCTTCAAATAACTCCTTAAAGAGAGTGATGAGGGGATGACAAAGTATAGCAAAAATTCACTGATCGGGGCTGATGAGTGCTATAGTTTGTGGGCTGGTGGGATTTGTGTGGCAGGGCTGCTTTTTTGTCCCAGTCCGGCCCTGTGCCAGGCCTACCATTGCCATTAATGACCCTTGTTCTGGATACTTCTGTGTTGTTCTTGTATGTGCGTGTGATGGCGCTGACATCCTTGTGTTTGGACACCTTTTTTTTCTATTTATCTAAATCAAAATGTCCACTATTGTACTGGGTTTTACAGGATAGATATGAAAATTTACTTTGCGTGTGGGGGGGGCGTCATTTTGTTGCTCGCCTCAGGCAGCAGAGAGGCTAAGTTCATCCCTGCTGATGATTCCCAAATCTGTATATTTCAGAGAGGATAATGTGGAAAATGATGTTTTGCACAGTAACTTCCTCTTTTAGCAGAGTATGAAGGTGTTGGTAGTTGCTTGTGCAGCTAGTCCCAGGGTAACAATTTACAGTATAAAACAGTAGCTCATTTGTGAGACTGAATCAACTTTGTCTGTCAATACAAGCCTTGTGTGTCCCCCATGGAAATGTCTCTAGTTTACTTGTTGATTCTTCCCAGCTTTGTGCCTGTTGTATAGCGATGAAACCTTGGCCTTTAGCAAAATTGTTTAGATCAATATACTTGTCCATTTCTTCTGCTTCCAGCACATCAACTTCAAGAACAGACTGTTCATTTACTAGTCACTATCCACTTGCTTAATATCTTTCAGTCCTTGAAAGCGCCATTGTCTTGAGTAATCAATCTTATTCACTTCATGTATTAGTAATATTAGAGTACTGGCTGATCGGTCTGCAATCAATGAAGCATAAAATGTCATTTTAAAACTTGACTTTCCATCCATATTATTTCTTTTTGTGTAACCAGAAATACATTAACACGAAAAAGAAAAACTTTAAAATAGAAGGCAGTAGATACTGCGCTGGCAAAAATTAAGAGATCACTTTCAAATGTTCAGTTTGTAAATTGTTCTTTTAGTCTATAAACTTCTGACAACATGTCTCTGAATTTCCAAGCAATAAATTTTGTATTTTTTTTCTGACAAAGAAAAATGGACAAAATTATAATTGTCTCAGCTCCTGATTAAGCTTCTATCATTGCATTTGAATCACAATCCTCCAGCCATCTGCATCAGCAGTTTCCACAGCAGTTCTCCTAATCAGGGCTCTCACTTTCCTGAGCTGTGTGCATGTTAAAAAATGCCTTGTTATCACTGTATGCAAATATAGTGATAGCAATGTAGACTCAGAACAAACATTGACAGACCATTAAGATGTAGTAGTAAAATGAAGTTGCTCCTCAGAACTGTCAAGGAGGAGCACCCTCCACACCAAGCAACCAGGAAGTAATAGGATACTGTATAGCTCTGAGCTTTTCGAGAGCACCTTGAGAATTCTCCTTTAAGGTTCTGGAGGTTGTTCTTCTATTGAAGGTTTCAAACAAAAAAAAATTAGCAGAGATATTTTGAAGTCTTTTCAGAGGAATGGTTTCAACCACTCTTTAATTTTATGCATACATTATACACTTATTAAATGATTTTTACCATGAGGCTGAAATGCATAAATGTCATCAATTGTTCTGCAGCTAGTACATTTACAGAAATAGTTTGCATACAATTAATGGTGACACATTCACTTTCCTGAATTATTTATTTAAAAGCGAGAGTATCATACTGGGTTAAACATGCAAGGTTGTCATACTCAATAATGTCTCTAATGCAGAGGGAGCCAGAACGGCGACACATACAACAGCTGTTGCTTTGCTACTTGGTTTCATTTCCTAAAAATATTAAATGTATAAAATATTTTTCCATGAGTAAAAAATTGTAATTTCTGCTATAAGTATTGTTTTGATTGTATGCAAGGAAAAATATTACATTACTGATTTTCTTTTTTTTTTTAATTCTTAGAAGCATCAGGTTAATTAATATAAAAAAATTACTAATGCTCATTGACTTAAAGGGATACATAGAATCATAGAATCATAGAATCATAGAATCGTAGAGTTGGAAGGGACCTCCTGGGCCATCTGGTCCAACCCCCTGCTCAAAGCAGGATTCACTAAATCATCCCAGTCAGATGTCTGTCCAGCCACTGTTTGACGACTTCCATTGAAGGAGAACTCACCACTTCTCGTGGCAGCCTGTTCCACTCATTGATCACTCTAATTGTCAAAAAGTTTTTTCTAATATCTAATCTGTGTCTCCTCCCATTCAGTTTCATCCCATTGCTTCTAGTCTTTCCTTGTGCAAATGAGAATAAAGATGATCTTCTAGACTGTGACAGCCCTTGAGATATTTGTAGACAGCTATTAAGTCTCCTCTTAGTCTTCTCTTTTGCAAACTAAACATTCCCAAATCCTGCAACCTTTCCTCATAAGACAGGGTTTGCAGACCGGTCACCATTCTGGTTGCTCTTTTCTGAACTTGCTCCAGTTTGTTGATGTCTTTTTTAAAATGTGGTGCCCAAAACTGGACACAATATTCCAGATGAGGTCTGACCAAAGAGGAGTAGAGGGAAATAATTACTTCACGTGATCTAGACTGTATGCTTCTGTTAATACATCCTAGAATTGCATTTGCCTTTTTTGCTGCTGCATCACACTGTTGACTCATATTCAGTCTATGATCTATTAGTCTACCCAAGTCTTTTTCACATGTGCTGTTGCTTAGCCCTATTCCTCCCATTCTGTATATGCTTTTTTCATTTTTATTGCCCAGATGTAGTACTTTGCATTTTTCCCTGTTAAAAACCATTCTGTTCGTTGCTGCCCACTGCTCCAGTTTATTTAAATCTTTTTGAATCCTCTCTCTCTTCTCTAGTATTAGCTATCCCTCCTAGCTTTGTGTCATCAGCAAATTTAATCAGTTTACCCTCAATTCCTTCATCTAAATTGTTGATAAAGATGTTGAACAATACAGGGCCCAGGACAGAGCCCTGTGGTACCCCACTTGAGATATTCTTCCAACTGGATGTGCAGCCATTTACAACCACTCTTTGGGTCCGATCACTAAGCCAGTTATGAATCCACCTAACAGTTGGATTTTGCTTCTTTCAATAAGAGCAAGACACAAGTGAACTAGTTTGTATATCCACAGCCTTAACCGGTTCCCAACCGCCCACTGTAGATAAACATCGGCGCTTCCTGGGTTTGGTGCAGCAATGACGTTAGAGGACAGCAATCCACAGTAGAAAATACTATCAGGAAAAAAAATTAATGTGAAAGGAAAAACCTGAGGGAAAAATAAGCGTTTTCCCCACAATTCATATATTTATTGATATGATCAGCCTTACAGAACCAACGTTTCGGCCAAGCCTAGGCCTTTGTCAAGGTATTTACCTAAGTAAATAAAATACAACAAAAACAAGATGAAAATATACATCACTGATCATATATCATAGCATGACATTAGACAGAAAAAATAAAAACGAAAATGGATAATCCGACAATTGCTGAACAGAAGAAATAGTGCATGCGGGGCCCTCATCACGTCAACTGAACAATAGCCGTGAAAACTGTAAAAATAAAGTAGGGCATAGTGACATAAATTACCATAGTGATATAGAGTATCAAAGGGATAGCATAGAATACATATGGTGACCATAAAGCTTAAAGCGGTTGTCAGGTATCAAAATAAGGAGGGTAGAGTAGAGTATATCCCAGACAATAAGTAAAACAAAAAGGCAAATAGTATCTGTATAACTCAGGTGTGTAGAGACACTTGCCATACTTGGTTTTGTATGGCTGATCATATACGTCTATTTTTGCCTCAGGTTTTTCCATTTACATGAAGTTTCTCTATGGTCGGCAGTCTCGCAGCGCTCAAGGGTCCTATTATTAACCCTTTGCTATTTTCGAGATGCTGCGAATGCACCTTGAGGGGTACCGTTTTTAGATTGGTGTCACTATTGGCTATTTTCTGTTATATAGGCCCCTCAAAGTCACTTCAAATGTGATGTGGTCTGTAAAAAAAATGGTTTTGTAAATTTTATGGAAAAATGAGAAAATGCTGATCAACTTTTAACCCTTCTAATTACGTAACAAAAAGAAATCATGTTTGAAAAATTGTGCTGATGTAAAATAGACATGTGGTAAATGTTATTTATTAACTCTTTTATGTGACAAAACTCTGATGATTAAGGACATAAAAATTAAAATTTTGAAAATTTCAAAATTTCTGCCAAATTTCCGATATTTTCAGAAATAAATGTTACCACTGTCATGAAGTGCAATACGTCATGAAAAAAAACTATCTCAGAATTACAGAGATATGTTGAAGTGTTCCAGAGTTATTGCCTCATAGAGTGACACTGGTCAGAATTGAAAAAAATTGGCCGAAAGGGTTAATGTATTAGCCCCCAAGGGGGGTTTGCATGTTTTTTACAATTATGACCACTGTCCCTTTATGAGATAATAACTCTGAAACACTTCAATGGATCCTGGTGATTCTGACACTGTTTTCTCGTGACATATTGTACTTCATGTTAGTGGTAAAATTTCATTCAAATAGCATGCGTTTATATGTGAAAAAAATGGAAATTTGGCGAAAATTTTGAAAATTTTGCAATTTTCCAAGTTTTAATCTTTATGCCCTTAAATCACAGAGATATGGCACACAAAAAACTTAATATGTAACATTTCACATATGTTTACTTTACATCAGCATAATTTTTTTTGTTAGGAAGTTATAAGGGTTAAACGTTGACCAGCAATTTTTCATTTTTACAACACCATTTTATTTTTACGGACCACATCACATTTGAAGTCACTTTGAGGGGTCTATATGATAGAAAATACCCTAAAGTGACACCATTCTAAAAAATGCACCCATCAAGGTGCTCAATACCACATTCAAGAAGTTTATTAACCCTTCAGGTGCTTCACAGGAATGTTTAAAAAAAATGAACATTTAACCTTTTTTCACAAAAAAATTACTTCAGGTCCAATTTTTTTATTTTACCAAGGGTAACAGGAGAAATTGGACTGCAAAAGTTTTTGTGCAATTTCTCCTGAGTACGCTGATACCTGATATGTGGGGGGGAACCACTGTTTCGGCACATGGCAGAGCTCAGAAGGGAAGGAGCGCTGTTTGACTTTTTCAATGCAAAATTGGCTGGAATTCAGATCAGATGCCATGTCACGTTTGGACAGCCCCTGATGTGCCTAAGCAGTGGAAACCCCCCACAAGTGACCCCATACGCTGATACCCCATATGTGGGTGTAAACAACTATTTGGGCGCAAGGCAGAGCTCGGAAGGGAAGCAGCGCCTTTTGACTTTTTTGGCTGGTATTGAGATCGGACACTATGTCGCGTTTAGAAAGCCTCTGATGTGCCAAAACAGTAGAAACCCCACACAAATGACAGCATTTTGAAAACTAGACCCCCCAAGGAACTTATCTAGATGTGTGGTGAGAATTTTGAACCTCCCAGGGCTTCACAGAAGTTTAGAACGTACAGTCGTAAAATTAAAAAATCACATTTTTTTCCACAAAAATGATCTTTTCACCCCCACTTTTTATTTTCCCAAGGGTAACAGGACCATAAAAGTTATTGTGCAAGTTGTCCTGAGTACGCTGATACCCTACATGTGGGGGTAAACCACTATTTGGGCGCATGGCAGAGCTCGGAAGGGAAGCAGCACCATTTGACTTTTTTGGCTGGAATTGGGATTGGACGCCATGCCGCGGTTGGAAAGCCCGTGATGTGCCTAAACAGTTAAAAACCCCCACAAATGACACCATTTTGGAAACTAGACCCCCCAAGGAACTTATCTAGATGTGTGGTGAGCACTTTAAACACCCAAGGGCTTCACAAAAGTTTATAACGCCTGGGCGTGAAAATAAAAAAATCATATTTTTTCCACAAACATGATCTTTTAGTCCCCAATTTTTTTTATTTTCCCAAAAGTTGTTGTCCAATTTGTCCTGAGTACGCTGATACCCCATATTCCGGAGAAAACTACTGTATGGACACACGTCAGGGCTCGGAAGGGAAGTAGTGACGTTTTGGAATGCAGACTTTGATGGAAAGGTCTGTGGGTGACATGTTGCCTTTGGAGAGCCCCTGACGTACCTAAACAGTGGAAACCCCCCACAAGTGACCCCATTTTGGAAACTAGACCCCCTAAGTAACTTATCTAGATGTGTGGTGAGCACTTTGAACCCCCAAGGGCTTCACAGAAGTTTATAACGCCCGGGCATGAAAATAAAAAATTCATATTTTTTCCACAAACATGATCTTTTAGTCCCCAATTTTTTTTATTTTCCCAAGGGTAACAGGAGAAATTGGACACTAAAAGTTGTTGTCCAATTTGTCCTGAGTACGCTGATACCCCATATGTGGGAGAAAACTACCGTATGGGCACACGTTGGGGCTCGGAAGGGAAGTAGTGACGCTTTGGAATCCAGACTTTGATGGAATGGTCTGCGAGTGTCATGTTGCCTTTGGAGAGCCCCTGATGTACCTAAGCAGTGGAAACCCCGACAAGTGACCCCATTTTGGAAACTAGACCCCCCAAGGAACTTATCTAGATGTGTGGTGAGCACTTTGAACACCCAAGGGCTTCACAAAAGTTTATAACGCCCGGGCGTGAAAATAAAAAAATCATATTTTTTCCACAAACATGATCTTTTAGTCCCCAATTTTTTTTATTTTCCCAAGGGTAACAGGAGAAATTGGACACTAAAAGTTGTTGTCCAATTTGTCCTGAGTACGCTGATACCCCATATGTGGGAGAAAACTACCGTATGGGCACACGTTGGGGCTCGGAAGGGAAGTAGTGACGCTTTGGAATCCAGACTTTGATGGAATGGTCTGCGAGTGTCATGTTGCCTTTGGAGAGCCCCTGATGTACCTAAGCAGTGGAAACCCCCACAAGTGACCCCATTTTGGAAACTAGACCCCCCAAGGAACTTATCTAGATGTGTGGTGAGCACTTTGAACACCCAAGGGCTTCACAAAAGTTTATAACGCCCGGGCGTGAAAATAAATAAATCATATTTTTTCCACAAACATGATCTTTTAGTCCCCAATTTTTTTTATTTTCCCAAAAGTTGTTGTCCAATTTGTCCTGAATACGCTGATACCCCATATTCCGGAGAAAACTACTGTATGGGCACACGTCAGGGCTCGGAAGGGAAGTAGTGACGTTTTGGAATGCAGACTTTGATGGAATGGTCTGTGGGTGACATGTTGCCTTTGGAGAGCCCCTGATGTACCTAAACAGTGGAAACCCCCCACAAGTGACCCCATTTTGGAAACTAGACCCCCTAAGTAACTTATCTAGATGTGTGGTGAGCACTTTGAACCCCCAAGGGCTTCACAGAAGTTTATAAAGCCCGGGCATGAAAATAAAAAAATCATATATTTTCCACAAACATGATCTTTTAGTCCCCAATTTTTTTTATTTTCCCAAGGGTAACAGGAGAAATTGGACACTAAAAGTTGTTGTCCAATTTGTCCTGAGTACGCTGATACCCCGTATGTGGGAGAAAACTACCGTATGGGCACACGTTGGGGCTCGGAATGGAAGTAGTGACGCTTTGGAATCCAGACTTTGATGGAATGGTCTGCGAGTGTCATGTTGCCTTTGGAGAGTCCCTGATGTACCTAAGCAGTGGAAACCCCCACAAATGACCCCATTTTGGAAACTAGACCCCCTAGGGAACTTATCTAGATGTGTGGTGAGCACTTTGAACCCCCAAGGGCTTCAAAGAAATTTATAACACCCAGGAGTGAAAATAAAAAATCATATTTTTTTTATCACAAAAATGATGTTTTTGCCCCCATTTTTTTATTTTCCTAAGGGTAACAGGAGAAATTGGACCCCAAGAGTTGTTTTGCAATTTGTTTTGAGTAGGCTGATACCCCATATGTGGGGGTAAAACACTGTTTGGGCACATTGCAGAGCTTGTAAGGGAAGGAGCATCATTTGACTTTTTCAATGCAGAATTGGCTGGAATTGAGATCAGACGCCTTGTTGCGTTTGGAGAGCACCTGATGTGCCCAAACAGTGGAAACCCCCCAATTCTAACTCCAACTCTAACCCCAACACACCCCTAACCTTAATCTCAGCCCTAACCCTAGCCCTAACCCTAACCCTAGCTCTAACCCTAGCCCTAACCCTAGCTCCAACCCTAACCCTAACCCTAATGGGAAAATGGAAATAAATACATTTTTTAATTTATTTAGCGATTTTTTATAAATTATTTTTACACTTTTTTTTAACTTTATTACAATGTCCCAGGGGGGACATAACTGTCATGCAACAGATCGCTGATCTGTCACATCACAGATCACTGTGACAGATCAGCAATCTGTCACAGGCAGTGCTGCAGGCTTCCTCATGCTGGCGCTTTGCCCCTGAAGGTCCCCGCCACCATTTTGGATCCGGGGAACTGCAGGGAAGGAGGCCCCCGCAGCAGCGTTGCACATTGTGCTGCTGCGGGGGTCTCAGGGAAGCACGGAGGGAGCCCCCTCCCTGCCGATGCTTCCCTAAACCCCCGGTACACTGCGATCGTATTTGATCGCAGTATGCCAGGGGTTAACGTGTCGGGGGCGGTCCGTGACCGCCCCTGACTCATAGTGTCGGGTGTCAGCTGTGATAATCAGCTGACACCCGGCCGCGATCAGCGGCGCTCACCACGTGAGCGCCGCTGATCGCTATGATGTACTTTCCCATCCATGGGCATAGGGTCCCGGGTCCCATGGACGGGATAGTACGTCAGATGGCAGAAAGGGGTTAAACAGATCTATTACATACAATATATGCTCGAGCAGCGCGAAACGGCCGTTGTCAGCCTTTTTTGCACTCCTTATGTCACTCCCCAGACTTGACATGTTCATGATATGTCAATAAATCAGTGAAACTTCAATCTCGATGAGTGCGACCTTTTCTCTTTGCATGGATATGCTGTATATATACTCTATATTTGCTATATATACAGTATATAAAAATATATACACTCCTCAATATTGAAATTGGAATTCCAAGGGAAAAAAGTTGGGGAATTATGGAAATCAAAGGAGTGTTATACATATTAATGATATGCAAACAATGAAAAAATGGAAACAAAATAAAAAATTATTCAGTATCCAGTATGAGAACCACACAGAGAAACACACACACATGAATTTTATTAATGATTGTCTGTGGAATGTTCTGCCTCTTTGAATCCACTTGGGCTAATCATCAAAATCTGTTGCTGGCAGCTCTTTTGGCAATTGCCAAACAAAGATGTCCCAGCTGTGCACAATGGGAGACAAGTCCAAAGACACTGCAGGCCATGTTAACACATTTACATCATGCAGGCTGCTCACAATTAAAACAGGAAACATGCAAATTAGTGTTGTTATGTTGAGAAATGGATTCAGGGACACGAGAAATGCCAAAAATCTGAGATATACCTGGAATTAAGACAAGAGGATTCCGTCTACCAAATTTTATGCCACACCATAATGTGAAAGCCTCTTCATAGTATTGCCCACATGGTCTCCAGATCAATCTACAGCTATCATTGCATCCAAGACAAAAGCATGAGTCATCAATGTGGAGGATAAACCTTCATTCCACCTTTAATTGCTCCATTTGAGCATCTGGGTTACAGTATGAGACCATGTGGGCCACATCATGAAGAGAATTTCATGAGTAGGGATGAGCGATATTGCCCAATATCATATCGGAATTCCGATTTCCGATATTTTCCAATATCGGATATCGGAATTTCCGATTTCCAATATCAATGCAAGTCAATGGGAGAAAAAAATCGGAATTACAAAATGACCACTACAGTGCTATATAATGGATAAAATGGAGGGGAAACACCTCAGGATAATGGGGAAGGAGTTTGCAGAGGCAGAGGAGCAAAAAAATCACTAGAAAAATGCACAGAGCAAAAGCTGTAGCAGGAAAACTGGTCACCATCTTCTTAACAGCGGTGTTTTTTCTTTGGATTAGGATTAGTTGGGGTAGGGTTAGGGTTTATGGTTAGTAGGGTAAGGGTTAGGGTAAGGGTTAGAGGTTAGGGTTAGTTAGGGTTATGGTTAGGGTTAGTAGGGTTAGGATTAGGGTAAGGGTTTGGGGTTAAGGTTATGCTTATGGTTAGTAGGGTTAGGGTTAGGGGTTGGGGTTATTAGGGGTAGAGTTAGGGGTTATGGTTATGGTTAGGGGTTAGGGTTAGTAGCGTTAGGGGTTAGGATTAGTAGGGTTATGGTTAGGGTTTAGGGTTAGGGTTAGTAGGGTTAGGGGTTAGTTAGTTAGGGTTACTATAGTCAGGGTTTACGGTTAGGGTTATGCTTATAGTTAGTAGGGTAAGGGTTAGGGTTAGTAGGGTTAGGGTTTAGGGTTATGCTTATGGTTAGTAGGGTTAGGGTTAGTAGGATTAGGGTTAGGGGTTAGGGTTAGTAGGGTTAGGGTTAGGGGTTCAGATTCGTCGGGTTATGGTTAGGGGTTAGGGTTTAGGGTTAGTAGGGTTAGGGGTTAGGGTTAGTTGATAGGGTTAGTTAGGGATAGGGTTAGGGATAAGGGTTAAGGGTTAGGGGTTAGGGATAGTTAGGGTTAGGGGTTAGGGTTAGTTAGGGTTAGTAGAGTCAGGGTTTACAGTTAGGGTTATGCTTATAGTTAGTAGGGTTAGGGTTAGGGGTTAGGGTCAGTAGGGTTAGGGTTTAGGGTTATGCTTATGGTTAGTAGAGTTAGGGTTAGGGGTTAGGGTTAGTAGGGTTAGGGTTACGGTTATGCTTATGGTTAGCAGGGTTAGGGATTAGGGATAGTAGCATTAGGGTAAGGGTTAGGGGTTAGGGTTAGTGGTTAGGGTTAGTTAGGGTTAGTAGTATGGGTTAAGGGTTAGGGGTTAGGGATACTTAGGGTTAGGGTTAGAGGCTCAGAGGCTGAAGGATCATGGGATTTCCGATGTGAAAAAAATATCGGAATCGGAAATCGGAATTCCGATATCACAAATATCGGACCGATTTCCGATATTTCAATATCGAAAAGCTCATCCCTAATCATGAGCGATCAACATCATATTACTCCTGGGATTATGGTGTCAAGTGACTGTCTGTATCCTCAGGTGAAACTATGTCCAGGCCAGTGACCATGGTGTGGCTTCTCTGACTTTTGTAAGTTCCTTACGCAGGTGCTATGGCATTGTTTTCCAAATCCTTCCCCATTAACATGTGGCGTAGTAAATCACATGTGTGATATTACAGGAAATAAAGTCGCGAATCACATATTCCCTGCGCCCATCAGATGATTTGAAGGTCCCACATTTCAGGATGTTGGGGCACGCCACGCATGAATAACAAGGAAAGCAGACGCGTTTTGGGTCACCTGAGTTGAAAAGTGGTTTTTGTTTCGCCAGATAGTGGCTTCTTACCAGGTGGTCCCTTAAATTTTTACCTCTCCACTGCGTCATGCGTGGAGTCAAAGGTAGATGAGCTGCAAGTATCGGTGCGCAGAACCGGTCAGTGCCTATTCAGAATCTCTCGGATTCGATCTCAATGGCAATTAGAGGTGGAAATAAAACTCAGATCAAAATTATCCATCTGTGCTTTCTTTTTAGATTGCACCAGCAAATCACTCCTTCTTGTTGACCTGGTCCGCCTGTAGCCAGCCCTGGTGCAACGGCCACTGTAATTCCTTGCTCTAAATCTCTCAGTAAGAATGGTGGACTGTCTCTCGAAGCGGGCCTCTGTAGAGCAGACCCGCCTATTCCTGAGATACTTGCAATGATTTGGGAGGGTGACAATGCCAGCCTATCTGAATTCATGCAACAACTCAATGATAATTCTTTTAACTTTAAATTATGTTGGTATATAGGTATAGCCTACAACCATCGACAGCATTTGCCAGCTAATGCTATTTATGTGTACACATTTTGTGATTGTTCTTTTCCTGCTTGTCTAAGACTTATTTTGACCTACAGTCTTTTCCTTGTCTACCTTCATGTCTGCTCCTTTTCCCTTATATGTATTTGTATTGTGTTAAGTTTGACTTTATATGTGATTATTTCATAAAGTTTATTCATTAATTTATTTTCTGGTGGTTTTCTTGCTACTCTTTTGTCTTGGACACATAGTACATTTGTAAAATATGACAACTGGTAAATAGCCTGACAGAATGAGAGAACACTAGTGATGAGCAAGTACTAAAATGCTTGGGTGCTCATTGCTCGGGTCGAGCAAATTGGAATACTCGAGTACTCGATCCGAGCAACGAGCCCAATGTTATTCTATGGGAAATACGAGCTTTTTTGCCGCGACTCCCATGGGAACATCATAGGGATCACCCCTGGAA
This sequence comes from Dendrobates tinctorius, assembly GCF_039654945.1. Classification (NCBI taxonomy): domain Eukaryota; kingdom Metazoa; phylum Chordata; class Amphibia; order Anura; family Dendrobatidae; genus Dendrobates; species Dendrobates tinctorius. The sequence continues at coordinate 15,066,282 of NW_027361673.1, forward strand.
GCATTTCTAAGTCCTAGGTCACTGCTGTGACCAATGTTGTCAGAGTGTGACGCCACATTTACAGGCGTACACAAAAACAGAAAAAAAGAAACCAAAATTGATTTTACAGGGAAATATGTTAAGGGACATCCTTTCCAGGGTAATAATTTGCATGTAAGGCAAAAGAAATAACCCCCCCAAAAATGCTCCTCCACCACTTGGCCATGTGCTGTGTGACACATCATCAGACACATCTTGTATCATTTATGAAGGAGAACCCCAAAGGAGAGACAGCCCCCCATATCTATTGACGGTGAAAAAAGATGAAAACACAAGCAATGGCAGGAAAACAGGCTGAGCAAACGATGGGGCCAGACTAACTAGAAAGGACAGGAAAGGAAAGACACTGTCTGCAGTCTGCCAAAAAACCCTACAAAATGTCCAACACAACTGATAGCAAAATTAACCCTGAAGTCACTAGACTTCTCCCACTATATCAGCACTCTGAAATATTATGAGACAGAGCAAAAAGAGGCCAATCTAATAAGTGACAAAAAAAAAGGCAATTTGGCAAATAAGAGTGGAAATTCAGCACAGCCCAGCCGGGCTGGCTGACCACACAAAAAACTGAAAAGACCAACAAGAGCAAGTGTGAACATTAGCAAAAAAACAAACTTATCTTTAGAAGACTGGAACAGAGCTGAGTCCTAGACCTGAGAAGCAGACTGAATCACCAGCAACAGGATAGGGCGTCGGCTGTCTTATATCCAGTCTGATACTCCAGAGATGCAATCACTATCTTCCTCACCAGGTGGCAGGTCACTACCACTCAAACCAACCTCACCACCTCCCGTCACCACCAGAGGGAGAACGGAAGGGGAACTCTCAAATGGTGGAGCAGAAAATGAGCTCATAACAGGAGTGACTCTTAAAGTCACAATGCCTTTTTTTATAGGGGCATCAGTCGGCATTACTATTCTTAAAGGGCCATTGTGTTTCCTATACAGTTATTGCCTATGTATTGTGTGTGACGGCTGCCAAAAATTAGGACGCACCCAAATACCCCTTTCATGAGATGCACAGGAGTGCCTCCTGAAATAATGTTCCCATTATAAGAAAGTGGGTCTCCCATAGTGTTTGCCTATGCATTGAATATAAGGGCTGCCTTGCCCCAACGTTACACGCACCCCAATAACCCTTTGAACAGACGCCTTGGATGGCCACTTGAAACAAAAGTTCCCATTATTTTTTCATTTGGTACTGCCATACTGTTAGCCGATGCACTGAATGCAAGGCCCGCCCTACCCCAAAGTTACATGCACTCCAATAAGCCTTTGAACCCATGGACTGGATGGACACAGGAAAACCAAGTTCACATTATTCATTTGGTACTGTCATACTATTAGCCTATGCATTGAATGCAAGGCCCGCTGTCACGATCCATTTCTGGACTCCCTTATATAAACCTTTTTCCTTTCTGGCCCTCAGGGTTAAAATGGGTTTTTGCCCACCCCCCGGTGTTACTACAACTGTAGTTGGTCTGCTGATGGGTTTTTCCCCCGGTGGCTGCTGGTGTTACTGCATGGTGATTAATTATCTATGCAGGCGGGTGTCACTCCCTCTTCCCTTCATAAGCCCACCTGGTGCTGCAAATCACTGTTGGTAATACTGGTCATTTGCTAACCAACCTTGATGAAGACTGGATCTACCTGGTGCAGAGGGGGTTCAGCTTATCTGGAGCAGTGGTGTTGCTGCTTGATGCTGAGCGGGTGCCTTTCTCTGCTGCTTGGAGCATTGGCAGCAGATAAAGCTAAGTTTTGGGTTTTAGTTGCCTTAACCCCTTGGTGTCTGTTTTATCTTTCCTTTTGTGTTATTGGTGCAGTTCACTTTATTCCCTGTCTCACCTCCTGGGGAGGGGGTTGGTGGTTTAGCTCAGGGCTAAACAGGAGATAGGGACAGGTTGGGGACTTGGGCCTCTCTACCATCAAGTGTACCCCCAAGTTAAGGAGAGTCAGGGCACCCCCTTAGCCTGAGGGGCAGTTCAGGGGCACAGGTTCCACGTCTCCTGTTTTCTCCCTACTGCCCCGTGACATTATTACCAACCGCCCATTTTTTTTCTGGTGAGCCATGGCCCTGCTGCAGACCCTCACTGAGGAGCGTGGGGTGCTGCATGGTGTGGTGGAGCAGCAGAGCAGCTGCAGCAGTTTGTGGGGTTCGGGGCCTCAGCTCAGGTTCAGGCTCAACCAGAACCCAAGTTATCTCTCCCAGACAGGTTTTCTGGAGGGAGAGATAATTTTTTGCTTTTTCAGGATACCTGCAAGCTTCACTTCAGGCTCCACCCTTGTTCATTAGGGAGTGAGGAACAGTGGGTGGGATTCATCATATCTCTCGTTAAAGGTGATCCCCTATCCTGGGCCTTCTCCCTGCCGGCCGATTAACCATCTCTACCGTCAGTGGATGAGTTTATTGCGGCTTTGGCGAATTTGCCCCCTGTAGTCTTTGCTAGGGAGGAGGACTCATTGGTGCAGTCGGACGAGCCCAGGCAGGTGGGAGGAGTTGGTTCCCCAATGGTGCTGCCTGCGGTTCATTGTGGTTTGGGGGCATGTTTTAGCTGTGGGCAGACTGGTCATTTTATCAGGGTCTGCCCGGCTCACGCCAAAACTTTTGTACCACCTAAGAAGCCGCGTCCCCCTGGTCGTGTGGAGGGAGGCAACTAGTGAGTGTATATTTCCTCCATTTTGCCCTCTCTGTGTACTTTGTCAGCAGAAGTGGTAGTTGGTGGGGTACCTGAGGGCATACCGGTGTTTGTGGACAGTGGAGTGGGAGTCAATCTGGTGGACGCTCACTTTGTCCAGACTCATGGCCTGAGGTGTAGGACGCTAGCCAAACCCCTAAGAGTCCAGGCCATTGACTCTGTCCCTCTGAGCCAGGGGAGACTGACCCAAGTTGTGGAAAAGATACTTCTGCATATAGGGACTCATCATGTAGAGTCCCTGTCATGCTATGTCTTGGGGAGAATGCCATCACCTATCGTTTTTTGGCCTCCCTTGGTTGGAAAAACACAACCCAGTCATAGATTGGCGGTCTAGGGAAGTAGTCAGCTGGAATCAGTCGTGTGAGGGCTGCTGCCTGGGGTTACTGTCTCTGCCATCATACTACAATGTCCCCTTCTTCTCTAGTGGGGGGAGCAGAGGTGCTGCCTGGGAGTAGGGGCAAGTCTCTACCCTCACCACATGCTAACCCTGAGTGTTGGAGTCCTCTTAGGAGGAGGGGTCAGAGGAGGGTGGTGACTCCTTCTGAGCATTGTGGGGGTGTGAGTGTGACGTGTGACGACACAGGGGGACGCCTCTGTTGTTGGTGCTGTGAAGAGTTCACCATCTTGTGGCAGACGTGTGTGTGGCAATAAACGTTCAGGTCCGGACATGTGTGAATGAGTACGTATGGGTGACCACCAAAAACATCCGGTGGAAATGTGCTGCAGGGGTCTGGAGTTCTCGGATGATGGGGCCGTATTGGGTGTCGGCCATCCTCGGCCCGGGGACTTACCAGCTGGGGCTACCCCCAATAATGCCCATACACAACTCATTCCCCAAGTAGGCGCTCTGGAGATTTTTGGTGCCTCCGGAGCATACGTTGCCACTTCCATCTGCCCACGTTTCCCAAAAACCTGCGAGTCAGGTGGTTGCTGAGGTCAACTCTGGTGGATTTAGGCGTCCTCACCGTAGGTGTTTTTCTGGTGAGGTGCAGTGTTGAGGGTCCAGAGGCCCCTCATTGAAGGAGGGGTACTGTCATGATCCATTTTTGGATCTGTGTCAGAGTCTGGACTCTCTTATATAAACCCTTTTCCTTTCTGACCCTCGGGAGTTAAAATGGGTTTTTGCGCCCGGTGGCCACTGGTGTTACTACAACTGTAGTTCATCTGCTGATGGTGTTACTGCATGGTGACTAATCATCTATGCAGGTTGGTGCCACTCCCTCTTCCCTTTATAAGCCCACCTGGTGCTGTAGATCACTGTTGGTAATACTGGTCATTTGCTAAACAACCTTGATGAAGCCTGGACCTGCCTAGTGCAGAGGAGGTTCAGCTAATCTGGAGCAGTGGTGTTGCTGCTTGATGCTGAGCGGGTGCCTTTCTCTGCTGCTTGGAGCATTGGCAGCAAATAAAGCTAAGTTTTGGCTTTTAGCTGCTTTAACCCTGTGGTGTCTGTTTTATCTTTCCTTTCATGTTATGGGTGCGGTTCACTTAATTCCCTGTCTAACCTCCTGGGGAGGGGGTTGGTGGTTTAGCTCAGGGCTAAACAGGAGATAGGGACAGGTCGGGGACTTGGGCCTCACTACCATCAAGTGTACCCCCAAGTTAAGGAGAGTCAGGGCACCCCCTTAGCCTGAGGGGCAGTTCAGGGGCCCAGGTTCCACGTCTCCTGTTTTCCCCCTACTTCCCTGTGACACCCACCATGCCCCAAAGTTATATGCACCCCAATAAGCCTTTCAGCCCACGGACTGGATGGACGCAGGAAAATCAAGTTCACTTTATTCATTTGGTACTGCCATACTGTTAGCCTATGCATTGAATGCAAGGCCCACCCTGCCCCAAAGTTACATGCACCCCAATAAGTCTTTGAACCAACTGACTGGATGGCCACAGTAAAACCAAGTTCACGTTAGTCTTTTGATACTGCCATACTGTTATCCTATGCATTGAAGCAATGGCCGTCTTGCCACAAAGTTACACGCACCCCAATAAGCCTTTGAATCCATGGACTGTATGGACACAGGAAAACCAAGTTCACATTATTCATTTGGTCCAGCCATACTGTTAGCCTATGCATTGAATGCAAGGCCTGCCCTGCACCAGTTACATGAATCCCAATAACCCTTTGAACAGACGTAGAGGTGAGCCTCCTGAAAACAATGTTCACATTATTAGGAAGTGGGTCTCCCATGGTGTTTGTTTGCCTATGCATTGAATGCAAGGCCTGCCAATAATTAAGAGGCTTCTGGTCACAAACCCTTTCCAACATATGCAGTGTAGAGTTCCAACACGTGGGGACATCAAACACCAGTCAGTGAGCCAGAAGCTGCAAACTCTGCTGAAGCACGGCAAGAGCAGCGGAAGCTGGACCTGACTTTCAAAAATGCACACACAGGCGGCGTACTTTCACAAGCAGATCCGGAAGTTCTAGGTAGCTTTTGAGAAAAAGTTGAACAACGAGGTTAAGGACTGTTATGAATCCTAGAGTGGACTCACTGGATCATGGTACTGACCGATCCCGGGAGAGTTGGCCAGGTGGACCTGACCTCTATACAGGGACCGTTAGGGACAGGCCTAGGAGGAAGGTATACCGCAATAGCTAGTGCCAGAGGGGCAGCTCGAAGATAACGAGGAGAATTGGGGTACTCACCAAGAACCAGACGGAACAAAGAAGTCACAGAGAGTCACGGGGTTCGGGACAAGGCAGAGTTGACACCGAAGGCACGGGATCCTGGGCAGAACAGAGCACGCACTGGAAGTGTACAGGGACAGAGCAGATCAGAGCATGCACTGGAAGTGTACAGGGACAGAGTAGAGCAGAGCACAGACTAGAAGTGTACAGGGACAGAGCAGAGCAGGGCAAGCACTGGAGGCATATAAGGACCTGGGAGAGCACCGGCACAGGGCAAGTGCAGTAAATAATAATCAGGCATCGAGGAACGGCCAAAGCCGCCTGATATACCTGACCCAGGGCGCCGTGCAAGATCACTTCCGGGCTAGGACTCTGACAGAAGCCTAGGACCCCCGGCAAGTGCGCAGCCGAGACCTAAGTGTGGGCACGCGCGGACAGCGAGGGACCTGAGGAGACTGCAAGGCTGGCGGTACAGTAACAGCAGGTCATCAGGAGACCAGAGCGTGGGCACACATGGCGGTAATAGTACCCCATCCCTTATGCCTCTCCCTCTTACGTTTGGAGAGGAACCTATCGAGAATATGAGGGACATGAATGTTCTCTCGGGGGCTCCCATGATCTCTCCTCAGGACCGAAACCCTTCCAGTCAATCAAAGAGAAAGTTCTCCCTCTAACCCTTTTTGTGGCCAGTATATCTTTTACCTCAAAGGCATCCTCGGTGTCAGTGGATGGAGGAGAGTGACTGGATATGTCATGGAAGCGATTGAGAACCACAGAATTAAGGAGTGATACATGGAAGACGTTGGGAGGCAGGCAATCTCAGTTTGCTCCTGGTGGTGGAAAAATATTTTACTTCCCGAATACTACAAAATACAACCTGGTCTCACATTGCTAAATGATGACAACATACACTTCTCCTAAATGATGATGTACAGAGACTGTTTCAGTTTTTACATTTTAGATAAAGCTGTATTGCTGCAGTCCGCAGCTGTTAGTTTCTGTTATAGAGTTCCTAATAAAAAAAACACATTTTGCTCATGCAACAAGACTGTTGCATCTGAACAATTTTGGATTTTTTTTTTTAAAAGCACCTCGATTTTTACCAAGTGCTGACCTTCTTTTTCTACAGTTTCTGGTATAGATGTATAGCCTGCAAAGAAGTATAGTGTGGATAATATATATAGTCCAACCTAGAATGTTATCAGAGACATCATTGACAGAGCAGCCAAAAAGAAGAAGAGCTCTTGTTCTTTTGACATGAGGTCAAATGAAGCAGCAGAATGGCCAGCAGGTGTTTTGTGATCGCTCTGGGATGATACCATGCAGAACAGGTATGTATTCAGCAACTATTTGCTTGTCAGTTCTTAACCCCGTGAGAAAAAATAAAACAGTCCTGGATAACTCCATTAAGGAACATTTAGACTGCAACACCATTGTGAAAATGCTTGTTTCAAGATTATCTTGCTATACAAACAGGCTATCACCTGATAGTCAAGCAAAACGCTTGTTCATTGGGTGAAATGTTCTTTTGTGCAGCACAAAAAATTAGCATTCTGGGCAGTGCATTTTCCTGGCAGGACTCGCACTGCTGAGAAGTATGGCAGCCTATAGCTCACTGAATGATCTAGTATAGAGTTAAGAAGTGTGCATCTTTTCTCACTGGTCTGGCTGTGTAAACAGGCATTTAAGTGACTGTCAATCATTCCAAATTCACCAATCAGCGATTTATCATGCCGCTGGTTGGTTCATGCAAGTGGACCTTTAGCACTGGTTTAGAACTGGTGCTCTATAAAAACTTTTTCCTTGCGCTGATGACTCCTGAACATCAACTATTTTCATGTGTAGGGATTTCAGTACATACGTAAGCACTAAGTTCATCAAAGTCAATGGTTTCAGTGCAAATATAAAGTAACTTTTATTGCATTTTCCCACATTTCAACTGAAATTGCTTTCTTTACCACAATATGAAACAGCATAAACAGTCTTTTCTTCAGACAAGGCAAAATAAACTATAATGGTCTCACCAGTCTGTGTCACAGGTAGGAGGTACTCAAATAGATTAAAACGGTTTCAGTCACAAAACACAATTTTTCAGCTCCTTCTGAGCTGTGTCAGCTGCTTTCCATTAGGCCAGTAAGGCCTAGACTAGAGTACGGAAGCAACCATTCCATTTTAGGCTCTCCGGTCATTCCTAAATCCCGGACCTGGAATCTGAAACAAACTACTCAGTAGTCTACTGTTACTGATACAGACTTCCCAGGATTTATATCACGACAAACAGCCTAGCGGTGATACATAAACACAGTCTAACACTTCACCTGATGTCTTCTCACACATGAAGACTATATTGTAATTTTAGAGTACCCATATTGGTATGACCTGATGAGCTAAGTACACTCAAAAGCAACGTATCAAGTTTTAATCAGTAATATACTGTATAAACCTTTTGTATATCATGATCGACAAGCTAAAATCAGAGCTGACAAAGTTTGGCTACAGCAGTAGACAGACAGAGAGCATACAAATGGTGTTTGTAGAGAAACTGGGGCCATGTATTATTCTTTCCAATGCTCCGTCAGTGTTTGCATTGCTGTTGTCATTGTAATGATTTCAGTATTGACTAATTTGCTTCCTATTTTATAAATATAAAACATATTGCAGAATTTCTTTAAAACGTATAACTCACATTCAATTCGGCATAAAACTCTCTCAATTTAATAAGCTGCTAAGGACATTTTAATTAGAACCTTTCATGTTTATTGTTAAAAAAATCAATTCTGCAACAGATGTTGTTAGCAACTGTCACATAGTTGTTCCTGGATTGGGTTACATTATTTTCCATTTAACACCTGTTAAAGTTTCCCTTTTTAAGCTTAAAATGGTTCACATGCCATGTAACTTAAATTATACCTGTGTGGCATTTTTAAGCTCAATATCGAAATGTACCAAGCAACCATCTGTGTGTTCTAGTACATTATATTTGTCTATGGTTTAACATGAGTGTCTGGCCAATTTCTGTTAACTACAAAATGATACTATCTTATGATTTATTTCCACAATGACTTGTAGTTCGCAATACTAATATTCTCTCATTGGCCTTAAAAATATGTTAAGTTAAAGGCTCAAAAAAAAAATTGCATACCAGTCTTTCTTAATTTGAGCATTAGTTGACATCCAAAAACAACTATGGACTAATGAAATAAATGAGGTTCATATGATGCAGTTGGATGGCATCACTATGATACAACATACAAGCAAATATGAATATATTGCAACATGTAAACAAAATATGTAAATGTTTTTCTCAGAGGTAAGTGAATCAATTCAAATTTCATGAAATTCGCAAATCACACAGTTTGCAATTTGATTTGCATAAATCACCCAAAGAAATGCCTGTCACCATTTTACACATTGCAAAAGATTGTATCACCAACTGAAGGTTCACACAACTTACAGTTGCACAGGCTTCTCGATAATGTGGTGGAGCTATTACATGACATGGTATAGCACAATCAGAGCACAAAAACATTGGACAAATACTCCAGACAGCAATGTGTTGTACAATTGTAAATGTACTGTCACACTTAGCGATGCACCAGCGATCCCGACCAGCGATATGACGCGGTCAGGATCGCTGGTGCATCGCTAAGTGGTCGCTAGTGAGCTGCCACACAGGCAGATCTCACCAGCGACATCGCAGGGGTTGGGGGTCGCTACTTACCTGTCAGACGAGGCGATCCTGGTGTCCTCCCGCCCGCGTCAACGCGTCGCTCGTCTCCACAGCAGGAAGCCCAGCAGGAAGCTGACGATGAGAAACGGTCCAGGACGTTCTCGCGCGATCAGCGATAACCAGCGGGGGAGCGGTCGGAGGTAAGTATCAGACATAGCGATATTGAAGTATGATTTATCAATGATATGGTGATACTGCTATTGGTTCTGCCCCGTAGTCACTTAAGCCATAGCACATGTGGACTAAGGAAGATATTTCACAATAACTTATTTCTGTCGAGTTACAGTATAGGAACCGTCAGTGTTTGTATTCTGATGATATGGGGCCAGAGGAGATGGAAGATATGATTCAAATGCCTTCTTGTATTGGTGGCATTGTCAGCCATTGTGGTAAGGGTACTGAAGATGATAGTGGTACTCTGAGCAAGGGCAAATCTACAGGTGGGAATCAGTTCAGGGAGCAGGGAACTCAGGACATTTCCCACACTGAGGCAACTGTCAGCCTAATCAGGGATAATGATGACAATGATGATGACCAGATCTGAGAACCTATGGAAGCCAAGATCATGTCATCAGAATAAGAAGGTGACGGTGTTAGCCATATAGCGCTGAGCCAACATTCAACCAAAAGATTTTCTATAGGCAGATTTATTTCTTTTTTTCCATTAAGTTTGGGAGTAGTTGATGCCAAGACAGCTGTTGTTGGAGTAGGCTCAAAAACACCTGAAAGCTCTTGTCATAGTTATTGTGTTGACAATTCCTATGGGCAAGCATCTTTGGTGTGGGAATTCATTTCTATGTTGTCTGAGGACCAATCTATTGCAATGTTTAGGCTCTGCAGTAGGAAAATAAGACAGAAATGTCCTTGATTAAATTGACTAGGAAGTATGTTTCTCTGTCAGTACATGTGTAGGGAAGTGGACTGACCTATGGACCTGTCTGCAGCAGGAAGGTAAATGCAAAATGTGCCGTAAACATGCTTGACGTGGACTGCTGTATATGGGGACAACTAGAGACAGTAGAAGATGGCAAAGTGCTGGGTTTAGCCACTAAGGGGAGACCAAGAACAGCAGGAGTAGGAGACGGTGCAATATTGAAGTTTGGCCACAAGATGGAAGCAGTGAGCAGTGAGGAAAGGGCTTAACAACAGAAGTGGAAGTCATAACATTGACCATATGGGTCTTTTTTTCAAGAAATGTTTTCACGGTTTTTGCTCTATGGCAGGATGCATTATCATCTTGAAAAATGATTTCATCATCCCCAAACATCCTTTCAATTGATGGGATAAGAAAAGTGTCCAAAATATCAACATAAACTTGTGCATTTATTGAAGATGTAATGACAGCCATCTCCCCAGTGTCTTAACCTGACATGCAGCCCCATATCATTAATGACTGTGGAAATTTGCATGTTCTCTTCAGGTAGTCATCTTTATAAATCTCATTGGAATGGCACCAAACAAAAGTTCCAGCATCATCACCTTGCCCAATGTAGATTCGCAATTCATCACTGAATATGACTTTCATCCAGTCATCCACAATCCACAATTGCTTTTCCTTAGCCAATTGTAACCTTGTTTTTTTCTGTTTAGGTGTTAATGATGGCTTTCAATTATCTTTTCTGTAAGTAAATCCCATTTCTTTTAGGTGGTTTATTACAGTCCGGTTACAGACGTTGACTTCAGTTTCCTCCCATTCGTTCCTCATTTGTTTTGTTGTGCATTTCCTGTTTTGGAGACATATTGCTTTAAGTTTCCGGTCTTGACGCTTTGATGTCTTCCTTGGCCTACCAGTATGTTTGCCTTTAGCAACCTTCCCATGTTGTTTGTATTTGGTCCAGATTTTAGACACAGCTGACTGTGAACAACCAACATCTTTTGCAACATTGAGTGATGATTTACCCACTTTTAAAAGTTTGATAATCCTCTCCTTTGTTTCAATTGACATCTCTAGTGTTGGAGCGATGATTCATGTCAGTCCACTTGGTGCACCAGCTCTCCAAGGTGTGCTCACTCCTTTTTAGATGCAGACTAATGAGCAGATCTAATTTTATGCAGGTGTTAGTATTGAGAATGAAAATTTATAGGGTGATTCCATAATTTTTTCCCTCAGAATTGAGTGATTCCATATTTTTTCCACTATGCTTGGTTTAAAAAAAGGAACCATTACTGTCTACCACATTTTTTGTTCTTGATTTCCTTTAGTGTTTCTTAAAGCCAGAAAGTTGCCCTTTGAATTGACTTTAGTTTTGTGCCATGTCTGTGATCTGCTTTTTTTCTACAAAATTAAACAACTGAATGAACATCCTCCAAGGCCAGTGATTCCATAATTTTCGCCAGGGGTTGTATAAATGCAAATCATCTTTATTAATCACATGAACAAGCTCGGATAGAGGAGGTTGAAAGGTTGGCAAACATACAGCCATGCAGTGCGGAAGGACAGTGAGACCAAACATATTGTTATGTGCCAGTCTAACACATAGCTATATTAGCCATCATAAAAGAATCTACTGTATAATGTCCACGCAGTATGTAATCTGCACAGAAGTATCAAAGCAATGATACAGAGTATATTAGATGGGAGTTTATAATAATTCTATAATACTAGATTCTATATAATCTAGATTCTATTCTATAATACTAGATTATTATCGGGAGGATGCGATAGCATCACACCTCTTGCCATGTTAACCCTCAACACACACACTCCTCTCACCTTTCACCATCTCCACTCACTCTTTCACTCCACATACGACCCCTTCTCTCACTCCGTCTCTCATACTCACGCCGTCATCGCCGCTGCTCCACAATCCCCGACATCTTCTTCCGCCGGCGCCATTTAGGATCCCGACGTCCTCCACGCCGGCGACATGTTCTTGCGGCGACGCCATCTTGACTATCGCGGGATTTCGCCGATCCAAAATGGCGTCGCCGCAAGAACATGTCGCCGGCGTGGAGGACGTCTGGATCCAGGATGGCGCCGACGGAAGAAGATGTCGGGGATCGTGGATCAGCGGCGATGACGGCGTGAGTATGAGAGACGGAGTGAGAGAAAGGGTCGTATATGGAGTGAAAGAGTGAGTGGACGTGAGTGGAGATGGTGAAAGGTGAGAGGAGTGTGTGTTGAGGAGGAGTGGTGTGTTGAGGGTTAACATGGAAAGAAGTGTGTGGTGACGTCACCGGTTACAACTGGACGGAAGTTGTTACAACCGGAAGCTGCTTAGGGCATTTATTATTATAGATGCCTTTAAACCAGGAATTCAACAGTATATTGTATATTGTATATTGAATAAGATCATTAGTAACCTAGCAGTAATGGCAGCAGAATCCCCTGTGGTCGACCCACCCACCTCTACGCACATTTCGGAATACTCCTTCCTCAGGGGGCATGCTTGTGTTAGGGATGACTAAAGCCATGATTTAAGTGCCTTTTATTTGTTATGTATATTTAAATTTGATTAATGTCCACCGTATAATTCTCTGTATGCTTTGCTATTATCGTATTTATGTAGGGTAAGCGTAGTTCCATAGTAGTCCCACTAGATGGGGATATAGATATGCTCAGAATGTAAATAGTTAATGTAGCAGCGGCTATCTGTGGTTCAGCCAGGGAGCATCTGGCATTTTAGTAAGTTGGGCTTAGTAGCCCTGACAGGGCAGGTAGCCCTATAACATTTAAGGACACGAGCCCAGCCATTCAGGGCCTGAGGGCCACAGATGACAGCAGTGCAAAACATTGCAGTACTGAGCACTACACTGCAGATGGTAGTGAGACAGTTGGCAGTAGTAATGCAACACAGATCGCTCATTATGAGGCAGCTTGCTACGTGTGCAGATGCCCTTTTGTCTGGGGTGAAACAGAAAGGGGAATTCCCAAGGATGGTGAAGCTGGACCGTGAGGATGCTGTGATGCTGACCGGGATGGGACAACCCGGGAATGTTCTGGAAGGTGACAGTGAGGAACTAGGGAAAGTGAAGAAGGCAAATTGTGTGTTACCTTATGTCAGTGCAGTAACTGAAGAGAAAAGACTGAGAATACAAAAGAGTAAAGTTTCTTGTTTAAAGTTGGAGTTGGACTGTGTCTTTGTTTTTGCCAAAAGAGTTGGAAAAAATGTGCAGCCAACTGGGGAAGGCCCTGAAGGTGAGAAGAATCGAGCAGCAGGTATGCTGACAGAGAAATGTCATGTCTATGTGAGGGAAGACCAGGGCGTGCCTGAGCCGTTTACCTCAGCAACGACTACCGCCCTGCAGTGTTGCTAATAGCAACAAATCGATTAAAAAATGGATAAAGGTGGTGAATTTGAAAAGATTAGTATATCTCTAGTTTTTCTGAAAATCATACCTTTGCTTCCACAGTACCCATAGGACCACTTGTTATCACAAGAACAGAACTCGAATATGTGTACAAGACTCTGCAGAACATCCATCTTCTTGAATGAAGCCAAGACAAAGCTCTACAATGTGTAAATCCTGAGTACCATAGCTCCTTCCTTGTGATAGCTGTGGGTGATCAGTGAGTTTATCTCTTATCCAAGAAATAGCAATAACAAACAATTTTGGGTTATAGCTGTATATCATTGATATGTAGATGCTAATATAGACATAACAAATCCATTCTCCAGTGTAACCCATTAGTGACGTCATCATTCAAAGATGTTTTATCTAGTCTCCTACTTTGGGATTTTTCATGATAATCTAAAGTAATCCACATCCAGTGTTTGGATACTCTGTGCATGCCCCTTTTTTCTCTATATCATATACAGTATGTCCTTTGATATTCTATCTTTTGTAGGGATTCTACTCGCTTAGGTGCTACGGGAGACAACCAGGAGGCACGTTCCTTTTAAAAGTTCACAGGGTTTATTGCTTCATAACCCATAAAGCAGCACATAACACAAGGAATAGCCAATAGTCCATGATTTCAGGCTCAGTCCTGGAGCCTCAGCAAAACACAGGAGGCTTATCCCTCCTCACATTCAGCCAGTATCCACAGGCCTCACCGGGTCAGCAGCCTCAGCACGTGGTCTTCAGGAAGGTAGCACACCTTCCTCCACATAGGCCTGCCGGGACCTTCCACATGGCTCAATCAGATCCATGTGCTCTCTCTCATGTTACCTACTCTGGTTACCTTATATGGTCCGTGGCCACACCCAGCGGGTCACATGGCTATGACCTCATCACAGGTCCTTGAAGCATTCATACACATATAGTTTATTATGACACTCTTAAACACTCCCCTGGGTGGGTTTGTAGGTAACTGGCCCGCCCATCTCCCTAGTTAACTAGAGACTTCTCCCTGACACATTAAAGCTGCACCTCAGCAGTATCACTGCTGATCAACACATAAGTCTCCACCTCAAAGCCACCCACTTTGAGATACATAATGGCCATTCAGTATTCTGCCATTCATCCTTTCTCCTGGGACCTCCACACAGCGCCCCCTAGCGGACACAGTGGTTACTACACCACACTTTGTTTAGTGCCTGTAAGTATGTTTTAGTGATAGCATTTTTTTCTAGTTATTAGCAGATGCAGTAATGTTTTCTGTGTTGTATTAGTCATTTTTTTTACCTCCTTGCAACATTCATTCATTATAACTGCATTTGTGGAGCCTGTTGTTTGTGTTGTGACATTGTTTTTTTTACAAATTGCTCTTTGAACTCTTATATATTTCCCTATGGGGACAGAGTTTATGGTATGTTAGGGATATGAGCTGTCTGCTGCCTGCCTTTCAGATAATGTTAACAGTGCATGATTTACAAACAATGGTAGTTTATAAAGAATTTTAATCAAGTGTACTGTATATATTCAGCATATACTGTATTTATATGCTATTTAACAAAAAAAACTGGAGTTGGTATGCATGCAAAATAGGACCATGTTCATACTGGCCGTTACACAGACAAAATCCAACACAGAAACAAAATGAACATAGACCCTGCTGTTAGTAAATAAATAAGAAAAATCACTAGGGCATATACTTTAAATAATGTAGGTTACTTAGTAAACACCATTTTTGATCAAAGAAAATGTAAAAGCCATTCCACCGGCATCAAAGTGAACAGCAATAGGGATGGTCCTAACTCTCTGAAGCAACATAAACTGATTAAGCATAAGTCTCTCAGAGGGGCTCAGACATGGGTCTGTAGGAATCTGTATGAATAAGGCTCTGTTCATGTCGGTTTGGGATCACCGTTTTAATGAATCTAGTAGAGAAAAAATGGATATTTAAAAAATAACAGTGCAAGCAGATGACAAAATAAAATCAATGTTTCCAGTTTTAGGAGGATCCATCACTGCTATTCAAAATCAGAAACTTTGGTTTCGTTTGGAATATATTTGCTGATGTCAGTGAGGCTGCACTGAGTCCCTGGCTGACCTGAAGTGAACTCGATAGCGTGGGAAAGTTTCTGAACTTTTTCCCATGCTGTCAGATCACCTCAGGTCAACCGGGGACTCCGTGCAGCTTCAGTGACATCAGCGGTAGTCAGTGAGGCTGTGCGGAGTCCCCGGCTGACCTAAAGTGAACTCAGGAGTGTGGGAAAAAGTTCAGAAACTTTCCCATGCTAATCAGTTCATCTCTGGTCAGTCGGGGCACCTGCGCAGAGATGAATTCATTCATTCTGCAGTGGTTTACAGCAGGGCCGGTAGCATTAGCACCGTCCCCGTTGTAAACTATTTAACCCCTTGTGATGGATTGCAGCTGGGGACCTGACTGAACGGCGGAGAGGTATGGATATTGTTGGGTTCTTATTTTATTTTTTTTACAGAACAAGGGCTTTTTTGGATTAGCAGAATAATAAATTTGGTCAAAAACTTTGTGTATTTATTTCATTAAAATAATTTTTAATTAATGTGTGTGTGTCTTTTTTTTAACCCTTTACTATTCTAGGGTTAATAAATGAAAGATGCCTTATTGACACCTCTCCATTATTAACCTGGCTTAATGTCACCTTTCAATAGCAAGGTGACATTAACCCATTATTATTAACCCATGAGCCACCTCTAAAAGCGATGGGAATAGAGAGGCTAAGTGCCAGAAAAGGCGCATCTTATAGATGCGACTTTTCTGGGGTGGCTGGGGGCAGATTTTTTTAGCCAGGGGGGGCAAAAACAATGGTCCCTCTCTAGGCTATTAATATCTGCCCTCACTTAATGGCTTTCCCTCTCTAGCGAGGAAAATTGCACGGGAGTCCATACAATTTTTTTACGCGATTATAGCCTTAAATTTAACTCCTAGAGCTCCAAATTTTTCCTAACACAAACTACTAAATTGATTAAACACTGATACGTATAAATAGTTTTGATGTGACATGGTTTACTATATGTAAACTATGTATCATATCATTTCGGGTTCAGGAATGATTTTACTGAACCCGTTAATTGTTTTAGCCACAATTATGCTATGCAGAACATATATATATATGTCTCAATAACATGTGTGTGTATAAATATATATATATATATATATTTATATATATATATATATATATATTCTATTTGTATATATCTATTCTTTCTTTGGTGTTTTAACCTGTCAGGAGCATGCTCAGTTAAAAAAAAATGGATCAGTCGCCGGCATCCATCATTTAACGGATGACGACGGATCCTGCGCCCATAGGCTTTCATTCTAGCAAACGACTAGATTTTTCGTCAGACAAAAAAAGTTGCTTGGTGAGTCGTGTCCGGCCGCCGGGCAAAAAATTCAGACAGATCCGGCGAACAACGGATGAAACGTAAGGCCATCTGTCGCAATCCGTTGCTAATACAAGTCAAAGAGAAAAAAATGGATCCAGCGCCATCAGTCGCCGGATCCGTTTTTTTCAAAAAATGACGTATTGTGACTGATGGCAAAAAACTGATGTATGAAAGGGGCATAAGAATTCACACACATCAGTAGGCATCAGTCACACAGGTCACCGGATTTTTGTGTCAAAACAATGTGACGTTTATTTCCACAGAACCATTAACACTAAATCCCTAGCTTTGTCCATGCACTAACTAAAGAAAACAAGCTACTTATACATGGCTAATGCATGGTTGAGATAGTCCCAGTTTGGTCAAACAAAACTGCTCTTGTCCATAACAGCAACTGATACTTTCAGCTTGTTGCAAACGGCCTGTACAGTCTCTTCTCAGAGAGAGATTATGGCATGTCTCTCCCTCCCAGCTCCAATACAATCCACTTTGGTCAGCTTCCTCCAGCTGACAGACTAAGGTGAACACCTAGCCTGGTTACATGCAAAGCTAGCCAGTTGCACCTAATCAAAAACAAAAACAGTAAAACTAGGATTTAACCCAGGCCTACCTGGCTTTCCTACTTACCCCCTTTTACCTGGGGGCACCATTTGCCAACACAGAGAGCCTATAGGGAATTAAATCAACTCAATCATGAGGTTCATGCTTGATAACACAAATGTGAACTAGTTACCCAAAGAACTTGCCCCTATTTTTGGTTACCAATTTTTGGAAGGCAGAAAATTTCTGTCCCCTTGACACCCACAATATTGGCTTCTGAATGGCCCAAAAAGCAAGGAGTTTCAAGCGAGTCCCTACCCTTCCAGGGTTTTAGTAGGTTACCATAATATATCGGAAAGGCCTTCCTTTTTGACCTCTGCCCCACATTGTGGGATCTCTGCCACTGAGTAAGGAACTTGCTCTTCACTGTGAGTACTAACACAAGTACCGGATCCACAGGCTTACATTGTCTCACTCGAGCCAACACATTAACCCTGGAACGCATACCTGGAGCCTTGCAGGCCTGCCAGGTTACTTGTTTTCTATTTTCTGTAAAAGTACTTTAGTTCAAATTTTGAAAATCTAGGTAATCCTCAGGTATATAGTTGTTAGTAATTTCCAGTTATTCATATATTTTTATGTTACAGACATTTCGGTATAACAACCTTTTTTTGGGACTACCCCATATTCACGCACCTGGGGCCTTTTAGGCCTGTACTAGGTTTACATGTGATACTCAGTCTTTTTGTCTGTATTGTTGCTGAGGAAGAACTTTTATGACTCTGCTATTGCTGGGAAGAGTGTGGGTTCTGCATGACAACATGGTCATGTGATCTTGGAAGGGAGGCTCCCTCACAAAGTCACGTGTCTCTGACCTCATCGCAGGTCTTTTTGTCCTAATTGCTGGAGAGACTTTGGAGGAAGAAGTCAGCTTTCTTTTGTCTGGAAATAGAAACTTTCTGAGCTCCAAAACCAGAGGCTTCTACTGCACTACAAGAAAGTGATCTGTTGGAGGTAAGAGGAGGGGGGCTGCACTTTACCTGCTTTATATTGCTTGGTGTGCTGGGACCCTAACAAAGAGTCTTATCACATACTGTTTACAGTGCACAAGCCTGATTGTAATCTTTTTTTTTTTTCTTTTTAGTTTACTGACATCTAAAATTACAATGGCACAGTCTACTTCCAGGGGATTGACTGACCATGAAATCGAGGTGATTGTTTTCAATAGTGATGAAGAAAGTGAAATTTCTTTGTCTGATGAAGAGTACATGCCACCAGCTAATGTATCAACTTATCGTCCAGCGATTCGTCAGATGATGAAGAAGTAGTGGATCCAGCAGAACGTTCAAATAGAACATCTAAAACGAATATTTTTTGGAACAGTACTGCTGCGGCTCCTGCACGCACCCCATCACATAACATTATTAGAGTTGCTCAAGGAGCTGTCGGAATTCCCCAATTCATGTCCAAAAGAGATGTTTTCTGTAAATTTGGTTCGGATGATATTGCAGATGAGGTAGTTTTGTGTACTAACGTAGAAGGAAAACGTATCGCGTCAGGAAGAAAAAAAACATGGAAAAATATAACTAAAGAGGAATTATATGCTTATATTGGCCTTACTCTTCTGGCAGGGTCGGCAAAATCATACGATGTTCCAATCAGAGAGTTATTTCAGAACCCATTTGCAGATCCACACTACAAAGCTACTATGTCCATCAATAGATTTGAGGGTATTCGGAGATGCCTTCGTTTTGATGAAAAGAGAACTCGCCCTGTGAGGTTGGCAACCGATAAATTAGCCCCTATTAGCTATATCTGGAATCTTTTTATCAAGAACTGCACAAAGCTTTACCATTCCAGTGATAATGTGACAGTGGACGAGCAATTTCTTGCCTTTAGGGGACGTTGCAAATTAATTCAGTATATGCCCAGTAAGCCAGCTAAGTATGGCATAAAAATTTTCTGGATGTGCGATTCAGCAAGCTATTTTGGGATGAATGGTCTGATTTACTGTGGCAAAGAAGCTGATGCTCCAGTCCAGAAAGACCTATGTTCCGACATAGTAAAAACACTTGCTCTACGGATTACGGATCCATTACGGATCACCTCCTGGCGGACCCCAGCGCTAGTGGGAATGCATCCTTACTTTGCAATTGTAAAATAAATTTTGAAAAGTATTTTTATTTGAGTTATTCTGTGTTATTTGCACACAGGCCTAAAAGGCCCCAGGTGCGTGAATATGGGGTAGTCCCAAAAAAAGGTTGTTATACCGAAATGCCTATAACATAAAAATATATGAACAAATGGAAATTACTAACAACTATATACCTGAGGAATACCTAGAGTTTCAAAATTCTAACTAAAGTAATTTTACAGAAAATAGAAAACAAGTAACCTGGCAGGCCTGCGAGGCCCCAGGTATGCGTCCGCCAGCCTTAGCTGGGGTCACCAGGAGGTCAGATCCATTACGGAATCCCGTCCTGGCGGACCCCAGCGCTAGTGAGAATGCATCCTTACTTTGCAATGAACTTTGAAAAGTATTTTTATTTGAGTTATTCCATGATAATTGTAAACAGGCCTAAAAGGCCCCAGGTGCGTGAATGTGTAGATTTCTATGGGTATGCGTTCTAGGGTTATACACCTTGAATTATTCCACTTGGACCTTGAGGCAGTGCTCTTTTATCTGTCTCTTCACTTTGGTTCCCACACAACTGGCCAATTTCGGAAAATGATTATTGGTTCTCAACTTCCGGCTAACACAATTTAACCCACTAACATTTTCCAGAGTACCTTTTAATGTCTCTGAGCTGGGAAGTCCAAAAGTTGTGTTTGGACTCCTCCAGATTAGAGACAGTGGCTTCAGGGGATGCTTCCTCATCCTCCTTTCTGTCGAGTACATTGAAAGTAAATTCACCATTTACCTCATATGACCTTGTTACCATAGCTGACATCTGGCGGCATACTGGACTACAGGGTGCTACAGATTTACCTCCTAAGTCCCAGGACAATGGAAAGTCCTGTCCGATAATAAAAGAATGGAATAAGTCTTTGAACACCCCCACTTTGTGGGACATAGAACCACAGTCTGTGTGCGTGTCGACCTCAGGAATGGGATAATTTTTGACATCTCCATGAATACACCTTACCACCACCTTTTTCCCATGGACTAACACATGCAGAAGTGTGGCCCTTACCAGATCCAAACTTCCTGAGTCCAGAAGACCCATCACTTGGACATCGTTCAAACACCTTGCATTCCTGAGGCCCCTTGTCTGGATGAGGAACAGCACAGCAGGCAGGGTAGGAATATAATCGACCTACAGAGCAGTACATTGGTTCTGACACCAGTGAACAATGGGATGATATATGCCTCGGGACCTGATACCTCCAACAGACAATGGTATGAGATGTACCCCTTGAACCTGGCTCTGACCCATCCTGAGTATTTGGATGCCCCTCAGGCATGGTCTTGGCCCACTAATTTAGGTTTCCAAGAAATGTAACCTCAGACTCCCTTGATTCCTCAGGGGTTTTCCATATCCAAATATCTTTCCACAAGGCTTACAAGGTCATCTGTATTCTCGGGATCTCTCTGGTCAATTCACCTTTCAATGGATTTAGGTAGAGGGTGGCTAAGTAAGTCCACCACGCTTTCCACCATCTGTGACAGAGAGCAGGTCTCAGGCTGCAGCCATTTTTGCACCAGATGTAACATGTCAAACATCTGGGACCGGGGAGAATCGTCCATGTGGTAAAGCTAGAGATGCACTCGTTGCATCCCAGACTGCCAGGGTTACACATAAAATAAATGTGTCATAATCCCTGCCTTCAGCTTGTGGTAGTGGGTCGCCCTCCCAGGGCCATGGGGTACTCGGTACCGGGCCGGTGTCAGGGGGATGTGTCACAGCAGCGGTGTCCCGGTCAGTGCCCCTGGGCGCCCAAGTATTGGGGGAATGTAGTTAATAGAATGGAATAGTTCGTGACGCCACCTGTGGTGTTCGGCAAGGGAGGTGTTAAGCCGACGCTGCAGACAGATCCTCTGGGAATGATGGTAGGATGCAGCAGTGATGGTATAGCCCTCCACAGGCAGGGCTGATGTCCCAGGGCAGTGTAGTTGTAATGGTTGTGGAAAGGCGCAGGCAGTGTAAAAGATGGTACCCAGATGTAGTGGTGCTGAATTGGTTGTCGTGAGAATGAATGGAGGACACCGAGGCTTGCAGTTCCAAAGCTTTACTCACAGTCTGCGGTACACAAGGGTGCCTGCCTCCGGGCCGTGTCCTCCAGGTCAGAAACTCAGTCAACCTCCAGGCCAGATGGAAAGCTCCTCTCCAACACTCCGCCAACATGTACCTTTCCTGAACGACTCCTCTATTGCGCCTTAAAGTGTGAAGATCTCCAGTACCGTGGTACTCTGGAGTTCCTCCTGTCAGATGTTCCTAACAATTCTACTCATATGGCAGACAGCTGTAGACTCTCTCGGGGACCCCTTTCTCCGGAGTCCTGGCTCACTATTTAATTGCTGTTGTGCCCCAAGTCTTAGTTGGGAGTAGTGCATTTACAGCCAACTACTCCACCGGTGTCTGCTGCAGAACCATAAGTGTCCATACAACCTCGGGGACCAGGCCCCGGCCTTGCGCTGAGAACCTATAGGCAGGGTTCCTCTTCCAACCCACGTCTCCTCTCTGTTCTCCTACTCCTTCGTTCCATACTGATCCTTCTCTCTCTTATGGAAGCTTAGGTTGCAGTTCTACGTCTTTCTCCTTCTGTTCCTTTCCCGTGCCAGCTGGCTCAGATCACTGAGGCAGCTGCAGCACTCCTTCCTCCATCCCTTCTTCCAGGGATCCCCACTCCTCCCGAGTGGCTTCCTTCCTCACTGACCTTCTGTCAGACTGAACCCTCAGACTGCCCTCTAATCCTACACTTTCCCACTCTTTTATATATCTCAACTCCACCCACCTCCCAGCACATCCAGTGTTCCATGCAGGGAACCACCAGAGGTGCTCTGCTACTCTCTAAGCACTGAGCCACAATGTGGTTGTGCAGAACTACCCTGTTGTGTGGGGTGCGAGTGTTGGAGTGTGGAAAGGAGTTCCCACCTTACCTGGATGGTGGGGCAATACACCTTAGGAGAAGGTGCAGTACCTCTGTGGCGACTGAGCCTCAGGGGCGCCACAGTATGCTTTGGCAACCTGCATGGCATGATTGTAGTCAGGTTTATTTGGTTCTCCAGTAAAGTATGAAGCAAGGACCTATTCCCATTGGTCTGCATTCAGTTTCTGTCTGCCACCCTCTCAGATACAGTCAGGAATTCTTTGATGTCATCCTCCAGAGTCATTTTCTGCAAGGTCTCTCATACTATTCGCCTCACATGGATACCTCAACTTTTGCTGGTAGGAAATTATGTCTCCCTGACTTAGACAGTTTCTGCCAAAACAGCCATCTGCTGTTGATGCGACTGCTGCATCATGAGTTTGTTGGCTACTTGTTGGGCCTGCTGTTGCCACTGCTTCTGCTGCCATGGCTATTGCTGCCACTGCTGGTTCAGGAGTTTTTTGTTTTCCTGTTGAACCGGCTGCTCTTTCCGCCACTGCTTCTGCATATTGACCTGGACTAGTTGCTTTACAAGCTCCTACATACCTTCAGATTGTGCTTGTAATGCTGTAGTTGCCTTTACCTTTAAACTTTAAACACCTGCGCTCTTTGGGACTTCTGGCTGCATCAAAAACACTAATTGTAGGGATTATCACTCAGCAGTAGGCAGCATTCACATAGGAATGGATTCCTGTGTCAAAACAATATGATGTTTATTTCCACAGGTTGCACAGCATTGAAAAACAAAACTATAGACACAGAATCTCTAGCCTTGTCCAGGCGCTAACTAAACAAAACAGCCTCTGGCAACTTTTTTCTGAGCTATTCTCAATTTGGTAGAAAAAAAAAACCTGCTAATGTCCATAGCAACAAGTGATACTTGCAGTTTCGTGCACAAGGCCTGTGCAGTCTCTGTGCAGGGCTTTAAATTGATCCAAAATTGAGACTCATATTTGATGACACAAGGATGAACTAGTAACTCCAAGAAGCTGGCCCTAGTTTTGGGAACCTATTTTTGGTACCGGACGTAAACTTTTTAATTCCAGTCACACCTGCAGCTCACACTCTCATTTAACAGCTTGGGAACTGTGTATGACTGACCAGCGTTAGTGATTTTATTGCCGATCAGAGGCAGTGTTTGCCGTGCTGTCATATGCCGATCCCAAACAGTAACACGGACTTCCTGGTGAAGCCAGTGTTCAGAGACTGTGCCCGAACAGTAGGTGTTTGGTACAGACTCCGAACTTTACTGTTCGGGTTCACCCACCTCTACTCCTAAGTAGAGATGAGCAAACATGTTCGGAAAACGTTTGTCAATCTCAAATTCGGCATTAAAGTAGCACTTTCAGATTAGTAACATAGTAACATAGTTATTAAGGTTGAAGGAAGACTTTGCGTCCATCTAGATCAACCCATATCCTATCCTAACTTGCCCTAACATGTTGATCCAGAGGAAGGCAAAAAAACCTCATGTGGCAAACAGTAAGCTTCACATTGGGGAAAAAAATTCCTTCCCGACTCCACATACGGCAATCAGACTAGCTCCCTGGATCAATGCAATATTAAGGAAACTAGTGTACAGTTGTGGCCAAAAGTATTGACACCCCTGCAATTCTGTCAGATAATACTCAGTTTCTCCCTGAAAATGATTGCAAACACAAATTCTTTGGTATTATTATCTTCATTTAATTTGTCTTAAATGAAAAAACACAAAAAGAATTGTCCTAAATCCAAATTGGATATAATTCCACACCAAACATAAAAACGAGGGTGGACAAAAGTATTGGCACTGTTCGAAAAATCATGCGATGCTTCTCTAATTTGTGTAATTAACAGCACCTGTAACTTACCCGTGGCACCTAACAAGTGTTGGCAATAGCTAAATCACACTTGCAGCTAGTTGACATGGATTAAAGTTGACTCAACCTCTGTCCTGTGTCCTTGTGTGTACCACATTGAGCATGGAGAAAAGAAAGAAGACCAAAGAACTGTCTGAGGACTTGAGAAACCAAATTGTGAGGAAGCATGAGCACTCTCAAGGCTATAAGTCCATCTCCAAATACCTGAATGTTCCTGTGTCTACCATGCGCAGTGTCATCAAGAAGTTTAAAGCCCATGGCACTGTGCTAACCTCCCTAGATGTGGACGGAAAAAAAAAATTGACAAGAGATTTCAACGCAAGATTGTGCGGATGTTGGATAAAGAACCTCGACTAACATCTAAACAAGTTCAAGCTACCCTGCAGTCCGAGGGTACAACAGTGTCAACCCATACTATCCGTCGGCGTCTGAATGAAAAGGGACTGTATGGTAGGAGACCAAGGAAGACCCCACTTCTTACCCTGAGACATAAAAAAGCCAGGCTGGAGTGTGCCAAAACTTACCTAAAAAAGCCTAAAACGATTTGGAAGAATGTTCTCTCGTCAGATGAGACAAAAGCAGAGCTTTTTGGGCAAAGGCATCAACATAGAGTTTACAGGAGAAAAAAAGAGGCATTCAAAGAAAAGAACACGGTCCCTACAGTCAAACATGGCGGAGGTTCCCTGATGTTTTGAGGTTGCTTTGCTGCCTCTGGCACTGGACTGCTTGACCGTGTGCATGGCATTATGAAGTCAGAAGACTACCAACAAATTTTGCAGCATAATGTAGGGCCCAGTGTGAGAAAGCTGGGTCTCCCTCATGGGTCTTCCAGCAGGACAATGACCCAAAACACACTTCAAAAAGCACTAGAAAATGG
This sequence comes from Dendrobates tinctorius, assembly GCF_039654945.1. Lineage (NCBI taxonomy): Eukaryota > Metazoa > Chordata > Amphibia > Anura > Dendrobatidae > Dendrobates > Dendrobates tinctorius. The sequence continues at coordinate 15,091,437 of NW_027361673.1, forward strand.
TTTGAGAGAAAGCACTGGAGACTTCTAAGGTGGCCAGCAATGAGTCCAGACTTGAATCCCTTAGAACACCTGTGGAGAGATCTAAAAATGGCAGTTTGGAGAAGGCACCCTTCAAATATCAGGAACCTGGAGCAGTTTGCCAAAGAAGAAGGGTCTAAAATTCCAGCAGAGCATTGTAAGAAACTCATTGATGGTTACCGGAAGCGGTTGGTCTCAGTTATTTTGGCTAAAGGTTGTGTAACCAAGTATTAGGCTGAGGGTGCCAATACTTTTGTCTGGCCCATTTTTGGAGTTTTGTGTGAAATGATCAATGTTTTGCTTTTTGCTTCATTCTTTTTTGTGTTTTTTCATTTAAGACAAATTAAATGAAGATAATAATACCAAAGAATTTGTGTTTGTCATCATTTTCAGGAAGAAACTGAGTATTATCAGACAGAATTGCAGGGGTGTCAATACTTTTGGCCACAACTGTATATACCCTGTAATATTATACTTTTCAAGAAAAGCATCCAGTCCCTTCTTAAATTTTATCAGGGAATCACTCATTACAACATCATATGGCAGAGAGTTGCATAGTCTCACTGCTCTTACAGTAAAGAATCAGTGTCTGTGAGTATGCTTAAACCTTCTTTCCTCCAGACATAGAGGATGCCCTTTGTCCCCGTCACAGGTCTAAGAGTAAAATCATCATAAGATCATTAGAAAGGTCTTTGTATTGTCCCTGCATATATTTATACATTGTAATAAGATCACCTCTAAGCCTTTGATTTTCTAAACTAAATAACCCCAAGTATAATAACCTGTCTTGGTATTGCAGATCCCCTAGTTCCCTAATAACCTTGGTCACTCTTCTCTGCACCCGCTCCAGTTCAGCTGTCTTTCTTGTACATCGGAGACCAGAACTGTACACAGTATTCTAAGTGTGGTCACACTAGTGACTTATGTTGAGGTAAAATTATCTTCTCCTCATGAGCATCTATGCCTCTTTTAATGCATCCCATTATTTTATTTGCCATTGCAGCAGCTGTCTGACACTGGCCACTAAATGTGAGTTTGTCGTCCACCCATACACCCAGGTCTTTTTCAGTGACAGTTTTGCCCAGTGTTTTACAATTAAGCACATAATTATACATCTTGTTCATTCTACCCAAGTGCATGACCTTGCATTTATTCCCATTAAAGCTCATTTGCCATTTATCAGCCCAAGCTTCTAGTTTATATAAATCCTCCTGTAATATAAAATTGTCCTCCTCTGTATTGATTGCCCTGCAGAGTTTAGTGTCATCTGCAAATATTGAAATTCTAGTCTCTATGCCCCCTACACGGTCATTAATAAATATGTTAAAAAGAAGCGGACCCAAAACTGACCCCTGTGGTACCCCACTGCTAACCGTGACCCAGTCCGAATGTGCTCCATTAATATCCACCCTTTGTTTCCTATCCCTGAGCCAGCTCTTAACCCACCTACACATATTTTCCCCAATCCCCATTGTTCTCATTTTATGCATCAACCTTTTGTGTGGCACCGTCTCAAAAGCTTTTGAAAAGTCCATGTACACCACGTCCACTGAATTCCCTTGGTCCAGTCCTGAACTTACCTCTTCATAAAAGCTTATCAGATTAGTCTGACCGGAACGGTCCCTTGTAAACCCATGTTGATATTGTGTCATTAGGTTATTCTTCTCCAGTATAGTATCTCTTAGAAAACCCTCCAGGATATTACCCACAGTTGAGGTTAAACTTACTGGCCTATAATTTCCAAGTTCAGTTTTTGTCCCCTTTTTGAATATTGGCACCAGATTTGCTATACGCCAGTCCTGTGGTACAGACCCTGTTATTATGGAATCTTTAAAGATTGAAAATAATGGTCTATCTATGACTGTGCTTAATTCCTGCAGTACTCGGGGGTGTATCCCATCCGGGCCCGGGGATTTGTCAATTTTAGTGATTTTTAGACGCCGCCGTACTTCCTGCTGGGTTAAGCAGGTGACATTTAATGGAGAATGTTTGTCCCTGATCATATTATCCGTCATGGGATTTTCTTGTGTAAATACTGTTGAAAAAAAGTCATTTAGCATATTGGCTTTTTCCTCATCCTCATCCACCATTTCACCCAGACTATTTTTAAGGGGGCCAACACTATCATTTTTTAGCTTCTTACTATTTATGTAGTTAAAGAATATTTTGGGATTATTTTTACTTTCTCTGGCAATGAGTCTCTCTGTCTCAATCTTTGCTGTCTTGATTTGCTTTTTACAGAATTTATTTAATTTTCTGTATTTATTTAATGTCTCATCACTACCTACTTGCTTTAATTCTCTAAATGCTTTATTTTTATCTCTTATTGCACCCCTTACAGCTCTATTTAGCCATAGTGGTTTCCTCTTATTTCTAGCATGTTTATTCCCATATGGTATATATTGTGCACAGGTCCTATTCAGGATGCTAATAAACGTCTCCCATTTTCTTTGTGTATTTTTATGTCTCAAGATATCGTCCCAGTTAATTGCACCAAGATCATCTCTCATCCTTTGGAAATTTGCCTTCCTGAAGTTTAGTGTCCTTGTAACCCCTCTACTACACATCTTATTAAAGGATACATGAAAACTTTTTAATTTGTGATCACTATTACCCAAGTGACCCTCAACCCTTACATTTGATATGCGGTCTGGCCGGTTGGTTAATATTAGGTCTAGCAGTGCCCCCTCTCTTGTTGGGTCCTGAACCAGTTGTGAAAGGTAATTAGTTTTCGCTTTCACAAGCATTTTTACTCAAAGTCAGCAAAAATCGGTCACAGATCGGTAAATCATCGTGTTTCCACGAAAGCTTTTGTTATTACTTTGGCTTGGATAGTGATGCTGTATGATGATCAACCATTCCCTGAAAAAAATTATGTCTGCCAGGGTACATTTTGCCACTGACACCTGAACGAGCAAACATGGGCTTTACATCTCGTTAACTGGGCACTGGGTGACTATGGTGACTGTGGAGGTAGTCAAGGGACTGCTCCAAAAGTGTTGGAATCCCAAGACTGGTGGGATAAACCTCTGTATCTAACAGTTCCTCCAATGCTTCTGCATCCTCTACCTCCTCTAGGACCTCCACCTGTGCCTTCAACCTCTCCCTTAATCAGACACATGTTCCCACAGTGCAGATAGAATCTTCCCCACCTCCGTACTGCACAGCCATGGCTCACTGCACTCAGACAGTGTTTAAATTAATATGTCTTGGAGATCACAGTCACACAGCACAAGAGTTGTAGACACTCCCTTCCCAGGCCAATGCAGACCTGGGTAGCCCACACATAGCCATTCGGTATCATATGTCCCATGAACACATGGGCTGCAGACTATGCAGTTGTTGCTCCTATTATGCCTATTTGGCCTGCAGTGTGGACGGTCAACCTTGCGATGGGCTGCAGTCGTGTACCGTGTCCATCAATAGGGTGATGGTTCGGGAATGTTGGATTAGGGAAGTCTGGTGAGCCTAATTAGTGCTACACTGCCCCATCAGTTAATCCCTAACAAATTTGTGGGCATCCACTGCATACATGGAGACGCCAAGGACTACCCTGTAGCCAAAGTGACCATGGTAACAAACTGTGGTACCAAATCTCATGAGGTTGGGGTGGTCACAAACTTGATACATCCTGTGATTCTGGGGTGGGATTTTTCTCTATTTTGGAACTTGTGAGAAAAGGGGGTTGCACAGTGTCCTGGTCAAAAGCCAGGCCCCTCTGGAAGAGGCTCTGACAAAATTAAAGATGGGGGAGGTTCCCCTATGTGTCCTTGCAGGAGAGGAAGATGAGACGGTGACAGAAGAGCCCAGCTTCCCTGACTTAGAGATGCCCGAAGAGAAGTTTGGGACTACTCAACTTCAAGACCATACATTAAAGGGATCATTTTATAATGTCACTGTATATAATGGGATTGCTCAAAATTTGGGGGCTGACATCAGGTTCCCTCATTTTACAGTCAATGGCGAGTTGATCTATCGGATGACCAAATTGGGGAAGAGATAGTAGACCAGCTGTTAGTTCCAGGTCCTTACCAGTGGAGGGTTTTAGACATGGCCCATTCAAATGTTTTGGGGGGACATCTATGGGTAGAGAAAATGCGAGAGAGACTATTATAGAGGTTCTATTGGCCAATGTGTTACCGAGAGATCCTAAGCTATTGTTAATCCTGTCCCATCTGTCAGATAACTACTTCTACTTCTCACTTCTGATGCCCCTTAGTCCCGTAGACCTGTAATAGAAATCCCTTTTGAAATGAACCTGGTAGGTCCCATAGTTAAATCTGCACGAGGCCATCAATACATTCTAGTGGTCATGGACTACGCAACCCAGTACCTAGAAGCTGTGCCACTGACGAACTCTTCGGCAAAGAGCATCGCCTGGGAGCTCGTCCATATCTTTGCCAGGACCGGTTTACCTAAGGAGATTTTGACAGACCAGGGCACCCCTTTTATAAGCAAAGAGATGCGGGAGCTGTGTAGAGTCCTCCAGATTGCCCAGTTGTGGACTTCAGTCTACCATCCGTAGACCGAAGACCTGTTGGGGCACTTCAATAAGACCTTGAAGGTCATGCTCAAGAGGGTCATTGAGAAGGACGGTCAAGACTGGGACAATCTGTTCCGGTTCCTGCTCTTTTCCATCAGAGAAGTCCCTCAAGCCTCCACTGGTTTCTCACCATTCGAGCTTCCGTACGGCCGACATCCACAAGGACTCCAGGACATCGCCAAAAAACCTGGGAGGCTGAGGTCACACCACACCAGAGTGTCATTAAGCATGTCGCCAACTGCAGGAGAAGATCATTCATGTAATGTTCATTGTAAAGGAACATTTTCTCCAAGAAGGCCTATCTTCTCCAAGGAGGCCAAGCAAGGGTATACACCGATCGGCAAGGTTAAGGCAATTCCATCCCTGGGACCGCATGCTATTACTTATCCCCACGGTGGAAAGCAAGTTCCTGGCCAATTGGCAAGGCCCGTATGAGGTGGTGGAAAAGCTTGGGAATGTGAATTACAAGGTACACCAGCCCGGTCGCAGGAAGCGGCACCAGGTATGCCATGTGAACTTGCTCAAACTATGGCAGGACCAAGATCCACAGGAAACTCCTTGCCTGGGGGCCCGTCCGAAGCTAAGGTGGAGGAGGTTGTTATTGCTGACACTCTTAATGCCGGCCCAGAAGCAGCAATGTCGAGAACTGCTACAGCTGTTCTCAGAGTTGCCAGGGTGCCCACAGGTCATTGAACACGATGTGCTAACAGAGCCGCATGTAAGGGTGAACCTCAAGCCCTATAGAATCCCTGAAGCATGGCGGGAGATAATCTCAAAGAGGTGAAGAGAATGCTGGAACTTGGCATGATAGAGAAGTCAAGAAGTGGATGGTCGAGTCCCATTGTCCTCGTGCCAAAGCCCAATGGGGAGTGGCGATTTTGGAAAGACTACCGCAGGCTCAATGAAATGTCCCGTTTTGATGCATATCCGATGCCCCACATGGATTTACTCATTGAGCGACTGGGGTCCGCAAGGTACATCACAACCCTTGACCTGACAAAGGGGTACTGGGAGATCCCCATGTCCCAAAGCGCCAAGGAGAAGATGGCCTTCTCGACACTGAATGGGTGTTTCCAGTACACCAGAATGCCCTTCGGACTGCAGAGGGCCCCAGCTACCTTCCATGGGGCGATGGATCGAATCTTATCTCTACACAAGAAGTATGCCACAGCCTAGTTGGATGACATTGACTTTTTCAGCCCTGACTGGAATTTGCACCTGCCAAAGGTACAGGAGATCCTTAATGCATTGAGGAAAGCAGGATTCACCATAAATCCCAAGAAGTGTGCCATAGGGAAGGAAGAGGCCGGGTACTTAGGCTACATCATTGGGAGAGGCGAGATCAAGCCCCAGTTAAATAAACTAGAAGCCATTCAAAGTGGCCGCAACCACTCTCCAGAAAACAATTGAGGGTGTTTCTTGGGATTGTGGGGTATTACCGGCGTTTAATCCCAAACTTTGCCATAATTGCAGCACCAATTACAGATCTCCTTGTGGGCACCAAGTCAAAAAATGTGAAATGGACTACTGACACAGAGATGGCATTTCAAGAGCTGAAGCTGGCTCTTTACAAGCATCCAGTTTTGGTCGCATCCTACTTTAGTAAAGAATTCATGGTCCAGACTGATACTTCAGAAGTTAGGTTGGGAGCCGTGCTGTCACAGGAAATCAATGAATAAGATCATCCCATTCTGTATCTGAGCGGGAAACTCTCATCTTGCGAGAATAACTATGCAATATTTGAGAAAGAATGCTTAGCCATAAAGTGGGCCTTCTACACACTGAAATACTACCTGCTAGGCTGTAGGTTTAAGTTAGTGTCAGACTATGCTCCTCTGAGGTGGTTGAGAGAGAAAGGTAAGAACGCCAGGTTGACAAGGTGATTATTAGCCCTTCAAGACTTCACTTTCCACGTAGAGCATAGGCCAGGGAAGTAACATGGCAACGCCGATGCTGTCTCCCAAATTGCATTTAGTGTCTAAAGTGCCAAAACCCCCAGCTTTGGGCAGAGGGGGGCAATATGTGACAGGGTCACTGGCACTTTGTAGAAGGGGAGATACAGTGGGTACGGAAAGTATTCAGACCCCTTTAAATTTTTAATTCTTTGCTTCATTGCAGCCATTTGGTAAATTCAAAAAAGTTTTTTTCTCATTAATGTACACTCTGTACCCCATCATGACTGAAAAAACAGAAATGTAGAAATTTTTGCAAATGTATTAAAAAAGAAAAACTGAAAAAACGCATGGTCATAAGTATTCAGACCCTTTGCTCAGACACTCATTTAAGTCACATGCTACCCATTTCCTTGTGATCATCCTTGAGCTGCTTCTACTCCTTTGTTGGACTCCAGCTTGCAGCCCAAGAGAGACATGTTTGTCCATTATTGGAGGCTTTTAGCCCAAAAGTGGCATGTACAGTAGGATAGGGATGGGTTATGATAGGACCTGTCAGAGAAGTATCACCTTGCCGTGGTTGACGGGCATACATGTATTGACCAATTTATACAATAAGAAACTTTGCTTTTTTTGTAAGTACATCTTGCTGAAGGACAATGAAGTTGGAAGTTATTATTTCCATTCACACTATATGCCTTGGCATTCACAGAGCGCTGCTGTGCTTTTTTATACATAATTTGCTGTCACTACATCTTGCACCTATTCACACTTAGGAGGTGCTGGTCAGGTTTTTTGTATAGCTGATTTGGAGGGTGTGACTCCCTCTGCTCTGACACTGCACTCCTCCCATTGACCTGTAGGTGTTCTCAACCAATTCTACTTGCCCATTCAAATTGTAGGCCTGCAGCCCAACAGAGACATGTTTGTCCATTATTGTAGGCTTTTTAGCCCGAAAGTGGTATGTACAGTAGGATAGGGAAGGGTTATGATAGGACTCGTCAGAGAAGTGTCACCTTGCCATGGATGATGGGCTCACATGAATTGGCCAATTTATGCGCTAAGAACCTTTGCTTTTTTTGTAAGTACATCTTGCTGAGGGACAATGCAGTTGGAAGTTGTTGTTTCCATTGACACTATATGTCTTGGCAGTCACAGAGCGCTGCTGTGCTTTTTTATACACATCTATCTATATATCTACAGTATCGATATATCTATCTATATATCTACAGTATCTTTCAATCTCTCTATCTATCTATCTATCTATCTATCTATCTATCTATCTATCTCTTTATCTATCTAGCTATTTATCTGTCATAATGTGACTACAAATGCTAAAATAACCTCTTTGATTCATACAACAGTAAGATGACCTTACCTATCTAAACATTACCTTTTGGTCAGTACACAAATGTATACCTTTTAAAAATGATATTTTAGCATACAGAGACATTTCATACAATCTTAATGAAACTGAATTTTTCACTAGCTTCCTTTACATTACTTGATAAAAGACTTTCAAATAAGTTAGCCAAAAAATTAAATTCATTAACATACACTAGTGCACTGTACATAAAAGCATGCATTACTGAGATTGAGATCTTACTTCTCTGGCAGTAAATTGAGATTCTATTTTCATTTACATCAATCGTACAGCCTGCAAATGCCTTTCTCTTTGATTTTTTTTTAAACTAAGATAACAGATAATTTGGAAGTATTCAAAATCTTGTTAGATAGATATTAGTCTTCCATTTAATGTGCTGTGCACCAATGAAATGAGCAATAAAATGTTTTTTAGTATTATCAGTTTTGTCCTTTTTGCTCTGTGCAATTCAGTAAATGCACTTTTCAGGTTTTTATTCTTGTTAAACAGAAAGACCATTCAATTCAATAACTGTTAAATACTGTAATTATAGTATGAGTCAGATCCCAAGCTGAGCACAGTAATATGCAGTGTATACTGCGTCAAGCTGTGGTAATATAAGTGTAAGGTTGTATGAGAGACTTGCAATTGCATAACATATATGAATGAGGAATGCTGAGAACATAATGGTATCTAAAAGATTACATAAGACGTATGCAAGCAAATGAAACGTGCCATAATACTTGATGTAACTTGTTACACTGTACTTGGACATTTTGCAGTTTTTTTCAACCTTAAGGTTATGTTTACACGTTGCATTTTTGTTCAGTTTTTTGCTGCATTTTTTAGGCAAATTAGCAAAAGCTATGAGATTTTAGAAGTCTCATGCGCACACATTTTTTTTTTTCCTGACTGAATTGGAAAACTGATTAACACACTTTTCCTGATAACCATTAGTGCATATCACTTGTAGACACTAACAAATCACCACAACCCACAACCCAGAGACCTGTTTCTAAGAGTGGGAAGAGACATATGCTAAGATATGTTGAAAAATATATTATTTTGATTGAAAATATATTAAAAATACCATAAAAGGCAGGGAAAAACCTGAGCTACAATATGTGGAACAATACATCTATAGCAGTATGAGTGGCTGAAAATACCTGCACTCGGAAGCGGAATGAGTGGCTGCATGTATCTCTATACAGCCGCACACTCCGGTCCCGAGTGCCGGCGGCAGTACTGGGCATTGATACGAGAGATTCGTGCGAGTTTCTCACATTACACACGCAAGTGTGACCCCTGCTTAACTAGGTACTTGTTTGGTCCCTCTCTATACAGCAAGAATTATCCAATATTCCCTTAAAGATTTGTGCTGACCTGCCCCTTTTTTAGATCGCTTGTCCTTGATCCGCTATTCCTCCAACTCATTATACTATTGTCCAGAAGGGTGTGCAAGAATAAAAAAAACTATACACAACAATGCTGTATACAACGCAAGCGATCAGATGTCCCCTAAGGAGAGTAATCAGAATAGTGAAAAGTAAAAAAGAATGTTTTAAAAATAAGAAACAAATTTAAAAAAAAGTTTTAATCACCCTTCTTTTCCCTCATTAAAAATAAAGATAATGAAAAAAATACTCATATGTGGTATCAACACTTTCAGAAAAGTGCAGTCTATCAAAATATAGTAATAATTAACCATATCAGTAAACACCGTAACGAAAATAAAATTTAATAATAATAATAATAATAATAATAATATAATAATAATCTTTATTTATATAGCGCCAACATATTCCGCAGCGCTTTACAGTTTAACAGTTTCAAAACACAAGTCATAAGTAACAACATTAACAATACAATAATTAAAGCAAAATAAGACGAAATAAGACGACCCTGCTCGTGAGAGCTTACAATCTGCAATGAAGTGAGGGAGATACAAAGTACAGGTGTGTATTTACAATTATGTATTTACAATGAAGGTCCAGCCATCTTGAGGGAGTGAAGGATGGATGGAGATAGTGAATGGGCTACACACGTACACTTACACATAGAATGACTTTGATTAGTGAACGTGATAGGCTGCTCTGAACAAATGTGTTTTGAGGGAGCACCTAAACTATGCAAATTGTGATTAGTCCTAATTTCTTGGGGTATAGCATTCCAGAGGATAGGAGCAGCACGGGAGAAGTCTTGGAGTCAGGAGTGGGAGGTACGGATTGGTGCAGAGGTTAGTTGAAAGTTGTTTGCAGAGCGCAGTGATCGGCTAGGCCGATAGACAGAAATGAGGGAGGAAATGTAGGGGGGTGCCGCACTCTGGAGAGCTTTGTGGGTGAGAACAAGTACTTAGAATTGGATCCTATAATGAATGGGCAGCCAATGTAAGGACTGGCGAATAGCGGACGTGTCCGAGTACCGATTAGCCAGATAGATGACCCTGGCTGCTGCATTAAGTATGGACTGGAGAGGGGATAGTCGAGTGACGGGGAAGCCAATTAAAAGAGCGTTGCAGTAATCCAGGCGGGAGTGGATCAATGCTACAGTGAGGGTTTTTGCTGTTTCCATGGTGAGAAAAGGGCGGATTCTAGAGATGCTCTTTAGGTGTAAGCGGCAAGAGATTGTATATGGGATGTGAAGGAGAGATTGGTGTCAAACATAACACTCAGACAGCGCGCCTGCTGCTGGGGTGTTATTATGGTACCACCCACGGAGAGGGAAATGTCAGATTTAGGGAGGTTAGTAGATGATGAGAGCAGAAGAAGTTCAGTTTTGGAGAGGTTGAGTTTCAGATAGAGAGAGGACATGATATTGGAGACTGCGGACAGACAGTCACTGGCATTCTGTAGTTCAGCAGGGGTAAGGTCGGGGGAAGACGTATATAGTTGTGTGTCATCAGCATAAAGATGGTACTGAAAGCCAAATCTGCTGATGGTCTGTCCAATTGGGGCCGTGTAGAGAGAGAAAAGAAGGGGGCCAAGGACTGAGCCCTGAGGTACCCCGACAGCAAGAGGAAGAGGAGATGACGTGGAGCCAGAGAACAAAACACTGAAGGAGCGGTCAGAGAGATAGTGTCAGAGACACCGCACTGAACTTGCTCACTGAGCCAGTGCGCGTGTCCTGAGTAAAGCGAACAGTGCTCAAAGCTACCTGTGGAGCGGGCAGCAACCAAGTAGATGTGTACTTCACACCCGCAGGACCTGAAGCACGTGACTGCTAGAGGCGTGGCCTAAACTCCACAGAGCTAGGAGCTGCAAGACAATTCCTAGCAGAGTAACTGCGAGACAAAGTTACCAAGGGGCATAGACAGTGAGAATAGTCAGGACGTAGCCAATGAGTCACACACAGAGATAGCTGCAAGGTACAAGAGGGGCGAGCAGAGAGTAGTCAGGTCACAGGCAATGAGTCATACACAGATAGTTGCAAGGTACAAGAGGGGCGAGCAGAGAGTAGTCAAGTCACAGGCAATGAGTCATACACAGATAATAACGCAGTACTAAATCAACAGGCAAACTCACAACGGGAAACAGAATCGGGTCAGAACCATATAAACAAGCTATAGCAACAAACAGGCACACGGGGGTCAGTACACTCGGCCAAAGGCAAAAGTATAACTGGCAGGGATTGAAGCTACCCAGGGGTTTATGAAGCTCTCCCAGAACCAGAAAGAGGCCACAATCATTAACCCCAAGTGTGCAGGTCAAAACCTGCACAGAGCTCCAGACATTAACCCCCAGTGTGCAGCTCAAAAACCTGCACTGGGATCATGACAGTACCCCCCTCTCAACGGGGGGCCTCTGGACCCCCAGGCTTCCCCAGGTACTTGGCATGGAACGCCTGAACCAGGCGATCTGCATGTACCGAGCGAGCAGGGACCCATGAGCGCTCTTCTGGTCCATATCCCTTCCAGTGGACCAGGTACTGCAAAGAGCGGCGCACCCGCCGAGAGTCCACAATATGTCCGACCTCATACTCCAATTGACCCTCCACCAGCACTGGAGGAACAACAGTCTCAGAGTTCTCTTTGACAGATCCTGCTGGTTTCAACAGAGACTTATGGAACACATTAGATATTTTTAAGGAGGCGGGGAGACGCAACCTATATGCCACAGGGTTGACTATCTCCATAATCTCGTACGGACCAATGAACTTTGGTCCCAACTTAACTGATGGTACCTTTAAGTTGATGTTATGCATGGAGAGCCAAACCTTCTCTCCCACCTGAAACATGTCTCCCGAGGCTCTCTTTTTGTCCGCAAAATATTTGTATCTCCCCTGGGCTCGAGAGATATTACGCCGGACTTCAGCCCAGAGGTTTTTTAACCGTTGAACGGACCCCTCTGCTCCTGGACAACCGGAATCCACCCGAGAAAACTCCCCAAAATGCGGATTAAAGCCATAGTTAATCAGGAATGGGGACATGTTGGTGGACTGACTCACCCGGTTGTTAAAAGCGAATTCAGCCAACGGTAATGCATCACACCAATCCTCCTGTCTGGCGGAGGTCAGACACCTGAGAATTTGTTCCAGGGATTGATTGGTGCGTTCTGTCTGACCATTACTCTCCGGGTGATATGCCGACGAGAAGGAGAGTGAGATGCTCAATTTCATACAGAACGCCCTCCAAAATTTGGCCACAAACTGCACACCTCTGTCAAACACAACATTCAGGGGTACCCCATGCAATCGGACCACATGCTGCACAAACAATCTTGACAACGTTTCTGCTGAAGGTAATGCTGCCAAGGGAATGAAATGGGCCTGTTTAGAAAACCTATCCACCACCACCCAGATCACGGTATTGCCCCTGGAAGGTGGAAGGCCGGTAATAAAATCCATGGAAAGATGAGTCCATGGCCTATCAGGAACCGGTAAAGGTATGAGTTCCCCAGCCGGTCGGTTATGCGAGCTTTTGGAACGGGCACATATGTCACAAGCAGAAACAAATTCCTTGACATCGGACCTTAATGAAGGCCACCAAAAACCCCTGGCTACTGCCTCTCTAGTGGCCGTGATACCTGGATGAGCACTCAGCCTAGAATCATGAAACTCCTGCAGAAGTCTAGGCCGCAATGAACCTGGAACAAACAGTTTATCGCTTGGCCTGGTTGCCGGAGCTAGGGCTTGAGCCCTTAGGATTTCTTGTTCCAAATCAGTTGAGACCCCCGCCACTACCACCCCTGGGGGAAGAATGGAGGACGGCGGCTCAGGGGGAGACACTGGATCAAAACTTCTGGACAGGGCATCCGCTTTAACATTTTTGGACCCCGGTCGAAAAGTAATTGAGAACTGAAATCGTGAAAAAAAAAGTGACCAACGGGCCTGTCTAGGAGTAAGCCTCTTAGCAGATTCAAGGTATGCCAAATTTTTGTGATCCGTGACAACCGTGATAGGGTGAGCCGCCCCTTCCAAAAAGTGCCTCCATTCCTCAAACGCCAGCTTGACCGCAAGAAGTTCTCTATTGCCTACATCATAGTTTTTCTCAGCTGAAGAGAACTTCTTGGAGAAGAAGGCACAGGGTTTGAGATTGGTAAGGGTGGCCGGACCCTGGGACAGCACAGCCCCCACCCCCACTTCAGAAGCATCCACCTCCACAATGAGTGGTTTGGACGGGTCAGGTTGCACCAACACCGGGGCAGACATAAAACATTTCTTAATCGCTGAGAAGGATTCCTTAGCGAGTACAGACCAATTTTTTACATCAGCTCCCTTCTGGGTAAGATCCGTGAGTGGTTTCACCACTTGTGAGAAACCTTTAATGAATCTCCGGTAATAGTTCGCAAATCCTAAGAAGCGCTGGAGCCCCTTGAGATCTCGAGGCTGAACCCAGTCAGCGATCGCCAGCACCTTCTTTGGATCCATACGAAACCCCTCACAGGACACAATCAACCCCAAAAAAGACAGCTCCTGTACAAAAAACGAACATTTTTCCAATTTGGCGAACAATTGGTTCTCCCTGAGTCTCTGGAGAACTGTCTTTAGATGTTGCAAGTGAGATTGACTGTCCGGGGAATACACCAAAATATCATCCAAATAAATAATAACAAAACGGCCTATCAGATCAGAAAACACAACATTGATGAAATTTTGGAAAATAGCAGGTGCATTAGTTAACCCAAATGGCATTACCAGGTTCTCAAAGAGTCCTTCTGATGTGAGGAATGCCGTTTTCCACTCGTACCCTTCCCGAACCCTTATCAGATTGTAGGCCCCCCGCAGATCCAACTTGGAGAACCATTGGGCCCCAGCTAACTGATTACATAAGTCTGGGATGAGGGGAAGCGGGTAAGAGTTCCTAACCGTTATCTTGTTCAGTTCCCGAAAGTCGAGGCACGGCCGCAAACCACCATCTTTTTTCTTCACAAAGAAGAACCCTGCTGCCACAGGTGACACAGAAGGCCTGATATGCCCTTTGCGGAGACTCTCAGCTATGTACTCCTTCATGGTTTGGCGCTCAGGCCCAGACAAATTGAACAATCGAGCCTTAGGTAACTTGGCTCCGGGTACTAAATCAATGGCACAATCATAGGGTCTATGTGGTGGCAGCGCCTCAGCCTCACTTTCGGAAAAAACGTCTTCGAAATCTTTCAGGTACTCCGGAATACCTTCCAGATCGACAGACGACACAGACACGGATTTAACAGCGTTAACAAGATGTCCCCGGTTACCACATTTATTATTGCATCCCCATTGAGTGATTTCCCCTGTAACCCAATCAATGGTAGGATTATGGCGTTGAAGCCAAGGCATCCCCAGTACCAGTCCTGCAGGCAAGTTATCTAGCACCAGACAACTTAGTTTCTCCACATGAGTGGAACCCACTTTTAGAGAAAAAAGTTCAGACCTGCAACAGATAACATCTTGGGTAAGAGGAGATGAGTCAATTGCCACAAGTTTAACAGGATCATGAAGCCTGACTGTCCCTATCTTATTAAGAGTCATAACCTTGGTATCAATCAGGTTCACAGCCAAACCGCAGTCAATAAAAGCAGTAGTCTGAACAGGACCATAACCAAGTTCCAGTTCCACCTGCAGCACCATCTTTGCACATGAGGAAAATTGTACCTGAAGGTCTGGGTAGCCTCCTCGATTACTACCCAGACCTAGTCATTTCCCGCCATCTTGGAGGATGACGGACAGGAGGGGCAGTCCTTCTTCCAATGTCCAGATTTCCCACAATAGAAGCACAACTGCTTTTCCCGGCGGCGTCTTCTTTCCTTTCCCTCACAGGTGACAGCGCTCACCTCCATAGCCATAGGAAGAGTCTGGGTCTCATCTCCACTGAAAAATAAGGGCGATTCCCGTTGCATAATGCCTTTAGCCCGCAGCCTGCGATCCATGCGAACCGCTTGGACCATGGCATCCTCCAGGGAGTCAGGCGGAGGATGGAGTGCCAAAGCATCCTTCAGACGTTCACACAGGCCTCTGTGGAACAGCCCCCGAAGGGAAGCATCACTCCAGGAAATCTCCGCTGCCCAACGTCTGAATTCAGTACAGAACCATTCGGCCGAGTGCTCCCCCTGACAGACACTCATTACTTTGTCCTCAGCCAACCGCACTCTATCAGGCTCATCATAAATAAGCCCTAAGGCTTCAAAAAATGCATCCACAGACATTCTCTCAGGGGCAGAAGAGGAAAGTGAGAATGCCCAGGCTTGTGGGGACCCCCTAAGCAGGGACATCACCACCCCCACCCTCTGTTTCTCATCCCCAGAGGAGCGGGTCTCAAAGAAAAAAAAGCTTACAGCCCTCCTTAAATGCCCTGAAATCATCCTTGTTACCAGAAAACATATCTGGCAATTTAACCGGGGATTCAGGTGGGACTAAAATGACATCTCTATTCCCCACCTGCTGGAAGCCTGCGGAAAGTACCCCCTGAACTGAGTCCTCAACCCGTCGTTGGGACTGGGCCAGAGCTTGGTGTTCCAAACTAAGCCTCTGCAGCGACTGAGTCAAGCATTTCACCTGCTCAGATAAAGCACACATTGGGTCCATGCTGCAGAAGTGAGGAGAGAAAAAAAAAAAATTGTAGGCCAGTTATAATGTCAGAGACACCGCACTGAACTTGCTCACTGAGCCAGTGCGCGTGTCCTGAGTAAAGCGAACAGTGCTCAAAGCTACCTGTGGAGCGGGCAGCAACCAAGTAGATGTGTACTTCACACCCGCAGGACCTGAAGCACGTGACTGCTAGAGGCGTGGCCTAAACTCCACAGAGCTAGGAGCTGCAAGACAATTCCTAGCAGAGTAACTGCGAGACAAAGTTACCAAGGGGCATAGACAGTGAGAATAGTCAGGACATAGCCAATGAGTCACACACAGAGATAGCTGCAAGGTACAAGAGGGGCGAGCAGAGAGTAGTCAGGTCACAGGCAATGAGTCATACACAGATAGTTGCAAGGTACAAGAGGGGCGAGCAGAGAGTAGTCAAGTCACAGGCAATGAGTCATACACAGATAATAACGCAGTACTAAATCAACAGGCAAACTCACAACGGGAAACAGAATCGGGTCAGAACCATATAAACAAGCTATAGCAACAAACAGGCACACGGGGGTCAGTACACTCGGCCAAAGGCAAAAGTATAACTGGCAGGGATTGAAGCTACCCAGGGGTTTATGAAGCTCTCCCAGAACCAGAAAGAGGCCACAATCATTAACCCCAAGTGTGCAGGTCAAAACCTGAACAGAGCTCCAGACATTAACCCCCAGTGTGCAGCTCAAAAACCTGCACTGGGATCATGACAGATAGGAAGAGAACCAGGAGAGAGCAGTGTCCTTAATGCCTAGTGACTGGAGCCTAGAATATAGGAGATGGTGGTCAACAGTATTGAAAGCTGCAGATAGGTCAAGAAGAATGAGCAGAGAGTGGTCACCGTTACATTTTGCTGTCAGAAGGTCATTGGTCACTTTGATGAGTGCAGTTTCAGTCGAATGTAGGGGGCGGAAGCCGGACTGTGAAGGGTCTAGAAGTGAGTGAGTGGAGAGGTAACGGGTAAGGCGGGAGTAAACTAGGCGTTCCGAAAGTTTTGAGATGAAGGGGAGATTGGAGACTGGTCTGTAGTTGTTTGTGCAGGATGGGTCGAGAGCGGGTTTCTTTAGTAATGGAGTAACAATGACATGTTTGAAGGAGGATGGGAAGATGCCCGAGGAGAGGGAGAGATTAAGGATTGTAGTTAGGTGGGTTGTGACGACTGGAGAGAGAGACTGGAGGAGATGTGAGGGAATGGGGTCGGTAGTGCATGCAGTCGGGCGAGAAGAAGAGAGGAGTGTTATGAATGAGTCACGGGAGGAGGAAAAAACAAAAATGCAAGCTAAGTCCAGAAAACCGGAGAGGTTGGTAGCTAGCGGATTGCAGACCCCTGATCCTATTCACAACAACTAACAGTAGCCATGGAGCATTCCTACGGTGGTCCTAGACGCCTCTTCACAGCCGGAGAACTAAATAAGCCTAAAGAAAGAAAGGGGAAATCTAAACTGCCCCAGAGCAGACCCCAAAGCAATAGACAGGCCCCAACATGTATTGTCGGTGAAAACAGATGAAAACACAAACACAGACAGAAAGACAGGCAGAGCAAACAATGGGGCCCAACTAACTAGATAGGAAAGGACAGAAAAGATGCTGGCTGCAATCCGCAAAAACCCTACCAAAAATGTCCCAACACGTCTGATAGGAAAAACGGCCCTGAAGTCACTAGACTTCAAAATCCCTATATCAGCACTCCGATATATTCTGAAGACAGAGCAAAAGAGATTTAACCAATCAGGGACAAAAATGGAAATTCAGCAGAGCCCCAGCCGGGGCTGGCAGAACACAAAAATAAACAAATCAGACAAAATCTCACGGAACAATAACAGAGCAAAACTTAGCTTTAGAAGACAGGAACTGAACTGGAGGCCAGAGCTCAGAGCAGAGAAATCACCAGCAACCCTACAGGGCGTCGGCTGCCTTATATCCACTCAGAGATTCCGGATGTCCAATCGCAATCCACCTGTTCAGGTGACAGGTTTCTCCCATCCAAATCAGTTTCACCACCTCCTTTCACCAGCAGAGGGAGTTCATTGGACATCAAAGGTGAACGAGAAAATAAGCTCACAACAGAGGAGTCTGGAGACTTCTTCAGTGATGGGATCAAATGTGGAAAGTGAGCCAGGGGAGATGCAGGAAGGGATGGGATTCACAGCACTTGGTGGTTGGGAGCAGATTTCCTGACGGATATTATCTATTTTTTCTGTAAAGTGGGAGGCCAGGTCATCAGCACAAATGTCTGTGATAGGGGCTTGTGCTTTCGGCCTGAGGAGGGAGTGAAAAGTGTCAAAAACTTTCTTGGGGTTGTTGGCTAGTGAGGAGATCAGGGTGGTGAGGTAGGTCTGTTTGGCGAGGTGAAGGGCAGCGTTATAGGTTCTTAACATAAATTTGAAGTGGATGAAGTCTTCTGGTGTGCGGGTTTTTCTCCATAGGCGTTCAGCACTCCTAGAGCATCGCTGGAGAAGTTGAGTTTATGATGTGAGCCAGGGCCGTTTTACACTGTGCTTGGAGGTTCTGAGGGTGAGGGGAGCTACTTGGTCAAGGGTGCTTCTAAGAGTGTCATTGTAGTGATGAATAGAGTTGAGCGACTTTTGGTTTTTTAGGGTCGAGTTTCGTTTCGTGAAACCCGACTTTTCCAAAAGTCGGGTCGAGCAAGATCGGCCGATTATAGGGAAAAGTCGGGGTCGTCCCGAAACACGAAACCCAATGTAAGTCAATGGGGAATAAAAGTCGGCAGTGAGAGGAGGACAGGAAACATACCTACAGTGCCCATTTGAATGCCAAAAGCATCAATTCTTCTTACTTAAGCTTGTCAACCTTAATTAACTTCATAATACAAGTTACGCACTGAAAAATGGGGGTTATTTGGCTAAAGTTGTGGGGGGGAGGGCTGGCTACAGGTTTTCATGTGCCCTGGGCGAAAGAGCGCCCCTTTAACACATACCACAACTCATCATGCTCCGATACGGCAGAGAAATAGCGGTATAGTACAATGAAAAATACTTCACTTTTTACATCTCATGACGAGGCCCATCTATTTCTCCATACAGAATCATTGGTCCCATATAATGTTTGAAACAGTATATGATGAGCTCCACATAATGCTACAGTATATGTTGGTCCCCATGGATGAAGCTCCACTGTCTTATGGGCCCAAATAATGCTCCAAACATAATGGGCCCCATTTCTAATGCTCTAGTGTATAATGGGCCCTGTAAATGCTGCTCCAGTGTCTGATGTCCACCTTTGGAATGTTCCAGTGTATGGTGGGCCCCATCTATCATTCTCCAGAGTATAGTGCTCACCAAAAATTGCTGTCCCAACATTGAAAACAATCAAATTAGTCTCCTCGCTAGGGAATCCCTGTACTTGTCTGGACTCCTCGTCGTCCCCATCTTCCATCTCACTGCACAGTATTTCAACTTTGCAAGTGCTGTGATCCTGAGCAAGCAGGGGGGGCCCACTCTTTGGCGACGGCACTGGCACAGGGCCCCTGATAGTACGGTGGTGTGTCTGATGGCAGGTGGGCCGAACCTGCACTTTCATCTGCAGCTTCCTCTTTGTCACCGTGTAAGATGGAACTGTATATGGGAAGGGTAACCTGAGTTTCATCAGGGTCAGATTCAGGTCGTGTAGCGTGCGAGGGGAATGTAGTGGTCTGGGTCAATGTACCAGCAGATTCATCGAGCAGTGGCTGGGCATCAGTGCACTTGTGTCGCCCCCAGGAGTACGGTCGCCACAGTGGCATTACCTTCTTCCTAGGGAGTGTGATGTCATGCTTGGGAGCAACGAACGATCTCTCTAGCAGGTTAACTGATTGGGCGGCGTTATTCCCACGAGTCATGACCCTCCAAACAGCGTTCATGAAGGCAAAGTGTTTGTTTTACGTGGGCAGTATGGTTGCAAAGCTGAACCTTAAAGGAATGTCCAGAAGGGCACCACCAGGACTGGAGCCTACGGTTAAATTCGACTCCACCTGGGAAACCTCAACCATGCCAGCTACAGAACAGATGCACACATTGCAAGCTTAATTCCGTTAACGAACGAGACTCCGTCATGCCCCGCGGTCCGAGTCCGGCTTACTAGAGGGACACGTGAGGCTCTGGCACATGAGATTGGCCAATAACTGGTGTGTCATGCCCTTACATGTCCGTGCCTGCATGTGCGCTACACTGAAAAGGCCAGCGTTTGTCGCTTACAGGTGCAGATAACCCGCTGAACAACGTTAGTGATGGGGATCACTGATTACAATTATTACCCGCGAACAATGATTTCCCAGTAAGTGCAGGTCAACCGCAGTTCCGGAATTAGGCCTAACCGTCATTCCTGAAAAAATGAAAAACTTACGTGTGCAAACCACAGGTGCTGTAGCTTGCTTAACAGCTCGCCAGCCATTCTCACGCCCAGTATGGATTACACGTGATTGCACAAAGGTGAGAAAGGGTACCGTATCCCCAGATAACATGTATGGATAGCGTACACATTCAAAATATATGTCTATACATCAGGAGGCAGGCTCAGACGGTGTTAGGCCCAGTATGGATTGCATGTGATTGCACAAAGGTTAGAAAGGGTACCGTATCCTCGGATAACATGTATGGATAGCGTACACATTCAAAATATATGTCTATACATCAGGAATCATAGAATCATAGAATCGTAGAGTTGGAAGGGACCTCCTGGGCCATCTGGTCCAACCCCCTGCTCAAAGCAGGATTCGCTAAATCATCCCAGTTAGATGTCTGTCCAGCCTCTGTTTGAAGACTTCCATTGAAGGAGAACTCACCACTTCTCGTGGCAGCCTGTTCCACTCATTGATCACTCTAACTGTCAAAAAGTTTTTTCTAATATCTAATCTGTGTCTCCTCCCATTCAGCTTCATCCCATTGCTTCTAGTCTTTCCTTGTGCAAATGAGAATAAAGTTGATCCTTCTACAATGTGACAGCCCTTTAGATATTTGTAGACAGCTATTAAGTCTCCTCTCAGTCTTCTCTTTTGCAAACTAAACATTCCCAAATCCTGCAACCTTTCCTCATAAGACAGGGTTTGCAGACCGGTCACCATTCTGGTCGCTCTTTTCTGAACTTGCTCCAGTTTGTTGATGTCTTTTTTAAAATGTGGTGCCCAAAATTGGACACAATATTCCAGATGAGGTCTGACCAAAGAGGAGTAGAGGG
The DNA here is from genome assembly GCF_039654945.1 of Dendrobates tinctorius. Classification (NCBI taxonomy): domain Eukaryota; kingdom Metazoa; phylum Chordata; class Amphibia; order Anura; family Dendrobatidae; genus Dendrobates; species Dendrobates tinctorius. The sequence goes on from NW_027361673.1 coordinate 15,112,459, forward strand.
AAATAATTACTTCACGTGATCTAGACTGTATGCTTCTGTTAATACATCCTAGAATTGCATTTGCCTTTTTTGCTGCTGCATCACACTGTTGACTCATATTCAGTCTGTGATCTATTAGTATACCCAAGTCTTTTTCACATGTGCTGTCACTTAGCCCTATTCCTCCCATTCTATATATGCTTTTTTCATTTTTATTGCCCAGATGTAGTACTTTGCATTTCTCCCTGTTAAAAACCATTCTGTTAGTTGCTGCCCACTTCTCCAGTTTATTTAAATCTTTTTGAATCCTCTCTCTCTCTTCTCTAGTATTAGCTATCCCTCCTAGCTTTGTGTCATCAGCAAATTTAATCAGTTTACCCTCAATTCCTTTATCTAAATCGTTGATAAAGATGTTGAACAATACAGGGCCCAGGACAGAGCCCTGTGGTACCCCACTTGAGACATTCTTCCAACTGGATGTGCAGCCATTTACGACCACTCTTTGGGTCGGATCACTAAGCCAGTTATGAATCCACCTAACAGTTGCCTTGTCCATTCCATACTTAGTCATTTTTTCAATAAGGATTGTATGAGAGACTTTGTCAAATGCTTTGCTGAAGTCAAGATATACTATATCTACAGCATTTCCTTGATCCACCCAATCAGTAATACCATCATAGAAGGAAATTAAATTAGTCTGACATGACTTATTAGTTACAAACCCATGCTGACTTTGTTTAATCACTTCATTCTTATCCAGGTATTGACATACATGTTGCTTAATAATTTGTTCAAAGATCTTTCCTGGTATAGAAGTCAGACTCACCGGCCTATAGTTGCCTGGGTCCACCTTCTTCCCCTTTTTGAAGATAGGAACAACATTTGCTCTTCTCCAGTCTTCTGGCACTTCTCCTGTTCTCCAAGAATTTTCAAAGATTATGGAGAGGGGTTCAAAAATTTCTTCTGCTATCTCCTTCAGTACTCTGGGGTGTAATTCATCTGGACCTGGAGACTTGAATACATTTAGGTTAGCTAAGTGTTTCCTCACTATCTTTCTGTTTATAGATATCCTGGATTCTTCTATTCCCTTAATAGGACAGTGAATAACAGTTGATGTTACATTTCCTTTCTGAGAGAAAACAGATGCAAAATAGGAATTTAAAAGTTCAGCCTTCTCAACATCCTGTCTTACCATTTCATCATTTTCATCCTGTAAAAATCCTATAGCATCTTTGACTTTTCTTTTACTTTTGACATATCCCCAAAATCCTTTATTATTGCTTTTGACATCTCTTGCAAGCCTCAATTCATTTTCAGCTTTAGATAATCTGATTTGTGCCTTGCAGGTTCTGCAGACAGCATTATATTCTTCTTTAGATATGCCTCCTTCTTTCCATTTTATAAACATTTTTTGCTTCCTTTTTAGCATGTGCTTAAGTTCTGTGTTCATCCATCCTGGTTTCCTTAAATGCTTCCTATTCTTCCCTCTTTTCGGAATTGTTAACAACTGTGCTTTGAGAATTTCATTTTTCAAGATTTCCCATCCTTCCTGGACATTTTTGTCTTTAAGGATATCCAGCCATTGGATCCCTCCAATTCTCTTTCTGAATCCCTTAAAATCTGCCTTTCTGAAATCTAACCTTGACGTCTGAGTCTTCACAGGTCTTCCGCCTCTAGTTATCCAAAATTCTAAAATAGCATGGTCGCTACCTCCTAGGGTCCCAGCCACTTTTACCTCCTCAACCATTTCCTCCCTGTTTATAAGGATTAGATCCAAGGTAGCAGTTCCCCTTGTTTTCTCCTTTACCTTTTGGAAGATAAAGTTGTCAGCAAGAGAGGATAAGAATTTCCTTGACCTGTTAGTTTTGCCTGAGAGAGATTCCCAACAAATGTCTGGATAGTTGAAATCTCCCATGACAACTATGTCATATTTTTTGGAGAACTTGGCCATTTGATGCATAAAGAGTTCATCCATATCTTCAGCTTGCACAGGCGGCCTGTAGTAAATGCCTACAATGGTGTCCTTTCCATTGTTCTGTCCTTGTATTCTTACCCAAACAGTTTCCACAGAACTCCCAGTCTCTGAAGCTTCAATCTCTGTGCAGATATACGCATTTCTAACATACAATGAGACACCCCCTCCTCGTTTATCAAGTCTGTTTCTTGCAAATAAGTTGTATCCTTCTAGTCTTGTATTCCAATCATGTGTATTGTCCCACCAAGTTTCAGTGATTCCAATGACATCATATTTCTTTTCCTGTGTGAGTAGTTCCAATTCTCCTTGTTTGTTGCCCATGCTTTGTGCATTAGTATAGAAACATTTTAGTTTGTGATTGGTTTCTCTTTCTCCAATATTTTTTTTAATTAGATTCTTTCGTCTTTGTTCTTCCTTTCCACTTCTAATAGCAGAGTTCTCAGTAGCATTTGTCAGGTGTATGGCTTTTTCTGGTCTTTTGCTTCCCTTCCCATGTTGTTCTAGTTTAAAGCTCTCCTTACAAGTGTAGCAAGGCGACTTCCAAATACCTGCTTTCCAGTCTTCGTAAGGTGCACCCCATCTCTAGCAAGTAGTCCATCGTATAAGTAGTTCACTCCGTGATCCAGAAATCCAAATCGTTGCTGACGGCACCATCGACGTAGCCAGTTGTTCACCTGCAGAATCTTATTCCACCTCCTTGTTCCATGGCCATCCACTGGGAGGATGGAAGAGAAGACCACCTGCGCTCCCAGTTCTTTCACTTTCTTGCCTAAGTCTTCAAAGTCTCTGCAGATGGTTTCCAGGTCGTTTCTTGCGGTGTCATTTGTCCCCACATGTAGTAGCAGGAATGGGTAGTCATCTGTAGGTCTGAAGAGTCCTGATATCCTGTCAGACACATCTTTAATTTTTGCACCTGGAAGACAGCACATTTCTCTTGAAGTTATATCCGGTCTGCAGATAGCGGCCTCTGTTCCTCTCAACAGGGAATCCCCCATGACCACCACTCTCCGTTTCTTCTTCACAACATTTTTCTTTCTCCATCCAGGAGGACTCTGAAGGCGTACAAGGTTGCTGTTTGTTGGCAAAGTCTTATCCTGATGTATTTCTTCATCATTTTCCTGCGTGAGAGCCTGGTACTGGTTTCTGAGCAGTATGGGTGCTGACTGCCTCCTGATCCTCCTGCTTCTCTGGGTCACATGTCTCCAATCCTCTGTTTCTTCAGGTGCACTTCGAATTTCTTCTCTTTCTGTAACATGAATAGATAATTCTGCTCTGTCCAAGAACTCTTCACCTTCCTTAATGATCTTCAACGTAGCTAACCTCTCTTCGAGATTTTGCAACTTTTCCTCCAACAGGGTCACAAGCTTGCATTTGTGGCATGTGAAGTTTGGCTTTTCCACTGGTAAATCTGTGAACATGTAGCAAGAAATGCAGCTCACCAAATGGCTCCTGGCCTCTTCCATCTTGAGATTTCTTAAAAAGATGAAAGATGAGCCAAAATTCTCCGATTTCCTCTTTTCAGCTGCAACGGCCAAAACCCAGTGATCGTTGAGCTCGCGGAGACTCTTCACTTATCCCAGAAGGCACTGGGAATATGCAAATGATCTCCTCAAGACTCTTCCCCTGGTTTGGAAGGCAGGCTCAGACCGTCAGAGGCAGGCTCAGACGGTGTTAGGCCCAGTATGGATTGCACGTGATTGCACAAAGGTTAGAAAGGGTACCGTATCCCCAGATAACATGTATGGATAGCGTACACATTCAAAATATATGTCTATACATCAGGAGGCAGGCTCAGACGGTGTTAGGCCCAGTATGGATTGCACGTGATTGCACAAAGGTTAGAAAGGGTACCGTATCCCCGGATAACATGTATGGATAGCGTACACATTCAAAATATATGTCTATACATCAGGAGGCAGGCTCAGACGGTGTTAGGCCCAGTATGGATTGCACGTGATTGCACAAAGGTTAGAAAGGGTACCGTTTCCCCGGATAACATGTATGGATAGCGTACACATTCAAAATATATGTCTATACATCAGGAGGCAGGCTCAGACGGTGTTAGGCCCAGTATGGATTGCACGTGATTGCACAAAGGTTAGAAAGGGTACCGTATCCCCGGATAACATGTATGGATAGCGTACACATTCAAAATATATGTCTATACATCAGGAGGCAGGCTCAGACGGTGTTAGGCCCAGTATGGATTGCACGTGATTGCAAAAAGGTTAGAAAGGGTACCGTTTCCCCGGATAACATGTATGGATAGCGTACACATTCAAAATATATGTCTATACATCAGGAGGCAGGCTCAGACGGTGTTAGGCCCAGTATGGATTGCACGCAATTGCACAAAGGTTAGAAAGGGTACTGTATCCCCAGATAACATGTATGGATAGCGTACACATTCAAAATATATGTCTATACATCAGGAGGCAGGCTCAGACGGTGTTACGCCCAGTATGGAATGCACGTGATTGCACAAAGGTTAGAAAGGGTACCGTATCCCTGGATAACATGTATGGATAGCGTACACATTCAAAATATATGTCTATACATCAGGAGGCAGGCTCAGACGGTGTCAGGCACAGTATGGATTTGACGGCCCAGACTACACAGCGGAGGAGCAGGGAGAGGTAAAGATTGCAAATGCTGGGGCTCTGCCCAAGCAAGGGGGGCCCACTCGTGGGCGTCGGTACTGGCACTGGGCCCCTCATAGTACGGCGGTGTGTCTGACGGCGGGTGTGCACCGCCACCGTCAGAGACACTTGATTGCACTATGAAGGACCCTGTGCCAGTGCCCGCGCCCAAGAGTTGGCCTACCCACCTGTCCAGGGCAACGGCACTCGCACGGTGTCGTGCGCTAGGTGGTGACCCCGGCCATGGGGGGGGGAGGCAGCACAGTTAGGGAGTTTTAGAAAGTGGCATATGTTGATGTTGGACATTCAGCTGATGCAAAAGGTGAAATAGGTCAAGTCCCAGGAAGAGGTGGACCAAAGCAAGCCATTTTTCTGTCACCCTATGTGTCATCAGGGGAAGGTGGGACAAAATCCTTGGAAACCCATGCGTGGTTCATTTTAATGAAGGTTAGATCATCCACATTTTGGGTTGACAGACGGGTCCTTTTTTCTGTCAGGATTGATCCAGCTGCACTGAAGACTCTTTCCGATAGCACACTTGCAGCTGGGCAAGCGAGCTCCTGTAAGGCATATTGTGCCAATTCAGGCCAGGTGTCCAGTTTAGCGACCCAATAGTCAAAGGGGAATGACCTGTGTGGGAGAACATCGATATGGGAGGAAAAGTAGTTTGTAACCATAGTTGACAACTGCTGTCTCCTGTCACTTTCCATCGATGCAGTATTACCAGTTGTGTGAGCGGTACTTGAAAAATCAGTCCACAACATTGTCATGAAACCCGTGTCTCCAACGCCACTTCTGCTGTGTGCACCACGAACACCTCTGCCAAGCTGCCCCCGGCCCGTACGGCTCGTGTGAGAACCATCACCGCTGCTGTGTGCTGGGAATGCCTCAAGCAACCGATTTACCAGAGTTGCTTATTTATTAGCCAATATTAGGTCAAGGTTCTCCTGTGGCATGATGTTTTGTAATTTGCCTTTATAGCATGGATCCAGGATGCTGGCCAACCAGTAGTCGTCATCGTTCATCATTTTGGCAATGTGGGGGTCCCTTTTTAGGATCTGCAAGGCATAATCTGACATGTGGGCCAATGTTCCCGGTGTCAATGATGCACTGCGAGTGCTGGTTGGAGGAGCACTTTCTGGCAAATCCACATCCCTCCAGTCACGCACAAACCCTGTACCAGACCTTGCCACGCCAACATTTTCACTTGCCCCACGAGATGCATCCTCCTCCCCTAAGTAATCATCCCCATCATCCTCCTCCTCCTCCTCTTCTTCCTCCACCTTGTCCAGGAGAGGTCCCTGAGCAGACAATGGCTGAATGTCATCAAGGATTCCCTCCTCCTCTTCCTCCTCATCAACATTGGCTGCAGAAGCCTGCTCCTTAAGGTGCGTCAAAGTTTGCATGAGCAGACGCATAAGTGGGATGCTCATGCTTAGGATGGCGTCGTCTGCACTTACCAGCCGTGTGCATTCCTCAAAACACTGAAGGACTTTACAGAGGTATTTCAGCTTCGACCACTGCACACCGGTCAACTCCATGTCTGCTCTCAAAGTGCCTGGCCGTGTATCCTCCCACAAATGCATTATGGCCTGCCTCTGCTCGCACAGCCGCTCCACCATGTGCATGGTGGAGTTCCACCTTGTTGCAATGTCGATAATGAGGCGGTGGTTGGGAAGGTGGAGCAATCACTGCAGCTTCTGCATACGAACGGAGTGTACAGGCGACCGGCGGATGTGCGCGCACAGTCTTCGCACCTTCTGGAGCAGGGCTGTTAACTCCGGATAATTTTTGAGGAAGCACTGCACCACCAGGTCAAGGTGTGAGCCAAGCAAGGTATGTGGCTGAGTTTTGAAAGGGCTATGGCTGCCACAAAATTACGCCCGTTATCACTAACTACCTTGCCTGCCTCAAGATGTACACTGCCCAGCCATGACTCAGTTTGTCGCTGAAAGTACTCGGCCAGCACCTCGGCGGTGTGTCTGTCGCCCAAACACATCATCTGCAACACAGCCTGCTGACGCTTTCCACTAGCTGCTCGATAGGGGGACACCTCGTGTGCAACAGTGGCAGCTGCAGATGGAGTGCTCGTACAACTGCGCTCTGTGGACGAGCTTTCGCTTCTGGAGGAAGAGGAGGAGGAGGAGGGTCGAACGCCTACAGCCAACTGTTTCCTATACCGTGGGCTAGGCAGCACTGTCCCACCACCGCTGTCCCCTGTGGACCCTGCATCCACCACATTAACCCAGTGCGCAGTGATGGACACGTAACGGCCCTGGCCATGCCGACTGGACCATGCATCAGTTGTGAGGTGCACCTTTCCGCTCACTGACTGCTTGAGTGCATGGACAATGCGGTCTTTCACATGATGGTGGAGGGCTGGGATGGCTTTGCGAGAGAAGAAGTGGCGACTGGGTAGGTCATAGCGTGGTACTGCATAGGCCATGAGTTCGCGGAAAGCTGCGCTTTCCACCAACCGAAAGGGCATCATCTCAAACGAGATTAGTTTGGCAATGTGGGCGTTCAAACCAAGTGTACGCGGATGAGAGACTGAGTACTTTCTTGACCTACTCATAGTGTCTGGGAGGGTGAGCTGGACTTGAGGGCTGCATATGGTGGAAGTAGCGGTGGACAGGGCGGACTGAGAGAGGGTTGATGATGGTGATGGAGTTGGTGTTCTTTCTGATGGCCTAGAATCAGTCTTTCGTTGATATAACAGTGGGATTCCCTGACTGCTGTGGCCTTGCAACGACACCTCAACATTTGCTGCTGTGCTAACCGGTGGGCTTACAGTGGGGGAAACAATGTAGCGTTGCTGACTACCTTCGTTGTGATCAGTTGCACATGAGGTTTGGTGTTGTGTCCACGCTTGCAAGTGCATGGTGGTTAAATGTCTAAGCATGCAACTGGTATTCAAATTTTTCAGATTTTTCCCTCGGCTAAAGGTCTTTGCGCACTTCTTACAGATAACCTTGGCCTGATCATTAGGATTTTGTTCAAAAAAGTGCCACACTGCACTCTTTCTACTATGGAAGACATTTTGCGTCCTTGCACGCTGTGCTATTTTGACCGTCTGGCCAAGCAGTCCAGCAACTTTTCAGCTTTTTGTAACCCGTTTTTGGACTGCTCCGTGCCTGCCAGATAACAGCTGTTGCGATGTCGATGCCTGTGGCGGATGCTCCTCCTCCTCTTCTGAGCTATTGGCAGCGGCACCCTCTTCCCCCAATGGATGCCAATCTGGGTCAACACCTGGGTCATCCATCACCTCCTCTTCAATGTCATGTGCACCTTCCTCTGTGTCACCGTGTATGGTGGTATAGTGTGCGGGAAGGGGCACCTGAGTCTCATCAGGGTAAGAATCTGGCTCTGTACACTGCGAGGACAATGTAGTGCTCTGAGTGAATGTATCAGCAGAATCATCCATCAGCGGCTGTGCATCAGTGCACTCCATGTCAGATTCATCTTGGCCTGGGTAATTCACCATTTCACTTGATAATCCAGGCATGGAATGTGAAAACAGCTCCATGGAGTAATCAGTAGTATGGCCTGCGTCATCCTTCAATCTTGGTTGGGGTGAAGGACACAAGGAAAGGTGTGGTTCATGAACATGAGCCTCCAATGACGACTCAGTGCTTTTACTTTTTACAACTGAAGAAGAGGAGGCGATAGAGCTGGAGGCTGAGTCAGCAATGTAACACAAAACTTTTTCCTGATGCTCTGGCTTTAAAAGCGGTTTGCCAACTCCTAGAAAACTAAGCCTTCGAAGCCTTATGGAGCCAGACGATGACGCAGGCTCAACACCTCCTGCATTCGGTCCTATTTTGCTCTTGCCACTACCATCAGATCCACCACCAGCAGCATCATTACCAGCTGCCAACCCCCGCCCAATTCCACGGCCTCTTCCACCAGCCTTCCTCATTTTTGGTAGAAATGTAGACAAAATCCAACAAACTATATAGTAATGTAAAACAAGGTACAAGGTGTCTATAGGACAGGGGAGATTTTGAATTTCTGCTCACACTAGTGGACACTGGACACTTTTGGATTGTGTGAGGCCCAATGAATATCTGAGCGCTATGTGACAGGCTCGATGGCACAGCTGTGACCAAAGTGACTAGAGGATAAGTGAGATTTTGAATTTCAGCAGACACTTGTGGACACTGGACACTTTTGGATTGTGTGAGGCCCAATGAATATCTGAGTGCTATGTGACAGGCTCGATGGCACAGCTGTGACAAAAGTGACGAGAGGATAAGGGAGATTTTGAATTTCTGCAGACACTTGTGGACACTGGACACTTTTGGATTGTGTGAGGCCCACTGATATCTGAGCGCTATGTCACAGGCTCGATGGCACAGCTGTGACAAAAGTGACTAGAGGATAAGGGAAATTTTGAATTTCAGCAGACACTTGTGGACACTGGACACTTTTGGATTGTGTGAGGCCCAATGAATATCTGAGCGCTATGTGACAGGCTCGATGGCACAGCTGTGACCAAAGTGACTAGAGGATAAGTGAGATTTTGAATTTCAGCAGACACTTGTGGACACTGGACACTTTTGGATTGTGTGAGGCCCAATGAATATCTGAGCGCTATGTGACAGGCTCGATGGCACAGCTGTGACAAAAGTGACGAGAGGATAAGGGAGATTTTGAATTTCTGCAGACACTTGTGGACACTGGACACTTTTGGATTGTGTGAGGCCCACTGATATCTGAGCGCTATGTCACAGGCTCGATGGCACAGCTGTGACAAAAGTGACGAGAGGATAAGGGAGATTTTGAATTTCAGCAGACACTTGTGGACACTGGACACTTTTGGATTGTGTGAGGCCCAATGAATATCTGAGCGCTATGTGACAGGCTCGATGGCACAGCTGTGACCAAAGTAACTAGAGGATAAGTGAGATTTTGAATTTCAGCAGACACTTGTGGACACTGGACACTTTTGGATTGTGTGAGGCCCAATGAATATCTGAGCGCTATGTGACAGGCTCGATGGCACAGCTGTGACCAAAGTGACTAGAGGATAAGTGAGATTTTGAATTTCAGCAGACACTTGTGGACACTGGACACTTTTGGATTGTGTGAGGCCCAATGAATATCTGAGCGCTATGTGACAGGCTCGATGGCACAGCTGTGACAAAAGTGACGAGAGGATAAGGGAGATTTTGAATTTCTGCAGACACTTGTGGACACTGGACACTTTTGGATTGTGTGAGGCCCAATGAATATCTGAGCGCTATGTGACAGGCTCGATGGCACAGCTGTGACCAAAGTGACTAGAGGATAAGGGAGATTTTGAATTTCAGCAGACACTTGTGGACACTGGACACTTTTGGATTGTGTGAGGCCCACTGTTATCTGAGCGCTATGTGACAGGCTCGATGGCACAGCTGTGACCAAAGTGACTAGAGGATAAGGGAGATTTTGAATTTCAGCAGACACTTGTGGACACTGGACACTTTTGGATTGTGTGAGGCCCACTGATATCTGAGCGCTATGTCACAGGCTCGATGGCACAGCTGTGACAAAAGTGACTAGAGGATAAGGGAGATTTTGAATTTCAGCAGACACTTGTGGACACTGGACACTTTTGGATTGTGTGAGGCCCACTGATATCTGAGCGCTATGTCACAGGCTCGATGGCACAGCTGTGACAAAAGTGACTAGAGGATAAGGGAGATTTTGAATTTCAGCAGACACTTGTGGACACTGGACACTTTTGGATTGTGTGAGGCCCAATGAATATCTCAGCGCTATGTGACAGGCTCGATGGCACAGCTGTGACCAAAGTGACTAGAGGATAAGTGAGATTTTGAATTTCAGCAGACACTTGTGGACACTGGACACTTTTGGATTGTGTGAGGCCCAATGAATATCTGAGCGCTATGTGACAGGCTCGATGGCACAGCTGTGACCAAAGTGACTAGAGGATAAGTGAGATTTTGAATTTCAGCAGACACTTGTGGACACTGGACACTTTTGGATTGTGTGAGGCCCAATGAATATCTGAGCGCTATGTGACAGGCTTGATGGCACAGCTGTGACAAAAGTGACTAGAGGATAAGGGAGATTTTGAATTTCTGCAGACACTTGTGGACACTGGACAATTTTGGATTGTGTGAGGCCCACTGATATCTGAGCGCTATGTGACAGGCTCGATGGCACAGCTGTGACCAAAGTGACTAGAGGATAAGGGAGATTTTGAATTTCAGCAGACACTTGTGGACACTGGACACTTTTGGATTGTGTGAGGCCCACTGATATCTGAGCGCTATGTCACAGGCTCGATGGCACAGCTGTGACAAAAGTGACTAAAGGATAAGGGAGATTTTGAATTTCAGCAGACACTTGTGGACACTGGACACTTTTGGATTGTGTGAGGCCCACTGATATCTGAGCGCTATGTCACAGGCTCGATGGCACAGCTGTGACAAAAGTGACTAGAGGATAAGGGAGATTTTGAATTTCAGCAGACACTTGTGGACACTGGACACTTTTGGATTGTGTGAGGCCCAATGAATATCTGAGCGCTATGTGACAGGCTCGATGGCACAGCTGTGACCAAAGTGACTAGAGGATAAGTGAGATTTTGAATTTCAGCAGACACTTGTGGACACTGGACACTTTTGGATTGTGTGAGGCCCAATGAATATCTGAGCGCTATGTGACAGGCTTGATGGCACAGCTGTGACCAAAGTGACTAGAGGATAAGTGAGATTTTGAATTTCAGCAGACACTTGTGGACACTGGACACTTTTGGATTGTGTGAGGCCCAATGAATATCTGAGCGCTATGTGACAGGCTCGATGGCACAGCTGTGACCAAAGTGACTAGAGGATAAGGGAGATTTTGAATTTCTGCACACACTTGTGGACACTGGACACTTTTGTATTGTGTGAGGCCCACTGATATCTGAGCGCTATGTCACAGGCTCGATGGCACAGCTGTGACAAAAGTGACTAGAGGATAAGGGAGATTTTGAATTTCAGCAGACACTTGTGGACAGTGGACACTTTTGGATTGTGTGAGGCCCAATGAATATCTGAGCGCTATGTGACAGGCTCGATGGCACAGCTGTGACCAAAGTGACTAGAGGATAAGGGAGATTTTGAATTTCTGCACACACTTGTGGACACTGGACACTTTTGGATTGTGTGAGGCCCACTGAATATCTGAGCACTCTGTCACAGGCTCGATGGCACAGCTGTCACCAAAGTGACTAGAGGATAAGGGAGATTTTGAATTTCTGCACACACTTGTGGACACTGGACACTTTTGGATTGTGTGAGGCCCACTGAATATCTGAGCGCTCTGTCACAGGCTCGATGGCACAGCTGTGACCAAAGTGACTAGAGGATAAGGGAGATTTTGAATTTCTGCACACACTTGTGGACACTGGACACTTTTGGATTGTGTGAGGCCCACTGAATATCACAGCGCTATGTCACAGGCAGAAATTGGCTAGTGTATCACAAACTACAAGGTGTATGTAGAATTGGGCAGAATAGGAATCTCCCTAGAGTGCAGGTCTGTAAGAACGGAACATGTCCTCGTTTTATTCTCACAGAGTGACACACTGATAGCTTCACTGTGGCTGTGATAACAGCCGTTACACGGTACTGTGTGAGGAGCGTACACCGCTGTATGGTGTGAAAAAATGCACGCTCAGTACCTCAGCAGGACAAAAAAAAAAAATTGGGATTGCTTTTAAAAAAGCAGTTTGCGGAGCAGTGGGTAAACAGCAATGCAGGAATGTCAGGAATCCTTAGAAGGCAGCCCAACAACCAACACCACTGATACACCACTATATAGCCTCCCCTTGCATTGCACACACAGTGACTGGTGTGTTGTACAGGCAAAATCGCTAGCAGCAGAAGCAGTTTTTTTTTCTTCTCAGCAGGACAAAAAAAAAATTGGGATTGCTTTTAAAAAAGCAGTTTGCGGAGCAGTGGGTAAACAGCAATGCAGGAATGTCAGGAAGCCTTAGAAGGCAGCCCAACAACCAACACCACTGATACACCACTATATAGCCTCCCCTTGCACTGCACACACAGTGACTGATGTGTTGTACAGGCAAAATCGCTAGCAGCAGAAGCAGTTTTTTTTTCTTCTCAGCAGGACAAAAAAAAAAATTGGGATTGCTTTTAAAAAAGCAGTTTGCGGAGCAGTGGGTAAACAGCAATGCAGGAATGTCAGGAAGCCTTAGAAGGCAGCCCAACAACCAACACCACTGATACACCACTATATAGCCTCCCCTTGCACTGCACACACAGTGACTGGTGTGTTGTACAGGCAAAATCGCTAGCAGCAGAAGCAGTTTTTGGTGTCTTCTTCCCTGCCTAACGCTCTCCCTACAAAATCAGCAGCAGCAGCAGCTCTCTCTATTCTGAGATCAGCATGAGTAACATGGCGGTCAGCGTGCACGCCCTTTTATACCCCCTGTGACGCCCCCCAAAGCAAGCCAATCACTTGCATGCCCTTCTGAAAGATGGTGGTGACCCGTGCCTATGTCATCACGTTGCCCACAGTGTCCGTGGATCCTGATTGGCTGAAAAAGAGCGCAAAACAAACTTTTGAAACGCGACTTTGGCGCGTAAGTCGCCGACCTCGTGGCCGACCTCATCCTAGGGTCGGGTTTCGTTTCATGAAACCCGACTTTGCCAAAAGTCGGCGACTTTTGAAATTTTTCGACCCGTTTCGCTCAACTCTAGTGATGAACAGCCAGATTAGGACAGGAAAAAGAGGGGATTGGGGACAGTGATGAGTGTAGGGAATCTGAAAGTGTCTGAGGGTTAATGGTTTGTAGATTTCTGACCGTGTGGTAGGTAGGAGTGAGCTGGGGTGGGCGAGGATTTGTGAGTGTGAAGGAGAGAATGTTGTGGTCAGAGAGTGGTAGCGGTGAGTTATTTAGGTGGGAGATTGAACAGAGCCGGCCGAAGACCAGATCAAGGGTGCTACCAACCTTGTGTGTCTCAGAGGTTGAAAGCTGCGAGAGGCCTAGAGAGGTGGTTAGTGATAGAAGCTGGGATGCAGATGTGGAAGTAGGGCTGTTAATGGGGATGTTGAAGCCTAAGGGGATGACCTGGAAAGTGCATTGTGGGGACAGGAGTATGCCGACTCCACCACCATGTCTGTTTGTGGGAATCTGTTTAAAGGGAATCTGTCACCTTTTTTTGGCCTATTAGCTGCCGGCATAGACATTGGGAGCTTATCTACAGCATTCTGTAATGCTGTAGATAAGCCCCTGATGTAACCTGAAAGAGAAGAAAAACACGTTATATTATACTCACTGAGGTGGGCGGTCCGGTCCGATGGGTGTTGCGGTCCGGTCCGGCGCCTCCCTTCTTCATGCGATGACGCCTTCTTCTCCCATCCTGAAATGACTACGGCACAGTCGCATTGCTCTGCCCTGTTGATGGGAGAGCAGAATTCTGCAGTGCGCAGGCGCCAGACCTCTCCCGACGCCTGCGCACTGCAGGACTCTGCTTTGCCCTCAACAGGGCAGAGCAATGCGCCTGCGCCAGAGCCATTTCAGGATGGGAGAAGATGGCGTCATTGCAAGGGAGGCGCCGGACCGCAACACCCATCGGACCGGACCGCCCACCTCGGTGAGTATAATATAACGTGTTTTTCTTCTCTCTCAGGTTACATCGGGGGCTTATCTACAGCATTACAGAAGAATGTCCAGTAGGGAACAACTAATTTAAGATAAAAGCCATACAACCATCATATGGACCATAGGAACCAATAGTGTGGAGCTGACTAATTGACACAGGACAGTTTTCTAGACTTGCATTTTCACCTGTGCAGGAAGAAGAAAGAGCTAATGTGAATGGTGTGCTAATGTGTCACCTATACTTATTGTAAGTGATACTAATCCTGCCTGTGATGTTAGCTACAAAACTACTAAAAAGTGATCTAAAAAGAACAGAACTTTTTCATATACATTGTGCCAGAAAATTAAAAATAAATAAACTGTATTTCACAAAAATAACTTGAATTATCATTTTTGGATGATTCAGTACTTTTAAGGTTTGTGTAGAATATGAATATTTATTGGAGAGCCAATAGACATAGACACTAGAGCAGGAAGAAAAGACAAAACGAAAGATGCCCGCCATGCCACTTTTAGGAATCCATGCTCAGCATAGTCTTGAGTACATAAACATTTGTGTTTTGTGATGTTCCTGTCTTATGTAGGTGAAGGCAGGCAGGGAGTAGTCACGCTTTGAAAGTTACAGCACTGAAACCCAGCAGGACAAGATAAACAAGTGCAGAATAAAACTGGAATGAGAAGGTCATTGAAAGAGTGATATAGCAATGCGGAGGCAAAGAGCAGTGATGATATATAGGAATGATGGATTATATAAACCTGCAAAAGGAAATAAAGGAAAACAGTAACAAATTTAGAGTCAAAGGTTTAGGTTTAGCTGAACAGATCCAAAATTAATATGAGGCAAAGTTATCATATTGGAATATAAGGTACAGGTTAGAGGACATTAATAATGATAAAATACACAAGGCACAAGTCAGGACAAATGTATTAATGCAAAGAGCCATTAGTAGATAGAATGGGATAGAAGAACATGAGGAAATCTGGAACAATACTTGGCAAATAAAGAACAATTGTCAGAAAGCCATTTTTTTAGTAAAATGCTTCCCAAATACTTATAAGCTGGCATGGCCGAGTGCAATCCAAATATCGGACCAAACTCGGACACGCTGACATTTTTTTTCCCAGCACTGGCTCTGTCAGAAGAAAAAAATTTGTCATGTGCAAGGCCCCATAACAAATCATTGATCCCAGTGCAATTTGATGTTTTGTCAGATCGCACATGGACTGATAATACTGCCGTCTGTACGAGCCCTTAAGTAAATTCCACCTGAAACGGAGGTTTTAAAGGGCCACTTTACCTTTTGGAACCCTGTGTGGAAGCACCATTGATATATCCGCCCTTGACTTGCATATTTGCATGGTTATAACTATCCACCTCCTGATGATCCGGTTAGGAGAAACGCGTTGAGGTTTTTTTCATCCATCATCTAAATATGAGTACCCTCTTTTTGTTATCAACAAATTATTATTGGCATTTGCATTTTATCTAATAATTATTAGATTTGCCTTCCTTATATATCATTGTCATAACCCATCTCTGATTATTAGCCACAATAGGGTGAATTTTAGTGTGAGCCGTCGTGGAGCGGGGGCGCCATTCCGCTGACCAGTAGGGTGCCTACCTCCGCAGACAGGAAGGTGTTCAGTATAGGGGACGGAAAGTTAGGTACTCTAATTTGCACATGTCACTTTATGTCTTGTCTTGCACTATTTTTGCTCTTTTTCTATTGTTGCCTACCCAACTACCTGTTTGGCAACCCCTGTACACTCCTTTTCTGGGTGATTGAGTGACTAAAAGTGTGGCACTTACTCAGGGTCATCTAGGAGCTTCAGGGTACAGCCGTCGTGGAACAAGGGCGCCAATCTCGTTTTTGTGTAGGGTTCCAACCTCAGTTGTCAGGTAGCTTGTGATATCAGGATCCTATTGTAGTATTTTGTAGGTGATACGGTTGTTTCTTTTGTGTTCCGTGTGGACGTATTTGTCTTTTATCATGATTGCATTAAAGGTTAAGTTTTATGCATATCTATATCCATTGCTGTAAGGGTCCCTGTTGATATACTAGTTGAATTATTGACCTTACTGGTGGTTTCCACCAATTTTTGATAGAATTGCATATTTGCATGGTTATACTCATGCTAAATTACCTTGGAAAAATAAAACTCGAAAGTTTAAATTTTTCGATAATTATCACAGAATATTTTTTATCTTTCATTTTATAGTAAAGTATTTTTTGACTACACATGGGGTATTGGCATACAAAGGAGAAATTGTATAAAACATTGTACCATTCATTTTCTCCTGTTTACCTTTGTGCAAATGAAAAATTTGAGGCTAAAGCAACATTTTTGTGAGAAAAATGTCATTTTTTTATTTTCATGGTTCAACGTTGTCAAATTTTGTAAAGCTCCCATAGGTTCAAAGTGCTCACCTCACCTCTAGATAAATTCCTTGAGGGGGTACTTTCCAAAATTAGGCCACTTGTGGTGGGTTTCTGCTTTTTAGGCACATCAGGGGCTCTGCAAACACGACATGGAACCCACTATCTATTCCAATCAATTTTGTGCTTCAAATGTCAAATGGTGTGTCTTCCCTTCCTAGTCCTGCCGTGTGCCCAAACAATGGTTTTCCACCACATACGGGGTATCGGTGTATTCAGGAAAAATTGCACAGCAAATTTTGGTGTCCAATTTGTCCTCTTTCCCTTGTGAAAATTAAAATTTTGGGGCTAAAGCAATATTTTTGTGGGAAAATCTCTCTGAATCTGGTTTTGAGCACTTTGAAGAGTGCAGTTTTTAGAATGGAGTCACTTTTGGGTAGTCTCTGTCACACAGGCCCTTTAAAGTCACTTCAGATGGAATGTGGTCCATAAAAAGAATCGTTTTGTAGGTTTTGTTGGAAAAATTAGAAATTGCTGATAAACGTTTAACCCTTTTAAATTCCTAACCTAAATTTTAAAGCTTTTTGCAAAATTTTCCAATATTTTCACAAATAAACACAAAAGTATTGACATAAATTTACTACTGCCATAAAGTACAATGTGTTATGAAAAAACAAACTCAGAATGACTGGGATTTATTGAAGCGTTCCAGAGTTATTACCTCATAAATTGATACTGGCCAGAATTAGAAAATGTGGCCAGGTAATGAAGGTGAAAACAGGCTTCAGGGTGAAGGGGTTAATTTTATTTTATTTTTTTGGTCGGGGGCAGCATGATGCATTGGTTAAATTTTCAGTGATATATCGCATATTGGGTTGCCTGTTGTATTTGTTATAAAATCGCTTGTTTTCCCTGCTGCAGATCTACCACGTGTCATGAATGTGCCGCACTTTGCTGGAATCTGCGGTACATCTGAGATTAGAAGATTGCAGCGATTAGGGGAGCACAGGTTCTCTTTAAATCTACAGTGCCATTCATGAGTTAACAGGTTTCTTGTGGCATGGAAATGGTTTACCTTTCCTTGCTGTCTATTGTCTGTGCTGCTTAACTGAACCACACCCTTCCATTATGTAAACCTGTCCCTAGCTTCCCTTCATGTGAGCATTAGAATTTTCATTCTCTCCCTGACTTAATAAGAGAAAGTGGTCTGGAGAGTCACTTTTAGTCGTTTTGAGATTGTTGCATGCAGTTTGTTATGAATACCTATATCCTCACATGTTGGCACTTGTTCGTGTTGCTTTTCTGCCTCTTTACTGTGCACCCATTTCCCCTTTACATTTTACCCTGTGTCTGCCATTTTATTGTGCCTTGTTTTCCCTTGTCTGTCCAGTCTGTGTTTACCTTTTCACTCCTGCTCCTTTCCTTCCTGGGAGGAGGGTGGGAGCAGTTTAGGATTTTGTAGGAGTACAGAGAGGTACGAGACTAAGGCATCTAAACCTTCAGGGGTAACCCTAGAGTTAGAGATAGACTAGGACTGCACAGTAGAAGGTTAGTTCAGCTCACCCTTTGTATTCCAATGCAACTTCTCAGCACGGACCACGTCTCTATCAGATGGTGAAGGGAATGGCTCTTGGATAAAAAGATCCAGCTCAGAAGAATAAAATCCAAAAACTTAAATCAGTTCCATAAAACATGAACAGGCTTGTAACACACTGACTGGTATGCCAGGAGGAAAGGTTGCTGATGAGAGACTGGACGCGTTTCGAACAGCTAGTGTTTGTTAGACTCAGAATTTTCTTTTCCAAGAGCCATAGACTAGGACTCCCCTAGATTAAGGAACATTATAAGGTCTCTCTGCTATGGCTTTCCTACAATCAAAGCGTGACACCAGGTCTCTGTATTCTGAGCTCTCTATTAGTTTGCACTGACTGGCATCTTTCTGTGTACGTTCTGTATAGACAGAAAACTGCCAGTGGTGGGAGCAGGGTATACAGAGTTAATAAATATGGCAGCAGGTTTACTAGTTTTCTAGTGATATCATCCTGATAAATCAGTTTTTTTAACAAATATACAGATAGCAACTTAGCATAGTGACACATCACTGGAATCAGGGTCTTCATCTCAATAATATGCTGTTCCCATATTAAGTGGCAAAAATCTGGCATCCAATTACCTTTAAATAGCTTTTATTATTTTCAGTACACCTCTAGTCTATTCTTCTCCCTATATGATAGATATGTCCTTGTTCATCCTTGTTAGACTATTATTTCCGTGATTTCTACTAGATTTTCTGCTATTGTAAATGTATGAGTACAGGATGTATGTATCACACGCTGACCTTGATGAAGATCGCTTAATACATAAACGCAAAGTACTTTTTCTGTACGTGTTCCTTTTGTTTGGAAAATTCAACATGACATTGACATTGCAAGTGGTATTAATAGAGTGAAGTGCTATAAATTATGTGAAGTTGCAGCCCTCACTGTTAGACTAATATTGGATTTCTGAATATATATATATATATATATATATATATATATACTGTATATATACACTTGGTCTTTTTTACTTTCTAAGAGGCTATCATATAACTTTCCTAATTGAGAATGTTATCCAGCATCTATGGTGAGTTACTTATAAAGGTCAATGAGACAAATCAGCCTTTTCTTTTAAGAAATCCTCAAACACTGCAGAGTTAGGGTACCGTTACACATAGCGATGCACCAGCGATCCCGACAAACGATATGACGCGGTCAGGATCGCTGGTGCATCGCTAAGTGGTCGCTAGTGAGCTGCCACACAGGCAGATCTCACCAGCGACATCGCTGGGGTCGGGGGTCGCTACTTACCTGTCAGACGAGGCGATCCTGATGTCCTCCTGTCCTCGTCCACGCGTCTCTCGTCATCACAGCAGGAAGCGCCGCAGGAAGCTGACGACGAGAAATGGTCCAGGACCTTCTCGTGCGACCAGCGATAACCAGCGGGGGAGCCAGTCGGAGGTAAGTATCACATGTAGCGATATCGCTAGCAATATCACTGTAACGTCACAAAATCGGTGACTTTACAGCGATATTGCTAGCGATATCGCAATGTGTAACAGGGGCTTTAGACATATTGGAGGTTATCTGTTATCTGCTTACTGGAATTATATTTATGATGATCTGTTTGAAGCTAAAAGTAAAAACTTGACTGTGCTTCCCTATATAGAGGGCAATATCAGTCATTTGTCATCCATGCTTCTACAGATTTTACTTTTTAGAGACAGGAAGAACCTGCCTAAAGGTATGTGAACAAAAAGCATTTTTCAGGCTAATCCATCCGAGAGCCTGTTTGAGAAAGTGCTAAATATGCTTAAAAACAATGAAAATATGAACAGCAACGTAAAAACTACTTGCTGTGTATACTGTATGTTCAGTAATTTTGATCTACAGTATTTTTAATTGCTTCCAGCTTCCAAAGCCACAAAATGGTGGTTAAAATATGTCACCTGACCACTCTTCTGGGAGCTTACTCTTGGAAGCCGCTCACTATTAGCACAATTAAGAAATAAAAACACCAAAAGCAATGTCTCCACCACAAGAGACATCACAAAAGATGTGAAAAAGGTGCTTCTGGAAAACATTTTCCGTTGTCATTTTCTTGACATATCTTTTGTAAGAAAAACTTAGCAAGTAAACCATCTTCTATTAGATGGTGTGTGCACATAACCTAACAGCTACTTCATTAGATCCTCATTGCTTTTTCATTGTAGAGGGAAACTCAACATATCCACCTCATGCAAACAAACACAAACAAAGCCAAACAATGAATATACCAAAATTAGTCCATAAGTAATTATATATTCTGACACTTCTCAGGAAATTTAAACACACAATTTTCGGACTTATATATAAAAAATTATCCGAAAAAAATGAAGCGTTCCAAAAAAACAATTAAAAAATCATATTTTATTGATGAACATTAAAAAGTTAAAAAATAAACAATAATGCCCAATAGGAGGCGCTCAACTGCCTAACTATAAACAAAGTCACATAAAGGTACCATAAGAACTAAATCCTAAAATAAAATACTGGAATATAAACCATTTGTGCAAAGGATGCAATATTTCAAAGTGCATACAAAAAAGGGCAAAAAATTCAGTGAGAGGTATGTAAAAATATGTAATCACAGCAGTAGCATGACAAAAAAAAATGTCTAAGTACATGTAGCAATCAAGAACCTGAAACTATGCTGAAAATTGGCTGCAGGTGAAAAAAGAATAAACGCAATCAAATGGTAACTGTACTTGAAGCCTATAATATAAGTGACAAAGATGGCGCGGCCTCCTCCACCCCAATGCGTTTTTCACACCTAGCTTCTTCTGGGGGCGTTTATTCTTTTTTCACCTGCAGCCAATTTTCAGTGTAGATTCAGGTTCTTGATTGCCACATGTACTTAGACATTTTTTTTTTGTCATGCTACCGCTGTGATTACATATTTTTATATACCTCTCACTGAATTTTTTGGCTTTTTTTGTATGCACTTTGAAATATTGCATCCTTTGCACAAATGGTTTATAAACAGTATTTTATTTTAGGACTTAGTTCTTATGGTACCTTTACGTGACTTTGGTTATAGTTAGGCAGTTGAGCGCCTCCTACTGGGCATTATAATTTATTTTTTAACTTTTTAATGTTCATCAATAAAATATGATTTTTAAATTGTTTTTGGATCTCTTCATTTTTTTCGGCTAATTTTTCATATATAAGTCCGAAAATTGTGTGTTCAAAGCCAAACAATGTCAGAAGTCTCGGAGTAAAGTTCCACACACAAGAAAGATACTGTAAATAGGAAGAGATAGTATATTTTCATCCTCCTTCATACATGCCAGCATACACTCATTGCTTACAAAACCATTTACCAGAACTGCGCTGCTAACTACAGACATGGGTCTAATCTACCCTTCATTTCTAAACTTCTGGAATGTTGGGACCACTCCCATCTAATCCACTATCTCTCATATAATACTCTTCTTGACCCTTTAGAATCTGGATTCCGCTCTTTACACTCTACTGAAACTGTCCTCACTAAAGTCTCTAATGATCTACTAACAGGTAAATCTAATGGCCACTACTCATTGCTGATTTTCCTGGATTTCTGGAGCGTTCAACACTGTGGATCACCAGCTCCTCCTCACTATGCTCCACTATACAGGGCTCAAGGACACTAATCTCTCATGGTTCTCCTTCTACCTCTCTGATCACTCCTTCACTCTATTTTTTTACTTGCTCCTCTTTCACTCCTCTTCACTTTATTGTCGGGGTTCCTAAGGGTTCAGCTTTAGGTCCCCTCCTCTTCTCTCTATTCATGCCCCTATTGGACAAATCATAAGTAGATTTGGTTTTCAGTATCATCTATATTCTGATGACACCCAATTATACACATTGTCTCCTAACATTACTCCTGCATTACTACAAAATACCAGTGATTTTTTTTCTGGTGTCTCAAATATCATGTGCTCCATCTATAACTGAATATGTCAACAACTGAACTCCTTGTATTTCCTCTATCTACTAACCTTCCTAAACCTAATATTGCCATTTCTGTTTGTGGTTCTATGATTACTCCCAAACAGCATGTCTGAGGTTATATTTGTCTCAGATCTTTCATTCACCCCCCACATCCGATCACTTGCTCGCTCATTTGACCTGCACCTTAAAAACATTTCTAGAATTGACCCTTTTACTTACTTTTGAATCTGCAAAAACTAACTGTCGCTTTTATTTATTCTCCTCTGGACTACTGCAACTCTCTACTAGTCAGTCTCTCTCTTACTAAACTCTCCCTTCCCCAATCCATCTCGAATGCAGCAGCCAGGATCATATTCCTCTCCAACCACTATGCTGATGCCTCAATCCTGTGCCAGTCATTGCACTGGTTGCCCATCCGCTACAGAGTCCAAACTTATCACTCTTTCTATCACCTACATGTGTGCTCCATTATGCTATTGACCTAATAACATCTTCAATAATCCAAACCTCCCAATCCCATCTCCAAGACTTCTCACAAGCTGCGCCAATTCTCTTGAATGCACTACCCAGGACAATTCAATTAATTCCCAATACCAACAACTTTAAGTACACCCTAAAAATGCACTTCTTTAGACTGGCCTATTGTATCACTTATGTAACTATTCCAGGTTTGCCCTTCCAAAATTTTCTTCGAAATCTTGTACCTCATAGCGTCTGTTTACACACCCTCCATGCACGTAATAGCATTCTGTATCTGCACTTATACAGATACTGACGGGTGATTTGTTGATTCTTGGGCCAGATCATCAAGCACTTTTCACCATTTACCTTTTTGTTTTTCCCCTATATCCCCATAGATTGTAAACTTGCAAACAGAGCTCTAACTCCTCTTAGTATCTGTTGAAGTATATGTTTACTCTGTTATGTCTTTACTGTCTTTAGAAGTACCTATAGCCGGAGACCCGAATCCAACTCTGATATGGTCGCCTATTCACAGCGTCTGAATGACAGTTCTCTCCCTCGTTGGTAAATATGGAATGACTTGTCTATCACCTCCAGCAGTGCTTGGAACAGTTGAGTCTAGTCTGGTATCCTGCTATGGTCCCTGGTTGAATCTTCAAATTATATTTTCTCTGAAACATAGGGGTGTTTCAGAAAATAACACACCTGGCTGTAATTATGCAGTCAGGCTGCAATTTATACTGCCCATGGTTTGGACAATAGTTATAGTTTGACATTTTCTTTTTAAGTCCTGCCAATTTCTGCTTATTAGTAGAGTAGGTATTGGTGTGCACTCAAGGTCACTGTAGAAGCAAGGTGCTGGTAGAACAGACTGTGGTGGTCCCTGAAATAAATAGCAAAAATGGAATAATTTGCAACCATGAGTGTAATTTTATTTTAGACAAAAAAGATAAGTGCCAAGTTACAAAAATTGGTCCAAAACCCAGTAAAATAGAAACACCCAACGTTTCAACCCTCTTGGGTCTTAATCATGGGGTTTACTTGGGTTCAAGAGGAATGGGAGCTAGGGTTAGGGAATAGCCATATATAAGCTTCCATGCGGGTAATGGTAGGCTGTAAATAAATGGTAACCTTTGGAGGATATGAAATGTACCAGGTAATGATAGGTAATAGGTTAGAGGTAACTTTAAGAGGCTTTAAATGGAGGCCCGGAAGAATCCTGTGCAATAAAAAGCGTTGCTTTTTGTATGTAATATTTTTCGTATCCGGTATGGTAAGATATACGTGTTGCTGCGCACTTATAGTCAGAATAGTGCCAATCATTGGTGGCCAATGGTGGCAACTGCATCCTGAGGCTGTAGGACCACCCAGGGGAGCAGGGCACAAGCATATCCCGGACGCAAACCACATTCAGAACTTTAATGTCCGTAGCTGCAGTTCAACAGATGACAGTGAGACATTTTGACATCAAAACAGCCTTCCTACATGAAGGGTGAAGAGCATCTTGTTTATAAAATGCAAAAATCTCTCTATGGACTTAAGCAGTTGGTAAGAGCTTAGAACTCGAAAATGAACAAAGTTTTGATGGATGAAGGATTTAAAAGATCTCAAGCTGATCCATGTTTGTATGCGAAGAATGTAGCAAAGGAGTGGATGTATGTTCTCCTATATGTAGATGATGTAATCATGCCGCATCAAGATGAAAAAGAAATTGCAAAGCTAGGTGAAATTCTCAACCAACATTTTGAGACTAAGGACCTTGAAATTGTGACTTTTTTGTTTTAGAATCCAAATCCAGAGAGCGGAAGATGGGAGTTTTCTTCCCAACCAAAGTTCTAAAATTTCCGCAATCCTAAACCATTTGGAATGTCAGATGCCAAAGGTGTGTCAACACCAATAGATCCCTCCTACTTAAAGTTAGAAGGAGAAGAAGATCTGTTACCCAGCAATGAGAGTTACAGACAAGCAGTGGGTGCACTTCTGTACATAGCAACCACAACTCATCCAGATAGCACAGCCAGAGTTGGAATTCTCTGCCGGCGTGTAAGCAAGCCACACGAAAGAGACTGGAATGCAATTAAGAGAATTCTTCAATATCTTAAAGCAACTCAAAGGCTAAATCTTAAGATATCTGCATCAGGAGATCTCACTCTCAGAGGTTATGTGGATGCAGATTGGGCTGGAGATTCAAGTGATCAGAAATCAACAAGTGGTTACTTGTTCAAGTTAGGAGAAAATTCAATTTCTTGGTCCAGCAGAAAACAAGTGTCAGTCACATTATCTTCTACAGAAACAGAATATATATCAATCTATAAAAAGTTCAGTGGCCGACCGGATATGAGGCTCTTGTGCATCTCACAGGCATCCCTGCACATGACTGCAATTATGTTGCAAGGTAATTTATTTATATCATTATCCTTGATCTAAAACGTTGGTAAACCTTGCCATGATCAGTGTAGCTGCTAGTTAGTCCTCGTCAGATATATTTAGGAGCAATCATGCATTTAGACTGTAGGTATTCCTGCCTTACTATATTGGTCTGATTGCTCTCTGGCACCAGTTACCTTCATGTTCAAGTTGTTATATATTATTTTACTTGATAGCTGGTTTCTTCTATAACAGTGCTTATGATCTTTACTATGTTTAGGTCTAGTGTAGGCATGTTTTGTGAGATGTGTTTTCTCTGTCCGGCACTATATTTACCATCTTATATCTGTGCCGGTATCTTTTAGCTGCTATTTCTATTCACCTCACATGAATACCTTTGTATTTTTTGTCTATTATATATGTGCAATAAAATTTATATTTGTCTAATATCCTCTCTACTTCATTGTTGATCTCTAGGTTATATATATTTATATATACATATATATATAATCATTTGCAGATATGTTTTATGACTCTAGTAGTCATTTGTACATTTGAGATCTGGTTTTTGGTTTATGGAAGAATCAGAATATAAGTCTGTTGCTTATGCAAGTCAAGAAGTAATTTGGTTGAAACAACTTTTGGAAGATTTCGGCAAGCCATTAGCTCAACCAACAGTTATCTATGAGGACAACCAAAGATGCATTAAACTTGCCAGCAGTGAGAAGATTAGTGCAAGGACTAAGCACATTGATCTAAAACACCACCACTTACGTGACTTAGTGGAACAAGGTGTATTCGAGTTTGTTTATTATGAGTCTGACAAGATGATAGCTGATGGTATGACAAAGCAATTATCAAGAGCCAAGTTCGTGGACTTCAGAACTGCAATGGGACTAACAGGATAAGTAGTTGTTAAGTGGGGATGTTGGAATATATTTGGTGCAACAACTCCATTCCTGTTTATGAGTGTTCAGTTGCTAAATTTGTATGCTGTTCATAAAGCTAGAACAACAAAAATAAAAACTCTCAGATGCTCACTAAATTTCCTGTTTTTCCTGTGTCTGTGTGTGAGAGAAGCAGCCTGCTGTAGATGCTGCACAGATGGAGACACACAAATTATTTATTCCTGATCTATTAAGCTTATCATATATTTTTCCTGATTGTTCCTGAATAATGAAGTTCTGTTGTCACACGCTTGGAGAGTATCCTGAATAATCTGCTGCTAGCATAAATGCATTAAAGGGTTATTCCCAGCTTTAGAAGTTAACACCGTTACATGGAATAGCTGAGCCCAGCAATCCTACGAAGTCCACACTCTGAATATGGTGGTGGACAAGCATTTGCACCCCCTCTTCATTTATTTTCGATGAGATTGTCAGAAAAAGCTGAACATTGGCCACTACTCTCTTCAAATAGAACCCTTTATGGCTCAGTTTTTTTAAGCGGTGAGAGTCTCAGTGGTCGGACTCCTTCCGATCAGCAAATTATTACCTATTCTAAGGATAGGTAGCTATTTCTAAGGATGGGAATTTTCCTTTAGCATATTGCACCAGAGAGAATGATGTGTTGCTGACAAGGAATGCATCAGCCATAAGAAAGGAATCAGCAAATATCTCTAATGCTGCAATATAGGTATGACTTCACTTCTTTAAAATATACCTCCCCAAATAAGCGCATTACAAATCTTTGCTGACTAAGTATAAACATTTGGATTAGGCTCTGTTAGGACTGGATTTTCTTCTGGTGACATAGCATATTTGAAGGATCCCTAGTGATATGTTCTGTAAAGTATCTGGATGCATCCAATTTAATTTTTTGTGCCTGTCAAGTTTCCAGTTTTTTTTACTACAGCATATTGTATTTTCAGACAACAAAGGAAATTTGATTGGAAAAAAAAATACAGAGTTCTATTTGGAAATCTGTCATCAAAAATGATGCCTCAAAAATATTCTTTGAGGCAGGGTAATGCATGTTGATGTCATACAGGAGGCAGGCAGCTGCAAGATGATAAGATAAAATGCTTCGCTCCATAGACAGCAATTACTGTACTGACACCTGCTGGTCATATAAGCATTACAAAAAATATGTAGTGTTCACTAGATATGTATACTTTTAAAGTATATAGTGTTTAAAGATCCCTTTGAACATTTTAAATTTTTTTCTATATTAAACTTGTGTATCTCATTATTTTTAAATATCCAACCTTGACACTAGATTGAGGCATGAAGACTTTGATGTCTCTGTTATGTCACTATTTATAGCAGCAGTTATATTTCCATAATAATCGGATTACAAAATACGCTAATCTGTAATAAGTGTTGGAAAATGAATTTAGTTATTCAAAATAGAAGTCATTCTCTAACCCTGTATATTCCTAAAAAGCGGAAACAGTTTGATTAATGTCCTACTTGCTCTTCCTCGTTTTCCAAAACATAATCCCAGGGTAAATGCTATTCATAGACGTGTCATAAGAGGCTGAGTCAGGACATTTACTAGTAGAAAGTCATTTTGTATAAGCTTTCTGCATGAGAGTACAAATTGCTACACTAAGAAGGAATCTAAATTTGTACAGTAACGCATTAGAAACTATATCCTGGGATCAATGTCTAAGTGCGCTCACGGTACTACAATCAAGCAGAAGTCAGCACAGATATTGATCGCTGACTAGTAACATAAAGCCTAATTATAATTTTAACCCTTTCGCTGTGTCTGTTAATCATATCATCTCCTTATTTCTCAATGCATATTAGAAGAACAGATGCAAAGTCAGGAAATTTCACATACTGCTATGGAGGTGCATTATACTGCAATGGGGATGCATTATATTACTATAGGGCTGCATTATACTACAATGGGGCTGCATTATACAACTATGGGGGGGCATTATACTGCTCTGGGGGTGCATTATACTGCTATGGAGGTGCATTATACTGCTATGGAGGTGCATTATACTGCAATGGGGATGCATTATATTACTATAGGGCTGCATTATACTACTATGGGGCTACATTATACAACTATGGGGGAGCATTATACTGCTCTGGGGGTGCATTTCACATGGTAAGTCTACTATCTTAAATATTAAAAGTTTAAGTCTAAGTTCCATATTAACGCCTCCTTTTTAAATTAATAGTTAACTATAGAAGTCGTATATATATATATATATATATATATATATATTTATTACAAGTAACAATAAACACACTGGCGCTAGTCCACTTGAAAATGTGTAAAAGATCCCAGAAGCGGCTGGTGAAAAACAGGCTCTGTGCCGGTGCCTGTTAAAAAGAGCTGAATCAGAAATTGAAAAGGATTCACCGCGCTAACTGAGAAAAAAAAAAAATCTGATTACACGGATACTCACTTAATGGTGTGAGAAGGAACCCAAGGTCAGAGGTGATACTTGAAGTCTGGGATGCTTCACTCTGTTTGGTGATCTATATATAGGAAAAACTGCTGGATAAAGTAGCAAGAATTTGTAGGATTGTACTGACCAATAGAAAAGGTAGCAAGCTGATACCTGGACAGATGGTTCTCACTTGAGTATGTCCAGGTCCAATGGTGAATGATACCGATGTCAGATTTAGGTGATTTTAGATCCAGAATAATCTGATTCTTAACTGGGGATATAGCAATGACAGTAAAGCCCCCGTTACACACTGCGATATCGCTAGCAATATCGCTGTAAAGTCACCGATTTTGTGACATAGCAGCGATATTGCTAGCGATATCGCTACATGTGATACTTACCTCCGACCGGCTCCCCCGCTGATTATCGCTGGTCGCGCGAGAACGTCCTGGACCATTTCTCGTCGTCAGCTTCCTGCGGCGCTTCCTGCTGTGACGATGAGCGACGCGTGGACGCGGGCGGGAGGACGTCAGGATCGCCTCGTCTGACAGGTAAGTAGCTACCCCCGACCGCTGCTATGTCGCTGGTGAGATCTGCCTGTGTGGCAGCTCACTAGCGACCACTTAGCGATGCACCAGCGATCCATATCGTTGTCGGGATCGCTGGTGCATCGCTATGTGTAACGGTACCCTAAGACGTAACAATGACAAGTTTGGCCTGAGGTAGAGATAATAGTTAAGCAACTGGAAGCTGCACTTACTGTGCAATGGTATAAATTGCAGTATTAAATGATTGATTCCTTAGTAGTGCTGCTGGAAGTGAAGCGCTGAATTAAGGTTATAGATGGGTAGCTGAGTAGCAGTCTGTGTCCGCTGATGGAATGAGGTGCTGGGCTAGGTGAACCTGCTAGTGACCGCTAGTTGATCCAGATGGAGAGCGGTTGGAGCTCAGGCCTTGGGGTGGCTGGTGCTCGGTGAGGTAGACTGGGTGATGGTGCTCGGCTGGAGCACTGATCCTGCAGCTGCTGCAGCTGCACGTGGAAGACGCCGGCACCTCGTGCACTCCGGCCGGAAGCTACGCAGAAGGGCACGGCGAGTGGTGGGGGCGGAGCTTGTGTGACGTCACACTGGAAGCAAGGATGGGGGCGCAGAAGAGGCACAAAACCAATGCGTTTCAAGGGAATACTTCCCTCTTCATCAGGGTTGTGCCAATTGGTGCGTATACCGTCCTTTTGTAGCAGTGCTGGGTCAATTAGTTCCTCTATCACCTGAACCAAATGTCTAATTGGGCTCCTGAAATAAATCAATTAGATGTGGAATGTATATCACCTAGATGAGTGCAGGACCCTGGGATTAGTCATTTGTAAGAGGGCAAAATTAGACATACAAACACGAATTAACCCTTCTTTATTCAGGAGTTTTTAATTAAAAAAATCACTAAAAAGTTAACTAGAAAGAGGCCTGAAAAGGTATCTTTACATGTAACATGCCTCCATAGGCTATTTAGTATATGGCAATTAGTATGCCCAAATGACCTTGGGTTCCTTCTCACATCATTAAGTGAGTATCCGTGTAATCAGATTTTGTTTTTCTCAGTTAGCGTGGTGAATCCTTTTCAATTTCTTATATATATTGTTTTATGTTGCACACCCCCTTTCTAAAAAAAAGGTAACATTTATAGCTGTCCTAAATATACTTAATAAAGGTAATCTGTCAGGTATTTTGCTATGTAATCTGACAGCAGCAAGACGTTGGGACAGAGACCCTGATTCCAGCAATGTATCACTGAGTTTACTGGGTGCAGCAGTTATGATAGAAGAGCTGTTTTCTCTGCTGCAGATCTAGTAGACACATAATGCTGAGCTGTGCATAACTGCGTCCACACCACTGATTGTCAACTGTGTACAATGAGTTGGACTAGGAGACACAATGAAACGCCCAGCAGGGCCAGGGGATACTCGGTACCGGGCCTTTCAGGCTCTTTGAAGGGGAAAATATGTCATGGTGGTGATGGTGACTCGGTCCGTGGCCCTGGGGGTCCAATGTAAATGATGGAAGTTCAGATGAAGGGGGAAGATGGTAGGATAATTAATAGAGGAAAAAGGGATTTGTGACGCCACCTGTGGTATTCGGCAATACAGGTGTTAAGCCGACGCTGCTCTGCAGATCCTCTGGGATGGTGTTAGGGCAGCGGGGATGGTAAAGCTCTCCACAGGTAGAGCTGTGTCCCAGGGCAGTTGAGCCGGTGACGGTAATGTTTTCAGTGTGAGGCAGGCAGTTGTAAAATAACTCAAAGGACACGGTTGGGTGCAGTTTCTGGGGTTTTTTACTCACAAGTTTCGTGTACACGTTGGGCCACTTAGTGCTGCGTCCTCCGAGGGAGGGGTCCGGCAAACTCCCAGGCAGATTGGGTACACATTTCAGGACTCTCTCAAGGCCGTGTCTCTGCGCTGAATTCTCCTAACTTTCCCTGCCCTGCGCCTTCACAAGTAGTGCCCCCAGCTGGCAGCCACGGATCTCCTCAGGCGACGTGGGTCAGGCCCCGAGGGCCGTTACTCATACCGCTGCCTTTTGGAGGGTGCTTGTGGCTGTGGCACTTAAAGTTTCCTCAGCCTCCGGCTACCAGCTGAGTCCTGTAGTCCTCCACTAGCTTCAGGGGCTGGCTCCCTCGTTCTGGCCTGGTCCTTCCCTTCCAGGATGTGGGCTCCACGGGTGGCCAGTCGCACTACCTGTGCCCCAAAGACCCCTTCTTCCCAGTCCAGGAGTGTGGACAAGATGTTTCTCTCACTTCCACCCACAGTCCTCTATAGCAATCCTGCTCTCCTACTGTCCTGTCACCGACTGACTAGTTTCTGGAAGGATCTCTTTCCCTCAGAACTAGCTCCTCCCACCAACTCTCACCTTTCTCATTCTGATTGGATGCCTAACTATCACTCCACTACCTAAGCTCCTCCCACTCTACCTACCTTCTGCACTACCCCCCCACACCCTTTCCTAGCCAGTCTGGGATGAGGCCATCCTCCCGAAAGGTACGTCCAGGTGCCCTGACTAGCTAGTGTGTGTGTTGAGTGCAGTGTTAGGAGTCCTGGGTGGTAATCCCTCCTTACCTGAGGGTGGGATACCACACCTCTGGATGAGGTGCAGTACCTCTGTGGCAACCGGACCCTCAGGGGTGCCACAACAAGAGCAGTTGTCCTGCTGATAAAACACTATTGAAACAGCAAAACACAGCCTAGTAAGTGACACATTGCTGGAATAACAATTTGTTGGTAAATGTCACATAGTTCAAATCATTGGAAAGTTCCTTAATTGATTCCTGTAATTGGGAGATGGACGTCACCATCTCCAGCAGTTTAGTGTTTTCCGTTTTAATATTTAACTGCATAAGCTTGACAGCGCAATCAAGTAGGATGGTGTTGCTTTTTACAGGGGGATTAGTACAGACACACTACCCTCAATAGAGCTACATCTATTAGTTTTAATGGAAATCGGAAGTCCCTCTTAGCAGATTCACTTACCAGAAGAACTTGTGTGTCTGACACCTGACAAACTGTTACTTTTTCATATTTTGTGGATTATTCAGACATACATTTATTTATGTTGCAATATATTCATATTTTCTATCAAGATTCAAGACTAAAAATGACAGAATATTTTATCTACAGGTTTCAGATATGTTGCTAAAAAAGCTCCGAATTTCGGACAAATTGTCTCTCCTAGCTTTTTTTCTAGCAGTCCGCCACGTAATAATACCTGGCTAGGTCTGAAGGGATCTTTCAAATGTGGAGGAAACAAAAGTAATCTGTGCAAATATATGTTGGAAACGCACTCCTGTATTATCAATATTAACGTTGTATACACCATCAAGTCGTTTGTTAATTGTTGCACAACGCATGCTGTATATATGGCCATCTGCACCAGTTGTAACAAATATTATGTTGGATGTACGTCTTGCATGTTGAGAAGGAGAATATCCGTGCCTATTACTGCATCTGCACCCACCTCTATATAACTTAGCCAGTCATCTTCGGGCTTGTCTAAACACTTTTTAGAAGTCCACCAAGGGTACATGTCCTCATTAAAAGTAATGGGTAGTGAAGTGGTTAAACGATCTAGAAGGGACGTTGACTGGCATAAAACTCTGCTTTTGAGGGAAACTCATTGGATACTTTTATCGAACGCACACATTCCTATGGGTCTTAATTATCTCTCCGATCTCATGTACTTTTATTGAATTCATCATTGTCTTCTATATTTTGATATGGGTATGTCATCTGATTAATTTTGTGTGTCTGTTTCCTTCTAGTAAGCATGCCCATAGTGGCCAAGAAACATCATGTGTCTATCACTTGATTGAGCTAATCAACCACCATCTTCATATGCATAGCCTTGCTCATATTTGAATTCAGGGCCACCATCAGGGTATTACTGCCCCTACTGGCGTATGGGGCCTAATGAGCAGAGGGGGCCCACAGCGAGCCACCTCTGTTCTGCTCACTGGGCCACAGCGGCAGGATTTTGTCGCTTCGGTAAATGATCATGCATCCTTCTGTAAGGGGGTGAAGCACAAGAAGGGTCTGAGGGGGTTACCTCCTCTGCTCTGTGTCCGGAATCAGAGAACTGTACTGCAGGTTCTCCGGGGGGAAGACTTTCAGACCGGGACAGGAAGGAAGATGGGCTGAGAGCGGGAAAGGTGCGCGCGCAAGTGTCAGAGCAGCGTGTGCAGCAGTCAGGACAGGACACAGCCATGCTCCAGGGAGGAGAGAGAGCTCCCGGTCAGAGGGCAGGCACAGGGGGACTTGACAGAAAAATTGCATACCGTGAGTACGTGTAAGTGGACTCCTCAGTGACTGGAGAGTTGTGCCTCATTGCCAGTGCAGAGAGAGCGGCCCGTGCAGAGACAGCGGCCCATGCAGATTTGGTGACCTGTGCAGAGACAGTGATCTCGCGCTTATCCCCGGTACCCGTGGTGTTAGTACAGAGCCCCTGATTCCTGTTGAGAGACTTGGCAAGAGACAGAGCATCATTCCCCCGGGAGAGACTGTAGTGTTGCAGCAAAAGACTCAGGGCAGAGGGGACCCCGCTTGCCCAGTATCTCCTCTGTCTCCTGCTGGAACCCCCGAGACACCGGTTGTAGGTTACTAGAGACTACAGAGCCCAGAGAGACGACAAGTGCCACTGTTGTTGACGCCTATGGTGGAAAAGATGACCCTGCAAGCAAGCCCACATCAGACTGATTAGTTTTCCAAGAAATTCTGTTCATAACTGTTGCACTGTTTGTGTGAAAAGCTGTTTTACTATTTATATATCTGGACAGCTATATTTCCAGTTTATCCCCCTCTGTTTCCTCCCTGCGAGGAGGACCTGATCCCTGTAAAGAAACCCTTTAACTGTTGGTCTGTTTGTTCCATGGTGACATATCCAACACCTGCACATTATTACACTTCGATGCATGATCAGTTAAAAGATTCCTCCCACATGGCAACAGTTAACAGCCGCCAGCCAATCACAGGCCAGCAGCTGACGTCAGCACACACGTTGCCGACGTATAACGTCACTTTCATATGTCAGAACAACGCTGCCTGCTTCAGCTGAATCGGAGAGCATTACACCACTGTAGCTCTGCCAGGTAAAGAAAAACTTTTGTAATGCCGTGGTATGGGGCCTATTATACTGGTATGGGGGTGCATTATGCTACTATGGGGGAAGGGAAAGGGGATGCATTATACTGGTATGGGACTGTATTATAGTATGATACTGCTATGGGGGTGCATTATACTATGGGGTGCATTATACTGCTATGGGGGTGCATTATACTACTATGGGGAAGCATTACACTACTATGGGGTGCATTATACTATACGGTGCATTATACTGCTATGGTGGTGCATTATACTACTATGGGGGTGCATTATATTACTATGGGGCTGCATTATTCTATGGGGTGCATTATACTCCTATAGGGGTGCATTATACTACTATGGGGGTGCATTATACTACTATAGGGGTACATTATACTATTATGGTGGCGCATCATATTATGGGGCTGCATTATACTATGGGGTGCATTATACTCCTATAGGGGTGCATTATACTACTATGGGGACACATTATACTGCTATGGGGTGCATTATACTATGGTGTGCATTATACTGCTATGGGGTTGCATTATTCTACTATGGGGGTGCATTATACAGTGATGGACGAGCATTATACTGCTATGGGGTGCATTATACTATGGGGGTGCACTATAGTACTATAGGGTGCATTATACTGCTGTGGGGTGCATTATACTCCTATGGGGTGAATTATACTACTATGGGGTGCATTATACTATGGGGGTGCATTATACTACTATGGGGCTACATAATACTGCTATTGAGGTGCATTATACTACTATGGGGCTGCATAATACTGCTATTAAGGTGCATTATACTGCTATGGAGGTGCATTATACTGCTTTGGAGGTGCATTATACTGCAATAGGGATGCATTATATTACTATAGGGCTGCATTATACTACTATGGGGCTGCATTATACACCTATGGGGGTGCATTATACTGCTATGGGGGTGCATTATACTGCTATGGGGGTGCATTATACTGCTATTGGTGTTCATTATACTGCTATGGGAGTGCATTATACTTCTATGGGGCTGCATTATACTACTATGGGGAGCATTATACTACTATGGGGCTGCATTATACTACTATTGGGCTGCATTATACTACATAGGACTATGGGGTACATTATACTACTATGGGGTGCATTATACTGCTATATATGATTATGGGGTACATTATACTATTATGTATGACTATGGGGGCAATGTGGAGAGACATAAAACAGAATGGGAGGACATGTGGGGTCCAGAAGGCGGGATATTAATAATGTAGAGGCTAATTAAAGGATAATATTTTTGAGGATACTCTTTTCAGTGTGGGGGAGGAGAGGTCCTGATACTGTGCAGGGAGACACGGTTGCTTTTTTTCTTCATCTAGTGAAGTATAGAGGTTGGGGAAAAATTGGGGAATATGCTCTAGATAACGCTGTGTTATTTTCAGCAGAGACGAGTCCTGGCTGGAAGAAGCGATGGTGGTGTACGTTGTATGAAGATGAAAAGCGAAGATGAAGGACTTCAACTAGAGACATCACTGGTGAGCTCCTGTGTATAACGTCACTGGTGATCACTGTATTATCCATACACGATATGCAGAGCTCCTGTGTACAATGTCACTTGTGATCACTGTATTATGTGTACACTGAGGCTGTGTGCCTATGATGCGATTTTTAAGCGTTTTTGCTGTGATTTTTGGCGTGAAAACGCTGTGAAAACATTTAAAAATCTTGTACAGAACGCACCCCATGCATTCCTATGGCATTCCGCACATACTGTGCTAATGCTGCGCTTTTTTCCGCGGCGGAATCGCATCGCGGAAAAAATCACAGCATGCTCATTCTTTTGTGCGGAATCGCAAAGAATTGCCGCGATTCTGCACCCATAGGAAAGCATGAGAACCGCTTAATTCCTGCATGTGGCTATGCTCACCATGCGCGAAGTTAAGCGTCTCATGTGCGGTTGGTACCCACGGTGAGGAGGAGAGTAGACAGTCCTCCAGGCCCTGGGTACCATACCCCTGTAAAAAAGAATAAAAAATAAAAAATCGGGGTATATTTACCTTCCGACGTCCCGCGCTGCATTCCCAGGCCTCAGCGTTCCCAGTAATGCCTTGCGGCAAGG
Source organism: Dendrobates tinctorius (assembly GCF_039654945.1). NCBI lineage: Eukaryota > Metazoa > Chordata > Amphibia > Anura > Dendrobatidae > Dendrobates > Dendrobates tinctorius. The sequence goes on from NW_027361673.1 coordinate 15,148,484, forward strand.
TCCTGTGATGACGTAGTCTCGCGTGACTCTAGCGGTCTCGTGAGATCGCTTTAGCAACGCGAGACCAATGTCATCACAGGTCTCGCAAGGCATTACTGGGAACGCTGAGGCCCGGGAATGCAGCGCGGGACGTTGGAAGGTAAATATACCCCGATTTTTTATTTTTTTATTATTTTTTACATTCTATCTTTTACTATTGATGCCGCATAGGCGGCCTCAATAGTAAAAACCTGGTCACACTCGTCAAACACTATGTTTGACGAGTGTGACCAACCTGTCAATCACTTTCCAAGCGATGTTTCAAATCGCTTGGAGAGTGCTTGAATATCGCACGCGAAAATCGCGAACATAATCACGATGAAATCGCGGTAAAATCACGCGGAAAAAAACTCGCAATTTCTGGGAAGGAGTCCGGTTTTCAGTGTCCGAATTAAAATGCTACGTGGGCACATAGCCTGACACTATATACAGAGCTCCTGTGTATAATGTCACTGGTGATCACTGTATTACCTGGACACGGACACTGTATATGAAGTCACTGTGGTGATAATATGTGGTCTGGACATGGTGTGGCGGTATTTGTTCTTTTTATGTTGTATTATTCGGTGACTATGTGGTAGTAATATGTGATCTGGTCACGGTGTGGTGGTTTTTGTTCCTTGTATGTGGTATTATTTGATCACTATATGGTGGTAATATGTGGTCTGGTCATGGTGTATTGGTATTTGTTCCTTGTTTATGATATAATAGGTCATTTTAAAAATTGAAAATTAATTAAAAATGTACCTAAATTATATTGGATATTTTAACAAATGTTTTAGTAAGTTACAATAGAGTAGAGCCCAGCCAAAAGAATCTACCTTGTTATGGTGGTGGATTAAAAAATCTTTTAGCCAAAACAAAAGCTGTTGGCTATGTATGTGGTGATGGGAACTGTAAATGTGTGATTGATGAGGATGTGGTGCAGAAGTGAAATTTTTCCAACAGGGGGCAGTGGGACTGTGGACGGTTCCAGGGGTGAAGGTTGGGCTGGGGTGGAGCCTGCGCAGACTCTCAAGGGAGCCCTAAACATTTTGCCAGTATGGGGCCCTGAAATTCACAGTGGCAGCCCTGTTTGAATTTTATACCTATGACTAAGGACATAGTAAGCGTAAGTTTGTGTTCCCCCACCCCACCCCATTCCCATTTTTCTTTTTTGTTTATTTATGATTCATGTATAATTATTTTTATCTGGATATGGATTGTATAAAATTTCTATTTTTTACATAATTTTACTGTGCCGGAATTCCTTTTCCCCTTATTTTTGGGGCTCCACAGCTAGGTGCTGGCCCAATATCTATGCTATTCAAACAGTAATTCACTTGTTTCATTTGTTGCAATTGTTCTTTTATATAAAGGTGTGGTATTGTAAGGTGACATTAAGCCTGGTTAATAATGGAAAGGTGTCAATAAGACACCTGTCCATTATTAATCCAATAGTATGAAAGGGTTACACACAGACACAAAGAATAAAGTATTTTAATAAAATAAATAAACACACAGGTTTGCCATCTTTATTAAACTCCCAATCCAAGCGAAGCCATAGTTCTCCTGTAAAATATAAAAAATAAAAAGGCAACAATATCCCTTACCTATCCGCTGTACGTCGCAATCCATATCAAGGGGTTAAATAGTTTACAACCAGGAGTGGTGCTAATGCGACCTTCCCGGCTGTAAACCATGGAGGAATGAATGAGAAGCTGTCTGCGCAGCCTCCCAGCCTCTCCTGCGGTGCACTCTGCAGTGTGGGAAAGTATACACATTGGAGAAAAAAGGATTTAGTTCAGCTCACGCTTCATTGATGCTGCAGCAAGGTCCGAGCAAGGACACGTCTCCACTTGGACATCTTGGAATACTTCATAGAAAAAGGGAAGTCCAGCTCAAGGAGTAAAATCCAGAATTTTCTTTATTTATTTCATTAAAATATAAGCATGGCTGCTATAGTCATCATTGCGGTTTTTACCCTGACATGGGATAGCCGCACAGAGTGTGCCCAGGAAGTTCTGTACGCGTTTCGAGCGGTATACGCTCTTAGACTCAGAATAACCCCAAAGAGCTAACACAGCAGAATATCAAGAACGTGCACAGGTGCACATAATTAATTATTTAAAATAGACACAGAGGGAAAAAAAAAAAAGCAGGAATGTATCCGAAAAGGACAAAAACACAAATATAAGTGAAGCATACATGACATTAAATTAACCCCTTAGCGACAGAGCCAGTTTGCAGCTTAATGACCAGGCCAATTTTTACAATTCTGACCACTGTCCCTTTATGAGGTTATAACTCTGGAACGCTTTAATGGATCCCGCTGATTCTGAGATTGTTTTTTCATGACATATTGTACTTCATGTTAGTAATAAAATTTCTTTGATAAGTCTTGCGTTTATTTATGAAAAAAACGGAAATATGGCAAAAATGTTGAAAATTTTGCAATTTTAAAACTTTAAATGTTTATGCCCTTAAATCAGAGAGATGTGTCACACAAATTTCTTAATAAATAACATTTCCCACATGTCTACTTTACATCAGCACAATTTTGGAAGCAACATTTTTTTTTGTTAGGAAGTTATAAGGGTTAAAAGTTGACCAGCAATTTCTCATTTTTACAACAAAATTTACAAAACCATTTTTTTTAGGGACCACATCATATTTAAAGTCATTTTGAGGGGTGTACATGACAGAAAATACACAAAAGTGGCACCATTCTAAAAACTAGACCCCTCAAGGTGCTCAAAACCACATTCAAGAAGTTTATTAACCCTTTAAGTGCTTCACAGGAACTAAAGCAATGTGGAAGGAAAAAATTAACATTTAACTTTTTTTTGCAAAAAATTTACTTCAGAACCATTTTTTGTTATTTTCACAAGTGTTAAAAGAGAAAATCAACCACAAAATTTGTTGTACAATTTCTCCTGAATACGCCAATACCCTATATGTGGGGGTAAACCACTTTTTCAGCACACGGCAGAGCTCGCAAGGGATGGAGCGCCGTTTGACTTTTTCAGTGCAGAATTTCCTGGAATTGAGATCGGATGCCATGTTGCGCTCGGAGAGCCCTTAATGTGCCTAAACAGTGGAAAACTCCAACAAGTGACCCCATTTTGGAAACTAGACCCATTAAGCAACTTATCTAGATGTGTGGTGAGCACTTTGAACCTTCAAGTGCTTCACAGAAGTTTATAACATAGAGCCGTGAAAATAAGAAATCCATTTTTTTCCACAAAAATGATCTTTTCGCCCGCAAATTTTTATTTTTACTAGGGTAACAGGAGAAATCATACCCACACAGTTATTGTGCGATTTGTCCTGAGTACGCTGATACCCCATATGTGGGGGGAACCACTGTTTGGGTGCATGGGAGTGCTTGGAAGGGAAGGAGTGCCATTTTGGAATGCAGACTTTGATGGAATGGTCTGCAGGCATCATGTTGCATTTGCAGAGCCCCTGATGGGCCTAAACAGTGGAAACCCCAAACAAGTGACCCCATTTTGGAAACTAGACCCATTAAGGAACTTATCTAGATGTGTGGTGAGCACTTTGAACCTTCAAGTGATTCACAGAAGTTTATAACGTAGAGCCGTGAAAATAAAAAGTCTTTTTTATTCCCACAAAAGTGATTTTTTAGAGCCCAACCCTAACCCTAACCCTAGCCCTAGCCCTAACCCTAGCCCAACCCTAACCCTAGCCCAACCCTAACCCTAACCCTAGCCCTAACCCTAACCCTAATGGAAAACTGAAAAAAAAATATTTTCTTTATTTCATTATGTTTGCCTATATAAGGGGGTGATAAACGGGGGGGGTTATGTACTATTTTTTTTATTTTGATCACTATGATCGTTTATCATAGTGATCAAAATAATGAATGGAATCTGCCAGCCGGAGCCGGCAGATTCCCGGCGAGCGCACTGCGCATGCGCCCGCCATTTTCAAGATGGTGGCGCACATCGGATGATGCCGGCGGGACCACCGGGAGGGATGTGAGGACAACGGAGAGGTACCGGGGGGATCGGGGGGATCGATGACCCTATTTCTCTCTCCTCTGATTGATGTGCGATCACATCAGCAGAAAGAGAAATTTAATGCATAATCGCGGCTTTTTTTTTTGGCGGTCGCCGTTATAGGGTTAATAATGGCGATCGCAAAAGCGGGGTCGGTAAAAACCGACCAATTCATGTTCTCTGGGGTCTCGGTTATCCAGAGGTCTGAATTTTGTTCCAACTAATTTAAATCTGGATGTTTTTTCAACATTGAAAGATATTAATAAATTTATAAGAGATCTCACTATCAAGTGACATTTTTTTTCGGACAGTGACTCTCAGGATGCATATGTGATTCCTTTGGACAACCAATTTTTGGGAAATAATTTTTTTGGAGCAAACTTGTTTGCTGAGTCTATCTGATATGGAGACTCCTAGCATGTCTTTTGATTCATTAACCTCTTATTTTCCTTTTAGATTAAAAAACCCACAGTTCTATCCAGTACAGGCTAGTACTAATGAGATAGAAAAATTTCAGGAATGTGTTGAGAACGATATTAAAAAACTATCAAACAATTCTGACAATGATTTACAATGATGACTATAGCAGCCATGCTTGTATTTTAATGAAATAAAGAAAATTCTTGATTTTACTCCTTGAGCTGGAATTTCCTTTTTCTATGAAGTGTGGGAAAGTGACAGTTCATTTTCCCACGCTGCCGAGTTTATCGCAGGTCAGGCTGGGAGGCTTCGCTGACGTTACTGATGATGTGCAGCCTCCCAGCCTGACGTGCTATGAACTCCGCAGCATGGGAAAGTGAATTGTCACTTTCCCAAAGTGTAATAATCGGTGGTGCTCAGTACTTTCTATTTTGTGTTTTTTTGTTAATTATTCTAATTTACTGAGATAATGACTTTTGGGTTGTCATTGGCTGTAAGCCATAGTCATCAACATTAACAGAAATAAACACCTGAAATAGATCACTCTGTTTGTAATGACTCTATATAATATATGAGTTTCACTTTTTGTATTGAAGAGATGAAATAAATTAACTTCTTGATTTTCTAATTTTGTGAGAAGCTCCTGTATGTTGTAAAATGTACACATCTAAAATCTAAAACTAATCTAAAACTAGTCTTAAATCACACATGCACAGGAACACTCTGACAACATGTGGAAAAGATTGCATAGTCCAGTAATTCCTAAAGGAAAATATTGATTTATTACTCAGGGTGAACCATTTTTTCGGTGCCTTAGATGTTTGTTTGTGCCTTGGAGATGGTACATGACTAGGGGCTAACTTCAGAGAATTATTTACTCACTCTTATCAATGACATGCTTTACAATTGCTGTCGTAATAATTGCTCATGTCTAAAAATATTGCACATGCAATTGCTTATGCCTAAAAGGTTATTACTTACATCTATGGGTACTGCTTGTTTACTGGGTATTTCTCTTTACTAAGGGAGTTAGTTATTGTATGTGTCAAAGGGCCACACAGGGCTGGCGTAACCACCCGGAGCACGCAGGCAAGTGCTGAGGCCCTGAACAAGTGGCACACCGAGGACAGTAACATGCTATGGGCCAAGGGAGCCCGGAGCCGATGTGGGTGCTGGCCCCTGGCCACCCTGTGCTTAACGCTGTTTAAAACACTTACCTCTCCTTGTTCCCTGCTGACAGCAGGTCCGGTCTCTTCCACATCTTCTGATTCTGTGATGTCTCAGGGCAGATGGGGCAATGACATCACTACAGCGTGCTCTCTACACTGAGCAGTGCAGAGTGTCATAAGATACTGAAAAGACAGGACCTGCGGCCAGTGGGGAACGAGGAGAGGTGAGCAATTGATTATTTATTTATGTATGGAGCATTATATGGGGCCCATTCTGTAAGGAGCATTATATGGAGCCCATTCTGTGTGGATCATTATATGGGGCCCATTCTGCATGGAGCATTATATGGGGCTCATTATGTATGGAGCATTATATGGGGCCCAATCTGTATGGAGCAAGGGAGTTCACAACAGTACCCCCTTTGAGGAGGGGTCACCAAACCCTCATCCACTCCACCAGGCCGATCAGGATGGGCCCGGTGAAAGGCATGAATCAATCTCTCGGCATGGATGTCAGAAGCAGAACCAAGAATTATACTCCTGGCCATAACCCTTCCACTTGACCAAGTAATGAATGTTTCCATGTAGCCAGATGAGAATCCAATATCTTCTCTACCTCATACTCCAAATTACCCTCAACCAGTACAGGGTCAGGGGGCGCCGCCATGGGAACTACTGGCTCCACAAATCTTTTCAGCAAAGATTTATGAAAAACGTTATGAATCTTAAATGTAACTGGAAGAGCCAAATGGAAAGAAACGGGGTTAAGGATTTCCAAAATCTTATAAGGTCCAATAAACCTTGGCTTGAATTTTGGAGATGCAACCTTCAAGGGAATATTTTTTGAGGACAACCAAACCATATCACCCACTTTAAACCGGGGACCCATGGTCCTATGCTGGTTGGAAAACCGTTGGGCCTTTTCCTGAGAGTGGGACAGCTTATCTACTTGGTCCCAAATTTGCTGCATTCTCTCTACCACAGAATCCACACCTGGGCAGGCAGAAGCTTCCACCTGCCCCGAAGAAAATCGAGGATGAAACCCAAAGTTAGAAAAGAAAGGGGACATCTAAGTGGCAGAACTAGCCCTCTTGTTTAGCGCGAATTCGGCCAAGGGCAAAAATGAAACCCAATCATCCTGATCAGCAGATATGAAACATCTCAAATAGGACTCCAAAGTCTGGTTTGTTCTCTCAGTCTGCCCATTGGTCTGAGGATGAAATACAGAGGAGAAAGACAACTGAATTCCCAGTTTGGAACAAAAAGCTCTCCAAAATCTGGAAACAAACTGGCCCCCTCTGTCCGACACAATGTTCTCAGGAATCCCTTGCAAACGAACCATTTGTTGTAAAAACAAGGGAACCAACTCAGAAGAAGATGGCAACTTTGGGAGTGGTACAAGATGGACCATCTTAGAAAATTTATCACAGATCACCCAAATAACAGTCATTCTCTGAGAGACAGGGAGATCAGAGATAAAATCCATTGATCCATTGAAATATGGGTCCACGGCCTCATGGGCACTGGCAGGGGCATCAACAAACCACTAGCACGAGAACAGGGCTTAGACCGAGAAAAAATCCCACAGGACTGCACAAAATTCCTGACATCACGAGATAAGGCAGGCCACCAAAAAGACCGACTCACCAAATCTCTGGTACCAAAGATACCTGGATGACCAGCCAACGCGGAGCAATGAATTTCAGACATTAGTCTTTTCCTCCACTGGTCAGGGACATACAATTTTCCCATAGGGCATCGTTCAGGTTTATCCTCCTGAAATTGCTCCAGTGCACGACTCAAATCAGGAGAGATGGCGGAAAGAACTACACCCTCATATAGAAAGGTAGTAGGCTCGGTCACATCAAGAGAATCCGCAAAGAAACTCCTAGAAAGGACGTCCGCCTTAACATTCTTAGGCCGGTTTCACATTTGTGCTTTATGGCTCTGCGATGGCCTTGTGCACGGCCGCCGCGAAGCCCCGCCCCCTGCCGGCTCCCTGCCCGCCCCATTCGGTCATCGCCGCCTACTAGCGCATATGGACGCTTGCGATCTGCGCACCCTATCTTTAGCATAGGGTGCGCAGATCGTGTGCTGGCCATGCGCTAGCTGTACACCAAAAAGACATTTCGATCCCTTAACATACAGAGTATTTTCCCTCAAAATCTGGAACACAGTCCAGACATGTTCCACATGAGAATCCCAATCACTGGAAAAAATCAAAATATCATCCAGATAAATGATCAAAAACTTATCCACAAGGTCCCGTAAAATATTGTTCATAAAAGATTGGAAGACGGAAGGGGCATTAGTGAGCCCAAATGGCATCACCAGGTACTCAAAATGTCCCTCCGGAGTATTAAACGCCATCTTCCATTCATCCCCGTGCTTGATGCGAATAATATTATACGCCCCCTGAGGTCAAGTTTGGTAAACCAACAAGCACTTTTAACTCTAGAAAATAAATCAGAAATCAGGGGTAACGGGTACTGATATTTAACAGTGATTTTGTTAAGGGAACAATAGTCAATACATGGGCTTAATGAGCCATCTTTTTTGGCCACAAAAAAAAAAACCAGCACCCAAAGGCGAAGAGGATGGTCTAATATGACCCTTCTCCAATGATTCCTTGATATAAGATCACATAGCATCATGTTCAGGTACCGATAAGTTGAAAAGCCGACCCTTGGGAAATTTACAACCAGGCATTAACTCAATTGTGCAGTCATAACTCTACATTAGAAAAATCAGCCAAATAGTCAGGAACTTCTTGAGCCTGGGGAGAAGTGTAGAAAACAGGAGTGTCACTAAGAACACATTGACAACCCCAACTCACCACAGACACAGATTTCCAATCCAAAACAGGATTATGTACCTGCAACCAAGGAAAACCCAGCACAACAATATAATGCAAATTGTGCAACAACAAAAATTTACAATTCTCCTGATGGTTCGGGGTGACCCGCATTACTACCTGAGTCAAAAACTGGGGTTTATTCTCCGCCAAAGGGGTAGCATCAATCCCCCTCAATGGAATAGGGGTTCTCAGGTGCACCATGGGGAAACCACAACGTTTGGCAAAGTCAAGAGTCATCAGATTCAAGGCTGCTCCAGAATCAACAAAGGCTTTAGCAGAAAATGTAGACAAGGAGCAGATCAAGGTAACTGCCAACAGGAACTTAGGCTGTACACTGCCCACCGCAAATGCGTGAGCAAAACGTTTTTCTCGTTTAGGGCAGACAGAAATAACATGAGAGGCGTCCCCACAAAAGAAGCACAACTTATTACGCCTTCTGAACTCTTGACGTTGTGCCCTAGACAAAACCCTATCACATTGCATGGGTTCAGAAGTTTGTTCAAAAGGCAGCACCGCCTCTTGCATACTTTTACGTTCACGTAGACGTCGATTAATTTGAATGGCTAATGACATGGAGTCGTTAAGACCAGAGGGGACAGGAAATCCCACCATAAAATCTTTTACAGTTTCTACCAGACCTTTCCGAAAGAGAGCTGCTAGGGCATCATCATTCCATTTAGTAAGGACCGCCCACTTTCGGAACTTCTGGCAATATAACTCCGCAGCATCCTGACCCTGGTTCAATGCCAATAAGGTTTTCTTAGCTTGATCAATAGCATTAGGTTCATCATACAACAACCCCAGGGCCTGAAAAAACACATCTACATTAGCCAGAATAGGATCTCCAGGTGTCAGAGAAAAAGCCCAATCCTGGGGATCGCCGCGCAGCAGGGAGATGACAATTTTAACCTGCTGCACCGAGTTCCCCGATGAATTAGGCTTCAAAGCAAGAAATAGTTTACAGTTATTCTTGAAATTCAAAAATTTTGACCGATCCCCAGAAAACACATCAGGAGTAGGGATCTTTGGTTCTACAGCAGATGACTGAGATAGGCAGAAATTCCCCACACCTCAACAGCGAGCTGCTCAACACGATCGGACAATTGCTTAGTCTCCATTAAGGAAAAAATCTTCCTACGGCCCCAGAGAAAAAGAGGAAAAATAAATAAAGAAAATTCTGACACTTTTTTCTTTTTTTTTCTTTTTTACAATCTTTCCTTCTTTTGAGTACCCTAGATTCTGTGGTTTGGGCTGGTGTTTCTGTTACGAATGGGTCACCGAGGAGGATAGCAGGAACAGGGTAAGCCACTGGAAGACCAGAGAGGTTGGTAACTAAGTGGATTGCAGACCCCTGATCCTATCAACACAACAAGCAGTAGCCGTGGAGCGTTCCTACGATGCCCTAGATGCTTCGTCACAGCCGGAGAACTAACTAAGCCTAAAGACGGAAAGGTGAAATCTAAACTGCCCTGAAGCAGATCCCCTAAGGAATAGACAGCCCCCAAACATATATTGTCGGTGAGATAAGATGAGACACAACCACAGGCAGAAAACAGACTGAGGAAACAGTGGGGCCCAAGCTGTTTAGACAGGACAGGACAGAAAAGATACTGTCTGCAATCACGCACAAAACCCTAAAAAAGTCCAACACTTCTGATATACAAAAAACCTGAGGTCACATGACCTCACCCCCGCTAGATCAGCACTCTGGTATAAACTGGAAGCAAAGCAAAAAGACACTAACATAACAGAGGACTGAACAAGCTGTGACATATGAAGCAGGGCCCAGCGTTACCCCAGCAGGGAGCACGCTGAATCCTAGCAACAGAGCAGAAAGCAAAAAAAGGCACAACCAGATTAAATGCAAAGGATTAGCAAAGGAATCACTTAACTGAACATGCAGATCAGGCAGGGGACAAAAGAACTCCAAATGCACAAGGAAGAAAAATCACCAGCAACCTTCAAGAGCAGCCAGCTCCATTATATGCTCCCAGCCAGTAATCCCAGGTTGCCAATTATCATCGTCCGGTGGAGAACTTTCATCCACCTTGCAAGCTCGACTTCTTTCAGTAACCACCATAGGGAGCAGAAGGAGCTTCAGCTCATAAATCCGAGCAAGGGAGTTAACAACAGGGGTCCATAATACTGTATGAAGCAGTATATGGGGCCCATTTTTTTGATTGGAGCATTAAGTATATGGGGCCTATTCTGTATGGTACATAGTATGGGGCCTATTCTGTATGGAGCATTATATGGGGTCCATTATACTGTATGAAGCATTATATGTGGTCCATTATTCTCTAAGCAGCATTATATGGGGTCCATTCTGTTTGGAGCGTTATATTGGGCCCATTTTGTATGGACCATTATATGGGGACCATTCTGTATAAGCATTATATGGTACATATTCTGTATGGAGCATTACTCTATATGGGGTTCAATATTCTGTATGGAGTACTATATGGGCTACAATATCCTGTATGGAGCAATGTATGTGGTCCATAATACTGTATTGAGCATTATGTGGGGCCCATTATTCTGTATGGAGCATTAAGTCTATGTATGGGGCCTATTCTGTATGGAGCATTATATGGGGCTCATTATACTGTATGCAGCAGTATATGAGGTCCACTGTTCTGTATGGAATATTATATGGTTTCCAATCCATTATTCTATATGGAGCATTATATGGTGCCCATTATTCTGTATGGAGCACTATATGGGGACCAATATTCTGTATGGAGCATTATATGGGGTCCAATATTCTGTTGGAGCAATATATGGGGCCCATAATACTGTATGGGGCATTATATGTGGTCCATTATTCTGTAAGGAGTATTATATGGGGCCCATTATTCTGTATGGAGAATTTTATGGGGCCCATTATTCTGTATGGAATGCTATATGGGGTCCATTATTCTGTATGCAGCATTATATGGGGTCCAATATTTGTTATGGAGCAATACATGGGTCCCATTATACTGTATGGAGCATTATATGGGACCCATACTACTGTATGGAACATTATATGCGGTCCATTATTCTGTATAGAGCATTATATTGGGCCCATTATTCTATATGGAGTATTATATAGGGCCAATTATTATGTATGGAGCATAATATGGGGTCCATTATTCTGTATGGAACATTATATGGGGTCATTATTCTGTATGGAGCGCTATATGGGGCCCATTATTCTGCATGGAGCAATATATAGTGTCCATTATACTGCGTGGAGGACTATACTATACAGTCTAAAATGAAAACTTTTGAATCCTCCCAACACACACACTATACGCTGTGAGGATTCTCTGGTTTCTGTGCTATTGTAGAATATACAATAGATATCACTCATGTAATGTGAGAAATGAAATCTTTGGCATTGTACTATACCTATATTTCTTATCTGTGCATCATGAATTGTGGGATGTGTTATAGGGGCCCATGAAGACTTTTTCACCAGGGGCCCACAAAAATGTAAAGCCGGCCCTGGGTCCATATGTTAGTTCTTAAGAAGCCATGACTGGAGTTACTGCATATTTGCTAGGCCTCTGCTCCTATCTAGGTGGTAAACAGAAGTTTACTGTAGTGGTTGCTTACTATAAGGGGCAGAATTGCTTATATCTGGCAGCATTGAATGATTCCTGCTCATTTTCTAGAATTTTTTTTCCATCTTATTGGTAAAATTTGTTGTAGGGGTATTAATAGTCAATTGCTTAAGAATGTGAGTGTTATTGTCTAGGTGCATTTTTCCTGGGCTAATTGCTCATCTCTATGGGGTAATTGCTTGTGTCTCTTAGTGGAGTCTATGCTCATTTCTAGATTGGAATTGTTTCTAAGGGCTCTGCAAGTTTGATGAACAATAGTTTATAGCTAAATATGCTTTATGTGTAGATGTATTGGGAGCTGCTCCTTCCAAATGGGGTTTTACAAAAGCCTAAGAATAATGCTAGTATATAAGTGTTATTACTCATGGCTGGAGAGCGACCGATGGGTCTTAGATAGTAATTCCTTTCATGTATTTCATGTTTGCTCACATCTAGGAGATAATTGATTGTATATAGGTGCATTGTCATGTTTTCTGGACGACTGTTATGCATAGGGTCATTGTTCATATTGTATGGTTTGGTGTGTTTGACAGGTGATTGCTGCTTCTAGATGGTCACTGGTTTTGTGAAGAATTGCATGATTATAGGGGTAGATGTTGCATCTGTAGGTGATAATTACTTGTGTCTAAAGTCTCCTATACGTATAAGATGGCTGTTGGCCAAATGATACTTCGGACGACGGTTCGGACGACAGCTATTTGAGCCGAATCCTCCGTTCGCAGAGCACTCTTCTGGCCAGGTGCTCCAGTGTTCTTCGTGAGAACACATCACAGCTTATCTCCAGCAGAGCAATGGGATCGGCAGTCAAAAATCGCCCAGGCACAATCGACATCTCCCCGACCATGAGTTGGCTGGCACATTAGATTGTCATCGGAACTCTTCAGTATTGGATTCAGCTGACATCAATTTAAGGTGCATGAGGGAGTTAAGAAGAAACTGCTCATACCTAAAGTAATTGTTTATGTCTTGAAGATATTGCCTAGGGTCACCTGCTTATTTCTAGGTGGTTATTGCATGAACAATTGCTTGAGCCTAGGGGTCTTGGATTTAGGAGTCTGTTCTTTGAGGCTCAGATCTATCTGTATTAGGTTTGATGGGTAATTCCATATTCCTGGGAGGTAATTGCTCTTGTCTATGTTATTGCTTTTTTGGTGGGCAGCTGCTTATGGTTTTCGTGTTGTGGTGTTACATGTTCTCTAGGGCTATAGCTTTTTCCTATGGCTGGTTTATTCTACAGACATGGATTGTTTGTTGGGCAATATCTCGAGCCTAGGGGGTTAACGCCTGTGACTAGGATGTAAGTCACTGTTCCTTTGACACTCATGTCTAGCAGTGTTAGGTTTGCTAGGTAATTGCTCATTCCTAGAAGGTAATTGCTCATGTCTAGGGATATAGCTTCTTTGCTAGGCAGCTGCCCATGACTAGGGATTATGGCGTCTGTGCTGTGGTATTGCATGCTGTCTAGGATTATTGCTGTTTCCTTTGGCTTGTTTTTTTCTATGGGCTATGGCATGTTTACTGTGCAATTGCTCATGCCTGGGGAGATGGCATATGTGATTTGGGGGCATTTGCTTGCAGATATATTAATAGTTAGGTGTTGTGGGGGGACAGGTCCAGTATGTCACTGTTCATGTCATTTGATACATGCCCCCCTTGTTACATCTCTCCCCAAAAAACAGCACTTCTGCTGAGGCAGAGAAATAATGCTAATAATGTAAAATATGATCCAATTATTAGGACCTGTCTCAGCCTGGGACCTGAATGGATGGCACAATTTGCCTGTGCTGTTTTCCAACCTGCAGGAATTATTTATGCCAGACAGGTTGCTGTAATGTGACTGGTAAGTAAGCAGCCAGGCAGAGAATAGAAGAGATTCCTTGTCAGATGATGATGATGGTAATGATGATGGCTGCTAAGAGATCATTAGCTGAAAGCAGGGTCATGCCTGAGAATCACACACCCAGCAGAGAGATGACACTGGTGTAGAGTCACCATCACACCCACCCACATCACAGCAGCAGCAGCACCCAGCCCCTCCGAGCTGAGGAGATACCCAGGCAGACTGTGCTGGGTGTGTGTGCATTGTCTGGCTCGTCCACATCCAGCGGGTTTCTCCTCCCCAGGGCTGCAGCAGGAGGAGCCCTCTGTGTCCATCGCTCCTGAGGATGGTGGGAGTGCAGTGAGGGCGCACAGGTCACCCGGGAGCACAGCAGCATGGTGTCCGTGTCTCCCTGTCCCTCCAGCGGCGTCAGGTAGTTGCTCCAGGTAAGTGCTGCGCGCTCACTGCCGCCTGTTGCTTCTCTGCTGCCATTGTGCCTTGTGTTCTCCGTCACGGCTGACACTGGCCGCCTGTATCGCTATTCAACTCCTGTCAGGTTGTCAGCCAGGTGTTGGCAGCAAGTGCAGTGCCAGCTGTCACCCTCACACCTGGCGGAGCGCGGTGCCCTCTGGGATGGCCGGGCACGGCGTGCAGAGGAGCCAGGAGGGCAGCTCCTGCATGGCAGCGAGCCGGATGGGAAAGTCAGGCTGGGATTTGCTCTGTGTTGTTGTTGTACTTGTTGATGAAGCTGCAGCAGGTAAGAAGTCTGCTTCTCCCCTGTATGGAGTCATTACAAGCTGCCATTACCCAGACTGATTTGTGTGCAGCCCCATTCACCATCATGCTGCCAGGACTGAGCCCCCATATCCTCAGATGTCAGCCCTTCTCCACTCGTGTTTCTGTGCTAGTCTTTCCACTTCTAAGGGTGTCAGCAATCCCTGTGGTCAGGATCACCACTCTGTAAACAGGTGCTATGTCATGATCCTTATCCCCCACCACCCTGATCAGTTCTTCTACTGGAACGTAGCGAGTCCATTGGCTAAGTGGCTTCTTCGCCAGGAGTCAGCAGCCTCAGCTGCTCATTTTTTACTTCTAGATCCTCTTTGTGTTTGTTGGGGAGTGTTCTCCCCTCAATGCTGGTGAGGGATCCTTCAATGGAGACAATCCACATCTGACAGGAGCTGGGTCTTCATATGCTGGGGGACTAGAGCTCTGGATACCTCCCTCCCCCTGTTAGTTACCTGTGTTGTTATTCTGGAATGAGATCCCTCCATCTGTGCTGCTCTGACCAAGTGCACAGTGGGCCTGGACTCCTGACACCCACCCAACCTGAGGTGTGCGAGCTGCCTGTCTACAGGGTTCCCCAGAGGAGCACATTGTGGATTCAAGGCAGGGATGTCTGCGTGACACTGGTGTTTTCTTCTACAAGTCCAAGATAGTACACTTCTCTCTCTCTTAATCTCTCACACACTGGCTCTGTTTCAAGCTCTTTCTCTCAATCTCTTTTTCTGTCTCTCTCAGTCTCGCTCACACTGTCTCACACACAATCTTACACAATCTCACACTGTCTCACACACAATCCCCTACTGTCTCACACACAATCTCACTCACAATTTTTTCACACACAGTCTCTCTCACACAATCTCACAGTGTCTCTCTCACACACAATCTCTCCCAATCTCACACAAACACAATCTCTCTCACAAAATCTCACACAATCTCTCTCGCACAGTCACACACGCTCTTTTATACCATGTCTCACACACACACACACACACACACACTTTCTCTCATACAATTTCTGTCACGCAACCTTTTTCAAATTCAAATAGGTTTTATCGGCAGGACCAAAATACAATTAGTGTTGCCAAAGCAAGAGAAAACAAGTGTGACTCCGAAGAGGATCGGGGTCATGGGGATAGGATGTTGAGGGGCACAGTTTGGGCACTAATAGTCCATTCGGTTGTGTCTCTCGCACACACAATTTCTCTCACAATCTCACACAATCTCTCTCACTATCTCTCTCACACTGTATCTTGCTCTCTCACACAATCTCTCTCACTATCTCTCTCACACTGTATCTTGCTCTCTCACGCAATCTCTCTCACTTTCACACACAATTTCTCACGCAATCTCGCTCTCACACTGTCTCTCGCTCTCACACACAGTCTCTCTCACACAATCTCCCTCTCACACTGTATCTTGCTATCTCTCACAATCTCTCTCTCACTATCTCTCACTCTCAATCACACAATTTCTCACACAATCGCTCTCTCACACTGTATCTTGCTGTCTCTCACACAATCTCTCTCACACTGTCTCTTGCTCTCTCTCACACACAATTTCTCACTCACACAATCTCTCTCTCACACACACACTCTGCTCTGACACAATCTCTGTCACACAATCGCTCTCTCACACTGTCTCTCGCTCTCTCTCACACAATTTCTCTCTCACACAATCTCTCTCTTGCACTGTCTCTTGCTCTCTCTCTCACACTCACACACACACTCTCTGACACAATCTCTGTCACACAATCTTTCTCACTCTCTCTTTTCCTCTCTGTCTGCTAATCATCTACTATCTATCTGTCTCACTTTCTACGAACCATCTATTTCTCTCTCTTCTACCTATCTTGTAGATATCTAATTCTAACTACAGAATCTATTAATCAACCTTCCATTATTGTGTCTATCTATCTTAGTTTTTATCATTGTGTGATCGGTATTTCTGTAGATTATATATGTGATATAACACCCATATATGGCCAACTGATATGTCTGTTAGTGAGTTCAGCATTTTTTGGACAGTGGTGATGTCATTTGCTGACTCTGTATCTGCTGTACCTATGTACACTTATATTCCCATCTCCATTCTAGTACTACATGTCATGTTTCTGTGAAATCACAGGGTACATGACATGGTGCGCACTGCTTGTAGAAGAGACGGGCATGATGAGGTTATTAATGGGCTCTGGATACAGTCAGTGATCACACAGACAGAAGTCAAGTCTGAGTTCTGTGCCCCTTGCACATATGCTCCCCTTGTTACAGTGTATACATTTACTGTGTAATTGAGTATACTGCCCAGAGTTCATTAGTAACAAGAAGGGGAAATTAACACAAGGAAACAAATAAACATACATAGATCAGTACATCCTATGGAAAGTGCACCTCTTGTATTGTAGCCACAGCAAACCCTTATTATTCCTCTATCATGTTGTTGTGCACTGTCTAAAAAAGTATGAGAAGTGCAGTGCATTATGCTGCTTGATTTGCAGTCAACCTGTATAGAACGTAGCATTTATAACATGGGAGCTGAGGCAAGAATTTTACTGGGTGCAGGAAAGAGTCAATGAGATTTGCTTTGATTGGAAATAAAAGAACTCCGCTTCTATTCGTGTACGTCTCATCTGAGTACAGGAAATTACAAAACTAGTTTGCCTTTTTATTAATCATTTGTGCATATACAGGATGTTCATTAGATCTTATTGTCCATGAGAAACTTCTTAACTATTGATCGGTATATTAGATATGATATTGGATGTAATATTAATTAATATATAGTACAAATATATTTGCAAAAGAAACTAAAAAAAAAATTGAAAATGTTTTTATAATGACATAATGCATGTTTTCCTGTTAACTATAATAGTAGTAATGTAAATGCAGACCAGCTAAGACAATTATTTTGGTAAATGGCAGCTCTTCGATCAGATTTTAATGATTGGATTTAATGTTTTCAGTGTGTCAGCCACGTCTGATTTAACACAAGGATGTTATGGAAAGCTTTTTTTTGTATATGTTTTAGTTAACAAGAAAATAACTTACTTTGAATAGACATCGCTAAATAATTAGAGATAAAAAAACCCCTTTCTTTTGTGCCAATAAGGACAATTGTCAGCAGTGTTCATTTTTTTCAGGGCCGTGACTTGTGTACAGAACAGAATACAGTATATCTACTATATTACTGTATTGTAAAGCAGCCTTTACAATACATACAGAAGAGACCCCTGTGCAAGAACAATGTCTGGGCCCTTTACAGCCCAATAACTCACTATAATGAACAATTTCATCTGCTTTGGATGTGAAAATGGTGCCCTCCTACCTCTTGGGTCCCTGGGCGGTAGCACAGGTTGCACCAATGACAAGTCCTCCCCTGCTATAAACCTTAGATATCTGTTAGCCATACACTCTTTCAGATGTCAGCTATCAGGGATTCCCCTACTCAACAACAACAAACATATGTATTGCAGTTTTGGTCATGATGGACTCAAACCACACCTTACTTCCTTGGCCGAGCGAGTGTTCATTTGTTTTCAGTAGTGAGAAGGGAAAAGACACAAAAAGAAATAAACTGCCTGATCCTTTGCTTCTCTGACATTATCTGTCAAGAGAGTCGGAGGCCCCCATACCCTTTAGATAGCTAACCCATTCCTTTGAACTAATGTGTACCAGGACCTTTTCATCTGTTGTTACATCCTTTTTTAGACTATCTGTATTTTTTTTTATATGTGGACCATCTTTTTATCTCCTGTTACCAGCCTGGCACACGGACTCTGTTCTCTAAGACAGTCCAAAAGCTCTTCTGGCCACATACTAAAACACTAATATGATAAATGAAACAATGTAGGTGAGCTGCATGGGAACGCCTAGAACATTAGAAATAATAGCAATTGCTCTTGGGCCTGAAAGCCGAAGGGGTACTCTTAGAATTAAAAAGAGAAATAAATAATGTCATCTGCTAACACTATATCAGTTCATTTGTTGTGATTATGTTCTGTTATATGATATTACTATTTATTGCATGGTGTAAAATAGCTTTGATGCTACTTGATTCACTAAAGTTCAGTTTACTATCAATAACGTGATAGTTCCATTCCTGACTTTGCTATGGAATATGTATTATTCTGTGCAGCACTAATTAAATGCCCCTACCCAATGGTAGTGGTGCCGTAAGCCACCATAATTTCACCTTACATAGTGAACTCTCCTTATGCTGCAATCTAGTGGTTTAAAAATGGCATGTGGATGGGATAGAAACATGACTTATTTACCCTCTCTCAATTGCTACAATAAAATATCATAAATGCGCTGCTTCTTTCTACTTGTGCTTCATTTCACCCTTTCTATCTACTGCACTTGCCAAGC
Organism: Dendrobates tinctorius; assembly: GCF_039654945.1. Classification (NCBI taxonomy): domain Eukaryota; kingdom Metazoa; phylum Chordata; class Amphibia; order Anura; family Dendrobatidae; genus Dendrobates; species Dendrobates tinctorius. The sequence continues at coordinate 15,167,547 of NW_027361673.1, forward strand.
AGTGGGAGGAAATCACAGTGTGTTAGATGGCCACGTATTTTCAAGGCTTTGTTCAAGGCCACATACTATATGTTCAAGTCACAATGGTGTTGGACAGAATTCTCCTCTGTTTGAGCTGAGCAGTTATTTGTTTACTAGTGAGCATTTGTGGACATATCAAATATATAAATTCTATGTATTACAAGTTCCTACAGCTGCCATACCAAAAAGTTTACAACTATTTACATATAAAGATTTAGGGCATGTGTAACAGAAAATAATGACTCATTGTGTAAATCAATTTTTTATGTTAAACATTTAAAAAAAAAATTTTGTAAAACCATATTAAAAATACTGAAATCTTACTATTTTTGCTCTGGCCACTAAGATAATATAACTACACTTCCTGTTGTGTTCAGATGACTTTTCAGTAGTAATCTCATTATTTTAGGTATCACTTCTATGGAATGGAATACCTCTATATACAATAGATAGCAAAGAATCCACTATTGACATTAGGTTATGGTCACAGCTCACCTTTTTCCACTTTCTGTACAATGGCCTCTACACAGATCATAGAACATGCCCAAAAAAGCTCCCATAGAAGGCAATGAACATATACAGACTACAGGTTCTGTGGTCCATTTGACTGCTTTAAAGCACATCTCTAAGTGCAGTTAACAGCACCTTACGCAAAGTAGCTCCCCATAATAAATGCATATTGCACTGTTATTATTGTGGTGTGTATAGATGCAAAATTTAACTTGTAAAACAGATATGCAAAACATTATTGTCTGTGACTAGTGATGGGTGAACCCTTGGATGTTTAGGTCCAGGGGATTCCGCTGAACAGTTAAGAAAAGTTTAGTGCGGGTACCAGAACAGTACGCGAACCTGGACCCCATTCAGATGATTTGGGGGCCTGAACATCCATTGTTTGCCATGCTGTCATCTGCATGAAAGCACAGAAAATGCTGCCTCTGAAAGGTGGTAAGATTATTAACATCAGTTAGAGAGCTGCAGTTCCCATTCTGTCAGATGACAGCGTGAGCCTGCAGCTGTGACCAACGGTAAAAAGTTTACATCCAGTCACAGATACGTCGGCTGATGAAAGATTACTACTTTCATCAGCCTACGCCTGCTGCCGCTGATTACAGCGAGAGCAGGTGCGGCTGATGGGTGTATTCCGCTATAAAAAATAAAAAAACATCCTGGGTTCCCCTCTATTTTTGATAACCAGCATGGCAAAACTGACAGCTGTGGGCTTCAACCCTCAGCTGTCAGCTTTTATCATGGCTGGTTATTAAGATTAGAGGGGTCCCAACAACATTTTTTTAAATTATTTAAATAATTTAAAAAAAACGGCATGAGGTACCCATCCATTTTTGACAACTAGCCAAGCTAACGCAGACAGCTGGGTTGTGGTATTCTCAGGCTGGTAAGGAGCCATGGATATTGGCCTCCCCCAGACTAAAAATAGCAGCCTGCAGCCTCCCCAGAAAAGGCGCACCTATTAGATGCTCCAATTCTGGTGCATTACTCAGCTTTTCCCAGCTGCCTTATGTAGGTGACAAGTGGGATTCATACTTGTGGGGTTGATGTCACCTTTATAGTTTCAGGTGACATAAAGCCCAACAGTTAGTAATGGAGAAGCATCTATAAGACGCCTCTCAATTACTAACCCCAAACACATATGATCAGTAAAAAACACCCAGAATAAAGTCATTTATTTGATATAAAGATACACATTGTTTTACAAATTTATTTAAAAATAACAACAGTTATACTCACCTTATGCCCATACCATTGAAGCCCATGTCCCCTGTAAAAAACAGAAAATAATAACAAAAATATTCATCTAACGCCCATTCCATTGAAGTCCTGGTCTCCTGTAAAAGAGAAAAAACCCAAACAGTAACATAGACTTCCTGGAGAAGTCTGCGTTCAAGGTGCGTGCCCAAACAGTAGGTGTTAGGTATGGACCCTAAAGTTTATTGTTCTGGTTTGCCCTTCACTATTTGTAACATGCACAATTTGAGAGGTAAACAGTCACAGTTAAATGTCTAAGGAGTTGTCTTTTGTATTTATGGAAAAAACAATTATTCTCCTTTCACAAAAAGGATTGCACAAGAAATGGAAAAACTAATTACAGTCACTTGTGAAAAGTAAACACATTGTCCGAATGACACTGATTTTAGTTTTTTTTTATTCTGTAGTAAATATTGTGCAGGCTTGCTGTGCATTCTAAGCCACTAAAAGGGGTTTTTCCATGACCAAAAGTTCATTTTACTCAATAGATCTTGGAATACTAATAACTTCCACAATTTCTAGTGTTAAAATTAAATGTTCCTGTGCTGACATAATCTAATAAATGTGCCCCTGCTGTGTACTGTGTAATGGCTGTGTCTGACTGTGCAGGAACATGGTCTGATCATACCACGACTCTTGGGCAGGGGAGGAAGCAAATAGTATAGATATTACAGCACAGGATCGCAAATGATTATTTTTTTGAGGTAAAATATTGTTTCAAAACAGGCAGGGAAATATTTAACCTCACTAAAAGAATCAGCTGTGATACTATGCTGTAATATCTTCATACTCTCTTTTGCTTCCCCACTGCCCTGGAGATGTGGTATGATCAGACCATGTTCCAGCACAATCAGACACAGCCATTACAAAGCAGGAGCACATATATATGATTATCTCAGCACAAGAACATTTTATTTAAGCACAATCGATTGTGGAAGTTATTATAATTCCAAAATCTATTGATTAAAATGAACCTTTGTTCATGGGAAAACCCCTCTAAGAATGAAAGAAAAATGTGCAATTGTAATTAACCCCTTACTGCCAGCTGACGGAATAGTACGTCAGCTGGCAGCATCCCCTGCTTTGAGGTGGGCTCCGGCGGTGAGCCCATGTCAAAGCCACGACATGTCAGCTGTGTTCAACAGCTGACGTGCCTGCAATAGGCGTGAGCGGAATCGCGATCTGCCCGCGCCTATTATCTAGTTAAATGTCGCTGTCAAACACTGACAGCGACATTTAACAAGCGCTTCCAGGTTTCAGGGCTGGAAATACACACATCGCTGACCCCTGTCACGTGATCTCCTGGAGACCTCTATGGTTGTTGATGATGGATTGCTATGAGCGCCACCCTATGTTCATTGTATGCCTGATCACAGCACTATGGACATGAAATTACTGGTATTGAAAGGTAACTTCACATCTCAGAGATACAGAAAAGTCTGGGAGTGACCCTTGACACTCTCAATGCAGGAATGAATGTGTCACATGGATTTATGTCTTTTTACATCAATTAAGGAATTTGTTCCAAAGACCTTGTGGGGGCATCACAACACTTTACCAGACACCAATCAGAGGACAATAAAACTTTCACTCCTTATCTATGATCAGGTCCAATATTTATGTTTATCCCTCCCATAATGATAGTTTTGCTTCACATCACTTGTCATCACTTGTCTTATCTATTGCATTTTTTCTGTGCTGTGTTGTGCTTAAATATGTGATTCTTCAGATTTTGTATTAGTCAATGCCTGATGAAGAGACCTAAGTAGTCTCGAAAGCTTGCAATTTGTTACCATCTTTTCAGTTAGCCATAAAAAGGTATCAACCACTGAGGACTCTCAATTCTGAATATGCCTATATTCTTCCTAGGCTAATATTCTTATCTTCACAGCTGCAGTTGTACAAGAGATTGCTGTCATGCTACTGTAGTGCAGTATAGTGCAACCTCCACCAGGGGGTGCTGGTGAGGGAAGAGAGGTTGCACACACAGCATAGCAACAATGAGCAGCAGCACAAGCCCAACCAGGTGGTGAAAGAGTGGTCAGACGAGCCGATTCAGAAACATTCAGGAGCAGAAGTACCAGAGGTCACAGCAGGACATGTGGTCAAAAACAAGCCAGGGGATTAGCAATGGTCGGAAGCAGATAAGACAAAGAGAAAAGATAGAAGCAGATCCGAATGCAAGCCAAGTCAAAACCAGGGAGTCAAGAAACTTACAGGAAAACATTCAGTCATGACATACAGAGGGAATGAACAGACACGGGGCAAGTCAGATCACAGCAGGACAAATCAGGATATACCCAGAGTTAGATACACACACACGCTGAAGGCAGAACTATAGCTGACACCGCCTGCAGGATGCAACGGAGCTAAATAGCAAACCTTAAACCAGACTGAGGCTGAGAAAAGTTAACACCTGAAATGACCAGACCGGAAACATGGAAAAACAGGACTCAAAACCCAGTCTGGATCATGACAATTACTGTCTGGAGTATTTGCCCATGTTTTAGTGCTACCTTTTCCTATTTCTATTGCTGAGTTGTGAGTTTGACATACTCTCATTTCCTAAAGTCATCCTAAAATGCATGTTGAATTCCCTGCCTCGTCTTTTACATGAGCTATGACAGTCCCTCCTGATTTGATGTGCTATATCATGTGATTTCATAGAGGCAAAGCATTATGGGGAAGACCAGGTGGTCGCACCTGAGGCCACGTCAACATTCTGTCCTTTCTATAGTCTGCTGCATTCTCTGCCTAGTCTTTTATACAGGCTGTGATAGTCTTTGCTCATTGGCTGCTATGCCATGTGATGTCATAGGTGCAAAGCATTATGGGAAGGCCCAGGTGGACTCGTCGGTAGTCATTTGAGCTTCCTGTGATTTATATAACCATAATCTGCTTTACGCAAAATAGAAGCAGGATTTATTTTGGTGATTCTCGTGAATTGAATCGCAAATTGTTTCAAGACACTAGAATCTGATAATTTCATTTATGTAGACTTTGTACCCACCAATAAAAACCTGATATATTTAAGAGTTTTAGTGTCTATAATTATTTAGTGGGCTAGCATTGGGCTTTAGTTAAAGGGAACCTGTCACCCCCCCCGGGCGTTTTTCAGTTGAAAAGCCACCATCAGCAGCACTAAGGCTGCATTCTGTGAAGGTGGCTCTTCTTTTCCTGACGCCCAGTAATGCCAAAATATTGACTTTTATAATTTGCTCCTCATACCTATAATGTGTCCCACAGGTATGATGTGTCCCCCTCTATCAGCCGCCTACCATCCGTCAATCATGCCTGTCCGGTGCCTTGGCGACGCCCACGATCTGTCCATCATGATGCCCCGTGCGTCGCTGCCTCCTCTTGATTTGAATCCCGGCGCCTGCACTGTAACAAGTGTTCTCGGGCATGCGCAGTGTGCTCTGTCCGAGAACTGACATCAGGCTATTGCGCCTGCGCATTATGGAGGCCCCATATCCTGTAACGCAGTGTGTTATGATGTATTCACACTGCGGGGCTGGGGCCTCCACAACACGCAGGCGCAATAGCCTGATGTCGGTTCTCGGGCAGAGCACACTGCGCATGCCTGAAAACACTTGTTACAGCGCAGGCGCCGGGATTGAAATCAAGAGGAGGCAGCGACGCACGGGGCATCATGATGGACAGATCGTGGGCAGCACCGAGGCCTCGGACAGGCATGATTGACGGATGGTAGGCGGATGATACAGAGGGACACAACATACCTGTGGGACACATTACAGGCATAATTATAAATGTCAATATTTTGGCATTACTGGGGGTAAGAAAAAGAACAACCACTTTCACAGAATGCAGCCTTAGTGCTACTGAAGGTGGCTCTTTAACTGAAAAACACCCTGAGGGGGGGGTGACAGGTTCCCTTTAAGGTTTCCAGGCTCAATCTTTATTTCTGGGGTCTGACCTCAGGTTGAATTTGCATCTTTGTATTGTGCCATTGTATGACAGTAGTGTAACGCTTGATTTATGATGGATATGTCATATTTGTGTAGCCTTGATGAGCAAATTATGTCCATACTATAGGGGGCTTATTTTTATGGGTCCTGATGTGCTCAGTGACAACATTTTATATTACCATGCTTGACTGAAGTCTTGCTGCTCTTTGCCATTAGTCTAAATATATTGTATATTGAGCTAAATAATTTCTGACTGGCTTCACTGGACTATTGTGATAGGAATGTTTTACAAGAGGAAAAGCTGCCATTAAAATAACAAATCAGCAGTGTTGTTAATGAAGCATGCCCTGCATATATCTGAATTATGATGAGAAATATGAATGCATGCAATTTTCTTCCTTTGGTTCAAGCTATATTTAGTACTGGAAAGGGCTTTGCATTTTTTGCAAATCAATTTCCGTGAATGACTTTTATCACAATATTGGAATCAGTAACTTATAAATACAATGCAGGCAGCTGTAATTAGTGCATAGCAATGTATAAGAAGCACTGCAGGGCTTTATGCAGGATTAAGAAAGGATCAGTGACATTATTTTATATGGAATATATGCACTTCATTCTGTTCCTGCAATGTATGGCTTTGAACAGATAGTAATACTTAAAGGAGCTGGCCAAGTTATAAACAAAAGTATCTGCAAACGCATATAATAGTAAAAAAAAAAAAAAAAAAATATATATATATATATATATATATATATATATATATAAAAGCTTACTGGTACATTCCTATCAGATTTTTGTAGGCTCAGATGAACATTGATGAAAACCTCGTGACCCCAACCTTTCCCCTTACAGATGATGATACTGAGAGGGCTCAGTTCAGGGGAATATTTTTTTCTTTTTTTTCTTAAATGCATTATTTTGAGCTAAGAAATATTTCAACAGTTGGGTTTAATTAAATAAAAATACCATTTTGATGTCTCCTTTTTTCCTTGCATATTGCTGTTTGAGAATTCATCAGTGAGCTGTTCCAACTCAGAGTTTGTAACTTTTCTTTCTGTCTTTTTCTGAGCTTCTCTCAGCTGATTTATAGCCATATCAAACTTCTGCTCAACTTTGATTTGAGATATTGTCAAAAATCAGCACAGGAGAGTTTAGAAAAAGACATAATAGAGTTACAATTCCGTTTGCCTCATTCACATGTCTGTGTTTAAACACGTATGTGAAAAATGCTACTAGTGTCATTAGTGTTTTGGATCAGTGTGTAATCAGTGTATGGTCCTTGTGTCCATTTTTACCATCAGTGTGTCATCAGTGTTTTTATGTATGGAAAAAGAATAAATGATAAAGCTTCTCCTCTCTTTTGCAATGGTAAATACTGACGACACACGGTTGGTACACGGATGCATGTGTGTGCTGTGCGTGTTTTTCACAGACCTATAAACTTGTGTTGGCCTTTTTCATTTCTAATATTGGAAAAAAATGGACATGTCTGCCTTGAGTTTTTAACAGACACATGATCCATGAAAAACCATGGACATGTGAATAGCATCATAGATTATAATGGGTATGTGTTGTATCCAGTGGATAGCCACCCACATGCATTACGGAGATCTGCATAAGGGTATGTGCACACGTTGTAGATTTGCCTGCAGAATTTTCTGCACAGAATCTGCACCTCTTGGCAGAAAACGCAGGTAAAAATCCACTCGTTTTTCATGCGTTTGTGATGCGGATTTTCATGCGTTTTTTTCATACGGATTGTATGCGTTTTTGTAAGCTAAATAAAGATATGTTATTTAACAAAAAAAATTGGTGATGTCATTTCTTTGCCCATCCACCTCTTTTACATTTGACCAGCCCACTCTCCATTACACACAGATAGATGGAAAGCTAGATAGATAGATAGGTAGATATATCTATAGGGCTTGAAAAAGGTCCACACCTGGGACTGAAAAGTCACATATGGGCCAATAAACCACATCTAATGTTTCTAACTGGAGTGCTGCCTTCATTCTTTTGGACCTTATTATGAGGTTTGGTAGATACCTGGAAGGATGTTATGCACCCTATGTGTCCTTTTGGTGCTGCTTTTTGACTTCTATTTTTATATCTATAAATAGATAGATAATGGATGGATAGATAGATAGAAGGAATGAGATAGATATATCTATAGATAGATAGATAGATATATTGATATATCTATCTATAGTCCTTTAAAGATGAAAGCAGCACACCATGGTAGCTTCAATTAAAGAGGTCCACACACTTAGGACTGAAACATCACCAGATGGGCAAATAAAACTGCACTTTAATTGAAGCTACCATGGTGTGCTGCTTTCATCTTTGAAGGAATATTTTGAGGTTTGGTATATACTTGGAAGGCTTGCACCCGTTTTGTTTTTTGTGCTGCTTTTTCACATTTTTTGTATATATATCTATTTATAGATATATCTATAGGTAGATAGATCTATCTATCTATAGATATATCTATCTATAGATAGAAAAAAATCTGTGTTAGGCCGGGGTCACACTTGCACACCTCAATACCCGGCACTGCCGCTGGCACACCAACCGGAGCGTTCAGCTGCATAGAAATACATACAGCCGCACACTCCGGTCCCAAGTGCCAGCGTCATTGCCGGTTATTGAGGTGTGAGTTTCTCGCACGTGTGACCCGGGCCTTAAATGCAATATCTGTTTAATTAAAAAAATGGAAAAAAAGCGTGGGCTTCCGCGCAATTTTCAAGTCCAGAGTGGGAAAGCCGGCGACTTGGGGGACTTGGGGGGTCGGTGTTTATAGCTTGGGAAGTGGGTAATACCCATGGATCTTCCCATGCTATGAATATCAGCCCGCAGCTGTCTGCGTAGCTTTTACTGGCTATTTAAATAGGGGTGTCCCTCAAAAAAATGATGTGGGGTCCCCCTATAATTAATAGACAGAAAGGCTATGCAGACAGGTGCGGGCTGATTTTCATAGCCTTGGAAAGGGCCACGGATATTGCCCCTCCCAGCTACAAACACCAGCCCGCAGCCGCCCCAGAAATGACGCATCTCTAAGATGCACCAATTCCGGCACTTAGCCTCTCTCTTCCCACTGCCGTGTAGCGGTGGCAAAAGGGGTAATAAGGGGTTAATGTCATCTTTGAATTGTAAGGTGACATTAAGCCCAGTTCATAATGGAGAGGTGTCAATAAGACACCTATCCATTAGTAATCTTATAATATCAAAGGGTTGATAAAATACACACACATAAGAATAAAGTATTTTAATGAAATATAACACAATACGGTTTTCAATCTTTATTGCATGCCTAGAATCCATGCGACGCCCTCGATCTGCAAAAAATTTAAAATAATAAACCAATCGTATACTCCCTGTCCGACGCAGTCCATTTAATAGCGAGTGTCCCACGACAATCTCCCCTATAGAACAGTGACATCAGGTGATGTCACTGCTCTATAGTGCCTCCAGTGACACACTGACAGGAGATAATCCTCCTACAGTGCATCACTGCAATGCTGCATGAGAATTTTCTCACACAGCGTTGCCGGGTGAGAGAATGAACTTAAAGGGAAGGTGCCGTGTTTTTTCATGATTTAATGTAAAAAAGAAAATAATATAAATAGATATTGTCCCCTAAGCTTGACTCAGTGGTGTGTATGTTTTTTTTTTACTATATTAATGCAGCCACTGGGGGCTGCCATCTTACCTTTCTGACTGCTGAACGACACTTTCCATGCTCATTTACGGCAGTCCCTGGGCATAAGAGACAATAGTCGGCTCCCGACCATATCTCTTTCATTGCAGCTGCATCATGAGTGAGCTGGGCACGCCTGTGGGCAGCTCAATTCACAGGGTGTGGCCAGGCGCCATCTTATTAGAGCCCAGTGCTTTCCTTTTAGCTCCATTTACACTCTATTGCAAGCCCTGTTATCACTGATGCCATATTGTTCCACCATAACAGGGCTTGGATGTTCACTCTGCACATACCAGCTGCAGGAGAGGATACACGACGAGCTCCAGGAGACCAAGCTGCTCTTTCCAAAACACCCGACCAGCTGCTCCCTGCTCTTGCAAAACACTTGGCCATCTGCTCGACATCTAATCCTCTCCTGTGTGATACTGACTGCTGAGCCATGTATCTAATCCAGTCCTGTGTGATACTGACTGCTGAGCCGTGTATATAATCCTATACTGTGTGATACTGACTGCTGAGCTGTGTATCTAATCCTATACTGTGTGATACTGACTGCTGAGCCATGTATCTAATCCTCTCCTTCGTGATACTGACTGCTGAGCCGTATATCTAATCCTCTCCTGTGTGATACTGACTGCTGAGCTGTGTATCTAATCCTCTCCTGCGTGATACTGACTGCTGAGCCATGTATGTAATCCTCTCCTGTGTGATACTGACTGCTGAGCCGTGTATCTAATCCTATCCTGTGTGATACAGTCTGCTGAGCTGTGTATCTAAACCTATCCTGTGTGTTACTGACTGCTGAGCCGTGTATCTAATCCTATCCCGTGTGATACGGACTGCTGAGCCGTGTATCTAATCTTATCCTGTGTGATACTGCTCTCCTGAAATACTCTGTGCTGCTGTCACCCTGCTGGTTTTATGCATGATCTACATGGTGGTATTGTGTATGATCTATATGGCGGCATTATGTGTGAAGTATATGGCGGTATTATGTGAGAACCCTATGGCAGTATTATCTGCTAAAAGGGGACCCATTCTAGGGTGGTTCTGGCTGAGCACCTGCACGCGGGTCAGAGGTAATAGTTAGGTGCAGTCAGGGGAGGGCTGGTGAGGCAGCTGAAGAAAAGGGTCTCATTTTTATTACTGTATAATAATGTACAGTAACATTTGTTACTGTATGGCTACATTTCCCCCAGCCTGCTAGCCAGCATCAGCCCGGACTGCGCCTGTTGCCTCACTTTCACACATCGCCAGGACAGGATCTGAGGAGGGGAATGGGGTCTTTGCATGAAAAGTCTGGATCAGAACAGGCCATCAATCAGCAGAAATATTTCCTGGATTTCTGTGGTGCTGTCACCCTGCTCCTCCCCCATATATCTCCCTCTGTGCCCCCCATAGACCAGCACACTGCTCTCCTGAAATACTCTGTGCTGCTGTCACCCTGCTCCTCCCCCATATATCTCCCTCTGTGCCCCCCATAGACCTGCTAGCACACTGCTCTCCTGAAATACTCTGTGCTGCTGTCACCCTGCTCCCAGAATCCTTGCAGCCTGCCATCCTCGGTGACCGAAGACCCCATTCCTCTCCTCAGATCCTGTCCTGGCGATGTGTGAAAGCGAGGCGACAGGGGCCTGATATATGGTGGAAGAAGCAGGGTGACAGCAGCACAGAGTATTTCCAGAGAGCAGTGTGCTGGTCTATGAGGGTCACAGAGGGAGATATATGGTGGAAGGAGCAGGGTGACAGCAGCACAGAGTATTTCAGGAGAGCAGTGTGCTGGTCTATGGGGGGGCACCCTGTTCGGTGCCACGGATTGTACATAGAGCGCTGTGTTTTATATACACATGGATGGACCATCTGCTGGTCTGCTCCACAGAAATCCAGGAAACATTTCTGCTGATTGATGACCTGTTCTGATCCAGACTTTGCACACAAAGACAGTCAGTAACTTTGCAGGCCCTTTCAAAATGGCTGCTCACTGTGTTCCTAAATGTCATCCTCCCTTTACCCTTAGCAAACACCCAGAAGGGGAAGAGAGGAGTGACATCACACCCATGTCAGCAGATTCTGCCCATAATTACTGCAGGGCAGTAATGTGAGCTAATTGTACACTAGGTTTTTGTGCCAAATTTCAGTATCTGCTCCCCCTAGTGTTAACAAGTGGAAATGCCAAACTTTTTAAAATTATTTTTCATATTTTACAAAATTAAAAACAAATGATAATATTTTTTAAGAAAATGTAAACATTAATTCTTTACATTTTTTCAATTCCTGAAAAATTTTTTTTTGGATGGCACCTTCCCTTTAACCCCTTCACTACCAAGGGTGGTTTGCACGTTAACTCCCGGGCCAATTTTTACAATTCTGACCACTGTCCCTTTATGAGGTAATAACTGAAATGCTTCCATGGATCTCGGTGATTCTGACACTGTTTTCTCGTGACATATTGTACTTCATGTTAGTGGTAAAATTTCATTCAAATAACTTGTGCTTATTTGTGAAAAAAATGGAAATTTGGCGAAAATTTCGCAATTTTCCAACTTTTTTTACGGACCACATCACATTTGAAGCCACTTTGAGGGGTCTATATGATAGAAAATACCCAAAAGTGACACCATTCTAAAAACTGCACCCTTAGGGTACGTGCACACGCTGCGGAATCTGCTGCGGATTCATCCATGCGGATTTTGCTAAATCCGCAGGTCAAAAGACCTGCGGTTTATCTGCGGATTATCCTGCGGTTTGGCCCTGCGGTTTCACCATCTCCACAATGGTGGAGATAGGAAACCGCTGCGGAATCCGCAGAAAGAATTGACATGTCAATTCTTTCTGCGGTTTAGAAACTGCAGATAATCCGTGCGGAAAATTGTCTGCACAGCGGTTTCCATTTCCCATAGGGAATAATGGTACTGTACACCGCAGCAGAATCTGCAGTGTGTGCACTCACCCTTAAGGTGCTCAAAACCACATTCAAGAAGTTTATTAACCCTTCAGGTGCTTCACAGGAATTTTTTGAATATTTAAAAAAAAAATGAACATTTAACTTTTTTCACAAAAAAAATACTTCAGGTTCAATTTTTTTATTTTACCAAGGGTAACAAGAGAAATTGGACTGCAAAAGTTATTGTGCAATTTGTCCTGAGTACGCTGATACCTAATATGTGGGTGTAAACGACTATTTGGGCGCATGGCAGAGCTCGGAAGGGAAGGAGCGCCATTTGACGTTTTTGGCTGGAATTGAGATCGGACACCATGTCGTGTTTGGAAAGCCCCTGATGTACCAAAAGAGCAGAAACTCCCCACAAATGACACCATTTTGGAAACTAGACCCCCCAAAGAACTTATCTAGATGTGTGGTGAGCACTTTGAACCCCCCAGTGCTTCTCAGAAGTTTATAATGTCCGGGCGTGAAAATAAAAAAATCGTATTTTTTCTACAAACATGATCATTTAGTCCCCAATTATTTTATTTTCCCAAGGGTATCAGGAGAAACTGGACCCCAAAAGTTGTTGTCCAATTTGTCCTGAGTACGCTGATACCTCATATGTGGGAGAAAACTACTGTATGGGCACACGTCTGGGCTCGGAAGGGAAGTAGTGACGTTTTGGAATGCAGACTTTGATGGAATGGTCTGCGAGTGTCATGTTGCCTTTGGAGAGCCCCTGATGTACCTAAACAGTGGAAACCCCCCACAAATGACACCATTTTGGAAACTAGACCCCCTAAGGAACTTATCTAGATGTGTGGTGAGCACTTTGAACCCGTACATGCTTCCCAGAAGTTTATAAGGCCCGGGAGTGAAAATGAAAAAGTCATATTTTTTTCCACAAAAATGATATTTTTGCCCCCAATTTTTTATTTTCCTAAGGGTAACAGGAGAAATTGGACCCCTAAAGTTGTTTTGCAATTTGTCCTGAGTAGGCTGATACCCCATATGTGGGGGTAAAACACTGTTTGGGTGCATGGCAGAGCTTGGATGGGAAGGAGCACCATTTGACTTTTTCAACACAGAATTGGCTGGAATTGAGATCAGATGCCATGTTGCATTTGGAGAGCACCTGATGTGCCCAAACAGTGGAAACCCCCCAATTCTAACTTCAACCCTAACCCTAACACACCCCTAACCCCAATATCAGCCCTAACCCTAGCCCTAACCCTAACCCTAGCCCTAATGGGAAAATGGAAATAAACGCATTTTTTAAATTTTATTATTTTTCCCTAACTAAGGGGGTGATAACGGAGGGTTTGATTTACTATTTATGGCGGTTTTTATATTTGGCAGCTGTCACACGCTAAAAGACGCATTTTATTGTAAAAATAGTTTTTGCATCACCACATATTGAGAGCTATAATTTTTCCATATCTTGACCCACTGAGTCATGTGAGGTCTTATTTTTTGCGGGACGAGTTGACGTTTTTATTGGTATCATTTTCGGGCATGTGACATCTTTGTGATCGCTTTTTATTCCGATTTTTGGGACGCAGAATGAACAAAAGCCAGCGTTTAATGAATTTCTTTTGGGGGGTGCGTTGACATCGTTCCGCGTGCAGTAAAATTGATAAAGCGGTTTTATTCTTCGGGTCAGTACAGTTACAGCGATACCTCATTTAGGTCATTTTTTATGTTTTAGCGCTTTTATGCAATGAAAACAATTTTATTTAAAGAATAATTATTTTTGCATCGCTTTATTCTGCGAGCTATAACTTTTTTATTTTTTGCTGATGACGCTGTATTGTGGCTCGTTTTTTGCGGGACAAGATGACGTTTTCAGCAGTACTATGGATATTTATATGCGTCTTTTGATCGTGCGTTATTGCACTTTTTGTTCGGTGGTATGATAATAAATCATTATTTTTTGCTTTGTTTTTTATTTTTATTTTTTAAGGGTTTCGCTAAAGAGGTTAACTAATGGGACAGTTTTATAGGGCGGGTCGTTACGGACGCGGCGATACCAAATATGTGTACTTTTGTTGTTTTTTTATTTCCAAAAAATGAATTTATTAGGGAATATTTTTTTTCTTTAACTTATTTAGCGATTTTTTTAAAATTATTTTTACACTTTTTTTTTTTTTTTAACTTTATTACATTGTCCCAGGTGGGACATCACTGTCCCGCGACAGATCGCTGATCTTTCTCATCACAGATCACTGTGACAGATCAGCGATCTGTCACAGGCAGTGCTGCAGGCTTCCTCCTTGCCTGCGCTTTGCAGGCATTAGGAAGCCAGCTCCCTGCAGGCCCCCGAAGGTCCCCGTCACCATATTGGATCCGGGGACCTGCAGGGAAGGAGCAGCATTTCTCGCACCCACATCCGCAGCAAAACCGCAGATCTTTTTTACATCTGCAGTTTTGCTGCGGATGTGCCTTACTCAATGCAAGTTAATGGGTGCAAAAAAACTGCAGTTCCGCACAAAGAATTGACATGCTGCCGAAAATAAAACGCTGCAGCATGTGCACAGCTTTTTTGGATTTCCCATTGATTAACATTGTGTGCACTCTACACCGCGGATTTGATGCAATTCCGTGCATCCAAAAACGTTGCGGAAACGCAGCAAAATCCACAACATGTGCACATACCCTAAAGCTTTAGATGAAGCTCACTGACAGATTCTTAGCTCAATTTGCAATATGGAAGGGAACATATAGCTTGCAAAAGCCAAAGTGTGTCAAGTTAAAACCCAAATGCAAAATTTACAAATTGTTTTCTATTGTCTTTAAAGGGAACCTGTCACCTACAGAAATGCAATTTACTTGCAGATATAGAGGTAATCTGCAGGTAAAGTGCTAAAATCATGCCTTGCTGCCTAACTGGAGCAGCAGCTACAGGACTAAAATGAAGCTATATTCTCTCTGCAGCTGCATGCTTCAGGTTGTTTGGGGTGGTACAGAGAATGGTTATACTGTAGCCACCACTCACTATACAGTGAGTGTGGCTGTAATTACTCCCCAGCACATTGATTGACAGCCTGCTCTATACACTGTGCCAGGGAATGATTACAGTATGCTCTCTGTGGAGATATCGGAGACTGTAACCACTCCTTGCATTGCTCTGATGACTGGAAATGAGCAGCTGCAGGGAGAATACAACTACATTTTCTCTCTGTAGCCGCTACTCCAGTAAGGCAGCCAGGCAGAATTTACAGACTATTTACAAGTAGATTACCCTTTATCTGCATCTATTTTTTTAAGAAATAAAGCTCAATCACTTTGGAATAAAAAATTAAACCTTCTCGAACTTTCTAATATAATCTGTGTTCCAGTTAAGTTAGCAGTGTATGGGAAAATCCTGGTTCTATTTAGAGTCAGAAAACTTGTACAGATGTAATATTTACTGCACATTTATGTTTGCTACAATTGTATCGAGGCACCGCGATACTGCGTGGCTTAAACACACGGGCAGTAGAAATCTCTCCGGTTTACTACAATATATCACAGCTGGTAAAATGTATTAGCACAGAGTCCTAGCAGAGAATTGCCTTGGCTGAATACAACAGATCACTGTAAACTGTGCTCAGAGTTTTCGCCAATTCATATATTGTGTACAAACATATTATTAGCAATCCCAAAGCTGTATACAAGCTGACGTTTCCGTCCTAACCACAGCCCTACAGACCATCATATTTTAGAGGTAGTAAATGACAACTTGATGTATTTGGGCAGCAAATAAGCCAGCAGTTGCTATAAGAAGTCATCAGCATTTTATTTACTCCCTCTAAACAGGAGTGGAAGAGGAAAAAAAATCTCCAGTGTGTAATCCAATAAAATCAATTCTTTTATTCAAGACATATTAAAGTGTATGTATCAAAAATACAAATGAACAAAGGAAAGGAAGGATGGGGCAGCCAAAACAACCAACGCGTTTCAACCTTTTGTGGTCTTAGTCATGGTTGTTATGGGGAATTTTATTGGATTACACGCTGTAGATTTTTTTTCCTCTTCCATTTTTCATTGTGAACCACACCTCTAATCAAGGCGGCTCCGTGCATGCTCAATCAGAGAAACCTGCAGAAGACTGGTGAGCCAACTATTTTCCATTTCCCCTTTACCTATGCCATTGACTCTAAACAGGAGTGTAACAGTCGTGGTTGCAGAGGTTGTGACCACGACTGGGCCCGGGCAGGTGAGGGGCATGCCGACGCACGTGCAAACTTTAACTGGATGTGCATCCTGAAGTGTAATGCGGCACAGGGGTCTGTGTTCTGCAATGCATGCTGCCGACCAATCAGAGGACAGCAGCTGATGTCTACGTGCACGTGATTGGAGGCTTATGACAGTTACGTCACGCGCTCCTGTCACTTGCATGCTGAAGACAGCTGCTGGCCCCTGATTGGCCGGCTGTGCATATTAAATCAGCCATCAAGTGTGAGGAAAGATGCGGTGAAACACGCGTCGAGTTGTGTCATAGCAGTCATCTGACCCCTATATGACGACAGGTACATTTACAGTGGGGCAAAAAAGTATATAGTCAGTCAGCAATAGTGCAAGTTCCACCACTTAAAAAGATGAGAGGCGTCTGTAATTTACATCATAGGTAGACCTCAACTATGGGAGACAAACTGAGAAAAAAAAATCCAGAAAATCACATTGTCTGTTTTTTTTTTTCATTTTATTTGCATATTATGGTGGAAAATAAGTATTTGGTCAGAAACAAAATTTCATCTCAATACTTTGTGATATATCCTTTGTTGCAATGACAGAGGTCAAACGTTTTCTGTAAGTCTTCACAAGGTTGCCACACACTGTTGTTGGTATGTTGGCCCATTCCTCCATGCAGATCTCCTCTAAAGCAGTGATGTTTTTGGCTTTTCGCTTGGCAACACGGACTTTCAACTCCCTCCAAAGGTTTTCTATAGGGTTGAGATCTGGAGACTGGCTAGGCCACTCCAGGACCTTGAAATGCTTCTTACGAAGCCACTCCTTCGTTGCCCTGGCGGTGTGCTTTGGATCATTGTCATGTTAAAAGACCCAGCCACGTTTCATCTTCAATGCCCTTGCTGATGGAAGGAGGTTTGCACTCAAAATCTCACGATACATGGCCCCATTCATTCTTTCATGTACCCGGATCAGTCGTCCTGGCCCCTTTGCAGAGAAACAGCCCCAAAGCATGATGTTTCCACCACCATGCTTTACAGTAGGTATGGTGTTTAATGGATGCAACTCAGTATTCTTTTTCCTCCAAACACGACAAGTTGTGTTTCTACCAAACAGTTCCAGTTTGGTTTCATCAGACCATAGGACATTCTCCCAAAACTCCTCTGGATCATCCAAATGCTCTCTAGCAAACTTCAGACAGGCCCGGACATGTACCGGCTTAAGCAGTGGGACACGTCTGGCACTGCAGGATCTGAGTCCATGGTGGCGTAGTGTGTTACTTATGGTAGGCCTTGTTACATTGGTCCCAGCTCTCTGCAGTTCATTCACTAGGTCCCCCCGCGTGGTTCTGGGATTTTTGCTCACCGTTCTTGTGATCATTCTGACCCCACAGGGTGGGATTTTGCGTGGAGCACCAGATCGAGGGAGATTATCAGTGGTCTTGTATGTCTTCCATTTTCTAATTATTGCTCCCACAGTTGATTTCTTCACTCCAAGCTGGTTGGCTATTGCAGATTCAGTCTTCCCAGCCTGGTGCAGAGCTACAATTTTGTTTCTGGTGTTCTTTGACAGCTCTTTGGTCTTCACCATAGTGGAGTTTGGAGTCAGACTGTTTGAGGGTGTGCACAGGTGTCTTTTTATACTGATAACAAGTTTAAACAGGTGCCATTACTACAGGTAATGAGTGGAGGAAAGAGGAGACTCTTAAATAAGAAGTTACAGGTCTGTGAGAGCCAGAAATCTTGATTGCTTGTTTCTGACCAAATACTTATTTTCCACCATAATATGCAAATAAAATGAAAAAAAACCAGACAATGTGATTTTCTGGATTTTTTTTTCTCAGTTTGTCTCCCATAGTTGAGGTCTACCTATGATGTAAATTACAGACGCCTCTCATCTTTTTAAGTGGTGGAACTTGCACTATTGCTGACTGACTAAATACTTTTTTGCCCCACTGTATGTGATCATCTTGATTATGGCTTGCCTTTAATATACATTCATTTGAGGTCTCTTTATACATTATTTACATTGTCTGTTATTATGACCTCTTTTTGATATGCAGACGGTCATACAAAAATATTTTTTCTGGTTACTGTAGATGTATTTTACATCCATGAAGTAGCATAATATAAGTATTGGTCATGCCAATTGTCCTTATTATATTGTAGCCACACTATATATAATTATTTAATCTGAGTCATATTGTATACTACTATATCTTTATTTTTGGGTGTCAGTTTCTTGACTTATCCACCACATGTGAACATTCACAACTGATGTTATTTATTATATATGGATTTGTCTTGTGTAGTAGTGTACTGCTGGTTAGCCATATTTCTAGTCCCAAGTGTATACTTGTCCTAATGTTAACATTTTTGTGTTATTTTTATTTAGTTTATCCAATAAAATTTGAATTTATTTTATCATATTCTTGATTGACTGTTCCTTCGTACTTTGGCTTTTGGTGCCTAAAGTATTAAGTCTTGTTTGCCAGAGGGATCAAGTACTTACTTCTCACTGCAAAATGCAAACAAATTTATATAATTTATACAATATGATTTTTCTGGATTTTATTTTTGATATTCTATCTTTCAATGTTAAAATTAACCTACCCTTAAAATTATAGACTGTTCATGTCTTTGTCAGTGGGCAAACTTACAAAATCAGCAATGGATCAAATAATTATTTCCTTCATTATATGTCAAATGTTAAAAAGAGAAAATAAAATAAAATGCCAGAATTGTTTTTGCTTGCCAGAAAAAAGCTGCAATCAAAAAGATCAAATCGTTGAATATACCCCAAAATGGTATCAATCAAAACGTCACTGAAGTTCTCATACAAGTCCATCAACAAAAAATGTGAACAGTGTCATTCAAACCTATAACTTGTGCCGCAAGCTATATTTACAAATATATATATATATATATATACACACATTAATATATTTGTATATATGCAGCCTATTTATACAGCTCTGACAAAAATTAAGAATCCACTTTGAAATGTTCAGTTTGTCTGATTTTTCTCTTTATAGGTATATTTTTGAGTAAAATGTAAATTGCTCTTTTATTCTATAGACTACTGACAACGTCTCCGAATTTCCAAGCACTAAATTTTGTGTTTACTTTCAGAAAATGAGAAATGGTCAAAATAACAAAAAAATTGCAGTGCTTGCAGACCTCAAACAATGCTAAGAAAACAAGTTCATAATCATTTAGTAACAACAATACTAATGTTCTAATTCAGGAAGAGTTCAGAAGTCAATATTTTGTGGAATAACCATGATTTTTAATCACAGCTTTCATGTGTCTTGGCATGCTTTCCACTAGTCTTTCACACTGCTTCTGGTGCAAAAATGTAAGCAGTTCTTCTTTAAGTATAAGTAAAAGTATAAAAATTATGTCCCTTGAAAAAAAGAGTAGAAAAAACGAAAGCATAAAAACGAAAAATCAACAGTTGGGAAGGGGTTAAATGCTTTTTATGTGATAATACTGAATGTTACTGGGAAAACTCCCTGCTTCTTCTCTATTAGGAGGGCCTGGAAAATAAAAATAGATCCAATGCTTAAAAAACAATCTGAAGAGGTTTTCCCGTTAATTGACTTAGCACTTTGGCTAGGTGTTGTGGCAGGTACAAATGGATGTGCAGTTACCATTAATTCTGTTTTGCAGACTGATGTTCTTGGACTGTAAAATGCAGAACACCACTGGGGAAGCATAAAATGTTATTATTACATCATGTACCTTTCAATGGTTCTTTTATTAGAAGGTTGATTTTAATGTTAGCAGTGCTATAATAGCTAATATTTGTAATGTACACTGGAAGCTCTCTGGTACAGTCTGCATTATCAGGGCTATGATGTCAGAATAGGAGACACATTGTCCCACACATTGAAATTAGCAAGGTCTAGAAATATGTATTTACAGTAATAACAGATCTAGTAAAACAAAGTCATTTCTTTGCTGGCACTTTGGCATCCATTATATTGTATCCATTAGTTTACATGTATCTGATGCTCAAGCCTGATTCTTTCCTCCATTGTTTACAAAAAGTCGGCATTTCCAGCTAAATCAGTTGTCCCCTTTTTTTCACCTTTCTTCTTACAAAAGTGACATGAACATTAATGTTTACGCCATGTTATATTATGTAATGTATTTTTTCCCCAATTCTACTCTGCTGCCATATCACCGCTCACTTGGATTCCCTGATTCTCTTTGTTTGCATTCCTGTGGATGACATGACATCACATCACTGACATTGTTAATTGCAATTGTGAGGCTTGGCATTACTGAGGATGAAATAAAAAACAAGCAGCAGCATGGGATTTAGGTCATATTTGGTTCGTAAATTAATTCAAATTGGAACCGTAAATATATTTGGAAGTTTATTACTGTGTTTTAATGTTTTAGGTTCATTGAATAGTAAAAAATAACAGAAAACTCATTTAAATTTCTCAATATTGCTCTCTAAGCAAAGTCATCAAATGATAAGATTTACATCACTTTCTTTCTGAAAATTAAAAGAAGGCAATGGGGCTTACAGCACAATTTGACCGCCCTTGCTTTAGAGAGGCTGCACATTTCCTACAGCTTCCTTTCTCTATAACCAGAATCTCCTTTGCTTGTAAGGTAGTTTGGGTTATAGGTATATCTTATGGGGAGTACTCTAATATACAAATTTAGTGTCTCAGAATTAAATCTCATTCCTGTATACTAACACTATCTTTATTTATAGGGTCTAAGGATTAAATCTCATTCTTTTTTACCGATTATATCCACCTCCCACAAAAATAACAAATAGTATTGTACATGTACATCATCTGCAGACAGTAATTCCAGCATGTTGCCATACCTGTATTTGTTCTTGTATGGGCACAAAAGCTGTGCCCTATACCCACGTGCTCATCATCAAGTGTCAAACAGCCATACTTTTGTGGTTGTGGCCAGTATTGAAGAAAATTATGATCCTAATTGTTTAAAGCTTATTCTCAAAATAATCCATTCTTGCTTATTACAAGGGGGTACGACTGATAGGACCTCCAGCAATATTGTGAATGGACTCTGGATCCCGAAGAATGCATTCTGGCTGAATGGGGCAGAGGCGCACAGTGTCAGCATTCACTCCATTAATTGCTTATGTGACTGCTGGAGAAAGCTGAGTACAGAGCTGGTAGTCCAATGGTAGTCCCAATGACAGTGACTGGAGTGGCGACATGTGGCTCTACAGAACCAGTTCTCAGGGTTCCAGAGACCATTAGTGGGCCAAGTGGTTGGAACCCCCTAGCGATCAACAAGTGTTTCCATATCCTATGGATAGTTAATAACCTGTTATTTTAGGATTATTAGGAATAACCGTTTAATGCCTAACAAACCTTAGCTGTGATCTGCACAATAAAGTTATGACTACTCTAATATGAAATCTAAATCAATTAAACATTACCATATCTGTAATTGACCCTAAGGAATTAGAAATTCATGATTAACCACCTTCAAAACCTCAAGTCTTGAACAGCTATGTAGCCTTAAAAATAAAAAAGGTTTGGTTGATAAAATAAGGCAAAAACAATTGAGTTCCAGTCCCCCCTAGCATTTATCTGATTGAAAAATTAAAACGTCAAATTTTTTGTTTTAGCGGTTGTTCAGCCAAATGATACCTTTGAAAGTGGTTAAATCAGAAATATAAAGAACATGAATTATAAGAGGTGGCTCAGTCTCAACATTTCAGTGTCCATACTCTGTCACAGTTGCTTTTCTTCAATATAGGAAAAGGTGCCATAGGTGACCTGTCTTGTGTGTCAAGGGGAATGGCTGATTAACTTATTTGAATAAATAAGCTTTACCAGCTCTCTTCTCTAACAATGCAAAAAAAAGAGAAAGATAGTCAGCTTACCGTGTGCTGTGTATGGACTGCCCGCTACCAACCAACACTTCGTCCGGATCCAGTTAAGCAAACAAGAAGCATGAGAAAGAAAAGAAAATGGAAAGGGATCCAGTGATAGGCGGGGGTAGTTAAAATATAACTTTTATTATAAAAGTGTTAAAAATAATGGAAACACATATTGTCTGGCACTGTACACACAGAGGAGCAGATCAACGTGTTTCGACGCTAGTCTTACTCATGATCTCATGATCTGAGATCATGAGTAAGACTAGCGTCAAAGCGCATTGATCTGCTCCTCTTTGTGTACAGTGCCAGACAATAATGGATCCCTTTCCATTTTTTTTTCTTTCTTACAGCTCTCTTCTCTAGCTGTGCATTAGCCCAAACTCTTTACTGTGTTGAACCAGAACAAAAAGTGGAGTTGACAGGACCAGAATTAATAAGTGGAGGTAAGGACACTATCAATATGTCTTTCTATTTTAAAGACTAGGTAATTTCATCTTCTGTTGGCATTGAATAACAATAGTAATCATGGGCATTTTAAACCTGTCTGCGATTAGACATTCCGCCATAAAAAAAAGCTAAGATTCATTTATGTTGTGATCTTTTTCTTTTCTATAACCATATTAACGTTTTCAACAATTTTATACTCTTATACCAACTTTAATAGGATGAGAACGGACAAGCTAGCCTTTGCACCCTACGCAGTTTAATGGATGTTGAGTACCCATGAACCTGACATGTTGCGTTCCTCTGCGATCGGTGGGCACGTCAAAATGATGCATCCGGATACATCCGCATGTTCTGCGTACCCGATGTTAAAGATAGGTATGCAGGACACATGCAGAAGTATGCGGAAGTAGGCGGGGCTTAACGGAGGAAGTACGCAGCCCTCCGCAGAGCCCCCGAACGCTAATGTGAACTTAGCCTTAGTAAACCATAATAAATCATAAAGTTTGTAGGTAATGTATGCTTATTGCTGATAATTCAGAACATGTTAGCAACAAGCTCATTGTAAAATGACGATATTGATATTCACAGTAACTTCCACACACTACATAAGTCCACTGCATGATCTATGAGGAAGGGGTAGATGGTATTCATGTCATCTTGGCGAGTACTAGTCAATAGACAGTTTTTTGTCCATTCCTTTCTGCAACTGCCTTAAGGACGTGATCAAACGGCCCTATAACTTGGACCAAGATTGGATCGCAAAGCACAGGCTAACAGAGGTTCTCCCAACCCAAGATTGACAGTTACGTAGAAATATATGAAGCTGTCACACTCAGGTCGAGAAATCCGCTGTCTAGTCCATGCATGTCGGTCCGATCTTTATATGGCTGTCTGACTGCTCCCTAATACTCGCATATCATGCTATACAGACAGTACTGAAAGGTTGTGCTGCATTGAATATGACAGCTCAAAGCAATTTATTAAAAATAAAAAAAATACAAAGCTACAGTATTCTAAAAACAAAAAAAAAAAAAATTTGCTATGCGTTGCGGCACTGTTCGTTCATTCAACAAAAAATTTATTATACAGTACTTTCCAATCTGTCACACGCCTTTTATTTGGGTATGTGCACATGACGTCTGTAAGATGGAAGTGGAGCCGGCGAGGTTTTGTTTTTGCAAAGCTGCTTCAGGAAAATGCTGATGAGCTTTGTCCTGGAGTGGCTTTTGTTAGCCAACTTACAACCGCTTTTTATGAAACGCAGGCAACTTTTAACCGAAGCTGGCTAAAAATGAATATGTTACTTCTTTTAACCATTTCATGGTTCCAGAACCCTGAACGTGTTAAAAAAAAGTAATAAAAGACCAAACGTGCCCATCAATGTCGTTTAATAAATGTTGTGCATTTTGTTAATTTTTTTAATGCGATTTTACAACACTTTTTCTGGCAGGTTCCAGGCAGAATCCATTTGAAAAAGTCATTGTGTTCACATACAGCTTTTTATTAAAAAAAAACCTTACAAAGGTCTGCCCCTTCCTGATTTCCTATTCTTTTGCATGTTTGTCAGACTTAAATATTTCAGATCACCAAACAAATTTACATATTAGACAAAGATAACACAAGTAATCACAAAATGCAGTATTTAAATGAAAGTATTATTAAGGGAAAAAGAAATCCAAACTTAAGAGCCCTGTATGAAAAAGTGATTGCCCTCTAAACTTAATAACTGGTTGGGCCACCCTTAACAGCAACAGCTGCCATCATGCGTTTTTGATAACTGGCAATGAGACTTACAGCGCTCTGGAGGAATGTTGGTCCACTCATCTTTGCATGAATTGTAATTCAGCCACACTGGAGGGTTTCCAATCATGAACCGAATTTTTAAGGTCATGCTGCAGCATCTCAATCTGATTAAGGTCAGGACTTTGACTAGGCCACTCAAAAAGCCTTAATTTTGTTTTTCCTAAGCCATTCAGAGGTGGACTTTGCTTGTGTTTTTTGGATTATAGTCCTGCTGCATAACCCAAGTGCGCTTCAGCTGGAGGTCACAAACAGAAGGCCGGACATTCTGCTTCAGGATTTTTTGGTGGACAGCAGAATTCATGGTTCCAATTGCCACAGCAAGTCTTCTGGGTTCGGAGGCAGCAAAACAGCCCCAGACCATCACACTACCACCATTGGTATAATGTTCCGTTTCTGAAATGCTGTTACTTCTACGCCAAATGGAATGGGACATACACCTTCCAAAAAGTTCAACTTTTATCTCCTCAGTCCACAGAGCATTCTCCCAGAAGTCTTGGGGATAATCAATATGTTTTCTGGCAAAACTGAGACAAGCCTTTATGTTCTTATTGCTCAGCAGGAATTGACGTCTTGGAACTCTGCCATACAGTCTCTTTTTGTCCAGTCTCTATCTTATGGTGGAGTCATGAACACTGACCTTAACTAAGGCAAGGGCCTGCAGTTTTTTTGGATGAGTCATCGCTGTGCTCTTGGGGAAATTTTGGTCAGCCAGCCACTCCTGGTTAGGGTTAACCACTGTTCCATGTTTTTGGCATTTGTGGATAATGGCTCTCACTGTGGTTCACTGGAGTTATGACGCTTTAGAAATGGCTTTATAACCTTTTCCAGACTGATAGATCTCAATTACTTTGTTTCTCATTTGTTCCAGAATTTCTTTGGATCACGGCATGATGTCTAGTGTTTGAGTATATTTTGGTCTACTTCACTTTGTCAGTCAGGCTCTATTTAAGTGATTTCTTGATTGATAACAAGTGTGGCAGTAATCAGACCTGGGTGTAGCTAGGTTATTTGAACTCAGCTTCCCAAAGATCTAATAAACCACAGTTAATTTATGTTTTAAGGGGAGAAGCAATCATTTTTTCACACAGTGCCCTGTAATTTGGATTTCTTTTTGCCTTAATAATAAAGACCTACCTTTAAAAACTGCATTTTGTGCTTACTTGTGTTATCTTTATCTAATATTTAAATTTGTTTGGTGATCTGAAACATTTCAGTGACAAACATGCAAAAGAGCAGGAAATCAGGGAGGGGGCAAACACATTTTCACACCACTGTATGCATTTACGACTACATGCTGTATCAGAACATACATTTTCATAAATCTGTGATGAGAATACTGAGCATAAAGTTAAACACAGTCAGCAAAGATGTTTATGCAAATCTGCAAAAGTTGGATATAGTGTTCAATAAAAGATACTCTTATTCTATTTAAATTGATTGTAGTAAAGCAATAGCTGATGTTTGCACAAATGCCTTCATTTCTATGCCTATCCACTACTGTCTGGAAATCATTATTTATGGTCCTTTTAGATGTTTTGATGTTTTATGTATTTTTTTTCCTTTGCTCTTACTTACCTTGTATTGCTCTTTAGTTTCCTTGTGAAAAGTATCAAAGCAAATTAAATATCACTTTGACAGTAAGATTCAGGATGTTAGCTTGTGAGTATAACACCAACTAAAAGGGGGGAGCAGTTGGTCTTGGCATCTTGGGGATTCTTGCACATCTCTTGTTGCCTACAGCAACCTAAGGGGTTCACCATATTCTCAATTTAGACAAAACCATACAGATCTGTACAAATACAGCAAAAAATTTGACTTGCAAGCCAAATGTATCGAAGCATTCTCCCATACAAGCATTATTTACAGGGTAGAATATATCGGGATACTAGGCCCTGATTCATCAAAATGTTTTCTGTAGTTTTATGGTATTACTTAGAGTTGAGCGACTTTGGTCGGATCGGGTTTCGTGAAACTCAAATGAAACAAAATTTGAGTCGGATGAAACTGGTTCGACTAGGGCAAAAAAAAGTCAGAGTTTAGTCCCAAACCCGACCCCAATGCAAGTCAATGGGAAATAAAAGTCGGCATTGAGCGGATGATATTCATCCACTCAATGCCGACTTTTATTCCCCATTGACTTGCATTGGGGACGGGTTTCGGACGAAAGTCCGACTTTTTTTGCCCTAGTCGGACCAGTTTCATCCGACTCAAATTTTGTTTCATTCGGGTTTCACGAAACCCGATCCGACCAAAGTCGCTCAACTCTAGTATTACTATTAACCCCTTTACCCCCAAGGGTAGTTTGCATGTTAATGACCAGGCCAATTTTTACAATTCTGACCACTGTCCCTTTATGAGGTAATAACTCTGGAACACTTCCTTGGATCCCGGTTATTCTGACATTGTTTTCTCATGACATATTGTACTTCATGGTAGTGGTTAAATTTCTTTGATATGACTTGCGTTTATTTGTGAAAAAAATGGAAATTTGGTGAAAATTGTGAAAATTTTGCAATTTTCTAACTGAATTTTCGTGCCCTTAAAACAGAGAAATATGTCACACAAAATAGTTAAAAAATAACATTTTTCACATGTCTACTTTACATCAGCACAATTTTGGAACCAAATTTTTTTTGTTAGGAAGTTATAAGCGTTAAAAGTTGACCAGCGATTTCTCATTTTTACAACACCATTTTTTTTAGGGACCACCTCAAATTTGAAGTCACTTTGAGAGGTCTATATGATAGAAAATACCCAAAAGTGACACCATTCTAAAAACTGCACCCTTTAAGGTGCTCAAAACCACATTCAAGAAGTTTATTAACCCTTCTGGTGCTTCACAGGAATTTTTGGAATGTTTAAAAAAATGAACATTTACCGTATATACTTGTGTATAAGCCGACTCGTGTATAAGCCGACCCCCCCTAATTTTGCCACAAAAAACTGGGAAAACATATTGACACGCATATAAGCCTAGGGTTAAATGGTGGTCCGAGAAAATGCTTCATAGATAAAACCCCCCATATGCTGCTTCCCAAGGGTTAATGCTGCCCCATAAATATCCCCCATATGCTGCTCAACAAGGGTTAATGGTGCCCCATAAATACCCCCCATATGCTGCTCCACAAGGGTTAATTCTGCCCCATAAATACCCCCCATATGCTGCTCCACAAGAGTTAATGCTGTCCCATAAATACCCCCATATGCTGCTCCACAAGGGTTAATGCTGCCCCATAAATACCCCCCATATGCTGCTCCACAAGGGTTAATGCTGCCCCATAAATACCCCCATATGCTGCTCCACAAGGTTTAATGCTGTCCCATAAATACCCCCCATATGCTGCTCCACAAGGGTTAATGCTGCCCCATAAATACCCCCATATGCTGCGCCACAAAGGTTAATGCTGCCCAATAAATACTCCCCATATGCTGCTCCACAAGGGTTAATGCTGCCTCATAAGATGCTCCATATATACCCCTTATTTGCTGCTGCTGCAATAAAAAAAAAATGACATATTCACCTCTCCGTCACTGGGTATATTCACCTGTCCATGTTCCATTGCCATCCACCGCTGTGTCTCCCGGATCTTTGCAGTGACAGCAGAGGGCGCACACTGACTATGTCATTGAGCCCTCTGCCATCACAGCAGGAGGACCCGGAGACACAGCGGTGTATGGCTTGGAACGGGGACAGGTGAATATCACTCTCCCCCGTCATACCCCTCCTAGCAAAAGGTCTTCTCTGCAGCGGCAGCCCCTGCTTCTCCCTCTGCCATCTGCTTCCTGCGTTCAGCTGGTCACATGGTACCGCTCATTAAATATGCACATATTCATGAGTTTAATGAGCGGTACCATGTGACCGCTGAATGCAGGAAGCAGACAGCAGAGGGAGACGCAGAGGCTGCATAGAAGTGCCAGGAGAGGTATGATCTCTGACACCCCAAAAAATTGGCTGAAAATCTTGGCTTATACGTGAGTATATACAGTAACTTTTTTCACAAAATCTTTACCTCAGATCCAATTTGTTTTATTTTACCAAGGGTAACAGGATAAATTGGACCCCAAAAGTTGTACAATTTCTTCTGCGTAAGCTGATACCCAATATATGCAGATAAACCACTGTTTAGGCGCATGGCAGAGCTCGGAAGGGATGGAGCGCCGTTTGACTTTTCAATGCAGAATTGGCTGGAATTGAGATCAGACGCCATGTCGCTTTTAGAGAGCCCCTGATGTGCCTAAACAGTGGAAACCCCCCACAAGTGACACCATTTTGGAAAGTAGACCCCCTAAGGAACTTATCTAGATGTGTGGTGAGCACTTTTAACCCCCAAGTGCTTCACAGAAGTTTATAATGTAGAGCCGTAAAAATAAAAAATCTTATTATTTTCACAAAAATGATCTTTTTGTCCCCAATTTTTATTTTACCAAGGGTAACAGGAGAAATTGGACCCCAACGGTCGTTGTGCAATTTGTCCTGAGTATGCTGATACCCCATATGTGGGGATAAACCATTTTTTGGGTGCATGGCAGAGCTCAGAAGAGAAGGAGCACAGTTTGACTTTTTCAAAGCAGAATTGAATTGAATTGAATTGAATGGAATTGAGATCAGACACATGTCGCATTTGGAGAGCCCCAGATGTGCCTAAACAGTGGAAATCCCCCAATTCTTACTCCACCCCTAACCCCAACACACCCCTAACCCTAATACCAACCTTAACCATGACCCTAACCACATACCTAACCCTAACATACTCCTAACTCTAATCCCAATATTAACCCTAACTTTAGCCCTAACCCTAACTTTAGCTCCAACCCTAACCCTAACTTTAGCCCCAACTCTAAACCTAACTTTAGCCCCAACCCTAACTTTAGCCCCAGCCCTAACCTTAACTCTAACCCCAACCCTTAACCCAATCCTAACCCTAATGGGAAAATGGAAATAAATACATTTTTTTAATTTTGCTATTTTTCCCTAAGGGAGTGATAAAGGGGGGTTTGATTTACTATTTATAGTGGGTTTTTATGCTTGGCAGCTGTCACACACTAAAAGACGCTTTTTATTGCAAAAAGTAGTTTTTTCATCACCACATTTTGAGAGCTATAATTTTTCCATATTTTTGCCCACAGAGTCATGTGAGGTCTTGTTTTTTGCGGGGCGAGTTGAGGTTTTTATTGGTACCATTTTTGGGCACATGGCATTTTTTGATCACTTTTTATTCCGATTTTTGGGAGGCAGAATGAACAAAAACCAGCAATTCATTAATTTCTTTTGGGGGCATTTATACAGTTCCGTGTGTGGTAAAATTGATAAAGTGGTTTTATTCTTCGGGTCAGTACAATGACAGCGATACCTCATTTATATCTTTTTTTATGTTTTGTCGCTTTTATACAATAAAAGCTATTTTATAGAAAAAATAATTATTTTTGCATCGATTTATTCTGAGAGCTATAACTTTTTAATTTTTCTGGTGATAGAGCTATATGGCAGCTTGTTTTTTGTGGGACAAGATGACGTTTTCAGCGGTACCACGATAATTTATATCGCGTCTTTTTGATTGCGTGTTATTCCACTTTTTGTTCAGCGGTATAATGATAAAGCATTGTTTTTTTAATGGGGTTTACTAAAGGGGTTAACTAGCAGGACAGTTTTATTGGTCGGGTCATTATGGACGTGGCGATACTAAATATGTGTACTTTTATTGCTTAGATTTTTTTAATTTAAATATTTATTGATTGAATAAATATTGATTTTTTTATTATTATTTTTTGTTATTTTTTGAAATATTTTTACAATTTTTTTTTTATTTCATTCTAACTCTTACACTGTGTCCCACTATGGGACACTCATTTTGTGCAGGCTGATCGCTTATATGGCATTCAGATCTGCATGCCATATAAGCTGTCAGTGCTGCTCTCTGTGCACACTGACCTCAGAGACTTCCTGACATGCATTGCACATGACAGTAAGTCTCTGAGCTCTGATAACCTGGATGTCATCATGCCGACATCAGGTTACCATGGGAGCAATCGGGACCCCGTATCATGTTGCAGGGTCTCCGATTCAGAGGCAGAGGGGCTGTCAGAGCTGACAGCCCCTCTGCCTGCTCCTGGAACGTTGCGATCATATTTGATCACACTGTTCTGGGGGTTAAAATACCGGGAGTGAGCTTTGAGAATCAGCTGACACCCGGCCGTGATCAGCCGCGCTCCCCCCATGAGCGCGGCTGATCGCATATGACCTACTATTCCGTCTATGGTCATTAAGGCCCAAGGCACATGGAATAGTACGTCAAAGGTCAGAAAGGGAATAAACAGCTTGAAATGTTGCAAAACATCAAGTTGCACAAAAATGTTGAAAATTTTGCAGTTTTTATACCACTACTGGCCAGATCGACCAAAGTGGGTGGAGCTTAGATGAGAGTTGTTTGCTAAGTTAATAGATATATACCCTAAATATGGACTATGTATGGAGCGTTTTGTGATGTTATCATGTTTTGTGAGAGTATGGCACTGATGTAACAATGAACCACTATTTTTCCCTCATAGGGGTTGTTTCACATAGGCAGATGATCAGATGATCACTACAGATCAAGCTTCATTACACTAGTATTACATATAGTATTACATACTGAATGACTGTGGAATAATTGGGAGGCTTGACCCTATTTGGTTGTGTTTTGCCACTTCGGCTGACAGAGGGGTGTCCCGAATGAGAGATTTTATTTTTAAATGTGTTATCATGATGAGACAACGCTATTAAAACAATTTAAGTTCAGCGCATCACCAACTTTACATGTTGATAATGTATGTCTAATATGTGTCAAAATCAACAATACACGTTACATTACACACAGTATATGCCATGTCGTTTAAAAAAAAAAAAGCTTTATCTTTTTCCACATAGACGCCTTAAACTATAATATGTTTTGTTCAGTTTTGTAATCCTCATGACAATATGTAATTAGCTACACATTTTAATTTGTTTCAACATTAAATGTAATACAGCAATTTTCTACATTGGAAATCCCATCGTTAGAATATCTTTATGTGCAAATCACTTTGTGACTGCCCTACAGCAATCTGAGTCAAAGTATAAATTATAGGAAATATTTAATATTATTTTTCTGGTAGTGTTTACTTTGCCTGCAGCACAAATATTGCACATTAGGACAATATTTTTCAGAACTCATTACCTTAGTTAATTGAAGGTGGAAAAATTCTTTGTGAAAACCCTGGTTATTAATTGCTGCATTTTAATCGGTTGTAGTAGTATTGATTCTACATAATCTATGTGACAATACATGAGAAGGGGCTTCTCTCAGATTGTGCAAAGCTATACAACTCGCAGATAGTCAATCAGTGTTTCGGCTTTTTATACTAAATACACCAAGGTAAGCTGTTCTGCAACTTCAATGCCAGACCTCCCTTCATTATGAGCCTTCTTTAAAATACATTTGAGCTTAGGCCTGTTTCACACATCTGTTTGTGTCCATCAGTCAAAATCCGCCGTTTTGCAAAAAAAACGGATCCGCCATTTTTCTTGGCGGATCCATTTTTTTTTCCCATTGAGTTGCATTACCGGCGGATCATGACGGATGGCCATCCGTTGGATCCGTTTTTTTTGCGGATCTGCCAAAATTTTGACATCCGCCAACATACCCGAACGGACCATGCAACTTCGGCGGCCGGATCCGCATTTCTCACTGCGCATGCCCGAAAGACTTCACTCAGTCACAAATTTAACTCTAAACTCTGTTTTGGTGGCTGAAAAATTTTCTCTCTCTCTCTCCTTCCCCAGGCAGCGGTTCCTTTAAAATTCTTCCTTTGACGGATCCGTTAAAATAATGGTCAAACGTTGTGGTCAGTACAGGAATGGATCCGTTATCCACCATTTTAGCGGATTTTGACTGACCAAAAAAACTGATGTGTGAAACAGGCCTTAGACTGCTAGAATTAATGACAGAAGGATTGTATAAAAGAAAGCAACCCCCAGGTCTAAAAGCTGAAAAAAAGCTTTGTTGCTGTCATTTATAGTCATAGTAGGCATGTTTGCCAACCATCCTGAAATTCTAAGACAGTCTGTAAAAATAGGGCACTTTTTTGCCCTGTCCGTGAAAAAAAAAATGCAAAGCCTCCATGATTCTTTTCATGCTGAAGAAACTGATGTAGATTATTTATTATTTTAATTATGGGCTGTGGAAATGTATAACTTTTAATCAGGATTTATTATGGTTTTCCAATGTGCTCATAAAAAATGCTGCCTGTTTGTGATTTTTTAATAAAGCTGTTGAGAAGAAATATAAGTCTAGTTGCCAACCATGATAGTAGGGAATGGTTAGGAAATGATTTTTGAAAATCTAAAAATAGACTCAACTGATTCAATTACAACTCTTTTAGATAAATACTAACTTATGTGTCGAATGGCTTTAAGTGTTTTCATAGGTTTAGTATTGATCATTTACTTATTTATATATGATTTATTGCAAAAACAGAGCATAACTTAATATGAAAGTGTACATACACCCAAGAAAAATTGAAGCCAGGAGCAGTAAATAAAATATAAATTTTATTATTATCCAAAGTAAAAATTCAAAATTATGAATAATCAACAATTTCATACAGGGACTCAGCCACACCTAGGTGTCATGATCCATGCGGGATCAGGACAGATAAAAGCACAGGTAACCTGTTTTTTTCTCAAGCTGTGCTTAGAGATGTTTTTGCCCCCGGTGGCCATTTGGATTATTGCACCGTGGTGTCGTTTGTTCTAAGTTTGCCCCCGGTGGTGGTGAGCATCATTGCACTCTGTTTCTTTAGTTAAGTGCGCATGTTTATAATGCAGGTGTGATTGCTGGCTCTGCTATAAAAGAGTCACAGGTGTTGCAATCAGTGTTGGTGATAGTGTTCATTTCAACCATCCTTGGTGGAGGAAGGAGATGGAGAACGTTCCTTGCAGCACTGTCTTAGCCCTGGTGTGGAAGGAGTCATAGGGGATTTCCTTGTAGCTCTGACAGAGCTTGGTGGCAGCGTTTCAGGAGGAGACCTGGTGGACTCTGTTGCCAGGAGCAAGTGCAACAGAGTAAAGCTAAGTGGTGTTCCCCTGTTTATGTTTTTCCTTCGTGTGTATTAGTACAGTGGTGGGGCCAGTGCCTGCGCCACCCAGCTCCCTAGCAAGGGATAGGTGTAAGGTGTGCTAGGGCGACAGGCATCCTGAGCAGCGCCCGGTGCGGAACTGGCATAGGGAACGTTAGGAGCGTTAGGGACACTGACTCAGGGGAGTGCAGGAGGTCTCCATGTCCCCTTTCCCTATCGCAGGGCCCACCATTGTAACTGTTTTCCCTCCCCCTTGTCTTGTTGTTTACAGTTACCGGCCTGCGGGCCGTGTCACACAGGACTGTATCATGTGCCGCGTCTTGTTTACAGTTACCGGAATGCGGGTCGCATCACACAGGACGGGTCCATGTGACACTAGGTAGCCACACACAGAGGGGGTTGGGAGGAAAAGTGACAACGTACTAATCACATATACCAATAAAGTTGGCCTTAAAGAATGCAAAAAAAGGTATTCAAAAAGTATTACCCACCAAAAGGGGGAAGATGTGCAGAGAATATATATATAAGAAAAGACAAATATATCTCAATAGTCGTGTAAAGTGCAACAGTGCAAAATTAAGTGATCCGAGACCCGGACCTACAGAATAGACCACAGATAGAGAATATTATAGCCTGAAGCCAAATATGACTGCTACCATTGTTTGCCCATTTAAAAAATAATAAGGTGATCCAGGACCCAGATCTACAAATTTAACCACGGGCAAAAGTGCTTATCAAGTGTAAGCGCCATCTTTAGTACTTGTCTAGCCAGGAGAAAAGTATATGCGACATAGATATTAGTGAAAAATGAAACCAGAGTCCAACCAACCTTGCTGTGACTTGGGCTGCGGGACCCCAACACGCATTTCGCTACTTAGTTTCTACGCCCCCCCAAAGAAAACCCACAAAGAAAAAAGATAAAATCTTCATATGTGCCCCAAAATGATGTCAATAAAAATTACAGCTCTCCCCTCAAAAAACAACTCTATTGGCTGAAAAATAAGGTATTTCTCAATGATCTTGTTACTATAGCCAAATGTTTTTTTTGTTAGTTTTTTAAAGTAGCAAGTAAAAAAAACCTATATAAATTGTGTACCACCCTATTCGGACTGACTCGTAGAAACTGAAGGGTTATTATTACCACAAAGTGATCCGTACAAATAAAACCCAAAAAGCAATGATGGAATGGATGTTGCTTTTTTCCATACCACCTCACTTTGAATTCTTTTTCCCATTTTTCAGTATTTCATATGGTAAAATGAATGTTGTGACTTAAAACTACCACTCATTTCTTTATACAGAAAAATTAAAACGTTATGGCTCTTGGAAGAAAAGTGGGAGAAAAAGAGAGTTTAAAAATACCATTGAGAATATTGGTGCACCTTTTTAAAGCGAACCTGTCAGCTGTTTTTACCGCCATAAGATGTGGTCACGGCCTTTCAAGGTTTATCTACAGCATTCTATAATGGTGTAGATAAACCCTGAAAGGCAGTGACTGCATCTTATAGTGGCAAAACAGCTGACAGGTTCCATTTAATACTAGCTGTCATGTAACAGAGGGTTAATAAATTTGATCACTTGGGTAAATGTAGATTAATTTTATTGTGGAAATACGGTAATGAAAGTATGCTTGGCTCAAATAATTCACAGCAGTATTTTATGAATAGTAATAAATTAATTGTGCTCACAAACTTGAAATCTATTAGATAATATAACAATGGAACTAATTCTGAGTTAATGATATAATACAATGTATGCCATTCTAATTTGACATTACTGTGATTGTATAGTCCTTCTATTTCAATTTAATTCCAGTGTCATGAACAAATCTTGCATTCGTCTATCATCTTTGATCATTTAAATATTTATCTAAAAGTAAAAGTACCGTATATACTGTGTATAAGCCGAGATTTTAAGCCCTTTTTTTGAGCTGAAAGTCCCCCTCTCAGCTTATACACTAGTCATATACCTGGGGGTCAGCGGGGGAGGGGGAGCCAGGGTGTCAGATCATACTTACCCTCCCTGGCACGGTCTCTGCAGTTCATCCTGCTTCTCCCACGGTCTCCCTTCCTGCCTTCAGCGGTCATGTGGTACCACTCATTAAACTCATGAATATGCGCATATTCATGAGTGTAATGAGTGGCAACACATGATTGCTGAAGGCAGGAAGGGAGACCATGGGAGAAACGGGGCTGCAGAAATCGCGCCAGGAGGGGGTAAGTATATTAAATATTCACCTGTCCGGGGTCCATGGCTGCTCACCGCTGTCTGCTGCATCCTCTGTCAGTGACGTTTAGGCAGCAAAGGGTGTGGTGATGTGGATAGTGCGTGCCACACCCTCTGCTGGTTAAACAGTCACACAGGAAGCAGCAGACAGCGGTGAGCAGACATGGACCCCGGACAGGTGAATATCTCAGGTGCTGGGTCCTGAGCAGGAGAGGTGAGTATGGCATTTTTTTTTTTGCCGCAGCATATGGGGGCATAATATATGGGGCAGCATATGGGGCATAGTCTATGGGGCAGCATATGGGCACATAGTCTATGGAGCAGCATATGGGGGCATATTATATGGGGCAGCATATGGGGGCATATTCTATGGAGCAGCATTATGGGGCAGCATATGGGGGCATATTCTATGGAGCAGCATATGGGGCATATTCTATGGGGAAGCATATGGGGCAGTATATAGGGGCATAGTCTATGGAGCAGCATATGGGGGCATATTCAATGGGGCAGCATATGGGGGCAGTATATGGGGTCATAATCTATGGAGCATCTTATGAGGCCATTATTAACCTTTGTGCAGCATTATATGGGGTGTACATTGTATGGAGCATATTATGGGGCCATAATGAACTGTATGGAGCATTATATGGGGCTCTGATTCAATATGGATATTCAAAAACATTTAACCTACTGATGTCTCAATTAATTTTACTTTTATTGGTATCTATTTTTATTTTTGAAATGTACCAGTAGCTACTGCATTTTCCACCCTAGGCTTATACGCAAGTCAATAAGTTTTCCCAGTTTTTTGTGGCAAAATTAGGGGGGTCGGCTTATACTCGGGTCGCCTTATGCACAAGTATATACGGTAATTTAAAGTAACTTGTGCCAAATACGTAAAATGAGTTTATTGGTCCCAAAATAAAATAACTAGGGCCCCTACATACAATGTGGAATGTATTACATCATCATCTTATGTCGTATGGTGGCCTTTCAAGCACCAGGGCCTGTGTACATCAGCTACTTCTACTAGCTACCATTGGTGTGGGTTGTTGCATTTATTACAGTGAGGAACTCACTTTATGCATTGAAAAGCCAGCATGTTTATATTTTTCTATCCTTCTAAATAAATTTAATTTTTTTAATTTTGTATTATTAATTTTCTCCATTACATGTCTAAATGAAAGAAAATGTTTAAAAAATAATGAATATGACTTTTTTAACACTGTTCCTGTTAGTGGTTTCATAAGATTAAATTATCTGTCAGTATAAACTCATAAAACCAAAGACTCAGTAGACCCAATTCATTATTGCATTTGTACTTTTTTATTTGCCTGTAGCTTGTGTGCCTTATTCTCTTTAAGGGGGTTTTCCCACAAAGTACATTTTAAATAATAGATCTTAGAATAGATATAAGTTCCACTATTCCACTGGATGTGTCCGACCTTGCAGGAACATGGTCGGATATATCACAGCTCTTGGGCAGGAGAGGAAGCAAAAGAGAGTATACAAACATTACAGCATGAGATCACAGGTGATTCTTTCTGTTAGGCAAAATAAATTTATAAACTGGCAGTGAAGTGCTTTTCCTTACAGAAACCAGCAGCTGCGATCACATGCTGTCCTGTCTGCATACTCTCTTTTGCTTTCTCCCCTGCCCAGAAGCTGTGGTATGATCCAATCATGTTGATACATGATGAGACATAGCCATTACACAGTAATCAGACCATGCCGCTCCATGGTCAGACACAGACATTACACAGTACACAGCAGGGGCACATTTATAAGATTATCTCAGCACAGGAATGTTTTTTTAACACATCCATTTGTGGAACTTATTTTTATTCCAAGATATATTGATTAAAATGTACTTTTTGGGACAACCCACTTTTAGTGTTTTTTTATTCACCTTTTTAATCTGTACTCTACACTATGTCCTACACTATACATTACCAACACTACTACATCACATGGGAGCATTTCACATGACTCAATATATCTATACCCAAAAGACATAAGGCATAATACACACAACGTGATTGGTGTCTTGAAGCGTAGGAATGCAACAATCCAATCCACACCTCTTACAAAACATAGAGTATAAGATGCAAATGCTAGATCCACGCTAAAATGAGGGGATTACTCCAGAATAGTGGAGAAATAGCAATGATGAATCGCCTCTGTGTTTTGCTCTGTATTGCTGGGGTGCTGTGCTTGTTGGCACTTGTAGTGACTGTAAACAACCGCTGTTGGGTTTCTCCCCCTGCTGTTGTTGTTTTTTGATACTGGTTGACTTGATGTTCAATATCTTATAAAGTAGGGTTGTGAACAGGTAAGAAGGCTTCTAAAATTTGTCCTCTGTGTTCATTCTTGAAAGAGAACTAAGCCCCGATTGATCATTGTCTATACTTTCTTTCTGCTTTTTTTCCAGATTAAAAATGGTTCTAATAGTCACCATGACGTTGGTATTGTCAAGTATTTACCTCGTAAGGGGATATCAAGCGTCTTGACTTACCGCC
Source organism: Dendrobates tinctorius (assembly GCF_039654945.1). Taxonomy (NCBI): domain Eukaryota; kingdom Metazoa; phylum Chordata; class Amphibia; order Anura; family Dendrobatidae; genus Dendrobates; species Dendrobates tinctorius. The sequence goes on from NW_027361673.1 coordinate 15,206,034, forward strand.
AAAAACCCTACCGTGACCATAAAATGACCACCCCCACCTCGGCGCCAACTAATACACAGACACCGGTATTTCTTTTGGAATTTTATGGCCACAGCAGCCTTTTATTATAACAATAAACAATAAACACTGTATCATAAACAACATGAGTACAATGAATTTAACCCTGGAAGGAGAAGTCCTTGAAGCCACAAGATCGTGGTGAAATAGTCCAAATATCATGGACAACCCCCGACCATTTGCTCCCAGCCGTTACCCCACAGACTCGGGAGCACCAGCACACCAATAGATGTTGTCCACAAACTCCTTGGGGATCCGCCCTCTTCCGACGGAAAACTCCCCATCCACCTTTCACCAGATCACGACCAGCATACCTTTAAACGAAGGAAACCCTACCCAGAGAGTCTCCAAAACCAATTTCCACCGACTTCAAGGACTCCCCCTCCCCCAAAACCGCCATGACCCAAAATGGAATCACGTACTACCAACCCAAGAGAAAAAGGGAGGGAGAGTGGGACTGCTCAGGAGCTGGGACAACAGGAACAGAGGGCGGGCACCCCCCAGACCCTGCCTAAAATACCCCCTAGCTCCCCCTCCCCTTTAACCCTTCCCCTACCCTCACTAACTTCCAATTATGGGGCCATAATGAACTGTATGGAGCATTATATGGGGCTCTGATTCAATATGGATATTCAAAAACATTTAACCTACTGATGTCTCAATTAATTTTACTTTTATTGGTATCTATTTTTATTTTTGAAATGTACCAGTAGCTACTGCATTTTCCACCCTAGGCTTATACGCAAGTCAATAAGTTTTCCCAGTTTTTTGTGGCAAAATTAGGGGGGTCGGCTTATACTCGGGTCGCCTTATGCACAAGTATATACGGTAATTTAAAGTAACTTGTGCCAAATACGTAAAATGAGTTTATTGGTCCCAAAATAAAATAACTAGGGCCCCTACATACAATGTGGAATGTATTACATCATCATCTTATGTCGTATGGTGGCCTTTCAAGCACCAGGGCCTGTGTACATCAGCTACTTCTACTAGCTACCATTGGTGTGGGTTGTTGCATTTATTACAGTGAGGAACTCACTTTATGCATTGAAAAGCCAGCATGTTTATATTTTTCTATCCTTCTAAATAAATTTAATTTTTTTAATTTTGTATTATTAATTTTCTCCATTCCATGTCTAAATGAAAGAAAATGTTTAAAAAATAATGAATATGACTTTTTTAACACTGTTCCTGTTAGTGGTTTATAAGATTAAATTATCTGTCAGTATAAACTCATAAAACCAAAGACTCAGTAGACCCAATTCATTATTGCATTTGTACTTTTTTATTTGCCTGTAGCTTGTGTGCCTTATTCTCTTTAAGGGGGTTTTCCCACAAAGTACATTTTAAATAATAGATCTTAGAATAGATATAAGTTCCACTATTCCACTGGATGTGTCCGACCTTGCAGGAACATGGTCGGATATATCACAGCTCTTGGGCAGGAGAGGAAGCAAAAGAGAGTATACAAACATTACAGCATGAGATCACAGGTGATTCTTTCTGTTAGGCAAAATAAATTTATAAACTGGCAGTGAAGTGCTTTTCCTTACAGAAACCAGCAGCTGCGATCACATGCTGTCCTGTCTGCATACTCTCTTTTGCTTTCTCCCCTGCCCAGAAGCTGTGGTATGATCCAATCATGTTGATACATGATGAGACATAGCCATTACACAGTAATCAGACCATGCCGCTCCACGGTCAGACACAGACATTACACAGTACACAGCAGGGGCACATTTATAAGATTATCTCAGCACAGGAATGTTTTTTTAACACATCCATTTGTGGAACTTATTTTTATTCCAAGATATATTGATTAAAATGTACTTTTTGGGACAACCCACTTTTAGTGTTTTTTTATTCACCTTTTTAATCTGTACTCTACACTATGTCCTACACTATACATTACCAACACTACTACATCACATGGGAGCATTTCACATGACTCAATATATCTATACCCAAAAGACATAAGGCATAATACACACAACGTGATTGGTGTCTTGAAGCGTAGGAATGCAACAATCCAATCCACACCTCTTACAAAACATAGAGTATAAGATGCAAATGCTAGATCCACGCTAAAATGAGGGGATTACTCCAGAATAGTGGAGAAATAGCAATGATGAATCGCCTCTGTGTTTTGCTCTGTATTGCTGGGGTGCTGTGCTTGTTGGCACTTGTAGTGACTGTAAACAACCGCTGTTGGGTTTCTCCCCCTGCTGTTGTTGTTTTTTGATACTGGTTGACTTGATGTTCAATATCTTATAAAGTAGGGTTGTGAACAGGTAAGAAGGCTTCTAAAATTTGTCCTCTGTGTTCATTCTTGAAAGAGAACTAAGCCCCGATTGATCATTGTCTATACTTTCTTTCTGCTTTTTTTCCAGATTAAAAATGGTTCTAATAGTCACCATGACGTTGGTATTGTCAAGTATTTACCTCGTAAGGGGATATCAAGCGTCTTGACTTACCGCCAAAAACCCTACCGTGACCATAAAATGACCACCCCCACCTCGGCGCCAACTAATACACAGACACCGGTATTTCTTTTGGAATTTTATGGCCACAGCAGCCTTTTATTATAACAATAAACAATAAACACTGTATCATAAACAACATGAGTACAATGAATTTAACCCTGGAAGGAGAAGTCCTTGAAGCCACAAGATCGTGGTGAAATAGTCCAAATATCGTGGACAACCCCCGACCATTTGCTCCCAGCCGTTACCCCACAGACTCGGGAGCACCAGCACACCAATAGATGTTGTCCACAAACTCCTTGGGGATCCGCCCTCTTCCGACGGAAAACTCCCCATCCACCTTTCACCAGATCACGACCAGCATACCTTTAAACGAAGGAAACCCTACCCAGAGAGTCTCCAAAACCAATTTCCACCGACTTCAAGGACTCCCCCTCCCCCAAAACCGCCATGACCCAAAATGGAATCACGTACTACCAACCCAAGAGAAAAAGGGAGGGAGAGTGGGACTGCTCAGGAGCTGGGACAACAGGAACAGAGGGCGGGCACCCCCCAGACCCTGCCTAAAATACCCCCTAGCTCCCCCTCCCCTTTAACCCTTCCCCTACCCTCACTAACTTCCAACCCCCCGTCATGTTGGCCTCTGCCCACGCCTCCTCCAGGGGGTTGGGAGGCTCACTTCGGCCATTTCTTGACGTTGGTATTGTCAAGTATTTACCTCATAAGAGGATATCAAGCGTCTTGACTTACCCCCAAAAACCCTACCGTGACCATAAAATGACCACCCCCACCTCGGCGCCAACTAATACACAGACACCGGTATTTCTTTTGGAATTTTATGGCCACAGCAGCCTTTTATTATAACAATAAACAAACAATAAACACTGTATCATAATCAACATGAGTACAATGAATTTAACCCTGGAAGGAGAAGTCCTTGAAGCCACAAGATCGTGGTGAAATAGTCCAAATATCGTGGACAACCCCCGACCATTTGCTCCCAGCCGTTACCCCCACAGGCTCGGGAGCACCAGCACACCAATAGATGTTGTCCACAAACTCCTTGGGGATCCGCCCTCTTCCGACGGAAAACTCCCCATCCACCTTTCACCAGATCACGACCAGCATACCTTTAAACGAAGGAGACCCTACCCAGAGAGTCTCCAAAACCAATTTCCACCGACTTCAAGGACTCCCCCTCCCCCAAAACCACCACAACAAGGGGCCTTTGAACACCTCAATGACCCAAGACCCCCACAACCCGCCAAGCGACAGCCTTCTCTATACCCTCCTAAAGGGCAAGGGCCCAAATATCGGAACCCACTGCATTCAAGTGAATCCCGTCCGCCAACCAGTAATCGCCCTCACCCTTCTCCAAATCAAAATGTCGCACGGCAACTCCCCCGTTTTTAACTATAAAAGCGGACACCGCTCTTTTAACCTTGATCCTGGCCCGGTTGACCTTCTCCAACGATCTCATGGACCGCCAACGCCTGCGTGGCACGATCTCCGACCACACAATCGTGACTTCCCGATAAGTCACCCACAACCGCAAGCAATCTTGCTTAATGTCCTTGATCAACTCCCGGAAGGGACGGACAGCCAGATCATTACCCCTAGCATGAATAACGAGAACATCTGGTGCCCGGTCCAAACGAACACACTCGTGAATTTCCGGCAACACCCGACGCCACACCAGGCCCCGAAAACCGATCCACCGCACCACCGCCGCCGATCTGGAAATTCCCAACTGTCTGCCGTCGGTCCTGACATCGGCTCTCACCGCTCCCCAGTAAACAAAGGAGTGACCAAATATCCAGACCAGCAGCGGTTCCATACCTGAAACACAAAACGACACTCACAGAAACATATCGCAAAGAAAACGCTCCAATATTTGCAATATTTAATCTACCCCATGGACCACACCAACCGGACACACCTCCTGCACGCCTGAAGGCCAAACATAACTACGATAACGATTAGACCTCCACCCTCCGATACGCTGTATGAAAGAGGGACCCAAACCACGCTCAGCTGCCTCAGTCGCCGCACCAATCCGAAAAGAATGCGAAGCAAACCTAGAATCATCCAATCCCAAACACCGAATTGACTTCTTAAACACCGCACCAAACTGATATCGAGACAGACTTCCACCGTCTGCGTGACACAACAAAGATCCGCCCAGACTAGGACGAAGGTCCCAAAATCTACGCAAACACTGAGCCGGGCACATTCCGGAACCAGAGACAACCCCCAACACAACTCGACGGCCTTTCCCAGACTGGTCCGTTTTCAACCTACGTAGCCAAAATTCGACGCCCTGAGCGGTCAAAGTCACATCCCTGGCTAACAACCCGCCCACAGACTCTTTATTGTGAGACACGAGTTCCCCAATCCGCAGCGCCCCAAAAAATGCAAAGGAAAAAGCCAGACGAAACAACGCAACCTCATAACCATCCGCGCATACCGATCCCAGAACCAGACCCAATTGCTCAAGCATATTAAACGACACTGGCCGCCTTAAATCACCCCCCCGAAAGCTGTGAAAACCTTTCGCCGCCTGTCTAACCAAAAACGTTTTTGTCAAATCCCTGTACCCGCGCAACCGAAAACCGAAAGACAATCCGGCCAACAAACGTGTCACCTTTGCCCGAGACCAACCTTCGTTTGCGCCCTGCCCCAACCATGACAACAACAGACCCTCTTGCTCAAGCCTGGCCCCACTGGTGGAGCCAGCCGTAAGGACCTCTTCCCACGCACACCACACATTCCGGTAGGAGTCCCAGGTTTTTGGTGCCAAAGACGATACGATCAGTGACTCCGCGGCTCGTAAGCCACCCTCCACAATTCCTCCGGACAAATCAGACCCTCGAACTCTGCCTCCGGGGCCAAGGAACGAAAACGATCCCACTGTAAGCGAGAGAGAGAGTCAGCTATCTCGTTCTTCACTCCAGGCACATGTGTCGCCGTCACATGCGCATTCAAAGACAAACATGCTAGCACCAACTTCTGCAAAACTCTGACCACTGGAGGGGACGATGCAGTAAGACCATTAATCGCGCTCACAACCCCCATGTTGTCGCAATTGAAACGAACGCACCGATTCCGAAACTCCTGACCCCACAAATGAACAGCCACCAGAATCGGAAAAATCTCCAACAACGTGATGTTACGCACCAACCCCGCCGAAACCCAAGCAGCAGGCCACTGAGCGGCGCACCATTGCCCTCCAAAATAGGCACCAAATCCGAATCCGCCTGCCGCATCCGTAAACAAATCCAAAGCATCGTTGCAGACCACATCAGCCATTACCAACGAGCGACCGTTGTACTTCTCCAAAAAGGACTCCCAAACCGCCGACAATCTCACAAAATGATGGGGAGCACGAACCCCCGAAGTAGCGCTAGCCAGCCTACGTGAAAAAACTCGACCCATCGGCATTACCCGACAAGCGAAGTTACGCTTTCCCAACAGCGACTGAAGGTCCTGCAACGATATTTTCCGCAACCGACGTGCACGAACCACCTCAGCCCTCAAATCATCAAGCTTGTCCTCCGGCAACCGAAATTCCCAATCAACAGTATTGATGACGATCCCCAGAAAATGCAAACACGTACCGGGGCCCTCAGTTTTCCCGGGTGCCAACGGAACCCCGAACCGATCCGCCACCCACTCAATCGCTTTTAAAATTCTGAGACAACGCGAAGAATCCGCCGGGCCAATGCACAAGAAATCGTCCAAATAATGAACTATCGAATCACAACCAGAGACATCGCACACGACCCACTCAAGAAAAGAACTAAAAGCCTCAAAATACGCACAAGACAAGAAACAACCCACAGGTAAACACCTATCTACAAAAAACCTGTCTTCCCAGAAACAGCCCAACAACCTCACGCTGTCTGGGTGAACCGGAAGCAAACGAAAAGCGGACTCAACATCAGTCTTAGCCATAAGGGCCCCACGACCACATTTCCGGACCCAGCCTGCCGCTTCATCAAATGAAGAGTATACCACTGAACAAATCTCCGGATCAATACCGTCGTTAACCGACCTCCCCGTGGGTAAGACAAATGCTGAATGAGCCGAAACTTATTGGGCTCCTTCTTCGGAACCACCCCCAACGGGGGAAACGACCAAATTCGGAAAAGGAGGAGACACGAAAGGGCCCGCCATGTGCCCCAATGAAACTTCTTTTTGGATCTTCCCCGAAACAACTGACGGATGCTCCAAAGAAGAGCGCAAATTTTTCAAAACAAACGGGATTTCAAACGGAGGATCCGGAATCCAAAAACCTTCCTGAAAACCAGAATACAACAGCCCCGCTCTTACCATATCAGGGTGTCTATTTAGATAGGGGACCATCCTTTCCAGATTCACTGGAGTCTCCCCCTTGCGAATTACCCCCGCCGGATTTGGACTTCCCTTTCTTGAAACACTTTGATGCCCCATGTGAAGTACCGTTGCAGTTTGAGCAGAGGTGTTTAAATTTACAGTTGGCCCCAAACTTGCACTGGCCGTCATTATTCTGCCAGCAAACAAACGCCTTGTGCGTTCCCGACTTCCCTTGACCCCCACCACCCATAGAGCCGGCAGTGCCGCTATTCTGGCTGGTGCTTCCAGCCCCCCCAAGAAAGGAACTCCCAGACTTATTTTGCGCTATCACACGCATCCACAAGCTTATTTTTTTTTGGTCCCAGCGGATAGCCGGACGCACAGCTTTCCTCTGACGAAACAGCTCGTCATACCGCAGCCACGCCTAACCGCCGTAAACTCTATAAGCCTCCCCAATAGCATCCAAATAACAAAATAACGCGGAGCAATTATCAGGGGTCTGTTCCCCGATAACATTCGCCAAAATAGCAAACGCCTGCTGCCAATTTATAAATGTCTGAGGAATCAAGCACCACCTCCGCTTTTCTTCCTCTTCCTTTTTGCTATCCTCTTTCTTACTTTTGTCCAAATTAAACTTCTCAAGAGGCAATAGCGAAAATATTTCCACATATTCATCCTTCCAAATCCGCTCTTTCACCTCCTTTTTCAAATGGGCCCCCAATGAACCCTCAAAACACACATACACCTCGCCATGCGCCCGATCATCCAGATGCACACGACACTCCTTTTCCTTCTCAGTTTGCACCGACACTGACACCGACGTGCTAACACAAGGGCCCGACGCAGCCGTGCCCTGACCCGCCAACCCGCCACCCTGTGGCCCAACCAATGCTGCTACCGGTGACGACCCCACAAAACCCTGCTCCAAACGTAAAAGCAAGCTACGCACATCTGCCAACATATCACATACTCCCCCAGCCGACCCTGAACTGCTAAAACCAGCCTCAACCCCACCGCCCCCGGACTCTGCTAAGGGGCCCCTACCACCACAGACAAAGACAAAAGCGGGTGACAAACAGGGGACATAGACGCATACTCACCGGGCTGCGAGGGGGCTGTGTGCCCTCCAGCCGGAAATCCTGGATCCCCAGATGATGACGCCTCGTGGACCTCGCGCCTCCCGGCGGCGAACTCACCGCCCCGTTGTTGCGGCCCGAACACCCCTGCAGACTGAGCCGGGGTGGGAGGCCTGAACCCCCCGACGGAACTGGGCAGCGACACCCCCACAAATGAAGGCTCCTGCCCCCCCCGCCGAGAGTCAATTCGGCCAAGCCATCGCGAGGCACCCGGTCGCTCAGGGCCCCCCACAGCAACTGGGAGCCCGACATTGTCCTCCGCTACAATCTTCCGTCAGCCGGCACCGACTCCGCCGGGCTGCCCTCCGGTCCCGCTGCAGCCATAGGGCTGTGGCACATTCTTGGGGGGTCAGAGGCAAGCGCCGCTGCAGGGGCACCGCAGCAGCGCCCCCCCGTTCCAGCAAGTTCCCCTCCACCGCCGGGGGACGCGACCCGGCTCAGCCCTGCCGCCCGGCAGGCCGCCACTCTGCCCGCAGCCGAAGCGCCCACCGAGGCAGGCCGCACGGCTCATCCACCACCGCCGCGGCCCCCTGAAGGACCTGGTGCTGCCGGAAGTCGGGCGCGCCGGCCCTGCCCCCTTCCGGCCCCGGGGCGAAGGTCCGGCCGCCGCCGCAGGGCCTCGCCGCGTGACAGGATTCCTCCCAGGCCGCGCACCCCCGGACGGGGAAGGCTGCGTCGCGCGGCCTGGAGGGTGCCGGGAGGGGCTCCGGCGGCGACGCGTGGCCTGGGGAGCGGTGTCGGGGGACAGCCGCTCTGGAGGCCGCGCCCGCCGGGGCCTCTGTTCTCTCACCTCGGCCTGCCCCAGCGCTCATTGAAGCAGGCCGGCCACCTGCGCCTCCAGCCAGCCAGGAGGCTGCCCTGCCGCTGCCGCCCGCAGTCTGTCCAGGGCCTGGTCCACTCCCGACATCCCGGTAAGTTGTGGGACTGCTCAGGAGCTGAGACAACAGGAACAGAGGGCGGGCACCCCCCAGACCCTGCCTTAAATACCCCCTAGCTCCCCCTCCCCTTTAACCCTTCCCCTACCCTCACTAACTTCAAACCCCCCGTCATGTTGGCCTCCGCCCACGCCTCCTACAGGGGGTTGGGAGGCTCACTCCGGCCATTTCTTTATGCTTACACCCAATTCATTATTTAATTTTTAGTTTAAGATACCTTTATGTTAGCTTCCCTTCTCTTTTTAATTTAGCATTATGTACATGGTTTTAGCTATCCAGAAATTTTAGACTTTTTGTGCTAAAAAAAATCCCAAAAAAGGCAAAAGATAAAACAGAACATGTTTGATTTTAGGCAAATTTCATCAATCCATGTGCGGCAGTCCATGTGAAGAAGGTGGGATCAAAAACAGCAACAAATACTTAAAGGAAGGCAAAAAAATAACTAAAGAATACAAATGATGAATCACAGCAAGGAACACTACATCTCTATCACTTTTATACAAGAGACAGCTCTGTACATCTTGTAACAGCTGTGTCTGGTATTGCGGCTTAGTGCTCGTCACTCAAATAGGACTAATCATCATTTTACTTGACACAGCTGCTAGAAAATGTAGGGAGCTATACCTAATAATAAAGAAACCACAAGGCTCACCTGGAGTCAAGGGTGGGTCTTCACAGATCTGAAATTATTGGGGTCTTCTAAAGATAAACCATTAGTCCAAGAAAATCATTTTAGGGTACATGCATATTACTTTTTTCAGATGAGCAAACCTACTGAGTTTTCCAAGATGAAGATGCTTCTGGAAAAGTCAATGTCTTTTTTTTTCCTTAAGTGTTTTTTTCTAGTCATTTCTTGAGCGCAATTTCATCGATTTTAGCTGTTAACATTTTTTGAGCCATCACATGAACTTGAATTGTAAAGTAATGGTCAGATCATTTCTTTTGCATGCCTGATGTCTTTGGAAACCTGAAACAGTTAAAAGATGCTCAAAGGACTGATTATTATTATCATTATTATTATTATTATTTATTTATATAGCACCATTGATTCCATGGTGCTGTACATGAGAAGGGGTTACATAGAAATTACAGATATCACTTACAGTAAGCAAACTAACAATGACAGACTGATACAGAGCGGAGAGGACCCTACCCTTGTGGGCTTACACTGTGCAGGATGGTGGGCAAGGAGACAGTAGGTTGGGGGGTTGTAGCAGCTCTGGTAATGGTGAGGCAGTGGCTCCAGTAGTGGTGAGGAGGCAGCGGGGTCATTACAGGCTGTAAGCTTTCTTGAAGAGGTGGGTATTCAGATTCCATGAATTAGTCGGGCGGCAGAGTTAAGGATGGACTGGAGAGGTGTGAGTGTTAGCAGGGAGGCCACAGAAAAGGATGTTGCAGTAGTCAAGGCGGGAGATGATGAGGGCGTGCACAAGCATTTTAGTAGATTGAGGGTTGAGGAAAGGACGGTTCTGGAAATAATTTTGAGCTGGAGGCGACAGGAGGTGGAAAGAGCTTGGATGTGCGGTTTGAAGGACAGGGCCGTGTCAAGGGTTACTCTGAGGAAGAGGACCTCCGGTACAGGGGAAAGCATGATGTCATTTATTGTGATAGATAGATCAGGTAAGGAAGATCTGTGAGATGAAGGAAAGATGATGAGTTCAGATTTGTCCACATTGAGTTTGAGGAAGCAAGAGGAGAAGAAGGAGGATATAGCTGATAGACACTCCGGGATTCTGGACACCAGAGAGGTGACGTCTGGGCCGGAGAGGTAGATCTGAGTGTCATCAGCATGTGATCATGTGGAACAGTAAGTTGTTTTTGCATGCAAATGCCTATGCTGATTACTTTGAGCTTTTTTTTCCCAGTTTTTCAGGTGGGTTTGGGAGCAAACATGCCTTTAAATACATTGTTGTTTCATACCTTGAATGTGGTACTTATAATTAGCCTGTTTAAAACAAGCAGCAATTTGTGATGTTAATTGTATGCCTACATTTGATAAAAGTGGGCATGGTCAGCTTGGAAACCTGCTAAATAAAGTGAGCTTGATAAAAATTCATTGTTATCATCCTTCAGCTTTTCCCTGATAAACTGCCTTCAATTTGATATGCTGTGCTGGGTGTTATAGCTATACTGCTTATCAGATATAACAAGGTCTGCAAAATGTATTTTCACATGACATCAAGTTACTTTATATTATCTCCCTGCATCTACATATTAGAGTAGAAAAATATATTTTGCCTAAATGCCTGAATAAATTGCCATGCTGATTCTCCCTGCTGCTCGGGGTACCATAGAAATCAACCTGATTAATCATGTTTATTGACATATTATTAACCCATTGCAACAACCTTTGTTAAGAGCACTCTGTTATTGATTTAGTTCACTTTTATTATGCCTTTCCCTGTTAAACATAAAAAGGTAAGGAACAAGGTTAGTTAGCTTAACTCAAGCAATTAAGAACACAAAGATATTTTTTTCAGCCTCCTTTGCTCAATTTATTTTTTTAGGAGTTGTACATGCTTGGAATAAAACACTATCAGTTTTGGGCCTCCTTTACCTATCCATGTTTAAACACAAATGTGAAAAACCCAGTACTGGTGCCATCAGTATTTTTGATCAGTTTGCCATCAGTGTGTCATCAGTGTGTTCATGTTTACCATCAGTGTGTCATCAGTGTGTCCATGTTTACCATCAGTGTGTCATTCATGTGTCCGTGTTTACCACCAGTGTGTCATCAGTGTGTCCGTGTTTACATTCAGTGTGTCATCAGTGTGTCTGTGTTTACCATCAGTGTGCCATCAGTGTGTCCATGTTTACCATCAGTGTATCATCCATGTGTCCATGTTTACCATCAGTGTGTCTTCCGTGTGTCCATGTTTACCTTTCGTGTGTCATCCATGTGTCTGTGTTTATCATCAGTGTGTCATTCATGTGTCCATGTTTACCATCAATGTTATGGATGAGTCACCAAAGGAGGAAAAAGCAAATATAATAGCTAAGTCCAGAAAACCAGAGAAGTTGGAAGCTATCGGATTGCAGACCCCTGAACCTATCCACAACAACTAGCAGTAGCAGTGGGGGGTTCCTACGGTGCCCTAGACCCCTCAATCACAGCCGGAGAACTAAATTAGCCTAAAGACAGAAAGGGGAAATCTAAACTGCCCCAGAACAGACCCCAAAGCAATAGGCAGCCCCCAACATATAATGACTGTGAAGCAAGATGAAAAAACACTAACACAGATAGAAAGATAGGTTGAGCAAATGAAGGGGCCCAAGCTATCTAAATAGGACAGGAGAGAAAAGCTGCTGTCTGCAATCCGCAAAAACCCTATCCAAAAATGAACCAACAGACTGATAGGAAAAACAGGCCCTGAAGTCGCTAGGCTTCAAAAAGACTATATCAGCACTCAGGTATATTCTGAAGACAGAGCCAGAGATCAACAGATCAGAGACAAAAATGGAATTCGGCTCACCCCCGGCCGGGGATGGCTGAACTCCAAAAAACAAGGCAAACAAAACCAGAACTAAAGTGTACAAAAGGCAGAGCAAAACTTAGCTTTGAGAAGCAGAAATCAGACTGGTCTCCAAGAATCCAGCAGGAAAATCACCGGCAAGGCAGCAGGGCGTCGGCTGCCTTATATCCAGTCATCAGTTCCTGTGACCCAGTCATCATCTACCTGCTCAGCTGTTTGGTAATCAGCCTCACTACCTTCCTTCGCCAGAAGAGGGAGTTCATCAGACCTCACTGGTGAAGGGAAAAATAAACTCACAACACATCAATGTGTCCGTGTTTACCATCAGTGTGTCATCCATGTGTCCGTGTTTACCATCAGTGTGTCATTCATGTGCCCATATTTACCACCAGTATGTCCGTGTTTACCTTCAGTGTGTCATTCGTGTGTCTGTGTTTACTATCAGTGTGTCATCCATGTATCTGTGTTTACCATCAGTGTGTCCATGTTTACCATCAGTGTCATGCGTGTGTCCATGTTTACCATCAGTGTGTCATCCTTGTGTCCATGTTTACCTTCAGTGTGTCATCCGTGTGTCCGTGTTTACCATCAGGGTGTCATCTGTGTGTCAATGTTTACCATCAGTGTGTCCGCTTTTACCATGAATGTATCATCCGAGTGTCTGTGTTTACCATCAATGTGTCCGTGTTTACCATCAGTGTGTCGTCACTGTGTCCGTGTTTACCATCAGTGTGTTATCATTGTGTCCATGTTTACCTTCAGTGTGTCATTCGTGTGTCCGTGTTTACTATCAGTGTGTCATCCATGTGACTGTATTTACCATCAGTGTGTCCATGTTTACCATCAGTGTGTCTGTGTTTACTATCAGTGTGTCATCCGTGTTTACCATCAGTGTGTCATCCCTGTGTCCGTGTTTACCATCAATGTGTCATCCGTTTGTCCATGTTTATAATGCTCCATACAGTTCATGATGGGCCCCATACGATGCTCCATAAAGGTTGATGATGGGCCACATAAGATGCGCTATACAAAATATGCCCCATATAATGCTCCATAAAGGTTGATGAAGGCCCCATAAGAAGCTCCACAGAAAAATATGCCCCATATAATGCTGCACAAAGGTTAATTGTGTCCCCATAACGTGCTCCATAATACAATATGTCCCATGTAATAATGCTGCTGTGATTAGAAAAAAAAATTACATACTCACCTCTTGTCGCTGTGGGCCAGGTGCTGGTGTCCTGAGCAGTGACTATTCAGGCAGAGGGCGCGCACTACCATGTCATCGTGCCCTCTGACATGAACGTCACAGCCAGAGGACGCGGAGGACAGAGCGGCACGCTGCGGTAGAATGCGAACAGGTGGATATAGCCAGTGCCAGGGGTCTGAGCAAGGGCGACACCGGCACCTGACCCCCATAGCGCGCCGGTGTCCCCGCCTGCTCAGGACACAGGCACCTGGCCCCCAGCGACGAGAGGTGAGTGTACCATTTTTTTTTAATTGCAAGGACTCGTGTACAAGCCGAGGGGGCCTTTTTCAGCCCAGAAAAGGGGCCTGAAAAACTCGTCTAATACACGAGTATATATGGTAGTCTTTAAAGTCCTATAAAGAATTCCTGAGAAAGCAGCAGAAAAAATTCCATGCCCCAAAAATATTTTAACACAATACATTTCATGAAAAAAACTGCATATGTGGACTTTTCAATAATTACTATAGATTTTAATGGGAACCGTCAGCATGTTGGGCTTGTCATTGCAGTTGAAAGAAGTAGTTTATTTGCACCGATACACCTCCAGTGCACTTCAAGCCTGATTTGCATATGGTGACTATGCTACATGTCTCATGTCTGGCACATTGTATCTGTACAAAAAAATTATATTTTTTATTGGGATGAAGTGACTACACAGACATAACAATACTCAATATGTAAAAGCCTGCTTACAGATTCCCTTTAACTTTTATCCAGGTTTAAAAGCCGACACCAACATGACATGTAGTATGTACTGCAATAATAATTTTAAAAATAAATATACACTATATTAATTAAAATTAATCTTGGTAGGTAAATATTTATGGCACAGTTTTCAAAAATTATGTCAGAAAATGTGTCATATTGTAGTTTTTCTTGAATGTGGTCTTTCAGATTTGTAAGCGTAATTAACTATTTGACATTTGCAGCCTATGGATTATCGCTCAAGGATCGTATACTGGCAGCTGCTTCTCTAATGAACGATACAATGAGGGACTTCTGAGATTGTATTGATTATATTATTTATATATCATGTACAGCACTTTATATATTGTTTTATTCTGCAGGAAACCTAGATGGCAGGCCACATTGCTCTGTGGTGCCATTGTGCAGGTGCTTCTCACAAAATTAGAATATCATCAAAAGGTTAATTTATTTCAGTTCTTCAATACAAAAAGTGAAACTCATATATTATAGAGTCAATACAAACTGAGTGATCTATTTCAAGTGTTTATTTCTGTTAATGTTGATGATTATGGCTTACAGCAATGAAAACCCAAAAGTCAATATCTCAGTAAATTAGAATAATTAACAAAAAACTCAGCAAAGGCTTCCTGAGTGTTTAAAAAGCTCCCTTAGTCTGTTTCATTAATTCCACAATCATGGGGAAGACTGCTGACTTGACAGATGTCCAGAAAGCAGTCATTGACACACTCCACAAGGAGGTAAGCCACAAAAGGTCATTGCTAAAGATGCTGCCTGTTCACAGAGTGCTGTATCCAAGCATTCTTGTCAGTCAGCCTGATAGTTTATTGCATCTGTCTCGTGCTTTTCATAGTCCGTCCTACTGCGTGTCCTGGCAGTTGCCATATTTAAATTCCTGACAGAGTACAGTAGATAAAAAATTCATTTTTTCTAAATAAAGGTATTTAGCAAAATGTTTAATATTTAAATGTGTATTATTTATTTTATTACATTTCTTGGAAACCCCTTTAATGTATTAGATTATTAAAGGTAATGTCTCTGTCCTTTTCCGTATCAAGAGACACTAGGGACGGATGTCTCCTTTCTCCTTTAATTTTCACATTAATAGAATCCCTTTCCTTTTTAATTAGAGAAAATAAGAAGCAAAAATGTCAGCCTTTAGATGTGCAAAGCTGGTAGAGACATACCTCAAAAGACCTTCAGCAGTAATTGCAGCGAAAGGTAGTTCTACAAAGTATTGACTCGGGGAGGCTGAATACAAATACATGTCACAATTTTCAGAATATATTTTTAAATTAGTTAATTAGAAAACCATGTATCATTTGTTTTGAACTTCCAGAATACTTGCTAATTTGTGTCGATATGTCACATAAAATTCCAATAAAACACATTTATGTTTGTGGGTGTAACGTGAAAAGATGTGGAAAAATTAGCGGGTGATGAATACATTTTCAAGCCACTCTGTCTTTCTGTGAGAAATAATGACAACTGAGTATCTTCCAACGAGGTTGACTACATACCATCATTTCTTGAAATGCTTCCGACTCCACAAACCGGTATGGCAGTTCCTGCACAACAAGCAACTTGACTAAGTGAGACTTTATTTTGTGAACCAGCCGATGACTGTGAGTTTACAGTTGTTTCTTTGACACACAACCAGGAATAGATATTTGCAGGTGCAAAAAAGAAGGATGAAGAGGTGTATTCTAAGCATGACAAGTAGTAGTGGTTTATGACAATGATGGTGACACCGACCAGGTCCTAGAGAAGGGTGCGACCTTAATGACAAAAAGACGAATGTAATGAGAAGGGGGAGGCAGCTTAAACCTTGCTCTAATTGCTGGCCATTTTGCTTTCTCAAATATGCAGATTATGTCACTTCATATGCTGATGGAGTGCCATTGCACCATGTCTGTGTGAAAGCATATGAAAAAATAGCATAAAAGGACCAAGGAGTAGAAATATAAAAATGATATTTATTGAATCAATTATATTAAAAATGTACAAAGTCCAGTAGACTAGGGACAATGGGTGACCAAAAGATGGCACCGGAATAGAGAAAGAAAAATTATAACAAATAAAATACAAAATCCAAACCAAAGTATGTAACAAAACAGGACATCAGTAGGTAGCTACAGACCCATAGTTTAAGGCCTCTTTCACACTTCAGTTTTTTACAATCAGTCAAAATCCGCCAGGTTTTGAAAAAAACGGATCCTCAATTTTCTTTTGAGGATCCGTTTTTTTTCTCAATTGACTTTCATTAATGGCAGATTGTGACGGATTGCTGTCCGTTGCATCCGTTTTTTTTGAGGATCCGCCAAAAGTTGCTGTCCGTCACCATCCTCAAAGATTTCAAAACGGAGCTTGCAATGTTTTTTTTTTCTGGCGGATCCTCCAGACACTCATTTAACCCGAAATTCTTTCTGGGTGCCGGACAAAAAAAAAAATTATCTCTCTCTCTCTCCTTTTCCAGGCTGCGATTCCTTTAAAATTCTTCATTGTGCGGATCCGTCAGAAAAACGGATGGGTGGCATCCGTTGTCATCAGTTCTAAAACGGATCCAGCATCCGTCCTTTTGGCGGATTTTGACTGATGCAAAAAACTGAAGTGTGAAAGAGGCCTAATAAATAGTAATTACATACACAAAATAATATAACATCTTGTTACAGGTAATCAAAAAAACATTAGCAGGCATGATCAGGGGTTTTGATTTGAAAACTATTTTTCTTTAGCTATTTAATAGTAATGAGTGAGAGTGCTCAGATAACGTGTTATCTGAGTATCTTGGGCGTGCTTGGATATTATATTCGAGTCCCTGTGGCTGCATGTTTTGCAGTGGGAGACCGAAATGACTATAATTAATCTGGATTGTGCTACAATATAAGTAAATGTTTGCAATTTCTTACTTGAGTGCCATGTTACATCAGTGCCATGCGTCGCTCGTGACGGGCATGCCAGCATCAGCTGCCAACGTCTGGTAGTGTGTATTGCAGTGCAGAAGCCGGTGGATTCCTGTGTCACAATATACTTCTCCTGATTGTGCATCCTTGGACACACATCCAGCTGAAATAGGTGCTGAGATTGGTGGGCCCCCATCCTGCATAGGCCCTGTTGTTATGCCCCTGGACACCAGACCTTGGACCAGCGCTTGGGTATCTTTTATTATTAATTATTATAGCGCCATTTATTCCATGGCGCTTTACAGGTGTGGAGGGGTATACATAATAGAAACAAGTACAGTAATCTTAAATGATTCAATTTATGACTGGTACAGGAGGAGAGAGGACTCTGCCCTAAAAGGGATGGGATTTATGAGATGCAGGTTGCCCCTGAGTGACAGCCTTTTATCTGTACATATTAATAGGTAGAAAACAGTCATTTATTGTCAGCATGAAGATTCTCTTTAGTCAGAGCTTCTGTTATTATCTTTAAATAATGTGAAGTCTTATTATTATTACTTTGTACTCAGCAGAAGTTTACTAATATTTATGACATTATAATGGAAAAAAGACAACAAAGAGTAACAGTTTGTCTGACCCCTGACAGACATAATGTGTTTATTGAAAAATATATAATTATAGTCACTGCAGAACAGGGATATTACAAGGGACACCATTAAGAAAAGTTAATTATCTATATTAAAGAATACATGTAACAGCAATTTGGCTGTTGCCCTGCTGATTCAGCTGATTGAGAGTTCTCCCAGCAAGGCAGAGTGAGAATGGCTTGTTCAACCCAAATAACCAATTCAAGGTAATACAGTGTACAATAATTGCACAACCTTAATGTTGGATAATTCGTACTGGGCATACAAAAGATGGCATTGTAATTACTATCCTCGAACAGTAAACTAATTATTGGAATATCTTCCCCCCTCACACTCTCTGCCTATATCTAACTCTCTCCCACTTTCCCCTCTCTATCGCTTTCCTGCTCTGAGTTTTGATCTTCATCCCCCTCTCAAAATTGGTGAGAACAAAGCCAGTGGGAAAATAGTTTGACTAACCTTAGGAGTCAGATACAATCGGATACCTGATAACATTGGAACTTCAGAGCCATTTGTGAATATTGAGAATCCAAAGGCTGAAATCCTTATGACTTAGGGTCCCGTTTCACTTAGCGAAGCACCAGCGATCACGACAACGATACGACCTGGTAGGGATCGCTGGTGCGTCGCTAAAATGGTCGCTATTAAGCTGCCAAACAGGCAGATCTCTTCAGCGAGGCAGCAACGATCCAGTGATCAAACAGTGATGCATGCTGGCCAGCGGGACGCCGACGACGAAAATTGGCCCAGGATATTGCAAAAAATATAAATGAAAGACATATTAAAAGATTTTAATAAGTCCATGAAAACAACAGACACATAGAAGAGGATGGGTGAGACAAGAATAATCTACGGCAATGAGGTGTATAATAATCTATAAGAAAAATGTTAATGTGGGCTTAAACTGGATTTACAATATTGCTAATGGAGTTCACAAAAGCTGAATATCCACCATGTGCAGTTTATAATCTCTAGGATATAACTATTACTTCACTGGCTCCCATTCCCTCAGCATATCCAGACAAATTACTAATACTGACCTACAAGGCCATCTATAACCTGTCTCTCCCATATGTCTTTGAACTTATCTCCCGATACCTTCCCTCACGTAATCTCCGGTCCTCCCAAGACCTCCTTCTCCCTCCACACTTATTCGCTCCTCACCCAACCGTCTCCAAGACTTCTCCCAAATATCCCCCATCCTCTGGAATTCTTTGCCCCAACACGTCCGACTATCAACCACATTCGGATCCTTCAGACAAAACCTGAAAACCCACCTTTTCAGGAAAGCTGACAGCCTGGAATGACCACGCTAGCGGCTCAGCACTATCCGAGGTATAGCCTCAACCAACACTGGAACTGATGCAACCAACCAACCTACTGTCTCCTTCCCCACCATCCTGTAAAATGTAAGCCCGAAAGGGCAGGGTCCTCTCTCCTCTGTATCAATCTGTGATTGTTAGTTTGTTTACTGTAAGTAACATCTGTAATTTGTATGTAATCCCTTCTTATGTTCAGCACCATGGAATCAATGGTGCTATATAATTAAATAATAATAATCTATATAATGTATATGTTCAGAGGACTCCATCTGAGCTGGAAACTACCTACTGTGCACCATATGGTGAAGGAGTTATTTTGTAAGAAATAAAATCTCACACTTTCTGGATGTCTTATGGGTCTAAACTTCTGTGTTCAATTCCATTAGTGCATGTGTAGTTGCACAGTCATTATTATGGTATTATAGCTTCCCTTCATTCTTCATCTGCCTTACTTGACAACAGACCACGCTATGTGGCTAGTCTTTTATGAAGAAGAAGGAAGATTGCATATTAAATTAGAATAAGCTCTGAACATATTGATTTAGTTTGAATAGGTCTACAATTAATTAACTTTACCGCATGCAGTGCTGGTTTTCATTCCATAATGCACGTCATTGATGTTGGTAGAAAAATGCATTACAAATTAACTTAGTATCTGCTGTATAGACTCAGAATTTTCGATTATGTTGTCATTCAAACCTAATCATAAAATCTTTTTTTCTTAAACAGTTTTATGTTTTTTCTTTAATTTATGAAAGCTACAGTTGCAATCCAAATGGTTCAACCCCCTTTACAAAGTAGATTTATTGGTAAAATTTACAAACTTTCTGCTGTTTATAGCAAACCAAACAAGAATAATCTTAATAGCTCAAAATAACTAATAAAACACAAAATTCCATTTTTAAACACTACTGTAGTCTCAGAATTTTTCATAAGTAGTGTCTTTAGTGCTTAGTACAGCGCCCTTTGACTGTTATGACCTGCTGCAAACATGATACATAACCAAACATCAGATTTTGGCAGCGTTCTTATGGAATCTTAGCTTATTCCTCATGGGCAATGGCCTTCAGTTCATTGATATTCTTTAATCTGTATTCTGTAACTTCCTTGTTCAAATGCCACCAAAGATGTTTAAGGGGTCAGGCAACTGTGATGGCCATTCAAGAATCTTCCAGGACTTCTTCTGAAACCAAACATTGCTATATTTGGGCTCATTGTCATGTTAGAGGGTCCAGTGACACCCAAGCTTCAGCTTCACCCTACAGAGATGCTATTTTCTCTTAGAATTTCCTGATACTTGATTGAATTCATCTTGCCATCCACACACTGCAGGTTTCCAGTGTCAGAGTAAGTGAAGCAGCCCCAGAACATCACCTCGCTGTTGCCACGCTTCACTGTAGGCATAGCAGATTCACTACCACCATGTTTCACTGTAAGCAGATAGTTCTTTTCACCTTATGCTTCATTTTTCTTTCTCCAAACATACCCCTGATCTTTAGGCCAAACATTTTTCAGTTTAATTTCATTGCTTCACAGAGTAGAATCCCAAAACTACTGTAACTTATTTAAATGGATGTGAACATGCATATGTCCTGTGCTTTTGGCTCAGTATAGGTGTTTTTTTCCTTGAAGTTCTGGCATGGAGCCCTTCAATGTTTAGTATGTAAACTGAAGCCTCTTGCCTGCTGCCAGTAAATCTTTCTGCAAGTCTTTTGCATTCAATCAAAGGGTTTTAATTTAAAATAAAAAAAATCATAAATTTTGGAAGTTTTTAACACTTTGCTAGTTTTACTCAGCTCTGGTGAAATGGGCAGAGCTGAGGTGAAGACTGGGTAGAACATGGGTATGGCCATGTCTACCAATCAAATGAATCAAAAATTCCAGCACTTTGTAGACCTGAAATGATATTTCTGGTGCTGTGCATGGACTTTCACACCACTTACTAGAGACTCTGAACTCATTTGGCAACCTCTATTTCAACATTTTTATTATTATTATTATTATTTATTTATAAAGCACCATTGGTTCCATGGTGCTGTACATGAGGGGTTACATGCAAATTACAGATATCACATACAGTAAATAAACTAACAATCACAGACTGATATAAAGGGGAGATAGGACCCTGCCCTTTTGGGCTTACATGCTACAGGATGGTAGGGAAGGAGACAGTATTTTGAGGGGTTGCAGCAGCTCCAGTGATGGTGAGGCGGTAGCTCCAGTGGTGGTGAGGAGGCAGTGGGGATCATTGCAGGCTGTAGACTTTCCTGAAGGGGTTGGTTTTCAGGTTCTGTCTGAAGGATCTGAGTGTGGTAGATAGCCGGACGTGTTGGGGCAGGGAATTACAGAGGATGGGGGCTATTCAGGAGAAGTCTTGGAGGCGGTTGGGTGAGGAGCGAATAAGTGTGGAGGAGAGAAGGAGGTCTTGGGAGGACCGGATATTACATGAGGGAAGGTATCGGGAGATAGTTCAGAGATGTATGGAGGAGACAGGATGTAGATGGCCTTGTAGGTCAGTATTAGTAATTTGAATTGGATACGCTGAGGGAATGGGAGCCAGTGAGATTTGCAGAGGGGAGAAGTGGAGGAATAGCGAGAAGAGAGATGAATTAGTCAGGTGGCAGGGTTGAGGATGGACTGGAGAGGTGCAAGGGTGTTAGCAGGGAGGCCACAGAAAAGGATGTTGCAGTAGTCGAGATGGGAGATGAAGAGAGCATGCACAAGTAGTTTAGTAGATTGAGGGGTGAGGAAGGGACGGATTCTGGAAATATTTTTTTAAACCAGAGGCGACAGGAAGTGGAGAGAGCTTGGATTTGCGGTTTGAAGGACAGGGCAGAGTCAAAGGTTACTCCGAGGCAGCGGACCTCCGGTACGGGGGAAAGCGTGATGTCGTCAATTGTTATAGAAAGGTCGGGTAAGGAAGATCTGTGAGATGGGGAAAGATGATTAGTTCAGATTTGTCCACATTGAGTTTGAGGAAGCGAGAGGAGAAGATGGAGGATATGGCTGATAGATACTCCGGGATTGTGGACACCAGAGAGGTGACGTATGGGCCAGAGAGGTAGATCTGAGTATCATCGGCATAAATGTGGTACTGGAATCCATGGGACTTTATGAGTTGCCCCAGGCCAAGTGTGTAGATTGAGAAGAGTAGGGGTCCTAGAACAGAGCCTTGGAGGACTCCAACAGAGGGTGGGATGAGCAGGTAGTCTGGGAGTGGGAGATGCTGAATGTGCGGTTGGAAAGGTATGATAGGATAGGGCGAGGTTCTTTGATGCCGAAGGAGGAAAGGATCTGTAGTAGGAGGCAGTGGTCAACTGGGTTGAAAGCAGAGGACAGGTCTAGAAGGAGGAGTATAGAGTATTGTCCGTTAGTTTTGGCTGTAAGTAGGTCATTGGTAATTTTGTTCAGGGCTGTCTCAGTGGAATGATGGGAGCGGAAGCCAGATTGTAGATTGTGAAAGAGCAAGTTAGATGAGAGGTGGGAGGAAAGTTCAGCGTGGATGTGCTGCTCCAGGAGTTTACCATCAATGACAAAGCACGACTGCGCTACCCCAGTTTTGATATATTGGCCCAAGTATGTCCATTTTATAAGGAAGCACTTGTAGTAGTAATGTTATAATGTGATTTGTATCTCATTATATATGATATGCAGATTTGATTCTAGGAGGGTGGATGTTAAAAGCTTTGTGCCCATGATTCATCTGTCATGATACAAATAATGGCAAAAGTACACCATAAATGCAGCAGTTTACCAATCATGTTTATGGCCATGGTTTTAATGGCTTTATAATAAAACTGTGATTTTATGGAATAACATGGATGTGTAGCGACTCTCTTTATCTTACTAAATATGTAGGGCTAATTTTCCTACAATTCTTAAAGTAAAGCTTGTGTTAAGGTCTTCACTTTGGGCATAGAAAACCTTATAGTTTAGAAACGTGTACTTTGTCAAAGGGCTTTATTAGGGACATATCAATGTTACATTTAATAGAAAAAGGAGTCTAATCTTGACTGTCTCTCCTTGTGGAGAACGACATGCCTGACATGGCAATGTAAGTATATAAGCCATTGCAATGCTCCTCTGGGAAATTAAATATGCAAATTGTTCAGAGAGGAAGAGGAATTGAACTAATGGAAGCAATCCTAAAAGTTAAAAGGTAATTTGCCTAGAAAAAGGAAGGATTGTAAACTCAAATGTCTAGGATTTTTAAAGACAGATAGATTCTCCAATGACCAGTGATGTTGGTGGAGCATTTGCTCATGTAGGCCAGATTGAACTTCCATATACCGTAGTTCTTTTGTCAGGAACTATTTTTTGTAAACGACAGTTTTTTTTTTAAAAAGAAAGCAATACAAAATGTTAATAAGATGAGAGAATTTGTTGTATTATCTACACTATATTGTTATGTGTGATTGCATAAGAGTAATCCCTTCCTGACGTAGGACATGTGTTCAGTTTCTATGTTGGAGTGCTAACACAGAGGCGATTATGCATTACACAATGCACTGTGTAATGCAGGAGTGGACAGGTCTAACTCAGCAAGAGATGCTCTCTAACTGCTCTCCCCTTTGGCCAAGAGATGAAAATTCTGAACAGAGCAGATCACTCCCCTAATAATTCATTCCCGAATGAGAGAAAACATCTTTAAATCATCAAGAATGTTTCATTTATGTTGCGCTATATTTTTGTCTTGGGTCAACCACAATTGAATGGCAACAGCATGATTGTCCAGAGAGGTATGACAGATGAATACTTGACTCACCATTATGAGGAAGGGGTTTGGAATATGGAAGTGGGCATTTAATTGAAATGTAAAAGACCTATAGTTTGGAATTGAATATTTAAGAAAAATAGACTGTAGTATAAGAGTCTGAACATCGCAAGTAAACCGATGTGTAATTCATGTGGAAGATATATATATATTTTTTTTTCAGGTTAAGAAATTAGACGCTTTCAGTGCAAAATTTCGAGGTTTGCATCCACATTACATTGGCAGGAGAACATTTGTACAGTTTCTGATTTTATCAAAACAGTTCTATGCTCCAAGTGATCAGGTTTACAATAATAATTACTTAAAGAGTAGCCATCATTTTTTTTATAACAGTGCACATGAAAGTAACACATATTGTAATATATCTTATCAGAGAAATGTACTTCTGTCTCCTCCTCGACTGACCTTTCCACCTCAATTCATGGGTAAAATCTGTATTCACTGAAGACAGATTTTCACATCACTGAGATAAGAGCTGCCAATTGGTGCTTTTAAAGTTCTATGGAGGGGGAGGAGGAAGGAGCTCGAGGCAGACACAGGCTGCCATCTCCTATCTCAGTAATGGGAAAGTCTGCATTCACTGAACACTGATTTTACCCATGAATTGAGAATTTGTAGAATGAATGATCAGTCCTGGAGGAGAAAGAAGCATATTCCTCTGATAAGATATATTACAATGTTTCTTATTTTCATTTGTACTATTGATTTAGAAGAAATAAAGACGCCAGTTGAAGGAGCCAACTATTGTACTAGTCGTCAGAATAAGTCATTCTTAGGTTTAGTTACAAGTGACAGTCTATATTTCATGCTGCAGAAATCCACCAACCATCATTGTCAATAACCAACTGTTTCCCTAAATGCCGCTCTGCTTGAAAGCTTCGTGACAAGAGATCTATCAAAACAAAACATCGGGAAAGCAGAAGCAAGTGATATTTTCTTATTTTATCATGTTCATGGAATCATCTTTGTTACTGTTGGAAATCAGAGGTTGCACTAAATATTTTGTAGTATATAAATTAGTATATAATAATATATTCATTACAGTATAATAAATTATGGATGTCCAAAACTCTTTATTTATGCAGAGAATCATTGCTATTACTTAAAACACACTGACACATGCTAGGAATTCCCATTGAACAGATTACATCCTGAGAACAGTGGTCCCAACAGGCAAAGTGCTTGTCTGCTTTCCTCTCAAGCTATATTACAAATACACAGTTTGCTTCTCTCAAACACCAATCGAAAGCACCAATTCAGGCTTTAGACCCAAGAATAAAGCAAACCTATTCGGATGAATCTACTGATAAAGCAAATAGTATAGCTGTATTCAGGTCCTAATACAAAAATAAAATGATGCAGATTTGTAGCAATATGATGTGCCGACTCCTTGTAATCGAGCCACAGACAACCACATGCAGATTTGCCTGAAAGTGTATTGGAGGCATGTCCATGCAGTGAATGTACATCAGGACACCCCAATACACCGCTTGGCTAATTTAGATGTGATTTCAAACCCTGATTTCTGAAAGCTCAAAGTACTAGAAAATAGGTATCATTTTATTGTTATACTAGGAACTATAAAGGTGTAAAGGTGATAAAATAGACCTGGCAGGGTTTCTTTATCAAAGACCTCATACATTTTCCAGACCTATAACACCATGAAAGTTTATACAGTCCCTACCTTTAGTAAAGATCGCAGATACCATAATTAATTAATTCATACATACTCCACAATTGAATGCAGATCTCCAGACTTCAGACCTCAAAAATGAATACATGCCCTAGACTGCAGGCACCAGATATGAAGGCTGAGACCCTGATCCCAAAAATGTATTTAGATCCCAAGGTTGTACCACCAAAATCAAGAAAAACACAATCCAAAAACCGTAGCAAAGCATTGTATTTGAAGCCAGCTGAAAACATGAGGGATGGATTCTCAATGAAGAGGTCTTTTGGACAGTTTTAACTTTTTCATATAAGCTCGTGAAACAAGAATTGAATTCATTTTACATCTGAAGATTATTAAGATAGTAAAATTGATCTGAATGTAACGCTTTAAAATGAGCTTTCTGAAAAATATTGCATTTTTGAAACATTGTTCTAATCACAATAAAAGTAATATGAAAGGAAATGAATAATGCCGGAGCCAATGGCAATAATGCAGCCTGGTATGTTATACTCTGAAACACTGCATCGTTTCAGTGAAAGCATACATTAGAAATCCTGTCAGGGATTATGCTTCTTGGTTGACTAGTTCAAGATGCCGGCCCCTGGTAGATTCTCCCCATCATGCTCCTCCAGAGATACCAGTCTTTTCCTATGTGTGTATAGAGAGAGAGATGTCTGGCCAAGGAAGTGGGATGGGGAGAAGACGCTGTGGACGTGTCCTGGAGTAGTCATCAGATGCATAATCCCCAGCCAGGTTCTCAAAATATAGCGGCATCAGTGTCTGATTCATGCTGCCCATGGCTTTTCAGCATGGATCCAGCCTAGTTCTTTATGTAAGAAAAGCAAATACACTGGATTAAAAGTCTGGAAATCTGCAAAGTGTTACAATATCATCAAAGTTTTAAATAAATCTCATCCTCCTGTTGTGGGAAAAAATATTAATTGACCTGTGGTGTGGATTTTAAATTAATAGCATGTCAATTTCTAGACTAGATTTTCAGTGCAAAATTTACCTATTGCAATGCAAATCTTTGCAAAAATTTATGATCGATTCTGTTATATGTGGCGGACAAATTTGTGTGTGGACATTACCTTTAAATCTACAGCTTTACTGCAACATTTTTGCAAAAGATTAGGTGCCCATGAAATCTGGATCACTGCCTTGTCAGTGATTGTTTAACCCTGGAAAATAGTTAGTGAGCCAGAACCTGAAAGTATTGCTTAGACCTCTGGGATATTTTCTCTGTGTCTGGAGACATTGAGATATACTGTAAATGTATAGCTGATGAACCAATCATTCCTTAGCTTTCTCCATTATCTGCTTCCACAAATTGATTGGAATGAATTCATTTATTAGAATTTTTCAGGTTACAGTTTTTAAAAAAAATAATATGTCTATCTTAAAATCTATCTTTGCAGCAAAAGCTCATGTCAGTATTTCCATTTTCCAAAGCGAAACTAGGACGTGGGTATATTAGATATCTCAGAGACATTTCATACTTGTATTGGTTTTTTCTCCTTAGCCTTTAATCCTTTAAGGACTTTATTAAGATATAAAGCCAGGACATGTTGCTTGGAGGCGACATGGCTAAACTGTTGGCATATTAATGCCAAGAAGAATACATACGTTATACTATATAGTTGTTGGCACATTATACAGTAAACTGCTGAAAGCTCTTTATTCTCACCAATGATTTTATACCATGCTTGAAGTCAAAAGCCTACACCCCTCAGTGATTTCATTGAAAGAATATTATCTTCCCTGATAGAGATTGACATGAGGACATGATAGTATGCAAGAGGATTATATAACAAGAGTAGATACTACTCCAGGGCAAGAAAGACCATGCAAGGTGATTGGCATATTCATGATGTATATAGAAAGCATTTCTCTCTTAATATCCCTATTAAAAAATAACAATAGAAAACCCCCAGTAAAACAGGATTAGTGATGCCTTTAATTAGAGGTGACAGATCCACTTTAATCTGCACAGTGCATGAAGTGAATATCAGGTAGAGGTTACATAATATAACAGAAGAGCCCGGATGTGTGTGCGGAACATGAGAACCTGTTACTGCTCATCTGCATTTGGGAATACCAGAGAGAAGCTCTGTTAATCAATGTAGAAATGCAAATAATGAAATGATTATTTATTCAGCTCTTTATTAAGAAAATATGTTAAAGTAATTTTAACAAAACAAATGCTCAAAGTGCTGAAAAGGTAAAATAAAGGAATCCTAAAATGTAATCATGATTACTCAGGTAGGGGTCTCACTCTCAGCAACCTTGGGATAAATGGAAGGATTACGTAATCTGTATGTTTGTGGTGGGGAGGTCTGATTGTGTGTAATAATTTCAAGGAAATGTCTACTTGAAAAAAAAAGTTCTTTTAATGTGCTTGAACATTCTTATTTATCATTTCATGGTCAGGCATGAATAACAGGTTAGTGCTAGTCTCCAAGGTGCCCATTGTCATGGGTATCCAGTACTTCCAACAGATGACGTAAAGCATCATTTATAATGCTGTGAAACAAACATAAGAGCACAAGAAGTAATTCATCATTAAAAATGTATTGAGTACAGATTTATATTTGTACAATTTATATTTTAAAAAATATATATAAAATAGCAAATAGTTAATAGCAATATACAAAAAACAAAACAAGATCACATCATGCATAACATAATGTCTATCTATAGACCCAGTGAAGCCCCCCTGGCTACAACTGCAAGAGACAATGACAAAAGGTCAATAAGTTATATATTTGTAAGAGACAGTCACAAATCTATTCTGCATAGCACAACATACTATGGTAATTTGGAAAATAAGCAGAGGCAGAAAGTGGCGTAAAAGTAATACAACTGTTAAAGGGGTACTCGCTATTGAAAACTTTGTACATTTTAATTCTTTCTATTTGAGGATCTATTAATCTCTGTTGGTCACCTATCAGTTATCTAAAACCTTAAAGAGGTGTTCTCAAATATGAAAGTTATCCCCTGGATCATTCGCACTACTGCTCCATTGATTCTTAATGGGAGCGCCGGAGATTGTGGAGTGTGGAGCTCGCCTGTTCTTCGGAGCTCCTGATTTGGAGCTTATTCTTTGAATAGAAGATAACTTTCAAACTTGAGAACAAACTTTTAATTGATTGATTTTCTGTTTTTGCGTTTGAAAGAGGTAAGTGGCAAATCTAAGTATCAGTTCCTTGTAATTTGAGTTTTGATGGAAAATCCTTTTCATTACCTTCTGAGCCATGTTACATACATAACCAATATCAGTGAGGGAATTTTTTTTAGATGGATAACAAAAGATGTGTAGCAGGTAGTGATGAGCAGATCACTTCGGATTAAAATTCACCGGCTTTCCGATGTTTCACAAAAAGTTTGTGTCGTGGCAAATAATAGAAGCGCCACTGCAGCTCGAAACGGCTGCCATCCATTCCACTCCTCCCATCCTCCCAACGCTGATGTTTTAAAGTATTGGAATAAAAAAGTTTTTTTAACCGGTGAGTGCCATCCATATCTTTCAGTTTTTGCAACCTTTTTAAGGTATTTTCTTTTAGTGTACTTGCACACAGGGGGTTTCAATTAAACAAAGCTTTCACACCAAAGTTTTGACATAAAAAGCTTTGAAAAGTCAATAAATTCTGGTACAGCTCACAGTTTTGTGACTTTTGGCATCTTCACACAAAATTCTACCAGCTCCTGCGAAGTAGATGAAGCTGGGGTGAGACGGGGTTTATTGGGGACATGACACCACAGCTTGTTTAATACATGATGAGCTGTGGCTTTCCCTAAAGCAGAAATCTCATTTCAGTACCTGACTAGAGTGAGATTTCTGGTGAAGTGCACACCACTCATCAGAAGCTCCAGATTTTGGAAGAGGCATGTGCACCCGTTTTTTGAATCAAGAGCATTTGGCTTCAGCATTCCCCTAGATACGCTAGTCTTGATGTAGCCGATCTAATGTCCTTTTCAGGCAGGTTCATTCTGAAACCCAAAACAAAAAGCACTTAGAAATTGCCAATATGCAATTAAACATCCATTTCTATATAAAAATGACTTTCTGTGCATATGTTCAGGTTTTTGAGTTTCTTCTAACCACTTAAAGTTTTAAAAAACGCCAACTGGATAAAAGAAATATGGTGACCAAACTTCAGCTGGCTTCCACTTGAAAGATGCTCTACACTTTACAAGTCACTGGGAATGCTTAAACCTTTCACGATCTTAGATGTCCTTTTACGTCAAAAGTCAAGTCACTTCCTTTGATGCAGGCCCACACGACAAGCCCGCATCTTTCCCCGCACATGATGGCTTATTTAATCCTCAAACAGTCGTGGTTCGTTCACAGCTCCATCCCAGCTGTTAACCTGTTAAATCTTGCTGTCAATCTCGGACAGCTGCATTTAACAAGCGCTGGCAAGCAGCATGTCATTCCACATGACGTAATCAGCTGGTTTGCCATGACAGATGGGGGCCTGCTGATGACCACTGTACCTGTCATTACTATTCTCCTGTGAACACCATCCACATTTTGGTATCACTGCATTCGTAAAAGTCAGATCTATCAAAATATAACATAAATCAATTGGTAAGCAGAGCAGCAAAAAATATAAAAATGCCAGAATTACCTTTTTTTAGCCTCCACAACATTGCAATAAAATGCAATAAGAGGCTATCAAAACATTGCATACATTGCAAAATGAAATCAGTAGAAACGTCAGGTCAGGGCGCAAAAAATAAGCCCCCACACAGCTCCAGACTAAAAAAAAATGAAAATGAAACTGATTACAAAAAACGATAATACACGTGAATTTTTTTCTTTCAAATGTCTGAATTTATTTTCACCCCTTAAATAAAAAAAACATATTTGGTATCTGCATACTTGAAATGAACTGGAGAATCATATTGCCAGATCAATTTTACCATAATGTGAACATGTTAGATAAAAAAAGGCAAAAAAACAATTGTGGAATTGCCCTTTATTAGCAATTTCAACGCTGTTGGATTTTCTTTTTGCTTTACAGTGCATCACATGATAAAATGAATGAATGATGTCATTCTAAAGTTCTAATCACAAGGTTGGAAGGGACATCTTTTCATCTTTTTTGAGTGTTTTCCTAGCATTTCTGCTTTAGACCAGTTTCTTCATTGTTGAATGGAAAAAAAATTAAACCGGAAAATGGCAGTAACAAAAGTTGATCCAAAAATGTTGGAAAAAAACTTTAAAAAAAATGGATGGGGTTCATTTAAAAAAAAAAAACAGATATGGGTCAAAGCTTATCAATGACTTTGGAAGTGTCGCCAAAAATGCTAATCTGCCCTGAAGCATTTTCCTCTTGTCTAAGTTTAAAAGATTTTCTGTAAGGGCAAGCGAGGACTATGATAATGGGCACCTCTCCTTAGAATAGGCCATCAATATTACAGCATTGGGGTCATTCACCTGGCAACCCCCTCAATCAGCTATTGAAAGGTCCAAAAGATGGTGAAAGTGCAAAGTATGTAACCAGTATAACAGAGCTCCGTACCCCATGTAGTGGAAATTTTAGGATACTGGAGCTCATCTCTCATTCACTTCAGCCGGCGGCCTGCCAGGCTTGTTGAAAGTTGTAGCCACAGCTCTGGGATTGATGTTCAAATATATAAATGTTATATTAAAATCAGACATTTGGATAGCTAACTTTGAAGTTTGAAAACTGTGGAAACCCTTGATCAATTTAATAAATAAATAAATGAAAAAAAAAAGAAAAAGTCTGTTGTGGGTCTGGTTACATGCTTTCACAGTACCGTCAGCTTGTTTTGTGAACAAAGATACAGACACATTTTAAAGCAATTTCAATTTCATTTCCCACTGAGTTTTGCTTGTAAAGCCTTTAGAAGTTACACATTTATTTGTTTGCTTTTATTACTCGAGCCAGGAAGTAGAAAAGTGTTTTGTTTCTTGAAAGAGGTATTAAATTGACCAGTTTATTTGGCATTCCTGCCTTTTTTTTATCAATATTTCAGAAGCTAGATTTCATGTACTGATGGATTTGTTTTTTCATATATTAATTACCCTTGTTCACCATCCTATACTTTTATGGGTTTGAATGTATGTAATTCTGACAAGGCAGGCAAAGCTCATGGAAAATATAGTCTTAAGCTGGCTTCACACGTGCATTGTGGACCTGCAGATGGCAGCCTACTTCCTCCTTTCTTCCTCCGTTAAGCCCCACCCACTGCCGCACCTCTTCCTTCAGCTCCGCCTATGTCTGCATGTGTCCTGCTCACCTATTTTTAACATTGGGTATGCAGGCCATGTGGATGTATGCTGACGCATCCGCATGCGTCGTTTTGACACGCTTGCCGACCGCAACAAAATGCAACATGTTGCGTTTGGCGCAGCATCAAAGCAACGCATGCGGATGCGTCAGCATACATCCACATGGCCTGCATACCCAATGTTAAAAATAGGTACACAGGATGCATGCAGACGTAGGCAGAGCTAAAGAAGAGGTGTGGTAGTGGGCGGAGCTTCACGGAGGAAGAAAGGAGTAAGTACTCTGTCATCCTCAACGCTACACAACGCAAGTGTGAAGCCAGCCTTACCTAGGGACGATTTCATTTTTATGGGCAGCTTTTTGATAATTAGCAACACTAAACTTCTACTTCCTGAAACCAGGAGCAGCAGTGTCCTATAGTCCATGCAGAAGTACAATGAACCTATACAGTACTGTAAGGGCTTTTTCAGATGCTCATATTTCTCAAAGATAGAACTCACACCTAGTATAACCTATGGGGCTGTTCATATGTCTAATGTTTTTTTAAGTGGTCTGTGCATAATGGCGGACACATGCGATTGTTAGATCAAAATCAGTAGCACAAGACTATGGGTCTGGGAAAAAAATTGGATAGCATTCAGATGCCATCTGAGTACTATCTATTTTTCACAGACCACTAAATAGGAGAAATAAAAATTGATAAAACTTGGACCAAACTCGGATAAAATTTGGATGATACTGATGAAAATCTGATGACACTCTGATGAAAATCACTAATGAATCTAGGACCATTTTTCTCATTTGTGAAAAAAAATGGATGCTTGAATGACTCATCTGCAAGGAAAACGAAGAGTGCAATCTGATTAAAAAATTGGATTGCACTCAGGCCAATATTAATCTGAGTCCCTGCTCATCTAAGATTTTATTCTCAACTCAGATTGGGATGAGAAAAAAATCGTAGCATGCTGTGATTGTCCTTGTATCTTGGATGAAACTTGCCAATGCAAGTCTATGGGTGTGATGAAAAAAATTGCATGGCGAGTGCTGTCTAATTTCTACACATCCATGTCCTTTGACAAGCCAAAAATTCATCTGCGGCGCAGTGTAAAATCACATCATGACCAGACATCATGGGCACAGCATTTCCCACTTGTCTTGTGCACGGTAGCAAGTGAGGTACTATTTATGGGGTTGATGTCACCTTTATATTGTACGGTGACATCAAACCCATGGGTTAGTAACGAAGAGGAGTCTATAAGACGCCTCTCCATTACTAATCCTATTGTTATATTGTAAATAAACAGACACCTAGAATAAAGTCCTTTAATGAATCTAAATTAAACGATACATCATTGCCAAGTCCACACTAGCCAATGTCTCCTGTAACAGAATTAAAATAATGAACAACAATATTCCTTCCCTGTCCTTCAAGAAGATAATCCATTTGTCCCGAGATGAGTTTAGTTCTATATCTAGATGGCAGGCTGCATTGTTACATGATGCTACTATACAGCCTACCATCCAGCAGAGACACTGAGCATGTGCTACCACTGCTCAGTGCCTTGCGGTGAACTCCTATGACCTGACTGATGTCACACTGATGTCATTGAGTTGAACTGAGTTAATTGGCTGTGGACTCCCAGGGCCTTTCTGATGGCACCACGAGCATGCTGCCAGTCAGGTCATAATAGTTCACCGCGTGACACGAAGCAGCGCTAGCATACGCTGCTCAGTGTCACTGCTGGGTGGCAGGCTGTATAGTCGCATCATGCAACAATGTAACATGCCATCTAGATGTAGCAGAGCTCAACCCATCATAGGACAAATGGACTATTTTCTTCTTGGCAGACAAGTAAGGAATATTGTTGTTTATTAGTTTAATTCTGTTACAGGACACATTGGCTTCTGTGGACTGGGCGATGATGTTGTTTTTCTGGATGTGTGTTTATTTACAATATAACTATAAGATTAGTAATGAAGAGGCATTTTATAGATGCCTCTCCATTACTAACCCATGGGCTTGATGTCACCTGACAATACAAAGGTGACATCAACCACACAAAAATGAACCCCACTTGCTACCATCACAGGACAAGTGGGAAAATCCAGGCAAAGAATTGGCGCATCTAATAGATGTGCCTTTTCTGGGGCAGCTGTGGGCTGCTATTTTTAGGCTGGTGGGAGCCAATATCTATGGCCCATTACCAGCTTGAGAATACTAGCTCCCAGTAGTCTGAGTTTGCTTGGCTGGTTGTCAAAAATGTGGGGACTCCATGCCACCTCAACTTTTTTCATTTTTTATTTCAATAATTAAAAAATATGGCATGGGGACCCATCTATTCTTGATAACCAGCCTTGCTGAGGCTGACAGATGAGGGCTGCAGCCTGCAGCTGTCAGTTTTGCCTGCTTGGTTATCAAAAATGCAGGGGAACTCCATGTCATTTTTTAAAAAATTGTATTTATTTATAGTTCAGGCATCGGCTAATAAATGCTCCCATCAGCTGTCGCCTGTTGAATACAACTCTCAACATTGTCCCCTGCTAGCACTGATTGCAGCGTGGGCAGTGGACAATGATGTGCCAGGTAACAATACGAACACTACCACTGATTCCCAGGCACCTGTATCTGTCACACTCATGACATAGAGATGCCATCTGTCTGTACCCCATGTTCATATATGCAGGACATTTTGTGGCCCGTGCTGCTACTGTAAACACAGATGTCTGATGTAGCTCTTAGTAAAATCAAGCATTTACCAAACTTTTGCTGAATTTTGCCAATTTTAAGGGAAAAGTTTGGGAATCCAAGCACAAATCCGAATGGCAATGCTTGTGCTGAATTTGAAATTGGCGAACGTTTTCTGAACAAGTTCTCGCATCTTTTCTCACATCCCTTTTGATTCAGTTAGGGAAGTATTGTATAGTAAATTCTTTACTAAAAATTGATGTATAACTGTGTCAGAAATCTGTAAGTGATTTATGGGCTCCTTAGGGAACAAATGCCCTTGCATTTAAACTCCAACACTTTTGTATATTACAATAATTAAATGGAAAATTCACTTGGAATTATTTAATAGCTAATACTCCGCACCTGTCACTGATGCACGGGAATAATCCCTCAGTGCTTTTCTAGCTTTTGAGCCGTTCATTTCTAAACGTGGGAATTATTTATGAGTTACCGTACTTTTACTTGCTGTTAAGACACTGAATCCATACAGGTACTTTCTTCATTGGTGATATTGATTCTACCCATTCTAAATTTACTAGCAAATTTTAGGATATTAAGAATTTGTTTGGACAAGAAATTACAGACAAAATTGGTTTTTTGCTTTTGACTTGGAAGGTATTTCTGCTGATATGTATTATGGGAAGTTATAATTCTTACTTTTCACTTCTGTTTATCTCAATTCTTGTTACATAATTTAAACATTTCTTTTTTAACCCTTGTATCATTGTATTTGCATTTTGTTTCATCTTGGACATAAAAATGCACAGGGGCAATTCACTGAGACTAGCGTATAGTAGAGTTGAGCAAAACGGGTCAGTCATATTCAAAAGTCGGCGACTTTCGCTGAAGTCGGGTTTCATGAAACGAAACCTGACCATAGTGTGAGGTTGGCCACGCGGTTGGCGACCAGAGTGCCAAAGTCGCATTTGAAAAGATGCTTCCAGCGCCCTTTTTCAGTCAATGATGGAGGACACACACTATGGGCAACGCGATGACATAGGCATCGGTCACCACCATCTTTGAGAAGGGCATGCAAGTGATTGGCTGGCTTGGTGTGGCATCACAGGGGCTATAAAAGGGCGTGAACGCTGACTGCCATCTTACTTCTGCCGATCTTAGCATTAGGGAGAGGTTGCTGGCTGCTGATTCAGAATAAGGGAGAGAGTTAGGAAGGGAAGAAGAACCAAAAAACTGCTTCTGCTGTTAGCGATTTCCACTTACAACACAACACTTTGTGTGCAGTGACAGGGGAGGCTCTATTTTTGTGCATCAGCTCTGTTGGTTCTTAGGCTGCCTTATAAGGCTCCCTGATAGCTGCATTGCTGTTTGCACACTGCTGTGCAAATTGCTTTTTTAAAAGCAAAAATACTTTTCTTCCTCTTTTCTGCACAGTTACCAAGCGTTCATTTTTCCACCCTTTTGTGTGTGCAGCAGTCCTGCTTATTAGGCTGCCTGCGTTCATACTTGGACTGAGAGCATCATTGTCAGCGTCCTCAAATCTCTAGTGAGATCAAAATTCTCACCAATCCTATAGACACCCTCCACCTTGTCATACACCATCCAATTTCAGCCTGTTACATTGAGGTATAATCTCTACTGGGCCTGAGACAATAGTTCAGCGTCCTCAAATCTATAGTGAGATTCATATTCTCACCAATCCTATAGACACCCTCCACCTTGTCATACACCATCCAATTTCAGCCTGTTACATTGAGGTGTAATCTCTCCTGGGCCTGAGACAATAGTTCAGCGTCCTCAAATCTATAGTGAGATTCATATTCTCACCAATACTATAGACACCCTCCACGTTGTCATACACCATCCAGTTTCAGCCTGTTACATTGAGGTGTAATCTCTCCTGAGCGTGAGACAATAGTTCTACGTCCTCAAATCTATAGTGAGTTTCAAATTCTCACCAAACCTATAGACACCCTCCACCTTGTCATACACCTTCCAATTTCAGTCTGTTACATTGAGGTGTAATCTCTACTGGGCCTGAGACAATAGTTCAGCATCCTCAAATCTATAGTGAGATTCAAATTCTCACCAATCCTATAGACACCCTCCACTGTTGTGAGCTCATTTTCGGGTTTGCCTCTGGCTTCTGGTGAGGGTTATGGAGCTGACTGTGCTGACAGAGGAGTAGTGAGTTCTCTATCTGGACTCCCTCTGTTTATTGAAGGGAGTTAATGAAGCTGATCTAAATGGCAGAGACCGGCCACCTGAGGAAGAGGACTGCGATTGGACATCAGGAGTTTCTGATTGGATTTAAGGCAGCCAACTCCCTAGTTTCTTGCTGGTGATTTTTCCTGACTGTGGCTCCTGGTTTCCAGTTTGGTTCCTGCCTTCCTAAAGCTAAGTTTTCTCTGCTATTGTTCATATGAGTTTTTGTCTGGTTTACTTAGTTTTTGTGTTCAGCCAGCCCTGGCTGGGACTGGGCTGAATCCCCATTTTGTCTCTGATCAGTTGATCTCTTTTGCTCTGTCTTCAGAATATACCTGAGTGCTGATATAGTGATTTGAAGTCTAGCGACTTCAGGGCCTTTTTCTATCAGACGTGTTGGACATTCTTTTTGGCAGGGTTTTTTGCGTGATTGCAGACAGCAGCTTTTCTTTCCTGTCCTTTCTAGTTAGCGAAGGCCCCACCATTTGCTCAGCCTATCTTTCTACATGTGTCTGTGTTTTCATCTTGTTTCACCGACAATACATGTTGGGGGCTGTCTATTGCTTTGGGGTCTGCTCTGGGGCAGTTTAGATTTTCCCTTTCTTTCTTTAGGCTTATTTAGTTCTCCGGACGTGATGAGGCATCTAGGACCACCGTAGGCACGCTCCACGGCTACTGCTAGTTGTTGTGGATAGGATCAGGGGTCTTCAATCCGCTAGTTACCAACCTCTCCGGTTTTCTGGGCTTAGGTTGCTTTTTGTTTTTTTTTCTCCTCGGTGACTCATTCATAACACTCCACGTTGTCATACACCATCCAATTTCAGCCTGTTACATTGAGGTGTAATCTCTCCTGGGCCTGAGACAATAGTTCTGCGTCCTCAAATCTATAGTGAGATTCAAATTCTCACCAATAGTAGATACACCTTCTACCTTGTTATACAGTACCATATAGCTGGTGGTATTTTGGGTACATTTTCACAAAAATGAGGAAGTATGGTGGAAGACGCCATGGAAGTTGCCAGCTGGTCCCGATGGTGGTGGTGGTGGTGGTGTTGCATCTGTTGGTAGTGGCAAAAGCACAATATCACCTAAGGCAGGAGGTGTTAAGCCTGTGTCATCATCTGGCTCCACAAGGCCTCGAAGGCTCTCTTTTCTGGGAGTATGTAAACCACTTTTAAAGCCGGAGCTTCAGGAACAAGTTTTGGCTTACATTGCTGACACAGCCTCCAGCTCTCTCGCCTCCTCTTCTGAAGTTTCAAAAATAAAAGCACTGAGTCATCAGTGGAGGCTCCTGGTCAGGAACAACACCTTTCCTTGTGTCCTTCACCCCAACCAAAAGTGAAGGATGTGGCAGGCCACACTACCGATTACTCCATGGAGCTCTTTTCACATACCATGCCTGGGTTAGCCAGTCAAATCGTGAATTCCCCAGTCCAAGATGAATCTGACATGGAGTGCACTGATGCACAGCCACTGCTAGATTTTTTTGCTGGTGCATTCACTCAGAGCACTACATTGTCCTTGCAGTGTACTGAGGCAGAATCAGACCCTGATGAAACTCAGGTGCCCCTTCCCGCATACTATATCACCTTACACGGTGACACAGAGGAAGGTGCACATGAAATTGAAGAGGAGGTGATGGATGACCCAGTTGTTGACCCAGATTGGCATCCATTGAGGGAAGAGGGTGCCACTGCCAATAGCTCAGAAGAGGAGGAGGAGGATCCACAGCAGGCAACAACTTCGCAACAGCTGTTATCTGGCATGACCGTAGCAGTCCAAAAACGTGTTACAAAAACCAAAAGAGTTGCAGGACAGCTTGGCCAGATGGTCAAATTATCACAGCGTGCAAGGTCTCAAAATGTCTTCCATAGTAGGAAGAGTACAGTGTGGCGCTTTTTTGAACAAAATCCTAATGATCAGGCAAAAGTTATCTGTAAGAAGTGCGCAAAGACCTTTAGCCGAGGGAAAAATCTGAGAAATTTGAATACCAGTTGCATGCTTAGACATTTAACCACCATGCACTTGCAAGCGTGGACGAACTACCAAATCTCACATACCACATGTGCACCTGCTCCGAATGAAGATAGTCAGCAACGCTACATCGCTTCCCCCACTGTAAGCCCACCGGTCAGCACACCACCAGCAGCAAATCTCGAGGTGTCATCGCAAGGACAAAGCAGTCATGGAATCACAATGTTATTGCTACGAAAGACTGAATCTAGGCCATCAGCAACACCACCAAGACCATCACCATCACCAACCCTCTCTCAGTCCACCATGTCCACCGCTAGTTCCACCATATGCAGCTCTCAAGTCTAGCTCACCCAACCAGAGACTCTGAGTAGGACAAGAAAGTACTCATCCTCTCATCCGCGTACACTGGCTTTGAACGCCCACATTGCCAAACTAATCTCTTTAGAGATGGTGCCCTACCGGTTGGTTGAAAGCAAAGCTTTCCGCGAGCTCATGGCCTACGCATTACCATGCTATGACCTACCCAGTCGGCACTTCTTTTCCCGAAAAGCCATCCCAGCCCTCCACGTGCATGTGAAAAACCACATTGTCCATGCACTCAAGCAATCAGTGGAAAGGTGCACCTCGCAACAGATGCATGGTCCAGTAGGCATGGCCAGGGCCGTTACGTGTCCATCACTGTGCACTGGGTTAATTGGTGGATGCAGGGTCCACAGGGGACAGCGTCAGTGGGGCAGTGCTGCCAGCCCACGGTATAGGAAACAGTTGGCTGTAGGCGTTCGACCCTCCTCCTCCTCCAGAGGTGAAAGCTCATCCACAGAGCGCAGTCGCACGAGCACTCCATCCGCAGCTGCCTGTGTTGCACACGAGTTGTCCCACTATCGAACAGCTAGTGGTAATCGTCAGCAGGCTGTGTTGAAGATGATGTGCTTGGGCGACAACAGGCACACCGCTGAGGCCAACTACTTGTAGCGACAAACTGAGTCATGGCTGGGCAGTCTACATCTTGAGGCAGGGAAGGTAGTTAGTGATAACGGCCGGAATTTTGTGGCAGCCATAGCCCTTTCAAAACTCAGACACATACCTTGCCTGGCTCACACCTTGAACCTGGTGGTGCAGTGCTTCCTAAATAATTATCCGGAGTTAACTCCCCTGCTCCATAAGGTGCGAAGACTGTGCTCGCACATCCGCCGGTCGCCTGTACACTCCAGTCGTATGCAGAAGCTGCAGCGATTGCTCCACCTTCCCAAGCACCGCCTAATCATCGACGTTGCAACAAGGTGGAACTCCACCCTACACATGGTTCAGAGGCTGTGCGAACAGAGGCAGGCTGTAATTCATTTGTGGGAGGATACACGGGCAGGCAGTTTGCAGGCAGACATGGAGTTGTCTGGTGTGCAGTGGTCGAAGCTGAAAGACCTCTGTAAAGTCCTTCAGTGTTTTGAGGAATGCACACGGCTGGTAAGCGCAGACGATGCCATCATAAGCATGAGCATCCCACTTATGCGTCTGCTCATGCAAACTTTGATGCACATTAAGGAGCAGGTGTCTGCAGCTGAGGAGGAAGAGGCGGAGGGAAGCCTTGATGACAGTCAGCCATTGTCTGCTCAGGGAAGTCTCGAGGACGAGGTGGAGGAAGAAGAGGAAGAGGAGGATGATGATGGGGATGATTATTTTGGGGAGGAGGATGCTTCTCAGCGGGCAAGAAAAAATGTTGGTGTGGCAAGGTCAGGTACTGGGTTTATGCGTGACTGGAGGGATGTTGATTTGCCAGAAAGTGCTCCTCCACCCAGCACTCGCAGTGCATCATTGACACCTGGAACATTGGCCCACATGTCTGATTATGCCTTGCAGATCCTAAAAAGGGACCCCCGCATTGCCAAAATGATGAACGATGATGACTACTGACTGACCAGCATCCTGGATCCACGCTATAAAGGCAAATTCCAAAACATCATGCCACAGGAGAACCTAGAGCTAATATTGGCTAATAAACAAGCAACTCTGGTAAACCATTTGTTTGAGGCATTCCCAGCACACAGCGGCGGTGATGTTTTTCCAACGAGCCGTAGGGGGCAACAAGGAAGAGGTGTTCGTGGTGCACACAGCCGAAGTGACGTTGGACACAGGGGTTTCATGACCATGTTGTGGACTGATTTTTCAAGTACCGCTCACACAACTGGTAATGCTGCATCGATTGAAAGTGACAGGAGACAGCAGTTGTCAACTATGGTAACGAACTACTCCCATATCGATGTTCTCCCTCACCGGTCATTCCCCTTTGACTATTGGGCCAGTAAACTTGACACCTGGTCTGAATTGGCACAATATGCCTTACAGGAGCTCGCTTGCCCTGCTGCTAGTGTGCTATCCGAAAGAGTTTTCAGTGCTGCTGGATCAATCCTGACAGAAAAAAGGACCCGTCTGTCGACCCAAAATGTTGATGATCTAACCTTCATTAAAATGAACCATGCATGGGTTTCAAAGGATTTTGTCCCACCCTCCCCTGCTGACACGTAGGTTGCCAGAAAAATGGCTTGCTTTTGTCCTCCTCTTCTGGGGACTTCTCCAATTACTCCATTTGCAGCTGCTGAATGTCCAACATCAACATATGCCATTTTTTCCACCTCCCTAACTGGGCTGCCTCCCCCACAGGGCCGCGGTCACCACCTGGCGCACGCACCCGTGCGAGTGCCGTTGCCCTGGACAAGTGGGTGGGCACACTCTTTGGCAACGGCACTGGCACATGGTCCCTCATAGTAGAATCAAGTGCACACCCTCCGTCAGACACACCGGCGTACTATGAGGGGCCCTGTGCCAGTACCGCAACCCATGAGTGGGCCCCCCTGCTTGCTCGGGGCACCAGCACTTGCAATACTTACCTCTCCCTGATCCACCACTGTGTAGTCTGGCCTGTTAAATACTTCACTGGGACTGCCAATTCAAATTTGGTTAAATGATAGATGATGGTTAAGACGTAGCTATGCCCTGTCCTGCTGGGCTCTATCTTCAGATGATCAATGGCTTCCATTTGTTATGGACGTTGACTCACATTGAGATGCAGTGTTGATTTATCATCAGCTTTCACGGTTTTCTGACTCACAGACGTGTGACATTCCTGCCCACATTTTTAAATGTGTCCTCTCATGCCAATCCAATAGAATCGCCTACGGCCTGTGGCTTATGTCTTTTGCACTCCAAAGTTACCTGACAGATCATGATAGGCAGTGAGGACAATGTCTACATCTGTCCCTGTGATCACAATTTGATGGAAATGAGTAATGGTGATGGGTTCCACGGTACTGCGATACAGCAAACTTTCTTCACAAGAACTGTTTTTGCTGTCTCCACAGACAAAGTAATTGAGGGTCAGCATCGCCTCTGAGAATTCTCCCGGGAGTTTTTACCGTGATTGGTAATTCTAAAATTTGTGCAATCACTCAACTTTCCGTCTGTACTTGTATCCATCTCGTTTCCTCTTGTGGAGAGTCTGGACTGTCTTACTGAGACTGAAATATATATGAAGACTGAAAAATACCCCAACAGTGTATACTGGTGTACACTTCGAATACATAACCCTTTTTCTACTTTTTAGATTCTTGTCTAATCCATACTGAGGCTGTGAGTGTCTTTGTCGGACTCCGGAAATATACACGCAGATTTTTAATGTTTAAACTATGCTATATATACCTGCTATCCAATGATACTGTACCCTTTCTCAACTTTCTACAATAATGTTGAATCCATACTGGGCCTGAGACCGTCTGAGTCTGCCTCCTGATATATAGACATAGGTTTTTAATGTTTAAACTATGCTATATATACCTGTTATCCGGTGATACTGTACCCTTTCTCAAGTTTGTACAATCATGTCAAATCCATACTAGGCCTGAGACCCTCTGAGTCTGCCTCCTGATATATAGACATAGGTTTTTCAGGTGTACGCTATGCTACATATATACCTGTTATCCGGTGATACTGTACCCTTTCTCAACTTTGTATATTCACGTCAAATCCATACTGGGCCTGAGACCCTCTGAGTCTGCCTCCTGATATATAGACATAGGTTTCTACAAAGGAAAAACAAGGGAGGGGGCGCAGACATAGGGCTTCACCTGGTATAAATCAATGAAAATGAAAAAAGTACTCTAAAGTACTCACCCTTTATGGGTTGTGTTCAGACACAACTACTCACAACATTTTTTGCAGTTGTATAGCTGCTGCAGAGCTCGTGCAGGTGGAAATGTCCACTAAGAATCACAAGTTGAGGATCAAAAAAAGCACTTCTGAGCAACCGTGCTGCTACAGTGACACGAATTCTTCAGAAATCCATATAAATCTTTCAAGTTCTTTATTAAATGTACTACAAAAACTACACGTTTCGAGGAGACAAACTGCACCTCTTCTTCAGGCTACAGTAATTTTTTCATTTTTTCTGGAATGACGGTTAGGCCTAATTCCGGAATTCCGGTTGACCTGCACTTACTGGGAGGTCCTCGTTCGCGGGGAAGAATTGTAATCCCAGATCCCCATCACTAACGAGGTTCAGCGGGTTATCTGCACCTGTAAGCGACACACGCTGGAACTTTCAGTGTAGCGCGCATGCAGCTCCGGACATGTAAGGGCATGACAGACCTGTTATTGATCCATCTCGCGTGCCAGAGCCTTGCATGTCCCTCTAGTAAGCTTGACGCTTTCTGCAGGGGCATTCCGGAGTCTCGTTCGTTAACGGAATTAAGCTGACAAATCGCTAGCACGACTAAAAACGGACATCCACCACCACCCACAGAATCAACAAAGCTTGCAATCTGTCAATCTTTTCTGTAGCTGGCATGGTTGAGGTTTCCCGGGTGGAGTCGAATTAAGCTGCAGGCTCCACTCCTGGTGGTGCCCTTCTGGACATTCATTTAAGGTTCAGCTTTGCAACCATACTGCCCCCGGAAACCAAACACTTTGCCTTCATGGACGCTGTTCAGAGGATCATGGGAATAATGCCGCCCGATCAGCAGTTGCCCTAATTTATGGTGGGAAGTCCGACGGTATATGATCATCTTCGATTTCAGATTTTTACTGTTTTTTGGTATTTTACATTTTTATTCCAGCCTTTCTTGACTTCATAAGGGGGTGACATGCCTATATCTGTGTCTCCTCCTCCTCCTTTTACTCCTCCACCTCTTTTCTATATGTAGTTGCCCTTTTCCATATGTTATTTTTGTATTCTTAGCATTTTGTCTGCTTTGGGACACCTTTTAAGGTGTTTTGTAATTGTTTTCTATGTGTTTGTATGTGTTTGTGTTTGCCTGCCATTGTTTTCAATGGTGTTCGAC
This sequence comes from Dendrobates tinctorius, assembly GCF_039654945.1. Lineage (NCBI taxonomy): Eukaryota > Metazoa > Chordata > Amphibia > Anura > Dendrobatidae > Dendrobates > Dendrobates tinctorius. The sequence goes on from NW_027361673.1 coordinate 15,250,180, forward strand.
GTTGTTTGTTGAACGTTCGACAAACATTCGACAAACTTGCCTTGTGTTCGACGAACCAAAACGAACTGGAACACTAGCGGGGTGGCTCAACACTACTCCTGAATATATAGACGTCTGCCAGGAAGTCCTCCTCCACCCACCACTCTAAGTGTATCATTGACACCTGGAACATTGTGCCACATGTGTGATTATTTCTTGCGGATCTTCTTGTTATATTGTGGTGTGATCCATCCTGAGCATGTGACTGTCTGTGGGTTGCTCCTGCAATTTAGATGTACATTTAAAAATTACCCCAACACTAGTGTATGCAGCTCTACGCTTGTGATACATTACCCATTTACTGCTTTTTATATTCTGGTCTAATCCAAAGTGACCAAGTGAGAGTTATTTTCTGACTGTGAAAATAAATACTGAGATTGACAGCAATGACCCCTACACTGTGTACAGCTCTTCTCTTCAGATCCATTACGGTTTTAAGGCTTTTTATATTGTGTTGTAATCCATACTGAGCCTGAGAGCGTCTGTGTCTGCCTCCTGAAATATCTACGGAGATTTAGAATGTTTAAACTATACTATATATACCTGCTATCTGATGATACTGTACACTTTTTCTACTTTTTATATTCTTGTCTAATCCATACTGAGCCTGTGAGCGTCTCTGTGTGACTGATGGTATATATAGGGAGATTGACAATCATCCTTTGACTGTATAGAGCTGTACGCTTCTGATAGAGTACCATATATCTGATGTTATTTTGGGTTCATGTTCTGCAACATTTTCAAGTTTGGTGGAAGAGGCCGTGGACGTGGGCGTGGGGGGGCCAGCTGGTGCTGATGGTGGTGGTGCATCTCCTGGTAGTGGCAAAAGCACAATAGCAGTTAAGGCAGGAGGTGTTGAGCCTGCGTCATGGTCTGGCTCCGGAACACCTGGAAGGCTACCTTTTCTGGGAGTAGGTTAATTGCTTTTAAAGCCGGAGCATCAGGAACTGGTTTTGGCTTACATTGCCAAAACAGCCTCCAGCAAATATGCCCTCCTCTTCTGAAGTTTCAAAAAATGCAAGCACTGAGTCGTCAAGTGCTGGCTCCTGGTCGGGGAGAACCCCTTTCCTTGTGTCCTTCACCCCCACCAAAAGTGAATGATGCAGCAGGCCACACTTCACATTAGTCCATGTAGCTCTTTCTATCATACCATGCCTGGGTTAACAAGTCAAATCATGAATTCCCCAGTCCAAGATGAATCTGACATGGAGTGTGGGTGGCCAGCCAGGGCAGTGGGGTTAATCGGTACCGGACCGGTGTCTCAGAGGGATGTGTCACGTTGGTGGTGATGACTCGTTCCGTGGCCCTGGGCGTCCATGCAAAGGAGTGAATAGCGTTTATAGGTGAATGAAACGTGACGCCACCTGTGGTTTCTGATCACAGTGACCCGCGCTGCAGTGTCGCTTCTCTGAGACAGATGTTGTGCAGCTAAGATGTAGAAGCCCTGAACAGTTAGGGCCGTGGTCGCAGGACAGATGAAAGAGTTGGTAGATGGTGTGCAGTGCAGGATGTAGCAGAGCCGTGCACCAGGCGCAGGAGAAAGATGACAGACAGTCGTGCAGTTCCTTTACCTGCACTTGGTAAGTGCCGTCCAGGACCCAGAGTACAGATGGAGAAGGAGTTGGTCAGCCTGGAAGCAAATTTGGAATTCTCTCTGCAGATAGGTAGTGTGGCCTCCATTTTAGCGCTTATCTGAGGTACTCGCAGTACTGAGTTCACTGAAGTTCCCCCCTGTTGACTCTCTTTTGGAACTTTCTCGTATGGCAGGCAGCTATAGCCTTTTCCTTCTGGCTCACACATATCGCTGCTGGGGCCTCCGAGCCTTAGTTGGGAACAGAGCATTTCCAGCTGCTACTTCCTCCGGTTTCTGCTGCAGGACCGTCAGTGTCCCTACAAACTCGGAGACCGGAATCCCGACCATGCTCTCCAGCTAGGAGTGAGCCTTAACTCTGCTCATCCTCCAGCTCCCCTTCTCACGTCCACACACTTCCCCTTCCCTTCACAGACTTCCCTAACTTACCTCCTCCCGACCACAGAGAGCAGCTCCTCAGCAGTCAGGTTCAAAGGTCTCCCTGCTGGCTTGGAGTGGGAACTGTGTTGTGTGTTGGTTTAACTGCTAGAGAGATCCTTCGTTGCTCCCAAGCATGACATCACACTCCCTAGGAGGAAGGTAATGCCACTGTGGCGACCGTACTCCTGGGGGCGCCACAAGTGCACTGATGCCCAGCCACTGCTAGCTGATTCTGCTGGTACATTGACCCAGTCCACTACATTACCCTCGCACTCTACACAGCCAGAATCTGAGCCTGATGAAACTCAGGTTCCCCTTCCCACATACTATACCACCTTACACGGTGACAAAGAGGAAGGTGCAGATGAAAGTGCAGGTTCCTTGAGCAGGTGGGGGGGCATACTCATGGGCGATGGCACTGGCACAGGGCCCCTCATAGTATGCAAAAGTGTCTCTGCCGGTGGGAGGGCCCACCCGCCGTCAGACACACCGTCCTACTATGAGGGGCCCTCTGCCAGTGCCATCGACGAGTGGCCCCCCTGCTTGCTCCGAATCACAGCACTTGCAAAGTTGAAATACTTACCTCTCCCTGCTCCACCACCGTGACGTCTTCCGCGTTTCCTGACAGTGACATTCTGTGTCATGATCCCAGTGCAGGTTTTTGAGCTGCACACCGGGGGTTAATGTCTGGAGCTCTGTGCAGGTTTTGACCTGCACACTTGGGGTTAATGATTGTGGCCTCTTTCTGGTTCTGGGAGAGCTTCATAAACCTCTGGGTAGCTTCAATCCCTGCCAGTTATACTTTTGCCTTTGGCCTAGTGTGCTGACCCCCGTGTGCCTGTTTGTTGCTATAGCTTGATTATATGGTTCTGACCCGATTCTGTTTCCCGTTGTGAGTTTGCCTGTTGTTTTTGTACTGCGTTATCTGTGTATGACTCATTGCCTGTGACCTGACTACTCTCTGCTCGCCCCTCTTGTACCTTGCAGCTATCTGTGTATGACTCATTGCCTGTGACCTGATTACTCTCTGCTCGCCCCTCTGGTACCTTGCAGCTATCTCTGTGTGTGACTCATTGGCTACGTCCTGACTATTCTCCCTGTCTATGCCCCTTGGTTACTTTGTCTCGCAGTTACTCTGCTAGGAATTGTCTTGCAGCTCCTAGCTCTGTGGAGTTTAGGCCACGCCTCTAGCAGTCACGTGCTTCAGGCCCTGCAGCTCTGAAGTATGCATCTATTCGGTTGCTGCCCGCTCCACAGGTATCTTTGAGCACGCTTTCGCTTTACTCAGGGCATGCGCACTGGCTCAGTGAGCAAGTTCAGTGCGGTGTCTTTGACATTATAACTGGCCCACAATTTTTTTTTCTCTCCTCACTTCTGCAGCATGGACCCAATGTGTGCTTTATCTGAGCAGGTGAAAAGCTTGACTCAGTCACTGCAGAAGCTTAGTTTGGAACACCAAGCTCTGGCCCAGTCCCAACGGTGGGTTGAGGACTCAGTTCAGGGGGTACTTTCCACTGGCTTCCAGCAGGTGGGGAATAGAGATGTCATTTTAGTCCCACCTGAATCCCCGGTTAAATTACCAGATATGTTTTCTGGTAACAAGGATGATTTCAGGGCATTTAAGGAGGGCTGTAAGCTTTTTTTTTCTTTGAGCCCCCGCTCCTCTGGGGATGAGAAACAGAGGGTGGGGGTGGTGATGTCCCTGCTTAGGGAGTCCCCACAAGACTGGGCATTCTCGCTTTCCTCTTCTGCCCCTGAGAGAATGTCTGTGGATGCATTTTTTGAAGCCTTATGGCTTATTTATGATGAGCCTGATAGAGTGCGGTTGGCTGAGGACAAAGTGATGAGTGTCTGTCAGGGGGAGCACTCGGCCGAATGGTTCTGTACTGAAATTAGACGTTGGGCAGCGGAGATTTCCTGGAGTGACACCGCCCTGCGGGGGCTGTTCCACAGAGGCCTGTGTGAACGTCTGAAGGATGCTTTGGCACTTCATCCTCCGCCTGACTCCCTGGAGGATGCCATGGTCCAAGCGGTTCGCATGGATCGCAGGCTGCGGGCTAGAGGCATTATGCAACGGGAAACGCCCTTATTCTTCAGTGGAGATGAGACCCAGACTCTTCCTATGGCTATGGAGGTGAACGCAGTCACCTGTGGGGGAAAGGAAAGAAGACGCCGCCGGGAAAAGCAGTTGTGCTTCTATTGTGGGAAATCTGGACATTGGAAGAAGGACTGCCCCTCCTGTCCGTCATCCTCCAAGATGGCGGGAAACGACTAGGTCTGGGTAGTAATCGAGGAGGCTACCCAGACCTTCAGGTACAATTTTCCTCATGTGCAAAAATGGTGCTGCAGGTGGAACTGGAACTTGGTTATGGTCCTGTTCAGACTACTGCTTTTATTGACTGCGGTTCGGCTGTGAACCTGATTGATACCAAGGTTATGACTCTTTATAAGATAGGGACAGTCAGGCTTCACGATCCTGTTAAACTTGTGGCAATTGACTCATCTCCTCTTACCCAAAACGGTATCTGTTGCAGGTCTGAACTTTTTTCTCTAAAAGTGGGTTCCACTCATGTGGAGAAACTAAGTTGTCTGGTGGTAGATAACTTGCCTGCAGGACTGGTACTGGGGATGCCTTGGCTTCAACGCCATAATCCTACCATTGATTGGGTTACAGGGGAAATCACTCAATGGGGATGCAATAGTGAATGTGGTAACCGGGGACATCTTGTTAACGCTGTTAAATCAGTGTCTGTGTCGTCTGTCGATCTGGAAGGTATTCCGGAGTACCTGAAAGATTTCGAAGACGTTTTTTCCGAAAGTGAGGCTGAGGCGCTGCCACCACATAGACCCTATGATTGTGCCATTGATTTAGTACCCGGAGCCAAGTTACCTAAGGCTCGATTGTTCAATTTGTCTGGGCCTGAGCGCCAAGCCATGAAGGAGTACATAGCTGAGAGTCTCCGCAAAGGGCATATCAGGCCTTCTGTGTCACCTGTGGCCTCAGGGTTCTTCTTTGTGAAGAAAAAAGATGGTGGTTTGCGGCCGTGCCTCGACTTTCGGGAACTGAACAAGATAACGGTTAGGAACTCTTACCCGCTTCCCCTCATCCCAGACTTATGTAGCCAGTTAGCTGGTGCCCAATGGTTCTCCAAGTTGGATCTGCGGGGGGCCTACAATCTGATAAGGGTTCGGGAAGGGGACGAGTGGAAAACGGCATTCCTCACATCAGAAGGACTCTTCGAGAACCTGGTAATGCCATTTGGGTTAACTAATGCACCCGCTATTTTCCAAAACTTCATCAATGTTGTGTTTTCTGATCTGATAGGCCGTTTTGTTATTATTTATTTGGATGATATTTTGGTGTATTCCCCGGACAGTCAATCTCACTTGCAACATCTAAAGACAGTTCTCCAGAGACTCAGGGAGAACCAATTGTTCGCCAAATTGGAAAAATGTTCGTTTTTTGTACAGGAGCTGTCTTTTTTGGGGTTGATTGTGTCCTGTGAGGGGTTTCGTATGGATCCTAAGAAGGTGCTGGCGATCGCTGACTGGGTTCAGCCTCGAGATCTCAAGGGGCTCCAGCGCTTCTTAGGATTTGCGAACTATTACCGGAGATTCATTAAAGGTTTCTCACAAGTGGTTAAACCACTCACGGATCTTACCCAGAAGGGAGCTGATGTAAAAAATTGGTCTGTACTCGCTAAGGAATCCTTCTCAGCTATTAAGAAATGTTTTATGTCTGCCCCGGTGTTGGTGCAACCTGACACGTCCAAACCATTCATTGTGGAGGTGGATGCTTCTGAAGTGGGGGTGGGGGCTGTGCTGTCCCAGGGTCCGGCCACCCTTACCAATCTCAAACCCTGTGCCTTCTTCTCCAAGAAGTTCTCTTCAGCTGAGAAAAACTTTGATGTAGGCAATAGAGAACTTCTTGCGGTCAAGCTGGCATTTGAGGAATGGAGGCACTTTTTGGAAGGGGCGGCTCACCCTATCACGGTTGTCACGGATCACAAAAACTTGGCATACCTTGAATCTGCTAAGAGGCTTACTCCTAGACAGGCCCGTTGGTCACTTTTTTTTTCACGATTTCAGTTCTCAATTACTTTTCGACCGGGATCCAAAAATGTTAAAGCGGATGCCCTGTCCAGAAGTTTTGATCCAGTGTCTCCCCCTGAGCTGCCGTCCTCCATTCTTCCCCCAGGGGTGGTAGTGGCGGGGGTCTCAACTGAGTTGGAACAAGAAATCCTAAGGGCTCAGGCCCTAGCTCCGGCAACCAGGCCAAGCGATAAACTGTTTGTTCCTGATTCATTGCGGCCTAGACTTCTGCAGGAGTTTCATGATTCTAGGCTGAGTGCTCATCCAGGTATCACGGCCACTAGAGAGGCAGTAACCAGGGGTTTTTGGTGGCCTTCATTAAGGTCTGATTTCAAGGAATTTGTTTCTGCTTGTGGCATGTGTGCCTGTTCCAAAAGCTCGCATAACTGACCGGCTGGGGAACTCATACCTTTACCGGTTCCTGATAGGCCATGGACTCATCTTTCCATGGATTTTATTACCGGTCTTCCACCTTCCAGGGGCAATACCGTGATCTGGGTGGTGGTGGACAGGTTTTCTAAATAGGCCCATTTCATTCCCTTGGCAGCATTACCTTCAGCAGAAACATTGTCAAGGTTGTTTGTGCAGCATGTGGACCGATTGCATGGGGTACCCCTGAATGTTGTGTCTGACAGAGGTGTGCAGTTTGTGGCCAAATTTTGGAGGGCATTCTGTATGAAATTGGGCATCTCACTCTCCTTCTCGTCAGCATATCACCCGGAGAGCAATGGTCAGACGGAACGCACCAATCAATCCCTGGAACAAATTCTCAGGTGTCTGACCTCCGCCAGACAGGAGGATTGGTGTGATGCGTTACCGTTGGCTGAATTCGCTTTTAACAACCGGGTGAGTCAGTCCACCAACATGTCCCCATTCCTGATTAACTACGGCTTTAATCCGCATTTTGGGGAGTTTTCTCGGGTGGATTCCGGTTGTCCAGGAGCAGAGGGGTCCGTTCAGCGGTTAAAAAACCTCTGGGCTGAAGTCCGGCGTAATATCTCTCGGGCCCAGGGGAGATACAAATATTTTGCGGACAAAAAGAGAGCCTCGGGAGACATGTTTCAGGTGGGAGAGAAGGTTTGGCTCTCCACACGTAACATCAATTTAAAGGTACCATCAGTTAAGTTGGGACCAAAGTTCATTGGTCCATACGAGATTATGGAGATAGTCAACCCTGTGGCATATAGGTTGCGTCTCCCCGCCTCCTTAAAAATATCTAATGTGTTCCATAAGTCTCTGTTGAAACCAGCAGGATCTGTCAAAGAGAACTCTGAGACTGTTGTTCCTCCAGTGCTGGTGGAGGGTCAATTGGAGTATGAGGTCGGACATATTGTGGACTCTCGGCGGGTACGCCGCTCTTTGCAGTACCTGGTCCACTGGAACGGATATGGACCAGAAGAGCGCTCATGGGTCCCTGCTCGTTCGGTACATGCAGATCGCCTGGTTCAGGCGTTCCATGCCAAGTACCCGGGGAAGCCTGGGGGTCCAGAGGCCCCCCGTTGAGAGGGGGGTACTGTCATGATCCCAGTGCAGGTTTTTGAGCTGCACACCGGGGGTTAATGTCTGGAGCTCTGTGCAGGTTTTGACCTGCACGCTTGGGGTTAATGATTGTGGCCTCTTTATGGTTCTGGGAGAGCTTCATAAACCTCTGGGTAGCTTCAATCCCTGCCAGTTATACTTTTGCCTTTGGCCTAGTGTGCTGACCCCCGTGTGCCTGTTTGTTGCTATAGCTTGATTATATGGTTCTGACCCGATTCTGTTTCCCGTTGTGAGTTTGCCTGTTGTTTTTGTACTGTGATATTATCTGTGTATGACTCATTGCCTGTGACCTGACTACTCTCTGCTCGCCCCTCTTGTACCTTGCAGCTATCTGTGTATGACTCATTGCCTGTGACCTGATTACTCTCTGCTCGCCCCTCTGGTACCTTGCAGCTATCTCTGTGTGTGACTCATTGGCTACGTCCTGACTATTCTCCCTGTCTACGCCCCTTGGTAACTTTGTCTCGCAGTTACTCTGCTAGGAATTGTCTTGCAGCTCCTAGCTCTGTGGAGTTTAGGCCACGCCTCTAGCAGTCACGTGCTTCTGGCCCTGCAGCTCTGAAGTACGCATCTATTCGGTTGCTGCCCGCTCCACAGGTATCTTTGAGCACGCTTTCGCTTTACTCAGGGCACGCGCACTGGCTCAGTGAGCAAGTTCAGTGGGGTGTCTTTGACATTCTGGTCAGAGAGCACGATGACATCACGTCTGTACGCCCTCTGACTAAACAGTCCAAGTGCAGTGAGATGGAAGATGGGGACGAGGAGGAGTCCAGACTAGTACAGGGATTCCCTAGCGAGGAGACTTATTTAATTGTTTTCAATGTTGCTATTTTTGGGGAGCACTATACTCTGGAGAATGATATATGAGGCCCACCATACACTGGAGCATTCCAAAGGTGGACATCAGACACTAGAGCAGCATTTACAGGGCCCATTATGCACTGGAGCATTAGAAATGGGGCCCATTATATATGGAGCATTTTTTGGGCCCATAACACAGTGGAGCTTCATCCATGGGGACCAACATATACTGTAGCATTATGTGGAGCTCATCATATACTGTTTCAAACATTATATGGGACCAATGATTCTGTATGGAGAAATATATGGGCCTCATTACTCTGTATAGCACACTATGCGGTGGCGATAATACTGTATGGAGTAATATACTGTCCGTTTTTGGAGCTATTGGAGATTTTAAAATGGATATCAGTCATGAGATGTAAGAAGTGAAGTATTTTTCATTGTACTATACCGCTATTTCTCTGCTGTATCAGAGGATCATGAATTGTGGCATGTGTTAAAAGAGCCCAGTGACACTCTTTGGCCCAGGGCCCACAAAAATCTGGAGCCAGCCTTACCCCCCCACAACTTTAGCCAAATAACCCCCAGTTTTCAATGCCTAACTATTATAAAGTAAATTAAGGTTGACAAGCTTAAGTAATAAGAATTGATGTTTTGGCATTAAAATGAGCATTGTAGGTGGGTTTCCTGTCCTCCACTCCCTGCCGACCTTGGTTCCCCATTGACTTGCATTGGGTTTCGTGTTTCAGTCGGCCTTCGACTTTTCACGATAATCGGCCAATTTCGTTCGACCCGACTTTTGAGAAAGTCGGGTTTCATGAAACCTGACTCGACCCGAAAAAAGGCAAAGTCGCTCATCTCTAGCGTATAGGGTTGCAAACCTTCCAGAAATTCCAGAGGAGCCAGTAACAATATGTTACTTTTTAAAAAGTAAAAAAAATATAAGGCTTCCTTTCTTTTTTTAAAGCTGAAGAAAATTATACAAATCATTTTAGTGTAATATTTACCATAATTTTACAGTTTACAGTAAATGCTACTAATGTCTTCTTATCCTAATTATGGACTTATTTTTTAGAATCATGATGCTTATTTATGATTTTCCAAGATGTCCATAAAAATATTGTCTGCCTGTGATTTTTTGAGCTGTCCAGAAAAGATAAAAAGTCAAGTTGGCAGCCCTGATGGTGTAGTGCACATCAGTCTTAGTGAAGCGCTTGCTGTAGTACACTGCCCTGAATTTATTAGTTTGCTGCTTAATGAATCAGACAAGTCTGCTACTCAGTGTGTGCTATCACCATAAATGTATGACAGCCAGGGCCTGGCGTATATTCCTTGATAAAACAAGAGAAAGAGCACAAAAACTGACCATACAGTGCAAAAAAATAGATACTTTATTGTACAATATTAATAGTAAAACACAGGTTAAAAAACAGAGGGATATACAGTGCAAAATGTCACAAAATGATAAAGATCACAAGATTGGTCACTTTTGAATGTTGATTGTGCTTTCACACTCGTAGCATGAGACGGACTCTACAACCCAAACAAGTGGCTCAGGTAGTGCAGCTCATCCAGGATGGCACATCAATGTGAGCTGTGGCAAGAAGGTTTGCTGTATGTCAGCATAGTTTCCAGGGGCTGGAGGCACTACCAGGAGACAGGCCAGTACACCAGGAGACATGGAGGTGGCCATTGGATGGCAACAACCCAGCAGCAGGACCGCTACCTCAGCCTTTGTGCAAGGAGGAACAGGAGGAGCACTGCCAGAGCCCTGCAAAATGACCTCCAGCAAGCCACAAATATGCATGTATCTGCACAAACGGTTAGAAACTGACTCCAAGAGGATGGCCTGAGGGCCCGACATCCACAGATGGGGGTTGTGCTCACAGAGTGTGAAAGCATAACCAACATTCAAAAGTGATCAAAACATCAGCCAGAAAGCATTGGTACTGAGATGTGGTCTGTGGTCCCCACCTGCAGAGCCAATCCTTTATTGAGGGTGTCTTGATAATTGTCAATAATTTCCATCTGTTGTCTATTCCATTTGCACAACAGCATGTGAAATTGACTGTCAATCAGTGTTGCTTCCTAAGTGGACAGTTTGATGTCACAGAAGTTTGATTTACTTGGAGTTATATTCTGTTGTTTAAGTGTTCCCTTTATTTTTTTTCTGAGCAGTGTATATGACAAATAAGTGCACAGCTTAAAAATAAATGAGAAAAATAAGAATAAAAATAATAAATAAAAATAATATTTATTATAGAAAAATAAATAAATAAAGATAAAATGATGTGAAAAATAAAATATTTAAAAACAAAAAATAAAATGTGACTAGTGGAAGTAAATATGATGTGCAATGATAAATTATACCAGAGATAAGTAAAGTGCACTCTGGAAAGAGTGAAACTCGTGATAGATCCAACATGGTGATGAATCCATCATGGTGAAAATTCAATTAAGCATCAGATTCTTCATTCCATAAAAAATGATGTTCACTGGCCTATTGCAAGAAAATGGCTTGCCCGCTATGCATCTTTAGAATAACTCCATGCACCTAATATTGTAAAGGACATATAATGAAATAAAATGAATAAACTGCAAATACGACAAATATCATACCCAAATAAGGAATATATGAATATTATATGTACAAAAAATTAATAATATAATGTACAAAAATCATTATTAATATGATAATAAATAATATATTTCTTGAGTAAGTTATGTCACTTTAGTAGCGCAAGTTATTATGAATTTGATGCGCACTGTCACACCCATGCTACTCCCATATTGTTATAACTGGCCGGGACAACATGTAAACTCCAAAAGTCGCAATATTTTTGCGCAAATGCTGAGTTACGCAAACATATTGCAGCTTATTAAAGTTTTTTATGCCAGATTTTTACTGTAAGCCAGTTAATGATGTGCCCCCAATGATATTATACCTTAGTCAAAGTCGGAAATGAATCTAAGGTATATATTATCACCTACTGTATGTAAAACTCCTCACTAAGACAAGATTCATAGAAGTGTAAGAAAATGTTTTCTATTTTTCAATCAGAGAGAAGAAAAACAAAATTCCAACAGTATTGTCATCAGTATGTTTGTCGGACGTCTGAATGACTAGATATGCAGACATACAGTAAACTGTTCATTTTTGCTTAAATTATAAGAGGCTGTACATTATATAGTCCTCATGAAGCGGGTCTTGGCTTTATCTAATGAACACAAATGTATATTTTGCCTCCTGTTTGTTTAGAGCCTTAATAGCATTTCCATATAGATACTTGGGGTTTGAACTGTTACTTCTATATATTTCTGATTTCATAAAAAGGTGAGTTATGAAACAAATCCATGTATAAAAGTTGAGCCATGCTGCATCAAATGCAATTTCTATGAGGGTGTTCTTCTCTAGAATAATTACTTCTAAAGCAAGGTCTACACGGCAACATCAGCAACCAACGGGACCTCTGTGCAAGTACACAGAGGTCATTGGTTTCTGTACAAGGAAACTAGATAGCTACCATATATTACTGCACAGAAGTCCTATGACTGTGCTGTGAACGAGCTTTATTTGGAAGTGTTTAGATTGAACCTTTAATCTAATTAAAAATTGGACATAGTCCTAGCTAATTCTAGTTGCATTGTTAGTTTAGGGGTCTGCAATCTGCTAGCTACCAACCTCTCAGGTTGTCTAGTCTATTCCCCTGTTATCCTCCTAGGTTACCTAATCATAACAGTGGTCCTAATCTTTGATTGACAGACAGTCCTGCTCACGCTGCATTTCTACAGTGTGTTCATAGAATCATAGAATCATAGAATCGTAGAGTTGGAAGGGGCCTCCTGGGCCATCTGGTCCAACCCCCTGCTCAAAGCAGGATTCGCTAAATCATCCCAGTCAGATGTCTGTCCAGCCTCTGTTTTAGTGGTTCCTCTCCTAAAAACAGAACACAACCAGGATACAGACAAACATTGTCTTAGGCTGTAACAAATGCTGTGGTCTTTTTCCTGAACCTGTCCGTTTGCTCAGTGAAGCACAGAAATGCAGACTAAATTCGGTTGCCCATCTGAGCAATTAAACACGTTCAGAAAAAGCATAAGCAAAGTTAATGTGAACTCCGTTGTCATTACAGTCAGTGGCCCCTTCAGGTACCCATTGAAATCCTGTCCGAGTCCGATTTTTAGGGGAATTCATACAGAACTCCCTACTCGACTACAGAAATGCAGTGTGAACTGGACCTAATACAAGGAACGCTGTCGTTCACTGAGTAGAACCACCCTCTTGACTGAACAGAAAAGTTTAAATAGTTGCATGTAAGTAGCAACTGAGTTGTTGCTATTGCATATAAATTAAAAGGATTTACTAGACTTGTTAGATGTGAGGAGTATTAGGCCTGTATTGGTTTTATTAGTTGAATGTTCTTGATACATTATTAAATACGCTCTTTATTGCAGTACGATGGCACCTTGTTCTTCATAGTCTCATCCACATGATAACACTTTTTATCACATTTGTTCTTTTTGTACAGATTAATGCAGTCAGGAAAAAAATGTTTATTGGATTAAAATAAAACAGTAGCTTTAAAAACAGTCATAAATGTGTTAAACACACATCACATAATCCATGAAACTTGCAAATTGATTTTTAAATCACTTAGGTTAGCTGTTAGAATCAGATAAATCTGATGGTAGCGTGATATTACTAAAATTAACGCTTGGAAATTTCTGAGAGCTAAGGATTAAAATAAAAAGATAATGCATATGGAATTGGAACAAATGATTATTATCTTATTATCTTAAAATCCAAAAAAAATACGTTTATCTACTACCAATGAGGATATGTGCGTGCCCATTGAGTTTTTGAAGCAGAAGATGCTTTGAGAAAATGTCGAAGGTGTTTTTCCTGAAGTCTCTTTGGCATCTTTTTGGTGGTTTATGCGTCGACTTTGCTGTCCGCGTCTTTTTTTAACTGCATATATATATATATATATATAAAAACTAGTAAACAGTTTCCAAATGTAAGCCGCCAGAAGAATGGACTGATTACTTATTTTAGCTGCTTCTCAGCTTTCGAAAGCAGTTTCAAAAAGCTCAAAAAGACAGAACATTTACATAACAAGTCGTTTTTACATTAAAATGAATATGTTAGTTATTTTTAGCATTCTCTAAGCGCTTTCCATCTGAAAAAGATATTGTGTACAAATACCCTAAAAGAAATACAGAATTAAACAAAAATCAAAGATATATTCTTTTAAGATTTTTTGATACAATGTGCATCATTAAATTTGTAAACTTAAAAAATTAAAGCAGTCATCACAGCATTTACCAAATGCATCTATAAAGACCTATAGACCTGACAGGTGGCAAAAAGTAATGGTTGGGCTATAGATGACAAACACTTTTACCTATTGTCTCCCCCTATTTACTTATAGACTGTAAACTTACAAGCAGTGTCCTCACTCCTAATTTAATTGTGGAACTAAGTGTTAAGGGCCTGTCACACTAAAGGCCCTTTTACATTTAGCGATCCGACCAGCGATACGACCCGGTCAGGATCGCTGGTGCATCGCTAAATGATCGCTAGTGAGCTGTCACACAGGCAGACCTCACAGCGATGCAGCAATGACGCAGCGCACGATAATTACCTTTCACACACAGCGATCCAGACGTCCTCCCGCCCGCCTCCACGCGTCGCTCGTTGTCACAGCAGGAAGCCCAGCAGGAAGCGGACGACGAAAAATGGAGCCGCCCGATCTCGCGCGATCAGCAATAACCAGCGGGGGAGCCGGTCGGAGGTAAGTATCACACATAGCGATATCGCTAGCATATATGGCTATAACGTCACAAAATCAGTGACGTTTTAGCGATATTGCTAGCGATATCGCTATGTGTAAAACCCCCTTAAGCGATAGCACTAGCAATATCGCTATAACGTCACTGATTTTGTGACGTTATAGCGATATTGCTAGCGATATCGCTATGTCTGATACTTGCTTCCGACCGGCTCCCCCACTGGCTATCGCTGATCGCGCGAGAACGGCCTGGGCCGTTTCTCGTCATCAGCTTGCTGCTGGGATTCCTGTGGCGCCGACGAGCGACGCGTGGACGTGGGCGGGAGGACGTCAGGATCGCTTCGTCTGACAGGTAAGTAGCGCCCCCCGACCCCTGCTTCATCGCTGGTGTGATCTGCCTGTGTGGCAGCTCACTAGCGACCACTTAGCGATGCACCAGCGATCCTGACCGCGTCATATCGCTGGTCAGGATCGCTGGTGCATCGCTAAGTGTGACAGTACCTTTACTTTATACTGTCTTTATTGTTTGTGCATGTCCCCGCTTACTTGTAAAGTACTGTGTAATATGGTGGCACTGTTTAAATAAAATTATTATATCAGCTTCACATTGACATCGATATATCTCAAAGTCTGGGGCTCCTGGCCAGGAGTCTGGATCTTTGAGACTAGTGATGCACAACATTTCAAAAGAAAATTGAAAGTTCTGCTTTTTTTCTTTTGAAATTTGTCATCTCTAAAAAAATTTTGTGCCCCCACACTATGTCATTGGCTGTACTTTACTATGCAAAATGCCACTGTAATGTCAGTGGTATACCTTTTGTCTGACATGCAGTCCTATAAAAGACATGTACCGCCATGGCAGGATTGGGAATTTACAGTCAATGCATTTACAAACAGATATCTCTGGCATGTTCTAAATGTATAGCCCAAACACATTATGAACAGAACCTTAGTTTTTGAAACAAATGTCATGGCATTAAAGTTAACCTGTCATGTGAAAAAATGCTATTAAACCTGCAGATATGGAGTTATTCTGTGCAGCCGCCGCACTGAGAGTCCAGGAGGAAATGAACTTTATTCATCCCGGCAGCCTCTGGCTTTCAGTCATAGAGGAGTGGCTTCAGTCACCGCACAGTAGATAGTGAGCGGCCACTTTATTCATGTCTTGGCACTGATGGACAGCCAGCTCTGTATTGATGCACTGCTGAGCTTGCTGTCAGTCAATGCTGGTGCATGGGTCCATCCAATGATCATTATGTATTGTATGGTGACTGAAAGTTAATTTCCTCCCGGGACCAGGGCTATTAGTGCTGCGGCCACATGGATTCTGAATGCTATTAACCTGCATATTAACCCCATATCTGCAGAATAATAGCATTTTTTCACATGACAGGTTCCCTTTAATATAAAATACTACACACATCGTGATGATGTACCTGTTATACAAGTGTTTAAATTAAAATGAGGAACATGTTATTAATAAAAAAGAAATCCTGTCTATAAAACAGCTTGACAGCGGATTAAAATGTCTACAGATGTTGTGTTGTTGCATTGAGCCAATGTTGATGCAAATGTTCTATTATTAATTGCATGAAGTAATTACAAATCTACCTTTATTTGAATCCATTAAGGCTTTTCAGAAGTTCTTCTCTTTCCAGTAAGACAATTGTGAAATAAAGATTTAAACAGGTAAATCTAAAAAGGTGACATTGCCAAGTGCTTTCAAATATTTCTCTTTGACAGCTTAGGAGCAGCAAGGACATCTTGTTGTAAATTTGATAGTACTGATGCCCATTCAGTGCAGACAGAAATTTGATGAAATTGTGGCGGATGTGTTCACAACAGCTTGGCCTAGAAGATGACCTAGAAAAATAATTAAACACACAACCTTAGTGTTACTGAATATTGCATGAAAGTATAAAACTCTGCACATGTTCTAATAAGTATAGCATGTAAAGTCATTTGTAGCCCCCATATATGGAGCATGCAGTGCAAAAGTTAAACCCTGATTATTACCATAAGCCAAACGGCTGAATGCCACAAGAAAGGGGTTAATAGTGAATACACAATGATGCCCAATGCATCCTGCATGCTGGGCTACAGAAGCTGAATACGTCACCCTGTATAATAGTGATTAGGGGAACCAGTCAATCGTCCCGTCATCTGAATAGCAGCGGTGCGGTCAGTGGTGATGTTAAGAGTCCATGAGAGAAACCCACGCGTATCGACACTTCTAAGTGTCTTTTTCAAGGTTCAGGTTCAGGGCTACACTGGTTTATAATCTAAGATTGTTGGTTATATGCTAGCAGCATTTATTCAGAGTTATTTATCTCTGTGCATTTCCAGCATTTGCGGTCTACTGATTTATTAAAATCTATTATGTTATATTCTGTCATCTTTTGGAGAGTCCATTTATGATCTTTTGGATGTTTTAAATGTTTTTAAATGTGTGCTGTTTTCTGGCTTGTCATTAATAAAATTTGCACAGTTTGTACCTATTGATACTGTGTGGTGATCCTATTTTTTTGCATGATTCTTTTCCTCTTTTTGGTTTCTATATATGTCATGCAAGAGATCCCCCAGTGAATATAGATTCTAATTATTACTGTTGTGATAGTGCCCGCTTGCTCTTTTTATATAAGGGACTTGTGGAAATGTTGCAGACATATCCGCAGCATTTCTGCAACGTGGGCACTTAGCCTTAAAAGACCAATATCAACACCATACACATTCTACTACATAATGACTGAAATGCATTAAGCGGGTACTGTATAAAAAAAATTGATAAACCTACATATATTATGAGTGGAACGTAAATGGGCCATAAATTGCACATAGAAATAGGAAAACCGATAGAAAAAAAGGGCAAGGCTTGGAAATATAATAAAATATTTTTTATATCAACAATAATTAAAAAAGTATTAATACAAGACTCAAGATACTTATAGCTGATGAGAGAGTGGTAAACAGCATACTATACCTTTGAAGGAACATAAAACCAAATATAATGAGGTAAAGAGGATAAATACAGAATATATTATACCATATACAATCTAGATGGTACAGATGGGATACCAATACAAAAGGGGTAAAATAATACAACTTGTTAATGTATAAAGGTATTGACTCATATCAGTTATCATAGAATAACAAACAATGTAAGTCTATAAGTATGGAATACAGAGTAAAGCACAGTGCCAGTGATAGAAAGAAATCTCACCAGTCCATGAAAAACCGCACCCAACGCGCGTTATTGACAAAGACAGATGCAAAACTCTGTTTACCAGTCTCTCATCAGCCATGAGTACCTTGTGTCTTGTATGTTTTTAATACCTTTTTAACCCCTTCACCCCGAAGCCTGTTTTCACCTTCCTGACAAGGCCAATTTTTACTATTCTGACCACTTTCACTTTATGAGGTCATAACTCTAGAACGCTTCAGCAGAGCCCGGTGATTCTGAGAATGTTTTCTCATGACATATTGCACTTTATGATAGGGGTAACATTTCTACCATATGACTTGCATTTATTTAAAAAAAATGGAAATTGGGTGAAAATTTTGAACATTTTGCAATTTTCAAACTTTTTATTCCTATGCCCTTAAATCAGAAAGTCATATCGCACAAAATAGTTAATAAATAATATTTCCCACAAGTATACTTTACATCAGCACAATTTTGGAAACATATTTTTTTTTGTTTAGAAGTTATAAGGGTTAAAAGTTGACCAGCGATTTCTCATTTTTTCAATAAAATATGCAAAACCATTTTTTTAGGGACCATATCACATTTTAAATGACTTTAAGGGGCCTATATGACAGAAAATACCCAAAATTGACACCATTCTAAAAACTGCACCCCTCTAGCAACTCAAAACCACATTCAAGAAGTTTATTAACCCTTCAGGTGCTTCACAGGAATTTTTGGAATGTGGAAGAAAAAAATAAACATTTACTTTTCTTTCATAAAAATTTTCCTTTAGACCTAAATTTTTAACTTTCGTAAGGGTAACAGAAGAAAATGGACCATAAATTTTGTTGTGCAATTTCTCCTGAGCATGCTGATACCCCATATGTGGGGAAATGTACTGTTTGGGCACACGGCAGGGCTTGGAAGGGAAGGAGCGTCATTTCACTTTTTTAATGTAAAATTTGCTGGAATACTGTAATTAGCGGATGCCATGTCACATTTGGAGAGCCCCTGATTTGCCTAAACAGAGGAAACTCCCAACAAGTGACACCATTTTGGATACTAGACCCCTTGGGGAACTTATCTAGATGTGTATTGAGCACCTTGAACTCCAGGTGCTTAACAGAAGTTCATAATGTTAAGCCATGAAAAAAAAATGCATTTCTCCCAGATAAATCTTTTTTAGCTCCAAATAAGGGTAGCAAGAGAAATTGCATTATACAATTTGTTGTGCAATTTCTCCTGAGTGCGCAGATACCCAATATGAGGAGAAAAACAATTGTTTTGGCGCATGGCAGGAATTGGAAGGGAAGAAGCGCCATTTGACTTTTTGAATGTAAAATATGCTGGAATAATTAGCCGGCGCCATGTCGCATTTGAAGAGCCCCTGATGTGCCTAACCAGTGAAAACCCCCCACAAGTGAAACCATTTTGGAAATTAAACCCCTTATGGAACTTATCTAAGCACAAGAGACAGATTCTCATGCAGATTATTGTCCGTACCGTAGATCTTAACAGCTGATTTGCATGTGAAAAAATTCTTGATTACTCTGGAATAAGTATCGGATTACAGGTAATTTTATTCAGCTTCCTATGATACTGCTACAATATGTCAATGTGTTGATATATTGATATGTTGATTTTCAGCTTCCTATGATATCACATTGACGGCTTAGGAGGGTTGCTACTACAGACATATTCGCTTTAAAGAAATCTGTCAACTGGTCAAAAGTTTTTGGTCTTATTTTGCTCCCGCTGCTCCTCTGTTTTGTTTTTTTTTTAAGTCTGCCAAACAAGTCCAGAGATATTGGTTTTTATTTAGTGCTGATTTTTATGATCTTTACCATTGGGATGTTGCTCAGAGGATTCTCTAGGGGCTTGTTCTTAGACTGCTTTGCATTATTAGCCTGAGAGCCATGACCCCTTGTAAAGATCAGAGAAATCAGCACAAAATAAAAAAGCCAATATGTCTGGAATTTGTGATGGATTTAAAAAAAAAAAATATATTAAATGAGTAAGATGCTGCCTTTGTCTGTACATAGTGATTCAAGTATACTGTGCCAAGTACTGCTCATAAAAGAGGAGGGTGGCCCACTCTTTCTCAGTGGTGCACTGGAGGATTCTCCTGTTCTCCTGTCGGCCAGTCCAAGCCTGCTGGTGAAAGTTCCTTTTTAACAGACTTTATAAACTGATGAATTGTTTTTCATCAATGGGTTAATAATAAATAAACTTTGGTAGACTAGTGTTAGTTATTAATATATTTTACGGAATGCTAAATCAGTTCAATATATTCCACACTGAACTTATACTAAAGAAATCACTTCATTTTTTATATTGTTGATAACTTTTTCATTGCTTTTATGTGATACTCTAAAATTATAATCATCATAACATAGTAATAAAATTTTGCAAGCCATTACAGTATTATTTGATATCTTTAAATGTTACAGCTTGTTCAGTTTCATTAAATGCTTCGCTGCAGATCAATTTGATTTTGTGGCTACAAATTGTATAGGAGAATATCTCCGAGGTGCTGAAGTTTATTGCACTTTCATCATATTTTGTACCTTAGAGGTATAAGCAATAAGTGTTTTTTTATTGGTATAGCATTTTCAGTTTGTTGAAAGAAGCAAATATTAAAGATATTGGCCTATATTTGTTGACCGTTAATTACTCCTTTAAAGGGAACCTGTCATCATGATTTAGTATGTTAAAATTAAGGTTTAACCATAATGGTGGATTTATACTGATTTAATAGATACCTGTAGAGAAGAAATCCGCATCTTGGTTCTTGTTTAATTCACGTTAGATGTCTTGACAATATCTACTTCGTGCATCAGGGCGAGACTTTGGGGTGGAACTGTGGGTAGGGTTTTCGGCTTTGCTGTAGCCCCTCTGCCTTTGTAAAAGCCTCTTTCTTTAAAGTTCTCGCTAGCGTTTCCCCTGCCGCTGGTAGCACTTGCGCCCATTCATCTCCTAATGGTCTTCAGCAAAATGGCGCCAGTGGCTGCGCATGCACCAACTGTGATCTCAGCTCGTCATTGAGTAAGTGGCAGGATTACACTGGATAGTAGCACAATTGATAACACTTGATGGGGGCAGTTCTTCATTTCTGCTCACTAAGGTTTGTACAGGTCACAGGGCATTCCTAAAACATATACATTCACTAATAAGGCAGCACGAAATGTAACTACAGCCCTGAGTAGTCACATGAATGGGGAAATCTCAGTCAGCAAATTACCAACTAACACCCTCAGACTAAAAGGCAACAAAGCTACATATGCTGTGTGACATTGAAATAGTAGTGTCTTATTGCACAATTAAATGTAATGATTTTCTATGGTGTCGCATTACAATCTGTTCAACTCCATTTAATGTGCAGCAGTCGCTCCAGTGAATTTAAGCTGATCTGCAGCACCTGGCAGCAGCAGGTACACATTGAATGGAGCTGTGCAGCGCACCTCTGTTATTTAGCTAATAACAGCTGATCAATGATGGTGCTACGTATTGAACCATCATTTATGGGTAATTTTGATCACCTATCCTAAGGATAGGTTATCAATAGTGTTGAGCATTCCGATACCGCAAGTATCGGGTATCGGCCGATACTTGCTGTATCGGAATTCCGATACCGACTTCCGATATTTTTTCAATATCGGAAGTCGGCATCGGAATCGGAAGTTCCAAGTTGATTGACAGCCTGGCGTCATCATGATGCGCGGTGTGTGCGCATCATGATGCGCCGTCATTTCGGGCCTTCCGGGGGTCTCTGCCGGCCTGCCGGGGGGCTGTGTGGACTGCCCGGGGTCTGTACCGGCCTGCTGGGGGGCTGTGCCGGCCTGCCGGTGGTCTGTGCACCCTGTGGGGGTCTGTACCGGCCTGCCGGGGGGCTGTGCCGGCCTGCCGGTGGTCTGTGCACCCTGTGGGGGTCTGTACCGGCCTGCCGGGGGGCTGTACCGGCCTGCCGGGGGGCTGTGCTGATGTCCGGGGGTCTGTGCAAGCATCGTCCGATGGGACTACAAGTCCCATCGGGCGATGCCTGCTACCATGACAGTGATTGACACATTAGCCAATGATGGGACAGTAGTAGTCCCATCATCCGGCTAATGTGTTAAATGTAAAAAAAAAAAAAAAAATACTACATACATACTACATGCATGCTACATACATACTACATGCTACATACATACTACATACATACCACATACATACTACATACATACTACATACATAACACATATATACTACATGCATGCTACATACATACTACATGCTACATACAGTATATACTACATACATACTACATACATACATACTACATATATACTACATACATGCTACATACATACTACATGCTACATACATACTACATATATACTACATGCATGCTACATACATACTACATGCTACATACATACTACATATATACTACATACATACTACATACATGCTACATACATGCTACATACATACTGCATGCTACATACATACTACATACATACTACATACATACTACATACATACTACATGCATGCTACATACATACTACATGCTACATACATACCACATACATACTACATACATACTACATGCTACATACATACTACATACATACTACATGCATGCTACATACATACTACATGCTACATACATACCACATACATACTACATACATACTACATGCTACATACATACTACATATATACTACATGCATGCTACATACATACTGCATGCTACATGCATGCTACATACATACTACATACATACTACATATATACTACATGCAACATACATACTACATATATACTACATGCATGCAACATGCATACTAATATATACTACATGCTACATACATACTACATATATGCTACATACATACTACATATATACTACATGCATGCTACATACATACTGCATGCTACATACATACTACATATATACTACATGCATGCTACATACATACTACATGCTACATACATACTACATATATACTACATACATACTACATACATACTACATGCATGCTACATACATACTACATGCTACATACATACCACATACATACTACATACATACTACATGCTACATACATACTACATATATACTACATGCATGCTACATACATACTGCATGCTACATGCATGCTACATACATACTACATACATACTACATGCTACATACATACCACATATATACTACATACATACTACATACAATACATTCATACAATACATACATAGACATACAGTACATATAACATAGAGTAACATACTTACCAATACTTGTCACATTGTTCCCCGAAGCCATTGTCTTTTACGGAATAAATAGTAACATAACAAACCACAAAAATACTCACCCACGATCCGAAGCAGTCCACGAGTGTGTCCCACGACGATCTTGGGTAGAGAACTGCAGCATCAGCATCATGTAGTATGTATGTAGCATGCAGTATGTATGTAGCATGCATGTAGTATATATGTAGTATGTATGTAGCATATATGTAGTATGTATGTAGCATGTAGTATATATTAGTATGCATGTTGCATGCATGAAGTATATATGTAGTATGTATGTTGCATGTAGTATATATGTAGTATGTATGTAGTATGTATGTAGCATGCATGTAGCATGCAGTATGTATGTAGCATGCATGTAGTATATATGTAGTATGTATGTAGCATGTAGTATGTATGTAGTATGTATGTGGCATGTATGTAGCATGTAGTATGTATGTAGCATGCATGTAGTATGTATGTAGTATGTATGTAGCATGTAGTATGTATGTAGTATGTATGTGGTATGTATGTAGCATGTAGTATGTATGTAGCATGCATGTAGTATATATGTAGTATGTATGTAGCATGCAGTATGTATGTAGCATGCATGTAGTATATATGTAGTATGTATGTAGCATATATGTAGTATGTATGTAGCATGTAGTATATATGTAGTATGCATGTTGCATGCATGTAGTATATATGTAGTATGTATGTTGCATGTAGTATATATGTAGTATGTGTGTATCATGTAGTATGTATGTAGTATGTATGTAGTATGTATGTAGTATGTATGTGGTATGTATGTAGCATGTAGCATGCATGTAGTATGTATGTAGTATATATGTGGTATGTATGTAGCATGTAGTATGTATGTAGCATGCAGTATGTATGTAGTATATATGTAGTATGTATGTAGCATGTAGTATATATGTAGTATGCATGTTGCATGCATGTAGTATATATGTAGTATGTATGTTGCATGTAGTATATATGTAGTATGAATGTAGCATGTATGTAGTATGTAGTATGAATGTAGCATGTATGTAGTATGCATGTTGTATGTATGTAGCATGTATGTAGCATGTAATTTTTTTTTTTTTACATTCAACACATTAGCCGGATGATGGGACTACTACTGTCCCATCATTGGCTAATGTGTCAATCACTGTCACTTGTAGTCCCATCGGACGATGCCTGCACAGCCCCCCGGAGCCTGCACAGCCCCCCGGCAGGCCGGCACAGCCCCCCGGCAGGCCGGCACAGCCCCCCGGAGCCTGCACAGCCCCCCGGCAGGCCGGCACAGCCCCCCGGCAGGCCGGCACAGCCCACCGGAGCTTGCACAGCCCCCCGGCAGGCCGGCACAGACCACCGGAGCCTGCACAGACCCCCTGGCAGGCCGGCACAGCCCCCCGAAAGGCCCGTACAGACCCCAGAGAGGCTGTACAAGGGAAAAACAGGATTTTTCTTATTCTGATACCGGAAGTCCCATAGACTTGAATGGGACTTCCGGTATCGGAATCGGCGATACCGATACTTTTTTTTAAGATCGACCGATCCATTCCGATCCGATACTTTGAAGTATCGGACGGTATCGCTCAACTCTAGTTATCAATATCATTTGACTTCATTTTTTTTCCTGTGCATTCTAGGAGCCATCATTTTTTTAAAAGGAATCTGTCAACAGGATTTCACTCCCAAATTATTTAAATGTGCATGAGATAACGGGGAATATGCTGCTGACCATCACCTACCATTAACCGTTTGCATGTAATTTGCAGCTGCTGTTCTATTTTTTTATTATTATTATTATTATTATTATTATTTATTTATATAGCACCATTGATTCCATGGTGCTGTACTTGAGAAGGGGTTACATACAAATTACAGATATCACCTACAATAAACAAACTAACAATGACAGACTGATACAGAGGGGAGAGAGGACCCTGCCCTTTTGGCTTACATGCTACAGGATGGTGGGGAAGGAGACAGTAGGTTGGTGGGTTGCAGCAGTTCCGGTGTTGGTTGAGGTGATATCACCGGTAATGGTGAGAGAGAAGGAGGTAGCGGGGTCATTGCAGGCTGTAGGCTTTCTTGAAGACGTGGGTTTTCAGGTTCCGTCTGAAGGATCCAAATGTGGTTGATAGTCGGACTTGTTGAGGCAAAGAATTCCAGCGAATAGGGGCTATTCGGGAGAAGTCTTGGAGGTGGTTGGGTGAGGAGCGAATAAGTGTGGAGGAGAGAAGGAGGTCTTGGGAGGACCGGAGATTACGTAAGGGAAGGTATCGGGAGATTAGTTCAGAGACATATGGGGGAGCCAGGTTATAGATGGCCTTGTAGGTCAGTATTAGTAATTTGAACAGGATACGCTGAGGGAATGGGAGCCAGTGAAGAGATTTGCAGAGGGGAGAAGCGTAGGAGTAGCGAGGAGAGAGATAAATTAGTCGGGCAGCAGAGTTAAGGATGGACTGGAGAGGTGCGAGGGTGTTAGCAGGGAGACCACAGAAAAGGATGTTGCAGTAGTCGAAGCGGGAGATAATGAGGGCATGCACAAGCATTTTAGTTGATTGAGGGTTGAGGAAAGGACGGATTCTGGAAATATTTTTGAGCTGGAGGCGACAGGAGGTAGAAAGAGCTTGGATGTGCGGTTTGAAGGACAGGGCGGAGTCAAAGGTTACTCCGAGGTAGCGAACTTCTGGTACTGGGGAAAGTGTGATGTCATTAATTGTTATAGCTAGGTCAGGTAAGGAAGATCTGTGAGATGGAGGAAAGATGATGAGTTCAGATTTGTCTACATTGAGTTTGAGGAAGCGAGAGGAGAAGGAGGATATGGCTGATAGACACACTGGGATTCTGGACAGCAGAGAGGTGACGTCTGGGCCAGAGAGGTAGATCTGAGTGTCATCAGCATAAAGGTGGTAGTGGAATCCGTGGGACTTTATGAGTTGCCCCAGACCAAGTGTATAGATTGAGAAGAGTAGGGGTCCTAAAGCAGAGCCTTGGGGGACTCCAACAGAGAGAGGGTGCGATGAGGAGGTGGTGGAATGGGAGACGCTGAATGTGCGGTTGGAAAGGTATGAGGAGAGCCAGGATGGGGCAAGGCCTTTGATGCCGAAGGAGGAGAGGATCTGTAGTAGGAGGAAGTGGTCAACTATGTCGAATGCAGAGGACAGGTCTAGAAGCAGGAGTATGGAGTATTGTCCATTTGATTTGGCTGTAAGTAGGTCGTTAGTAATTTTGGTCAGGGCTGCCTCAGTGGAGTGATGGGGCGGAAACCAGATTGTAGATTGTCAAGGAGCAAGTTAGATGATAGGTGGGAGGAAAGTTCAGCATGGACGTGCTGTTCCAGGAGTTTGGAAGCGAATGGAATCAATGATATTTGGCGATAGCTTGACATAGCGGTTGGGTCGAGTGTTGGCTTTTTAAGGATAGGCGTGATTGTGGCATGCTTGAAAGCAGAAGGGAAGGTACCGGACGTTAGTGATAGGTTGAAGAGGTGGGTTAGGGATGGGATAAGTGTGGTGGAGAGGTTGGGGAGGAGGTGGGATGGGATGGGGTCAAGTGCATAGGTTGTGAGGTGCGATTTGGAGAAGAGGCGATTAAGCTCCCCTTCAGTGATGTTGATATTTTATTAGTGATGTACATGGACACTGAGAATTTTGTTGCCTGCAGTACTATTCACCAACCACAGGAGGCCACTGTTTCCCCCGTAAATGCTTGATGACTCTGGCTTAAACTGGTTTGTGCAGAATTTTTATTCACAGACAGTTACCCAGTTCTGTGAGGAGAAATAGAAACAACTATTCTGTTGGCAGAGACTTGTATTATGGACTCTGTTCTGATTTGGACTGCAAATCAGGCCAAGGGGCAGTGCAAACAACAAGGAGGAAGTGCCTGACAGGAAGGGGTTGGCTCGGTGGCCATCTTGGGAGAGCAAGGGGAGAGTTGGAAGGAGAAGGACATGACATATCTGTCGAGCGCCATCCGTGGAGCCTGGTGTTCTTGGAGGACAAAGGCTGCACCGGGTAGCAGAGGATACTGTCCTGTTCCAGTTTTGCTGGGAACTTTGGATCCACAATGTCCACAAGAAGTAGTGGAACTGAAATTCCCAGGATCTGACATCTGTGACAGACTCGCAGAGCCCTCCAGCAATTCAACTGTGCTACCACGCACTGGTTAGAAACTCAGCATAAATAATATTGGGTTTAACATCGTACTAACTTATTCCCTTTAAGGGGTTTATAACATTGTTGATTGCATGCCTAAGCATATAAATGCATTTATTTCACTCACACTTGATACTGAGACTGAATAAACCAAGATGATTTGAAAATGTTAGCAATCCTGTGAATTCCATAATTCCACAACTTTTCCTTCATGGTGGTACAATTTTAATGTTGAGGTGTCTAGTAATGAATATTAGCCAGATAGAGTGGGTCACAGTTACTACTACTAATGGTCACCTCATCCATCTAAAAAAAAAAAATTACATGCTAAGATCTATATATCTTGATTAGGAAGCACACAGGAGAGCAGATGGAGGGGCCTGCAGAATTGAGAAGAAGCAGGGTGCTGCAGGGAAATGTAGTTTTAGCAGGTGAGAATAGGACCATGCATGCAGCTTTATGAATTGAAATAAGGAGATGAAAAAAGACACAAAGGTACAAAGAAACTTTATGTTGGGCTTGTACCATATTAACAATAGTCATGCAGATACTGTGCTTTGTAAAAAAAAATTACCATTATGATATTAGCCTTTCAGCAGATTTTATCTATGTATACTGATGTTGCTGGTGCATTTTTAATATTTATGTTATACTTTAATTAATATTTCCAATCCTTACTGAAACTATTTCCATTGTGTGTATTCTGACATTAGCATACATGAATGCATTGCTAGAATCCTTAGTTTGTTAATGGAGTATATTCTTGTAAATGTTCTTCTATAAATTTGATTGTATGCCTTTTAAAGGGAATCTGTCACCTCATATTTGGCCTATAAGCTGCAGCCACAGCCATCAGGGGCTTATCTACAGAATTCTGAAAGAGAAGAAAAACAAGTTAGATTATACTCACCCGAGGGTCCAGTCTGGTCCGATGAGTGTCGGGGTCCGGTCTGGCGCCTCCCATCTTCTAGAGATGACGTCCTCCTTCTTACTTCTGCCGCAGCTCCTGCGCAGGCATACTATATCTGCCCTATTGAGGGCAGAGCAGAGTACTGCAGTGTGCAGGTGTCGGACCTCTCTGACCTTTCCCGGCGCCTGTGCACTGCAGTACTTTACTCTGCCCTCAACAGAGCAGAGAAAGTACGCCTGTGCAGGAGCCATGGCAGAAGTAAGAAGGAGGACGTCATCTCTAGTCGATGGCAGGCACCGGACCTGACCACGACACCCACTGCACCCACCCCACCCCCCCAGTGAGTATAATCTAACTTGTTTTTGTCTTTCTGGTTACATCGGGGGCTTATCTACAGCATTACAGAATGCTGTAGATAAGCCCCTGATGGCAGTGGCCGCAACTTATAGGCTGAAAATGGGGTGACATTTTCCCTTTAAAGATCAAGTTTTATCCTTGAAAGGAAATTTCACTTATAGGGACTTTTTTTTACAGAGATCTGTGTATTTTGGGTTGGAACTCATTTTACTAATTGGGTTTCATAAAAATTTTTGCACTAATCACCTTCTGTAGTCTGTTTTTGAATTGTTCATTGCTAGGCTGCAGAATAGGTTATCTAAGAATCCGTCACAAAATAGTTTATAACTCGCCTAAGTTTCTTTTTCAAAGTTCCTCTCACCTGATAGCAATGAAACAAAGAGCTTGTAAAAGCTCAATGGTGCAAAATCTTTAATTAAAGAAAATTGAATAACTGATTTTTAGCCCCAAATACATGCATGTATGTAAAAATGTCCCTTAAGGTAGAAAACCATTTTAATCTACATATTGCTGTTATGATCAATGGGTATTTTGTATCTGAGTCGTCCAGTAATAGCCATCGCTAAAATTCCAAGAATAAATGGTTGTTTTCATAAAATGTTTGTCTGCTTTGGTTCAGAAGGTTCATTTGTGGTTTTGGGTTACCGTATGTTTCCATTAGAATAATGCACTTTGTAGTTACCGCATGAAGTTTATCAAGTTTGCTGTTTAGATATGCTGGATCATGATTCTGTTAATTGGGTAATAATAGAGCCACAGAAAGCTACATTGCCAGGAAGTTCAGTTCATATTTCAACATGTCCTGTTGCTTCTATTTTTTTTCTCTGGCTGACCTGAACCCTTCAGTGAGAGAAAAATGTTGTCAGGCAGATTTTACTTTGACTTTTGCAGTTCTGTAGAACTTATTTTTCATAACTATTTTTGACAGTCAAGAGATCTTGTATACAAGAGATGAGGAAGTATTGGTATATTTTTCCTTATTTTATAGAAATAGATTCTCTTTTCATTATTTGGATAAGTATTTTAAATAGTAAACAGTGATGTCTGTAAAATAAATTGGAATGATGGTAGATAATGCTTAAAGGGAACCTGTCATTAGACTCATGCTGCCCAAGCCATGTTCAGACTGAATCAGAGCCTGGCTAAGCAATTATAGTCAGGCAAATTTTTCTCTGAAATGCATAATTTGAAACAGCAACCATATGCAAAGACGAGATTAATCTCGCCCCACTCCATGTGATTCACAGGTCTCTTGCTAACATGGAAGAATCCTGTGATTCACCTTGAGTGGCATAGGTTAAAGCCATCCAGGGATGGTGCCAAATTATGTCCATAAATTATGTTATGTGTAATATAGAGAAAATGACCCAGGGAAAAAATATTAAACACATTAAGAAAGAGAAGTGCAAAAAGGGTGAAAAGTCATGACACCAGCTGAAATCTATCAGTTATTAGAAAGCAATACTGCCACTTAATGAAAAATAATATCATCTGGTTCAACTGATGGCCTATAAAAAGGTGTCTCATTACCAAGATGCACCACATGAAACATCTCAAGATGGGTAAAACCAGTGAGCTTTTTCAAGACCTTCACAACATTATTGTTGCAAAACATACTGATGGCATTGATTACAGAAGAATTTCTAAACTACTGAATGATCCAGTGAGCACTGTTGGAGCCATAATCTGGAAGTGTTAAGAACATCATTTCACCATAAACCTTCCATGACCAGGTGCTCCCCACAAGATTTCTAGCACAGAGGAGTAAAAAGAATTATCAGAAGAGTTTCCATACACTACCGTTCAAAAGTTTAGGGTCACTTAGAAATTTCCTTATTTTTGAAAGAAAAGCAGTTTTTTTTCCAATGAAGCTAACATTAAATGATTCAGAAATACACTCTATACATTGTTAATGTGGTAAATGACTATTCTATCTGCAAACGTCTGGTTTGTAATGCAATATCTTCATAGGTGTATAGAGCCCCATTTCCAACAGCCATCACTCCAGTGTTCTTATGGTACTTTGTATTTGCTAACTGTGTAAGAAGGCTAATAAATGGTTAGAATACCCTTGAAAACCCCTTGTGCAAGTTTGTTAGCACAGCTGAAAACAGTTTGGCTGATTAGAGAAGCTATAAACCAGACCTTCCTTTGAGCTAGTTGAGAATCTGGAGAATTACATTTGTTGGTTCCATTAAACTCTCCAAATGGCCATAAAAAACGAACTTTCATGTGAAACTCGACAGTCTATTCTTGTTCTTAGAAACGAAGGCTATTCTATGTGAGAAATTGCCAAGAAATTGAATATTTCCTACAACAGTGTGTACTACTCCCTTCAGACAAGAGCATGAACAGGCTCTAACCAGAGTAGAAAGAGAAGTGGGAGGCCCCGCTGCACAACTGAGCAACAAGACAAGTACATTAGAGTCTGTAGTTTGATAAATCGACTCCTCACAGGTCCTCAACTGGCAGCTTCATTAAATAGTACACGGAAAACGCCAGTGTCAATGTCAACAGTGAAGAGGTGACTCCGGGATGCTGGCCTTCTGGGCAGAGTGGCAAAGAAAAGCCATATCTGAAACTGGCTTATAAAAGGAAAAGATTAATATGGGCAAAAGAACACAGACATTGGACAGAGGAAGATTGGTAAAAAGTGTTATGGATAGGCGAATCCAAGTTTGAGGTGTTTGGATCACACAGAAGAACATTTGTAAGACGCAGAACAACTTAAAAGATGCTGGGAAGAGTGCCTGATGCCATCTGTCAAGTGTGGGGGAGGTAATGTGATGGTCTGGGGTTGCTTTGGTGCTGGTAAATTGGGAGATTTGTACAAGGTAAAAGGGATTTTGAATAAGGAAGGCTATCACTCCATTTTGCAACACCATGCTATACCCTGTGGACAGCGCTTGATTGGAGCCAATTTCATCCTACAACAGGATAGTGACTCAAAGCACACCTCCAAGTTATGCAAGAAGTATTTAGGGAAGAAGCAGGCAGCTGGTATTCTATCTGTAGTGGAGTGGCCAGCGCAGTCACCAGATCTTAACCCCCTCGAGTTGTTGTGGGCTCAGCTTGACCATATGGTATGCAAAAAGTGCCCATCAAGCCAAACCAACTTTTGGGAGGGGATTCTGGAAGCATGAGGTGAAATTTCACCAGGTTACCTCAGCAAATTAACTGCTAGAATGCCAAAGGTCTGCAAGGCAGGGGGCATTTATGTACATTTAATCGAAGTAAATTTGATCAAAGTATGAGGCAGTTATAACATGAATGAAAGTGACACACATCTCTATTCTCTTCATACAGGTTATCAGCTTTTTCAATCTCTGCTCGCTCTGAATCAACTCCTGTGTGTCTCCACTCCATTCAATGTCAGAAAGCAGTTAATCCTGAATGCTACATATGTGTTTCATCTTAGCAAGTAACCAGCTTTTTCAATCTCTGCTCTGAACCAACTCCTGTGTGTCTCCACTCCATTCAATGTCAGCAAGCAGTTAATCCTGAATGCTACATATGTGTTTCATCTTAGCAAGTATATATCTGGTCACCAGCTGTTTTAATCTCTGCTCTGAATCAACTCCTGTGTGTCTCCACTCCATTCAATGTCAGCAAGCAGTTAGTCCTGAATGCTACATGTGTGTTTCATCTTAGCAAGTAAGCAGCTTTTTCCATCTCTGCTCTGAATCAACTCCTGTGTGTCTCCACTCCATTCAATGTCAGCAAGCAGTTAATCCTGAATGCTACATATGTGTTTCATCTTAGTAAGTATATATCTGGTCACCAGCTTTTTCAATCTCTGCTCTGAATCAACTCATGTGTGTCTCCACTCCATTCAATGTCAGCAAGCAGTTAATCCTGAATGCTACATATGTGTTTCATCTTAGCAAGTATATATCTGGTAACCAGATTTTTCAATCTCTGCTCTGAATCAACTCCTGTGTATCTCCACTCCATTCAATGTCAGCAAGCAGTTAATCCTGAATGCTACATGTGTTTCATCTTAGCAAGTATATATCTGGTAAACAGCTAACATAGAAAAAATTCAAAAAAACTCATACCACAAGATATGGCCTTCCCAAAACCCTGTCTAATGACAAATGCACATATAGCAGGATGCAGCAGGCCTCCACTAATAAAGGCAAAGAGCAACACAGGTGCAAACTACTGATAAAACAACCACCCCACACCTACCAGACCATAGAGGGGTTGGTTGCCTAGTAGAAAAAATGCACATAGATAAGGCTTGCATAGGATGCCAGTCACACAGGCAAGTGTGATGCAAAGTGTCTGGCTTGCAACCTATTAATGACGCCCATAGTATTATCAGGTGGGCTGCTCCAGCACTATAATATGCAACACACAGTGACAGACGCCCAAATAGACCAAGCCAACAGAAAGAGGCCCGGCTGCATCCTGCAAAAACTGATATGATAAGTGCAAAAAAGTTAGCTGGAGCAGCCCGCCTGATAATACTATGGGCGTCATTAATAGGTTGCAAGCCAGACACTTTGCATCACACTTGCCTGTGTGACTGGCATCCTATGCAAGCCTTATCTATGTGCATTTTTTCTACTAGGCAACCAACCCCTCCATGGTCTGGTAGGTGTGGGGTGGTTGTTTTATCAGTAGTTTGCACCTGTGTTGCTCCTTGCCTTTATTAGTGGAGGCCTGCTGCATCCTGCTATATGTGCATTTGTCATCAGACAGGGTTTTGGGAAGGCCATATCTTGTGGTATGAGTTTTATATATCTGGTAACCAGCTTTTTCAATCTCTGCTCTGAATCAACTCCTGTGTGTCTCCACTCCAGTCAATGTCAGCAAGCAGTTAATCCTGAATGCTACATATGTGTTTCATCTTATCAAGCATATATCTGGTATATAGTTATTTCAACTTACTCTGCTTGTCCCCTTATGTAGTGAGGTCAAGTAACGTTTCAAAGTGCTTTATGATCCATGTAGTGCTGGACATTTGTTTATTTGACCACAACATTTATTGGGTCCTGCTGTCTCAGTTTCAGTTTGATTGATTGGTAACGAGGAAAAACAAAACAAAAAACTCCAAGAGCTGAGAACTAGCCTGCTATATATTCAGACCTAGCTGGGGGGGGAATTTATGCAGGGGGCATTTATGTACATTTAATCGAAGTACATTTGATCAAGGTATAAGGCAGTTATAACATGGCAGTTAGGGCAGGAGACAGGTAAGACTGTTATGAATGGGTCACCGAGGAGGAAAAAACAACACAAGCCAAGTCTCAGAAAACCAGAGAGGTTGGTAACTATGCAGATTGCAGATCCCTGATCTTACCACACAACTAGCAGCAGTCGTGGAGCGTACCTACGATGATCCTAGATGCCTCGTCACAACCGGAGAGCTACATAAGCCTAAAGCAGGAAAAGAGGAAAACTATCTGCCCCAGAGCAGACCCCAAAGGAAAGACAGCCCCCCACATGTATTGATGGTGAAACAAGATGAAAACACAAACAAAGGCAGAAAAATAGGCTGAGCAAACGATGGGGCCTGACTAACTAGAAAGGACAGGAAAGGAAAGACACTGTCTGCAATCTGCCAAAAACCCTACCAAAATAATGTCCAACACTTCTGATAGCAAAATTAACCCTGAAGTCACTAGACTTCTCCCACTATATCAGCACTCTGAAATATTCTGAGACAGAAAAAAGAGGCCAATCTAATAAGGGACCAAAAGGCAAATACAGATAAATAGGAGTGGAAATTCAGCACAACCCCAGCAGGGGCAGGCTGACCACAAAAAACTGAATTGACCAACAAGAGCAAGTGTGGACAATAGCAAAAACAAACTTAACTTGAGAAGACTGGAACAGAGCTGAAGTCCAAGACGTGAGAAACAGACTGAATCACCAGCACCAGGATAGGGCGTCGGCTGTCTTATATCCAGTCTGATACTCCAGAGATCCAATCGTTATCCTCCTCATCAGGTGGCAGATCACTACCAATTAAACCAACCTCACTACCTCCTGTCACCACCAGAGGGAGAACGGAAGGAGAACTCTCAACTGGTGGAGCAGAAAATGAGTTCACAACATAAGACATTTATATACATCTATCCCCTGTACATTTGGATTACAACAAATATATACAATATGCATTTGTGTAATTTATATCCTGGCCGCTGCATTCACACACATCCACCTTCCTGGCATTAACTCTACACTCCATCCATATCAGCCCTTCACTCCTTTCCTCTCCTATGTATAGCACTCACGCTGCGTTCACATTGTTAAATTACACAGATCCAGTCAGTTCCACCATCCAACATAAGAGCTGCTCCCACAAATCACTTAACCACCTGCTCACTCTATCCTCCTCCTAGTCACAGGAGACATTGCTCCCAACCCTGGTCCCCCATGTTATACAAAATCAAACACCCCAACTGCTACACTTCGAAACCCCTCTAATCTTATTAATATTCCCTGCATGCCTTCTGTCTCTCTTAATTGTGCCCTTTGGAATTCTCGCTCAGTGTTTAATAAACTCGCCTTCATCCATGACTTCTTCCTTTCAAATTCTCTTAACCTCCTGGCTCTTACTGAAACTGGATCCAGCAGTCAGACACTACCGCTGCTGCTGCTCTTTCATATGGGGGATTACACTTTTCTCACACCCCAAGATCAGACAAAAGAGCAGGTGGAGGCGTTGGTCTGCTTCTATCACCAAAATGTACCTTTCAGGCTATTCCTCAAGTACCCTCACTTGTCTTCCCTTCTTTTGAGGTCCATGCTGTCAGACTCTACACCCCCTTCTCCATGTGAGTGGCGGTGGTGTATCGTCCTCCCGGCCCCTCCCATCATTTTCTGAATAATTTTGCGACTTGGCTTCCACATTTTTTCTTCTGTGACACCCCTACCCTCATCATGGGAAATTTCAACATCCCCATTGCTCTTCCCCTCTCCCCATCTGCTACCCACCTTTTATCTCTAACCTCCTCGTTTGGCCTTTCGCAGCTTACTAATTCTCCAATGCATGAAGATGGAAATTCCCTCGACTTGGTCTTCTCCCGGCTTTGTGCAGTGGATAATTTAGCAAACTCCCCTCTCCCACTCTCTGACCACAACCTTCTTTCATTCTCTATCAAGAACTGCCAGGCCGCTCAGGTCACTCCCACTGTCCATACTTATAGGAACATACAGACCATTAACACCCAGAAACTTGCAGTCTTCATTGGCCTCTATGTCCTCCCTCTCATGTCCTGATTCTCCACTGAAGCAATGCAATGAAAAACTTCAATGTGCCCTGGATGAATTTGCACCTCCTATACATAGAACAACATGGCACAGACAGCGAAAACCCTGGCACTCCCTGCAAACACATTTCCTGCAGTGGTACTCCAGGTGTGCCGAACGTCTGTGGAGAAAACCCATTTTACACAAATATTTCATCCATTATAAATTTATGCTTATAACATACAACACTGCCCTTCACCCCTCCAAACAAACCTATATCAACACCCTCATCACCTCTCTGTCCAATAACCCTAAACCTCTCTTTGACACTTTTCATTCCCTGCTCATCCCAAGAGTGCAGGCCCCAACCTCGGAGCTTCGAGCTGACGATCTTGCCAAATACTTCAAAGAAAAAATTGACCATATCCGATAAGAAATTATCTCCCAATCACTTCATACCATGCACTGTCCTCCCTCCCCACTGTATCTGGCCCAGTCTCTGATTTTGAACCAGTCACAGAAGCAGGCTCCTTTCATCTTCTCACCCAACCACTTGCACCAGTGACGCATTTCCATCACATCTCCTCCAGTCCCTTTTCCCTTCTGTCACCACTCACCTAACTAAAATATTTAACCTCTCTCTTTCTTCTGGTATCTTTCCCTCCTCATTTAGGCATGCCATCATACATCCACTACTTAAAAAACCATCCCTCGACCAAAACTGTGCCGCTAACTATAGACCTGTCTCTAATCTTCCCTTCATTTCTAAACTCCTGGAACGCCTGGTCCACTCCCGCCTGATCCGCTATCTCTCTGATAACTCTCTACTCGACCCTCTCCCATCCGGGTTCCGCTCTTTACACTCTACTGAAACTTCCCTCACTAAAGTCTCTAATGATCTATTAACAGCTAAATCTAATGGTCACTATTCCATGCTAATTCTTTTGGATCACTCTGCAGCATTTGACATGGTGGATCATCAGCTCCTCCTCACTATGCTCCGCTCCATCGGCATCAAGGACACCGTTCTCTCCTGGTTTTCCTCCTATCTCTCTGACCGCTCCTTTACTGTATCTTTTGCTGGCTCCTCCTCTCATCTTCCATTTACTGTTGGGGTTCCTCAAGGATTGGTTCTAGGTCCTGTCCTCTTCTCTTTGTACACTGCCCCATTGGTCAAACAATCAGTATATTTGGTTTCCAGTACCATCTCTATGCTGATGACACCCAATTATACGCTTCCTCTCCTGACATTACGCCTGCCTTTTTAGAAAACACCAGTGATTGGCTAAACACTGTGTCTAACATCATGTCCTCACTATATCTGAAACTGACCCTGTCAAAGACTGAACACCTTGTTTTTCCACCCTTTACTAATGTACCTATACCCGACACTGCCATTTCTGTGTGTGGTTCCACTATTACTCCCCAGCAACATGCCTACTGTCTTGGGGTCATATTTGACTCCGAGCTTTCCTTTGCCCCCCACATCCGATCATTGGCTCGCTCTTGTTATCTGCATCTCAAAAACATTTCTAGAGTTCGACCTTTTCTTACCTTTGACTTCGCAAAAACTCTTACTGTTTCTCTTATTCATTCTCATCTGGACTATTGTAACTCTCTTCTAATTGGTCTTCCTCTTACCAAACTTTCCCCCCTCCAATCTGTCTTGAATGCTGCAGCCAGGATCATATTCCTCGCCAATTGTTACACCGATGCCTCTACCTTGTGCCAGTCCTTACACTGGCTACCCATCCACTCCAGAATCCAGTACAAACTTATTACCCTCACCCACAAAGCAATCCATGGCTCAGCACCACCTTACATCTCCTCCCTCATTTCAGTCTACCACCCTACCCATGCCCTATGTTCTGCTGATGACCTGAGGTTAGCATCCTCAATAATCAGAACCTCCCACTCCCGTCTCCAAGACTTTACACGTGCTGCGCCAATTCTTTGGAATACACTTCCCAGGTCAATACGATTAGTCCCCAATCCCTACAATTTTAAGCCTGCCCTGAAAATGCATTTATTCAGATTGGCCTAATGCCTCAACACATTAACCTAACTATCCCTGTGTGGCACAGTCAAAAGTTTTACCATAACCAGGTTCCTCATATCATGCTCCCACATGCTTTATGCATCTATCAGCCCTCTGTGTCTGTACTGTTACACACTTAACATTATGGCTGATCCCAACAATCAGGGCAATTGTTACCACCCACCTTTCGTGTCTACCTTTTTTCCTCATAGATTGTAAGCTTGCGAGCAGGGCCCTCATTCCTCTCGGTATCTTATATGATCTATGTGATTATTGTTATGCTGTAATTTCTATCGTCTGTACAAGACCCCTCTGAAATGTAAAGTGCTGTGGAATATGTAGGCGCTATAGAAATAAAATTTATTATTATTATTTTTATTAATGTTGTAATTGCTGTAAAGGGAGCATTCTTTGATGAAAGCAAAGTTTGAAGGAGAAAATTATTATTTCAAAAATCTTTTTTTTCGAACCTTGTTAATGTCTGGACTAGATTTTAAATTCTTATGGCAACTCATTTGATTAATAAAAGTATGAGTTTTCATGGAAAACACAAAATTGTCTGGGTGACCCCAAACTTTTGAATGGTAGTGTACCTCTTGAAATTGGGGACAAAAAGCTCAACCTTGGTCTAATCAGACTGTATTAGGCTATGTGCCCACAATCATCAGTAGCAGAGTTTTGGTCATAGTTAGAGTTGAGCGATACCGTCCGATACTTCAAAGTATCGGATCGGAATGGATCGGCCGATCTTAAAAAAAAGTATCGGTATCGCCGATTCCGATACCGGAAGTCCCATTCAAGTCTATGGGACTTCCGGTATCGGAATAAGAAAAACCCTATTTTTGCCTTGTACAGCCTCTCTGGGGTCTGTACGGGCCTTTCGGGGGCTGTGCCGGCCTGCCAGGGGGTCTGTGCAGGCTCCGGTGGTCTGTGCCGGCCTGCCAGGGGGTCTGTGCAGGCTCCGGTGGGCTGTGCCGGCCTGCCAGGGGGCTGTGCAGGCCTGCCGGGGGGCTGTGCAGGCTCCGGGGGGCTGTGCCGGCCTGCCGGTGGTCTGTGCAGGCTCCGGTGGGCTGTAACATAGAGTATGTTACTCTATGTTATATGTACTGTATGTCTATGTATGTATTGTATGAATGTATTGTATGTAGTATATACACTCACTGGCCACTTTATTAGGTACACCATGCTAGTAACGGGTTGGACCCCCTTTTGCCTTCAGAACTGCCTCAATTCTTCGTGGCAGAGATTCAACAAGGTGCTGGAAGCATTCCTCAGAGATTTTGGACCATATTGACATGATGGCATCACACAGTTGGCGCAGATTTGTCGGCTGCACATCCCTGATGCGAATCTCCCGTTCCACCACATCCCAAAGATGCTCTATTGGATTGAGATCTGGTGACTGAGGAGGCCATTTGAGTACAGTGAACTCATTGTCATGTTCAAGAAACCAATCTGAGATGATTCGAGCTTTATGACATGGCGCATTATCCTGCTGAAAGTAGCCATCAGATGTTGGGTACATTGTGGTCATAAAGGGATGGACATGGTCAGCAACAATACTCAGGTAGGCTGTGGCGTTGCAACGATGCTCAATTGGTACCAAGGGGCCCAAAGAGTGCCAAGAAAAAATTCCCCACACCATGACACCACCACCACCAGCCTGAACCGTTGATACAAGGCAGGATGGATCCATGCTTTCATGTTGTTTATGCCAAATTCTGACCCTACCATCCGAATGTCGCAGCAGAAATCGAGACTCATCAGACCAGGCAACGTTTTTCCAATCTTCTACTGTCCAATTTCGATGAGCTTGTGCAAATTGTAGCCTCAGTTTCCTGTTCTTAGCTGAGAGGAGTGGTACCCAGTGTGGTCTTCTGCTGCTGTAGCCCATCTGCCTCAAAGTTCGACGCACTGTGCGTTCAGAGATGCTCTTCTGCCTACCTTGGTTGTAACGGGTGGCAATTTGAGTCACTGTTGCCTTTCTATCAGCTCGAACCAGTCTGCCCATTCTCCTCTGACCTCTGGCATCAACAAGGCATTTCTGGCCACAGAACTGCCGCTCACTGGATTTTTTTTCTTTTTCGGACCATTCTCTGTAAACCCTAGAGATGGTTGTGTGTGAAAATCCCAGTAGATCAGCAGTTTCTGAAATACTCAGACCAGCCCTTCTGGCACCAACAATCATGCCACGTTCAAAGGCACTCAAATCACCTTTCTTCCCCATACTGATGCTCGGTTTGAACTGCAGGAGATTGTCTTGACCATGTCTACATGCCTAAATGCACTGAGTTGCCGCCATGTGATTGGCTGATTAGAAATTAAGTCTTAACACACAGTTGGACAGTATATATGTAGTATGTATGTGGTATGCATGTAGTATGTATGTAGTATGTATGTAGCATGCATGTAGTATATATGTAGTATGTATGTAGCATGTAGTATGTATGTAGCATGTAGTATGTATGTAGCATGCATGTAGTATGTATGTATGTAGTATATATGTAGTATGTATGTAGCATGTAGTATGTATGTAGCATGCATGTAGTATATATGTAGTATGTATGTAGCATGTAGTATGTATGTAGCATGCATGTAGTATATATTTAGTATGTATGTAGCATGTAGTATGTATGTAGCATGCATGTAGTATGTATGTAGCATGCATGTAGTATGTATGTAGTATGTATGTAGCATGCAGTATGTATGTAGCATGCATGTAGTATATATGTAGTATGTATGTAGCATGTAGTATGTATGTAGTATGTATGTAGTATATATGTAGTATGTATGTAGTATGTATGTAGTATGTATGTAGTATATATGTAGTATGTATGTAGCATGTAGTATGTATGTAGCATGCATGTAGTATGTATGTAGTATGTATGTAGTATGTATGTAGCATGCATGTAGCATGTATGTAGCATGCATGTAGTATGTATGTAGTATGTATGTAGTATTTTTTTTTTTTTTTTAAACATTTAACACATTAGCCGGATGATGGGACTACTACTGTCCCATCATTGGCTAATGTGTCAATCACTGTCATGGTAGCAGGCATCGCCAGATGGGACTTATAGTCCCATCGGACGATGCTTGCACAGACCCCCGGACATCAGCACAGCCCCCCGGCAGGCCGGCACAGCCCCCCGGCAGGCCGGCACAGACCCCCACAGGGTGCACAGACCACCGGCAGGCCGGCACAGCCCCCCGGCAGGCCGGTACAGACCCCGGGCAGTCCACACAGCCCCCCGGCAGGCCGGCACAGCCCGCCGGCAGGCCGGCAGAGACCCCCGGAAGGCCCGAAATGACGGCGCATCATGATGCGCACACACCGCGCATCATGATGACGTCAGGCTGTCAATCAACTTTGAATTTCCGATTCCGATGCCGACTTCCGATATTGAAAAAATATCGGAAGTCGGTATCGGAATTCCGATACAGCAAGTATCGGCCGATACCCGATACTTGCGGTATCGGAATGCTCAACACTAGTCATAGTGTATTTTTGCTGCATCCAGCTACATGCCCAAAATCAGGTGTAGCAGAGTTTTGGACATAGCGTATTTTTGGTGTGTCCAAAATGCCTTATACATTGCAAGCACAGTGGATGGGATTTAGAGAAATCCCTTGCCCACTGTGCTTCTATTTCATGCTGCATAAACTCACCTGCGCGTGTGCCATTTACAAACCACAGTGTGTCAATTTGTGTATATTTCAGCTGCGTATTTTCAGCAATAGATTGTCATAAATCTGCATGTACCCTGTCAAGGTTCCACCCCTCAGGGTTTCTGGGATGCAGTTACCGACAGCTCGGCCGTCCAATCCGGTACATGGGCGTGTTGAAGCTGTCAGTACTTTGATGGACAGCATGGCCATCCAATCTGATACAGGGGCATGCTCAGCTGTCAGTGTGTTGATTGACAGCTCAACTAGCCAATCTGTGACTGGGAGGCATTGGCTGCTTCAGGTGTTCACTATCCCGGGTAATTGCAATGCCTACTGTTGTGAGTTCATTTTCCCCTTCATTACTGAGGCCCGAGGAACTCCCTCTTTTGGTAAAGAAAGGTAGTGAGCCTGATTGTCAAACACCTGAGGCTGATGATTGTGACTGGCTGAGTGGAGTTACGGACTGGATATAATGCTGCCGACGCCCTTCTGCCCTGCGGGTGATTTCTCTGTGGGATCCTTGGAGACCAGTCTGAATTCCTGCTCCTCCAAAGCTAAGTTTGCTGCTCGGCCTTTTGCTTTTGTGCTTTGACTTTGTTTTTGCTTTGTTTTTCTGGATTTCTGACATTCCCTGCTGGGGTGTGCTGAATTCATTTAGCTCTGTCTTCTGAAAATACCTGAGTGCTGATTCAGTTTTTGAAGCCTAGCTGCTTCAGGGCCTTTTTCATATCAGCTGGTTGGCTTATGTCTTTGATAGGGTTTTGGCAGATTGCAGACAGCAGCCTTCCTGTCCTTTCCTATCTAGGTAGTTTTGGGGCCCCGTCTTTGCTCAGTCTATCTTTCTGTCTGTGTTAGTATTTTCATCTTGCTTCACCGTCATTATATGTTGGGGGTTGCCTATTGCTTTGGGGTCTGCTCTGGGGCAGTTTAGATTTCCCCTTTCTTTCTTTAGGCCTATGTATTTCTCCGGCTGTGATCGAGGGGTCTAGGGCATCGTAGGAACCCCCCATGGCTACTGCTAGTTGTGTTGATAGGTTCAGGGGTCTGCAATCTGATAGTTGCCAACTTCTCTGGTTTTCTGGACTTAGCTTGTATTTCTGCTTTTGCCTCCTACGGTGACTCATTCATAACAGAATCACCCGCCATACCGCCGATTCTAGGGTACTCAATAGCAGGAAAGAATTGTAGGCCGTAGGGGGAATTTTTTTTTTTCTCTCAATGGAGATAAAGCAATTGTCTGATCGTGTGGAGCAGCTCGCTGCGGAAGTGCGGGGAATTTCCACCTACCTTGCTCATTCACATGCTGCTGAACCAAAGATTCCTACACCTGATGTATTTTTTGGGGATCGGTCTAAATTTTTGAATTTCAAAAATAATTGTAAATTATTTTTTGCCTTGAAGCCTAACTCGTCAGGGAGCTCCGCGCAGCGGGTTAAAATTGTCATCTCTTTGCTGCGTGGCGATCCCCAGGATTGGGAGTTTTCTTTGAAACCAGATGATCCTATTCTGACTAATGTGAACGCATTCTTTCAAGCTTTGGGGTTGTTGTATGACGAACCTAATGCCATTGATCAGGCTGAAAAGACCCTGCTGGCATTGAGCCAGGGTCGTGATTCTGCAGAATTGTACTGTCAAAAATTCCGAAAGTGGGTAGTACTTACTACCTGGAATGATAATGCCTTGGCTGCTCTCTTTCGGAAGGGGTTGTCAGAAGCCGTAAAAGATACTATGGTGGGATTTCCTGTTCCCTCTGGTCTTGACGATTCTATGTCATTAGCCATTCAGGTTGATCGGCGTTTGCGCGAACGCAAAGCTGCACGAGAGGTGTTGCCACCTGTTGAACAAATGTCTGAACCTATGCAATGTGATAGAGTTTTTTCCAGAGAGCAGCGTCAGGAGTTCAGAAGGCGTAATAAGTTGTGTTTTTTCTGTGGAGATGCCTCGCATATTATTTCTGTCTGTCCCAAACGAGAGAAATGCTTTGCACACACGTTTTCTGTTGGGGGTGTTCAACCTAAGTTTCTTCTGGCTATTACTCTGATCTGCTCCCTGTCCACATTTTCCGCCAAGGCGTTTGTGGATTTGGGAGCAGCCCTAAACCTAATGGACTTGGATTTTGCTAAACGTTGTGGATTTCCGATGACACCTCTGCAGACGCCTATCCCTTTGAGGGGAATTGATGCTACTCCTTTGGCTAAAAATAAACCCCAGTTTTGGACCCAGGTGGTAATGCGGGTCACCCCAGACCATCAAGAAAATTGCAGATTTCTGGTGTTGCATAATCTGCATGATACTGTTGTTCTGGGGTTTCCCTGGTTACAGATTCATAATCCAGTTTTGGATTGGAAATCTGTGTCTGTGGTGAGTTGGGGTTGTCGGTGTGCCTTTAGTGAGGCTCCGGTGTTTTCCACCTCTCCTCAGTCGCATGATGTTCCTGA
Organism: Dendrobates tinctorius; assembly: GCF_039654945.1. Taxonomy (NCBI): domain Eukaryota; kingdom Metazoa; phylum Chordata; class Amphibia; order Anura; family Dendrobatidae; genus Dendrobates; species Dendrobates tinctorius. Next base: position 15,293,705 of record NW_027361673.1, read on the forward strand.
TTATTTGGCGGACTTTTATGATGTATTTAGTGAGAATGAGTCTGCGTCTCTGCCTCCTCATAGGAGTTATGACTGTGCAATTGAACTGAGCCCGGGGTGTAAATTTCCCAAGGGTCGGCTCTTCAATTTATCTGTACCCGAGCACGAGGCTATGCGATCCTATATTAAGGAGGCGTTGGAGAAGGGTCATATTAAACCATCCTCGTCACCCTTGGGTGCCGGTTTTTTTTTTGTAGCCAAAAAGGATGGATCATTAAGACCTTGTATTGATTATCGTGCCCTCAACAAAATTACTGTAAAATATCAGTATCCGTTACCCCTGATTTCTGATCTATTCTCCAGAGTTAAAGGTGCTTGCTGGTTTACCAAGCTTGACCTCAGGGGGGCGTATAATCTTATTCGCATTAAGCATGGGGATGAATGGAAGACGGCGTTTAATACTCCGGAGGGACATTTTGAGTACCTGGTGATGCCTTTTGGGCTCACTAATGCCCCTTCTGTCTTCCAGTGCTTCATGAACGATATTTTCCGAGATTTTTTCGATAAATTTTTGATTATCTATCTGGATGATATTTTGATCTTCTCCAAGGATTGGGATTCTCATGTGGAACATATTCGGACTGTGTTCCGGATCATGAGGGAGAATTCCCTGTATGTCAAGGGATCTAAATGCCTTTTTGGAGTACAGAGGATTTCTTTTTTGGGATTTATTTTGTCCCCGTCAACTATTGAAATGGACCCGGCCAAGGTACAGGCCATTCACGATTGGGTTCAGCCCACTTCTTTGAAGGCCCTCCAGAAATTTTTGGGTTTTGCTAATTTTTATCGGAAATTTATAGCAAAATTTTCTAGTATTGCCAAACCATTGACTGATTTGACTAAAAAGGGTGCTGATGTGTTAAATTGGTCTCCGGAGGCTATTTCTTCCTTTCAGGAGTTGAAGCGAAGATTCACCTCCGCCCCGGTTTTGCGGCAACCTGATGTCTCACTTCCATTCCAGGTAGAGGTGGATGCTTCTGAGATTGGTGCAGGAGCTGTTTTGTCCCAAAAGGATCCTGTAACATCTAAAATGAATCCCTGTGCTTTCTTTTCCCGAAAGTTCTCTCCATCTGAACGTAACTATGATGTGGGGAATAGGGAACTGTTGGCCATGAAATGGGCATTTGAGGAGTGGAGACATTGGTTGGAGGGAGCTAAGCATCAAGTGTGGTCCTCACTGACCACAAGAATTTGATTTACCTAGAGTCGGCTAAGCGCTTGAACCCTAGACAGACTAGGTGGGCCTTGTTTTTTACACGTTTTGATTTTGTGGTTTCTTTTCTTCCTGGAACAAAGAATGTCAAGGCAGACGCCCTCTCTAGGAGCTTCCTTGCTGATTCTCCTGTGGTGACCAAGCCTGCTACCATCTTAGGCGAAGGGGTAGTTCTTTCTGCCATCTCGCCCGATTTGAGACGTGCTCTGGAAGAGTTCCAGGAGGACAAACCTGAGCGTTGTCCCAGTGGAAAGTTGTATGTTCCTGACCAGTGGAAGAAGAGAGTGATGTCTGAAGTTCATTGCTCTGCTTTGGCTGGTCATCCAGGTATTTTTGGTACTAGAGATCTGGTGAGTCGGGTTTTTTGGTGGCCCTCCTTGTCTCGTGATGTCAGGAATTTTGTGCAGTCCTGTGGGACGTGCTCCCGGTCTAAATCATGTTCTCGCTCTAGTGGGTTGTTGATGCCTTTGCCTGTCCCTAAGAGGCCATGGACCCATATTTCAATGGATTTCATCTCTGGTATGCCTGTCTCTCAGAGGATGACTGTTATTTGGGTGATTTGTGATAGGTTCTCTAAGATGGTTCATCTTGTACCACTCCCTAAGTTGCCGTCTTCCTCTGAGTTGGTGCCCCTGTTTTTACAACAGGTGGTTCGTTTGCACGGGATTCCTGAGAACATTGTATCTGACAGAGGAGTGCAATTTGTGTCTAGATTTTGGAGAACTTTCTGTTCCAGGCTGGGAATTCAGTTGTCCTTCTCCTCTGCTTTTCACCCTCAGACCAATGGGCAGACAGAGAGAACAAACCAGACCTTGGAGTCATATTTGAGATGTTTTATTTCTGCTGATCAGGATGATTGGGTTTCATTTTTGCCCTTGGCCGAATTTGCTTTGAATAATAGAGCTAGTTCTGCCACTTTGATGTCACCTTTTTTTGTAACTTTGGGTTTCATCCTCGATTTTCTTCAGGGCAGGTGGAGCCCTCTGCCTGCCCAGGTGTTGACACTGTGGTGGAGAGAATGCACCAGATCTGGGACCAAGTGGTGGATAAGTTATCTCTCTCCCAGGAGAAGGCCCAGCGGTTTTCCAACCGACATAGGACCATTGGTCCCCAGTTTAAGGTTGGTGATATGGTGTGGTTATCATCAAAAAATATTGCTATGAAGGTGGCTTCTCCTAAGTTTAAGCCTAGATTTATTGGACCTTACAAGATTGTGGAGATTATTAATCCGGTCTCTTTTCGTTTGGCTCTTCCTGTCACATTTAAAATCCATAATGTGTTCCATAAATCTTTGTTGAAGAGGTTTGTTGAACCTGTTGTTCCGGGGGTGGCATCTCCAGACCCTGTATTGGTTGAAGGTAGCATGGAGTATGAGGTAGAGAAAGTACTGGATTCCCGTCTGACTAGATGGAGACTCCAGTATTTGGTTAAGTGGAAGGGTTATGGTCAGGAGGATAATTCCTGGGTCTCCGCCTCTGATATTCATGCCAAACGACTGGGGCGTGCCTTTCATCGGGCTCACCCTGATCGCCCTGGTGGCATAGTTGAGGGTTCGGTGACCCCTCCTCAAGGGGGAGGTACTGTTGTGAGTTCATTTTCCCCTTCGTTACTGAGGCCCGAGGAACTCCCTCTTCTGGTAAAGAAAGGTAGTGAGCCGGATTGTCAAACACCTGAGGCTGATGATTGTGACTGGCTGAGTGGAGTTACGGACTGGATATAATGCTGCCGACGCCCTTCTGCCCTGCGGGTGATTTCTCTGTGGGATCCTTGGAGACCAGTCTGAATTCCTGCTCCTCCAAAGCTAAGTTTGCTGCTCGGCCTTTTGCTTTTGTGCTTTGACTTTGTTTTTGCTTTGTTTTTCTGGATTTCTGCCATTCCCTGCTGGGGTGTGCTGAATTCATTTAGCTCTGTCTTCTGAAAATACCCGAGTGCTGATTCAGTTTTTGAAGCCTAGCTACTTCAGGGCCTTTTTCATATCAGCTGGTTGGCTTATGTCTTTGATAGGGTTTTGGCAGATTGCAGACAGCAGCCTTCCTGTCCTTTCCTATCTAGGTAGTTTTGGGGCCCCGTCTTTGCTCAGTCTATCTTTCTGTCTATGTTAGTATTTTCATCTTGCTTCACCGTCATTATATGTTGGGGGTTGCCTATTGCTTTGGGGTCTGCTCTGGGGCAGTTTAGATTTCCCCTTTCTTTCTTTAGGCCTATGTATTTCTCCGGCTGTGATCGAGGGGTCTAGGGCATCGTAGGAACCCCCCACGGCAACTGCTAGTTGTGTTGATAGGTTCAGGGGTCTGCAATCTGATAGTTGCCAACGTCTCTGGTTTTCTGGACTTAGCTTGTATTTCTGCTTTTGCCTCCTACGGTGACTCATTCATAACAGCCTACTTAACTGAGTAGCTTCTCCCAGACCACTGCCAAACCTACATTCATCTTGTGAGGTTTGTGCTCTGTGCTCTCCTGTGCCTTGTGTTCTGTTTGCTTGATCTGTTGCCTGACTTTGCACTTCGTTCTGAACATCCACCTGTTTAACCCTTTTAGCTGTGATTTGTTAATCTCCAGGTACTCTGACCTCGGAACGTTACCTGACTGTGCTTTTGTCTCTTCCTTCTTTTTATGACGTATCCTCCTGGCTTCTGATCTTGGACTCCTTGACCACTCCGACTTAGGGTTTGGCTGTGAGAAGTGACTAGCATCACATACCTAAGCGCAAGTGCAGTAAATTAAAATGCAGCGTTTTGGATGCAGCAAAAATACGCTGCGTCCAAAACACTACTATTCCTGATCCTGGGCACATAGCCTTACCTTTTTGTAGCCTTGAAATGATAGGATGTGTGCACAGTTAAAATGCTGTGCTGCTGGTTGTAGATGTTGACCAATAAAACTGCATGTATCTACACCACTACTTCCACATTTGAAGGTGTATCTACATGCACCAGCACAGCTTTTTAACCATGAACACTTCCTATTATTTCATATATCTGCAGAAGATCATCTTCCAGCACACAGAGCAGCAGAAGCTGAAATATACAAGCTTTCAAAGGTGTTGTGCTTGTCTCTATTCTTAATGTTTGTATGGTATCACCCTAAGTTCACATCTGTCCCCTTCTAACTCTTAGCACATGTTTTTGACAAACTTGATGTAGGTTTTGGAAAAGCATAACCAGGTTTGGATATTTTTCTTTGTAAGTAAAGACTTCTATCTCACCACCCTACACTCTTGTACTCCGTGCTTCCCTGAGCCGCCCACAGCAGCGCAATGTGCAGCGCTGCTGTGGGGGTCTCCATCCCTGCAGGTCCCCGAATCCAAGATGGCGATGGGGACCTTCGGGGGCCTGCAGGGAGCTGGCTTCCTCAGTGCCTGCAAAGCGCAGGCATGAAGAAGTCTATTTCTATGACTGTGACAAATCACTGATCTGTCACAGTGATCTATGATGTGACAGATCAGCGATCTGTCACATGACAGCTATGGCCCCCCTGGGACAATGTAATAAAGTTAAAAAAAAGTGTAAAAATAATTTTAAAAAAAATTGCTAAATAAATTTAAATAAAAATATTCCCTAATAAATTCATTTTTTGGAAATAAAAAAAAACAATAAAAGTGCACATATTTGGTATTGCCGTGTCTGTAACGACCCGCCCTATAAAACTGTCCCATTAGTTAACCCCTTTAGCGAACCCCTTAAAAAATAAAAATAAAAAACGAAGCAAAAAAATAATGATTTATTATCATACCACCGAACAAAAAGTGCAATAACGCGCGATCAAAAAGACACATATAAATATCCATGGTACCGCTGAAAACGTCATCTTGTCCTGCAAAAAACGAGCCATGATACAGCATCATCAGTGAAAAATTATAAAAGCTATAGCTCACAGAATAAAGCGATGCAAAATAATTATTTTTTATATAAAATTGTTTTTATTGCATAAAAGCACCAAAACCTAAAAAACAACATAAATGAGGTATCGCTGTAACCATACTGACCCAAAGAATAAAACCGCCTTATCAATTTTACCGCACACGGAACGGTGTAAACGCACCCCCCAAAAGAAATTCTTGAAATGCTGGTTTTTGTTCATTCTGCGTCCCAAAAATCGGAATAAAAGCGATCAAAAAATGTCACACGCCCGAAAATGGTACCAATAAAAACGTCTACTCGTCCCGCAATAAATAAGACCTCACATGACTCTGTGGGTCAAAATACGGAAAAATTATAGGTCTCAAAATGTGGCGATGCAAAAAATATTTTTACAATAAAAAATGTCTTTTAGCGTGCGACAGCTGCCAAAAATAAAAACCCAGCATAAATAGTAAATCAAACCGCCCATTTTCACCCCCTTAGTTAGGGAAAATAATAAAATTTAAAAAAAAGTATTTATTTCCATTTTCCCATTAGGGTTAGGGTTAGGGTTAGGGCTAGGGCTAGGGTTAGGGTTAGGGCTAGGGCTAGGGTTAGGGCTAGGGTTAGGGATAGGGCTAGGGGTGTGTTGGGGTTGGAGTTAGAATTGGGGGGTTTCCACTATTTGGGCACATCAGGTGCTCTCCAAACGCAACATGGTGTCTGATCTCAATTCCAGCCAATTCTGTGTTGAAAAAGTCAAATGGTGCTCCTTCCCTTCCAACCTCTGCCATGCGCCCAAACAGTGTTTTACCCCCACATATGGGGGTATCAGCCTACTCAGGACAAATTGCAAAACAACTTTGGGGTCCAATTTCTCCTGTTACCCTTAGGAAAATAAAGAATTAGGGAAAAAATATCATTTTTGTGGAAAAAATATGATTTTTTTATTTTCACGCCCGGACGTTATAAACTTCTGTGAAGTACTTGGGGGTTCAAAGTGCTCACCACACATCTAGATAAGTTCCGTGGGGGGTCTAGTTTCCAAAATGGGGTCACTTGTGGGGAGTTTCAACAGTTTAGGCACATCAGAGGCTCTCCAAACATGACATGACACCCGCAAACCATTCCATCAAAGTCTGCATTCAAAAACATCACTACTTCCCTTCCGAGCCCCGACGTGTCCCCATACAGTAGTTTTCTCCCACATATGGGGTATCAGCGTACTCAGGACAAGTTGGACAACATCTTTTGGGGTCCAGTTTCTCCTGTTACCCTTGGGAAAATAAAAAAATTGGCGACTTAAAGATCAAGTTTGTGGAAAAAATATGATTTTTTTATTTTCACGCCCTGGCGTTATAAGCTTCTAAGAAGCACTGGGGGTTCAAAGTGCTCACCACACATCTAGATAAGTTCCTTAGGGGATCTAGTTTCCAAAATGGGGTCACTTGGGGGTTTCCACTGTTTAGGTACATCAGGAGCTCTCCAAAGGCAACATGACACCAGCAGACCATTCCATCAAGGTCTGCATTCCAAAATGTCACTACTTCCCTTCCGAGCCCTGTCATGTGCCCATACAGTAGTTTTCTCCCACATATAGGGTATCAGGGTACTCAGAACAAATTGGACTACAACTTTTGGGGTCCAATTTCTCCTTTTACCCTTGGGAAAATAAAAAAATTGCGGACTAAAAGATCATGTTTGTGGAAAAAATATGATTTTTTTATTTTCATGTCTGGGCGTTATAAGCTTCTATGAAGCACTGGGGGGTTCGAAGTGCTCACCACACATCTAGATAAGTTACTTACAGGGTCTAGTTTCCAAAATGGTGTCATTTGTGGGGGGTTTCCACTGTTTAGGCACATCAGGGGCTTTCCAAATGCGGCATGGCATCCAATCCCAATTCCAGCCAAAAAAGTCAAATGGCGCTGCTTCCCTTCCAAGCTCTGCCATGCGCCCAAATAGTGGTTTACCCCCACATATGGGGTATCAGCGTACTCAGGACAAATTGTACAATATCTTTTGGCGTCCTGTTACCCTTGGAAAAATAAAAATTGAGGGTGAAAAGATCATTTTTGTGGAAAAAATGTGATTTTTTCATTGTACTGCTGTACATTATAAACGTCTGTGAAGCCCTTGGGGGTTCAAAGTTCTCATCACACATCTAGATAAGTTCTTTGCGGGGTCTAGTTTCCAAAATGGTGTCATTTGTGGGGGGTTTCCACTGTTTTGGTACATCAGGGGCTTTCCAAACGTGACATGGTGTCCGATCTCAATTCCAGCCAAAAAAGTCAAATGGCGGTGCTTCCCTTCTGAGCTCTGCCATGCGCCCAAATAGTCATTTACACCCACATATGGGGTATCAGCATACTCAGGACAAATTGCACATTAACGTTTAGGGTCCTGTTACCCTTGGGAAAATAAAAATTGGGGGTGAAAAGATCATTTTTGTGGAAAAAATATGATTTTGTAATTGTACGGCTGTGCGTTATAATCTTCTGTGAAGCCCTTGTGAGTTCAAAGTTCTCACCACATATCTAGATAAGTTTCTTGGGGGGTCTAGTTTCCAAAATGGGGTCACTTGTGGGGGGTTTCCACTGTTTAGGTACATCAGGGGCTCTCCAAATGTGACATTGCGTCCGATCTGAATTCCAGCCAATTTTGCATTGAAAAAGTCAAACGGCGCTCCTTCCCTTATGAGCTCTGCCATGCGCCGAAACAGTGTTTCCCCCCCATATCAGGTATCAGCGTACTCAGGACAAATTGCACAATAACTTTTGCTGTCTAATTTCTCCTGTTACCCTTGATAAAATAAAAAAAATTGGACCTGAAGTAATTTTTTTTGTGAAAAAAAGTTAAATGTTCATTTTTTTTAAACATTCAAAAAATTCCTGTGAAGCACCTGAAGAGTTAATAAACTTCTTGAATGTGGTTTTGAGCACCTTGATGGATGCAGTTTTTAGAATGGTGTCACTTTTGGGGATTTTCTATCATATAGATCCCTCAAAGTGACTTCAAATGTGATGTGGTCCGTAAAAATAAAATGGTGTTGCAAAAATGAGAAATCGCTGGTTAACTTTTAACCCTTATAACTTCCTAATAAAAAAAAATGTTGGTTCCAAAATTGTGCTGATGTAAAGTAAACATGTGGGAAATGTTACTTATTAAGTTTTTGGTGTGCTATATCTCTGTGATTTAAGGGCATAAAAGTTGGAAAATTGCAAAATTTTCAAAATTTTCGCCAAATTTCCGTTTTTTTCACAAATAAACGCAAGTTATTTGAATGAAATTTTACCACTAACATTAAGTACAATATGTCACGAGAAAACTGTCAATCACCAGGATCCATGGAAGCGTTTCAGAGTTATTACCTCATAAAGGGACAGTGGTCAGAATTGTAAAAATTGGCCCGGTCATGAACGTGCAAACCACCCTTGGGGGTTAAGGGGTTAAATTCCTACAGCTCCTTTAATGTTGCTGTAGGTATCTTGGCAGCTTTCTGGACTAATGTTTTTCTTGTCTTTTCATCAGTTTGTGAGTGACATCCAGTTCTAGGAAATGTTTTGCCAAGTTTAAGCCACTTCTTGATTGCTGCCTTCACGGTGTTTCATCATAGACCTAATGCTTTGGAAATTATTTTTTACGCTTCTACTAACTGATAGCTTTCAACAATGTGATCCCTTTGTTGTGTTGTGAGCTGTTTATGAGCCATGGCTTTTGCGGCAAAGGCAACTAAGAAAATGTCAGAAAAATCCTGCCAAAACAGCTAAACTTTATATGGGGTAAATCAGAATAACTTTAAATGAAAAATCAAAGTAACTTTAAATGATAATAACAATGTATTGACTATGATTTAACATTAGTGATGAGCAAGTGTGCTCAGATAAGGTGTTATTTGAGCATGCACAAGTGCTAATAGAGTATCTTCGGCATGTTCTAATACTTTGTTTGAGTCACCATGGCTGCATGTCTCGCGGCTGTTTGACATTTGCAACACATGCAGGTATTGCCTTTTTGTTAGTTTAAGGGCTCATACCCATCAACGTGAAAAAAAGGTCCCATTTCAGTCCAGAAAAGTGGGACAAGTCTTATGCAAGTATCATGTGATTTTCATGCGAGTACAATTCGACTTTTAACACCTAACATACAATTTACATGTGAATGCAATCCAATTGCAACGCGATTTTAACGTGAGGTTTTACATAGTACAGTTCTCTATGTAATTTACATATAGTTTTCCAAGAAAACTTTCTTTAAGCTATATATATATATATAAATAGAGAGAGAGATTAGATACAAAAAGATATGTATAAATATGTAAGAGAGAGATTTAACCAGTCAGTTTTTTGTGTGCATAGTTTACTGTATATGGTTTTTTTTTAGTAAATAAATTCCTGTCAGAAAAAAATGGCGTGGGATCTCCCTAAATTTTATTAACCAGCAGAGTGAAAGTGGACAGCTGGGAGCAGATGTTTATAGCCTGGCAAGGGGGTAATTAATACTCATGGAGCTTCCCAGGCTAATAATATCAGCTCACAATTGTGTACTTAGTCTTTCCTGATAATTAAAATGGGAGATCCCCAAAAGAAATTATGTAGGGTCCCCCTATAATTAATACCCTGTAAAGACTAGGCAGACAGCTGTGGGCTGATATTAATAGGCTTGGAAGGGGCCATGGATACTGGCCCCTCCCAGACTAAAAACATCAGCTCGCAGCCATCCCAGAAAAGGCACATCTATAAGATGCTCTTGCTCTTCTCACTTGCCCTGGTGTGATGGCAAGTGGGGTGATAGTTAGGGGGGGCTGTTGATGTCACCTTTGTATTGTCAGGTGACAGCTGCCCCAGAAAAGGCACATCTATTAGATGTGCCAATTCTTTGCCTGGATTTTCCCACTTGTCCTGTGATGGTGGCAAGTGGGGTTCATATTTGTGTGGTTGATGTCACCTTTGTATTGTCAGGTGACATCAAGCCCATGGTTTGTAATGGAGAGGCATCTATAAGACGCCTCTCATTACTAACCTCATAGTGATATTGAATAAAAAACACACACCCAGAATAAAGTCCTTTAATTGAAATAATGACAACAGACTCTTTTAATGTATCTAGATTTACCAAAGAACTTATACTCACTTCAACACCCAATTCACTGAAACCAATGTCTCCTGTTAAAGAAATAAAATAATAAATAACCATAATCCTCACATCTCCATGAGCTGTGCATACTTGCTCAGCTCAGTGCCTTGAAGTAAACTCCTTTCAGCTCACTAACGTCACCGTGAACATGCAGCCACAAATAGTTGAACTGTATCGATTGCAGAGTATATTGCCTGCAGTACCAAATACTCACAAAGCTGCAAATGCAGATGCAGCTTAAGCCACAAATTTGCTTGGATCATCTCAACCGGGCACCCCCAGAAAAAGATGGGGGCGAAACGCATGTCAGTGTGAGGGGATGCTGTGGTGATCATTTTCCACCAGGAACAACTGACACTACTTTCAAGATAGTTTATGCACAGAGCACTTTGCTCTTACCTCATGCCTCTTGAACTGTTGTCTTCTTACCAAATAAGCTCTACTTCATTTAGACCTGACCATTTTGTGGATTAGGGAGTTACACATGATCGTAGTTAAATACATTACTCTGCACTGGCAGTATATCAGAATAATATTACCTACAATAGCCATGATTGATGTGTTCCTTCACAATTCTAAATATAGTCTGACCTTGATCTCTATGTACTTATATTCTGAAGGCATTTTATTAGTGTTTTTTTACTCATCATCTTAGTGCATCCCTTTTTTTTTGTCACTTTGCTTAGTAAATTTTTGTACTGGGGAAACATACAATGTTTCAGCATCCATTGAAATTATTCTTTATTTTGCATGTGAATTTCTCCTCCATATGATACCACTTCACCTAAACAGCATCTCTTTATGACATTACTGCTTATAATCATGTTTTTAAATTAGTTTTTAACTAAAATGTGATTTTATCATGGATCTCTTCTGAACTCTACCCTCAATTTTTGCGGTTTCAGTGCATTTTGCATTATGCATAGATTCTGAAGTGCCATTATCAATTTTAATGGACTCTTGTGGTTAATAAATGTTATTAGAACAGTGCAGCCTGTAAAGTAATCCTCACCATGAGGAATGGTATGGATACTCAGTTGTGAGGTGCTGTATACAAGGCTCAGAGCCCCTTGGTGTTGAGCCATTGCATGTCTTTAGTTTGATCGACAGGGTTAATTCTATACTTTTGTATGGTGATGGACTTGTTTTCTGTGCATGAACACAATCAAGGTAGTTGAGGCCATTTGTTAATGTGAAAGTCTTTTTGTGGCAACCATCTTACCAAGAATATGGTGGTTTAATGAACTATTTGTCATAACACACAACTACTTACATACATTGATAATGCATAATATAAAGAATATACATAGCATACGGTATACAAAGCTAAAATTAGTGTGGTGAGCCTCTTTGGGTTTTTACTGTGCATTTTTCAAAGGTAAAAAATGCTATATTTTACAGTCAGGCAAAGTGAATGAGATTTCTGAATTCTTATGCACATGCTGCTTATTTTTTCCTTGTGAATTTGAAACATCAAAATTTGAATATTTTACTCAGTGCTTTTCTGCTAATACTGCTGTACATTATCAATATGTGCACATACTCTTACAGTTTGTGTTCATGATATGTATGTGGTGCAGAAGCTTCTACACCATTTCTGCATCTCTTGGCAGGAAAAATCTGCGTAAAATACAGTGGATGCATTTTGATGTGTTTTTACATGCATTTTTAGTGCAGATATTTCCCCACTCATTAGTATGAGTGAAATCTGCCGCAAAAATGCTGAATGAATTGTCATGCTGCAAATTTAAATCTGCACCAAATCTGTAAGTCTAAAATAGGCATTAGACTTAAGATTCTCATTCACTTTGCTGGCATCGGGAAGCGCTTTAGGTTTTGTGATAAATCTGAGCAAAAATGCAGTCATTTGCAACATTTGCACAGGTTCATACAGTACTGTTTGTCTGTACACAATTCTTTGCTGTTCACAAAAGCAGGGAAGACATTTCCCTATTTCAGTTTCAATTATGGAACAATTATACATGCTGGGTACTAAATGTCCAACTGGGGGTCTGTATGTGGGGGAGACATACTGAGAGCTGAGAACAAGGATGAATTCTCATTGCCACACAATAAGAGAAAAAAGAATGGATCTACCTGTGGCAAAACATTTTGCATGCTTGATCATTTCAAATCTCAGAGAGACAGGAGAGTCTGGGAGAATAAATTCATGACAACCGTTGACACACTCAGTGCAGGAATGAATGTGTCATATGGATTTATGTCTTTTTACATCAATTAAAGAATTTGCTCCTAAGACCCTGTGAGGGCATCACAACACAGAACCAGACCCCAATCAGAGGACAATAAAACTTTCATTCTCCTTATCTACGAACTGTTCCAATATTTATGGCCACAACTGCTTCTCCCTCTCCCATAATGATAGTTCTGTTTCACGTCACTTGTCTTATCTATTGCATTTTTTCTGTGCTCTGAATATGTGATTCTTCAGATTGTGTATTAGTCAATGCCTGATGAAGAGGCCTGAGTAGTCTCAAAAGCTTGCAATTTGTTACTATCTTTTCAGTTAGCCATTAAAAGGTATCAACCACTGAGGACTCTCAATTCTGAATATTTTTCTATATGCAGGGTAGTCACTAATCACAGCAAAAATATGTGAGCTGTGATAGAAAGCATAACTCAGTATTAACATATATTACACATTATATTGCATTGGTAGAACAGGGAGAAATCCTCTGGTATTTGCCTTGGGTTTTATACGGTAGCTGTCCTGCATTTCCTTCTACTACCATCTGTATACTGTTCACTAACCCATTATCATCTTAATCTCCTAACCTATCCTGCCCTGTAACAATCACACTTTGCAAAGTACAATTTGTGTCATTTTCCAAATGCAAGCCAATTTTATAGCCCTTTCAGTGAGTTAATATATCTTGGTGTAGACTGGATATACAGTATATTTTACTCAGAATATACAGTTCCTGGACATCACATTTGACACAGAAATTGTCCCAAGGCCATTTTGGGATGTCATGAATTGTTCATAGCTTGACAGTTTCACCAGTCACCATGAATTACATACATATCAAGTTCCATATATATGAAATGGATATGTAATTTCTGATAAGTCATTCCTTTTTTAAAATTGCTGCTGAATACATTGGAATCCATTGAAGATTGACATTGTTCTATGTTGAGCATTGCATTCATATGACACACTACATCGCCATTTCTTACTAGCGGTCACTTGCTACCTGAAATTTCTCTGGATTAGTATATAATAGTTTCCACACAGTGCATAAAGTTTTCACAATCAACATTCTCCAGATTTAGGAAAAAAATCTTAATTCTGCATTTCCATTTTTCTATTTTTTTTTAGTAAAGATAATATCTAAGATATAGTAACTGGTTCTTGTTAACTGGTAAGAGGCTAGTAGATCTTCTAAAAGATCTGAAGTGTATAGTCTCTGTCAGACTATCACCAGACTTCTATCCCTGGAAAAAAAAGGTTTTGATTCAGATTGTTTGACGAAAAATTGCTTCCTCAAAGGTCATTGGCATCAGAAGTGATTGGTGCAAGCCTATAGGCGTATGTAGCCCAATCAGCCAATTTATTTATCAGGGAGTTGGGAAAGATTGGTGCTAGCCAACACTTGTAAATAAAGTGAATACATTTCATGTCAATTGCCAAGTAAAACCCAATGTGGAGTGCACCACATGTATATTGACGACGTACTAACCAAAATATATAAAACATATGAAATAAGAAATGGACTGAAGACAATATAAAATATAAGAAGTGCAAACTGTATTTTTGTATGTGTCTTTCCTCATTTTTGAAGTGTCAGTGGTATGCTTTTAAGAAGTTTTCCAGGCTTAAAATATAGCCTTTATTTACATTTTTATTTCAGAAGTCAATAATACACCTGAAAAAAAGCAACGTTAAATTTTATCTTATCAGAGACATCCCCTTCCTTCTCCTCCAGGACTGATCAGTCATTTTCCAAATTCTCAATTCATGGCTAAAATCTGTATTTTGTGAAGCTACGTTACATAGATAGGAGACCGCAGTTTCTACTGAAGATTCTTTAGAAAAGGGTTTGACAAATCATGCGTCAAGGGGTCTTCTGACTGTGTCTGGGTACTGGATAACATACATTTATGGCTTTTTTGTTAGGGTCTTTTCACATACTACATGGTTATTCTACAATTGCACTAAGCACTTAATAATGCTGTTGTAAATGGATGTGGTTATTATCTAATAGCAGATCAAACTAGCACCTGAATACAGGAAATAGCCTTGATAACTTCCACCTCCTTTTCATTTCAATTTATATTTGGATATTATTTATTTCTATTTTCTTTTGAGAAGCTGTTTGTTGGTATTATTTAAATACATTGCATTTTTATGCTCATGTATGCAACAATGCTGCTAACTATTGGGGTATTTTCTCTCTGATTTGGCTGCACTTAGCACTTTGTAATAAATTATTTTTCCTGAAAGCAACTACCTAATTTGTATTCAACATTTCATGAACATATCCTAACACCATTCAGTACAAGCTTTTCTTTCAAATGATCACTTTGGACGTAATCTGTGTATTTAGCACTTTGTTATATATTTCAACATTATCCCTTTTGTAACAATGCTTTTCTGGAGGTTCATTCTTTCTAATAGACATGTATTATTATCTTAGTGCTTATGGCGATAACATCTCTATTTATATGCCATAGTCCCAGGCATATCCACATCAGGTTTTCTATTTATTGTCCCTGCCTTGACAATTTCCCTCATTTTTAAATGTTTTAATTGATTTGTGTAATAAAGTTTGGTTATTATTCAATTATTGTCAAAGTGTTTTTTTTTTCTTTTTGGGTTATTATATCAGTAACAACTATAGTCTCCTATCTGTCTGTAGATATTTTCATATATAGTAGATGAATTGCTGTTTTTTATTTTAGTATGTCAGACATGAGCTTAATCAAAGAGCCAGAGGCTGCACTGACTGCTAGGTATAGGATGGGTTTTTTTTCTCCTAAAAGGTCTAAAAACTATTCTTCTTCCTTACAGGCGTTTGGAATTGGTGCAAAAAATACATCTGTTTGTACTAGTACATCTCTATATACCTTTAGAAATAGTATAATTCTTTTTTACTACAAAATTGCTAGAACATTCTGAAAAATAATTATAATAATCAATATTTATATAAACCTAAATAAAATAAAAGTTACAAACCAGTAATTATTTAATATGTGCTGTATATAATTTTAACAACCCATAAAAGACAGTGAATAGATTATTTACGGTTGATAGGTTAAAGGGAACCCGTCACTGCATTCATGCTGCTCAAACCATGTATCAGTCACTGGCTGTGTGATGGCAGCCATATATGTTTATCTGTGAAATGCTGCAGCATTCCAGAGAAAAACATACTTTTCACAGCCGCCGGTGACCGAGCAGCACAGATGACTAGTCGTATAGGTGGATTCCTGGCTGCTTCTTTTCCCACCCACTGACTATGACTGGCAAGCCTCTGCCTGCATGGATATGTAGGCAGAGGCTTGCCAGTCACTGTCAAATGTTCAGTCTGAATAAATGCATCACAAACATGTTAATGTGTATACTCTGTTATTTTATATATGCTTGTGTGCATGGTTGTACTATGTATATGAGTGTGTAATATGTAAATGGGTGTATAATGTTTTAGCATGTGCATATTTTATTATATTGTGCTTAACATCAATAGGCATGCATTTGTGTATGTGTTTGCGCAGGTGGCGTCTGGCAGCCGGGAGTAGCCCAAAATGAAGTCCTAAACAGGAGACCTTCACTATCAGTGTCTGCTCCTGGGATTTCAAATAGTTTACTAGGATTTCATGTATAATTTTCATTTTTGAAAACTGTTCAAAATGAACCTGTCAGCAGGATTTTGCTAAGTAAACTACAGGCATTATCATGTTGGCGTTGTTATACTGATTAAAGTGATACCTTGGGTGAAGAAATCCATCTTGTGGTTCTTGTGTAATCAGTGTTAGAAGTTTTCAGTTAATGATATGATCGCTCTGTCTGTTTTTGTCTCTCTCTTTCTGTTTCTGTATCTCTGTGTCTGTTTGTCTCTTTCTCTCTGTCTCTTTCTGTGTCTGACTGTCTCTTTCTGTGCATCTGTCCCTCTCTGTATTTGTTGGTCTCTTCCTAGGCATCTTTATGTCTCTGTGTGTGTCTCTCTCTATGTATCTCTCTGTCTGTATCTCTCTCTCTGCCTCTATGATGTGAAACATGTTTGTGCTTCGGGGCGGCCTGTGGGCAGGTCTTTCAGTGGTTTCTCTGGCGTAGGGCAGGGATAAAACCCCGCCTACAGTCCCACCCCGAAGCACAAACAGTCTTTCTATGGGTCTCTATGATGCAGAACATGTTTGTGCTTCTAGGCAGCCTGTGGGCAGGTCTTTCCTTGGTCTCTCCGGCCTAGAGCACCAAAATAAGACTCTGCCTACAGTCCTGCCCTGGAGCACAAGAATCTTATTAATTGAAAACTTCTAATGCTGGATTACACAAGAACCACAATATTTCTTCACCCCAGGTATCATTTTAATCAGTTTAACAGCGACAACCTGACAGTGTCTGTAGTTTACTTAGCAAAATCCTGCTGACAGGCCCACTTTAAATAATGCCAGGAGTCCATGACTCAAAAGTTCTGTGTCCTGCATCATTGAACACATACTGTATGTATGCAATCTCATACAACCCAGGAAAACCAGGTATCCTAGACTTTCCTTATGAATTTTGGAATCATTTGTGTAATTTTACTATTAGAAATCACAGAATCAAATAATATAAATGTTAATGTCTCTACTTCTCTGATTTATTGCCCTAAAATCAGACTTGATAGCTTTGAATTGCAGTATTTTGTACATACCAGCCAACGCGATATTGACCTCTATCCAAATGTTCCTAAATGTGGAATGGAAAATGCAAAATAGTACAAATAATTTTATTTGCTGAAGTCCTTTTTAATAACATAATAATATATTTTTTGTGCATTTCTTATTATAAGTGAAATAAGGAGATAATCACTGACAAAGAAAATGTGGGTCAGAAGGAATACAGACCATAAACACAAATCATATCAGTGAAGTGACAAGACCATCAAAATATATCTTGTACTATTAGAGGGAGAAATGTGAAAAAGTACAAAATGACATTTCAGTTACCAAATGTTGACTTTTGTCACCAAAAGTCAATTCAGAACTGTAAATTGCATCTAACACGTCTCTTAATTACATCTAATATATTCCCAAATTTTCTAACTTTGTGAAATAAAGAGTAAGATATATCATAGAATCATAGAATCGTAGGGTTGGAAGGGACCTCCTGGGCCATCTGGTCCAACCCCCTGCTCAAAGCAGGATTCGCTAAATCATCCCAGACAGATGTCTGTCCAGCCTCTGTTTGAAGACTTCCATTGAAGGAGAACTCAGAACCTCCCGTGGCAGCCTGTTCCACTCATTGATCACTCTAACTGTCAAAAAGTTTTTTCTAATATCTAATCTATGTCTCCTCCCGTTCAGTTTCATCCCATTGCTTCTAGTCTTTCCTTGTGCAAATGAGAATAAAGATGATCCTTCTACAATGTGACAGCCCTTGAGATATTTGTAGACAGCTATTAAGTCTCCTCTAAGTCTTCTCTTCTGCAAGCAAACATTCCCAAATCCTGCAACCTTTCCTCATAAGACATGGTTTGCAGACCGGTCACCATTCCGGTCGCTCTTTTCTGAACTTGCTCCAGTTTGTTGACACAGTATTCCAGATGAGGTCTGACCAAAAGAGGAGTAGAGGGCAATAATGACTTCTGTATACAGAAGTATTTTAGACACTTTCTGACCATTATAGTGCAGAGCTGTGCATGTTACATTGATTTCTGTGGCAGTGTAGCAGCACATGTAAGTGGACTGTAGTAAAAATGCTCTTAATTTAGCAAAAAACGAGATGATCAACATGAAAGCCCATTTAAACCCTAATTTTGAATATATTTGTTTCTGTGATGAAAAGTTTCTGATCTCCTGTCTACATATGTCTAGATTTCAGTCACCGCTAAGTAATGGAATTCCCAGCACTGATGTCATATGTAACTATAGGTCTGAGCGGGATGCCTTAACATAATCCAACTATTTTTAACATTTACAATAGCCACCACAATACTGAGGATTAAGCAGCTACTGTCACTAGAGACACAAGCTTGGAATCCCCCAATGAAACATAATACTTTCAGATATCCGTGGTGTGGAAACAAAATAATTGACAACACTGTAAATAGTACAACTGGAGTGTGAACTAATTAAATAGCAATTTCATCAGTGCACATCGAAACAATAAATATGAAGTCACAAAAGTATTTACAGTATGTTACTCATTTTGATATAAAACAGAGCTAAAAGTGGTGTTATATCAGGTTAAAGAGATGGTCTCAGAGGGTGGCAAACGGATTAGTTTTGAGAATAACCATTATAATGTTGCACCATCATCCAGGAATTGCCATTATCACACTGCGATCCCTGCATTTGATGGAGACGGTATGACTAATATCTCTGTTGTGGGGCACACATTGCATTGAACTGTCAGATATACTTTACTGGTGTGATTGCCACCTGTGGGCCCATCCAGCCAGGATGAATGGGTGTGTGCTTTTTAGCAGATCAGCAAGAGTAAAGGCGGTTTTACACATAGCGATATCGCTAGCAATATTGCTAAAGCATCACCGATTTGGTGACGCAGCTATGTGTGATACTTACCTCCGACCGTCTCCCCTGCTGTCTGTCGCAGATCGCGCAAGATCGTGCAGCTCCATTTCTCATCGGGTGCTTCCTGCTGGCGCCGACGAGCGACGCGTGGATGCGGGCGGGAGGACGTTAGGATCGCCTCGTCTGAAAGGTAAGTAACGACCGCTGTATCGCTGCTGCATCTCTGTGAGATCTGCCTGTGTGGCAGCTCACTAGCGACCATTTAGCGATGCACCAGCGATCCTGACCGGGTCATATCATGGTCGGGATCGCTGGTGCATCGCTAAATGTAAAGGGGCCTTAAGGCCGGGATCACACATGCGAGAAACACGACCGAGTCTCGCATGTTAATATCCGGCACTGCTGCCGGCACTTGGGAGTGGAGCGTGCGGCTCCATGTACTGCTATGCGGCCGCACGCTACGCTCCCGAGGGCCGGTGGCAGTGCCAGGTATCAACATGCGAGACTCGGCTGTGTTTCTCGCATGTGTGATCCTGGCGTAACAGATGCCTGCTGTAGACAATATGGCAATACCACACCTTGCTTAAACTCTCAGTAGTCTGTTAGGAATTTCCGAAATATTGTTCCTGGATTAATCCCTGCACTCAGTTTCTTTTACTTGCCGTGTTAAACTGATCTTAACCAAGTGCATTATCAGCAGGAAAGTATCACAACAGGATAAGCTGCCCTCATACCTCCTAGACCAAGCCCTCCCCATCACCCATTAGCATCTTTCTGCCTATGCATAGTCCAAACAAGAAGCTGCCAATCATTGTTGGGGACTGGGTTATACAGTGCTCAGCATTCAGAACATTGCTAGATATGCAACAAAGAAAGCCGTAATTGTATCAAAATGACAGCAAGCAGACCAACAAATGACTCATTAATGGAATCAATATTTCAGCCCCTACGTCATAGATTACATTGCAGAAACCTGGTGACAGATTCCATTTAACTATGCTTTCATTTACATGGGGAAAAAGTTTAGTTTTATACACTATCCCAGTATCTATTGTGGAAGATTAGCTGTGGAGTGGTTGGCAAAAATTCAGTCAGAAACGGTGACACAGAAGTTCAGTTCAATCAGGGATATTCCTATTGTTTATTGCTGGTGTACAAAATGAATGCAACGCCTTTACATACCGGCACACAAAAAAACAATCCCTGATTAAGTGAGCTCATACCAAACAATATCTTCCCTGACAAGCCAAGTGGCCTACTACCATCCACCGAAAAAGAAATAAAAAGGACAGGTGTTGCTTCATAAGTCTCATGAAAAGACGGCTTCTATCCACTCAGTTAGCTTCACAACTAAAGTGCACACCTTTGTAAATCCAGTAATTTGGGCACAAAACCTTGTCAGTCATTCCATATAAATCCAGCAAACAGGAGTAACCAAAGCCCTTAGATAACTATACTTTGGTAGGGATATCCACCATTTCTGGATTTCTTACACTTCACTCAGCTTTTGCTAGATGAGATATATACATTTTAAAGGGGTTGTCCATGACTTTAACATGGATAGGTCATCGAGGTCTGATTGGTGGATGTGCGACATCCAGCACCTCTGTAGGAGGGTGGACTGATATGTGGACCTGTCTGATGGAAAAAGTGAATGTAAAATGTGCAGTGTACAATGCTTGATGGAAAATTGTATATATGTGTGAGGAAACAGCTAGCATTAGTGAGAGACGGTGTAGTACTGAAGGTTGGCCACAAGAGGGAGACACAGATTGGTGAGAACAGGATCTAACAGCAGCTGAAGCTAGGAAACGCAGAGTCATGGTGGGTGGAGTTACAGGACTGAGAAGGGAAATTCCAGGGAGAAGGAATAAAAGGAGGGAGAGTCCCAGGGAGACTGAGTCAGTCGGGGGGTGGCCCTGACAGGACAGCTGCACCGAGAGGACGCTTGGGGTACCGGACGGACTTGACGAGTGGAAGAACTTAGAGGGCCGTCACAGACAGGAGGAGGAGGTGAAAGGTACCCAGGCCAGCATGCAGGAGCTGTCATATTGCTGTGGATGTCAGAGAAGACAACCAATAAAGAGGACCTGATTGAATGCTCATCTGTTTCTGGCTCCAGTCTGTTTTTCCGCCGAAAGGAACCACGCCTCGGTCGGCACACATACTACACCTCCACCGATCAGATGTAACCCATGGTGGTGGCAGCCAGAATTGCTCAGTTACAAAGTTGCACAATACAGCTGTATAGACTGGATAGCGGCCTTGGCCGGATACTGCACATCTGCCACCTATTCAAATCAATAGGGGTGGAATGTGCAGCTACCGACCGCAGCCACTATTTTCTCGATGGAGCTGTGCAGTTCAGTAACTGAGCAATATCAGCCGCCACTGACACCTGGAATGGCTGATGGATGGGGCACTAGGTATCACACCCCCCTGATCAGACATTGATGGATAGGACATCAATGGTAAACTTGTGGACAACTTCTTCAAAACCTAGTATGCATATGAGAGGAATCTTGGTGAACTATACAGTACAGTAGCAATCCATGACTACTTGTCCTGTTACTATCTCATAATAAATGATCCTGCCAAGGTGATGTCGCTAGTTAACCCTTCTGTACTGTTTCAGCTCCAAAACCATGCATCATTTCCTGAGTTTGCACATTGAATGTGAATACATTCTGGTTTTTCCTTTTATAAATCAGCTATTAAGAAGTGCTTTATATAGAAATGTATTTGTCTGATTTAAATAATGAATGCATAATGCGATTTTCTCCTTTGCACCTGTAGTATCTGTGGTCTGGCTGTGACTGTTCATCCCTTTAGCTTCATGGTCCACTGATCCAATTGTTGCATGTCTGAAAAATTCAGCAGCTGCAGGGAAAGAAAACAGAGCCTGAAAAGGCTAAAGAATATGTAACGTTGCCATGGAGATGTTTTCATTATCAGTAAGAGACAATTTTTAAAGGTGTTTTAGTCAAGGTCAAAATCAGCATTTCTAGTAAAATACTTATTGAATTCTCACTGTTTGCTGATACTAACTGCATGTGAAACCTGTGCACAGTGAAGACGACAATACTGTGTTCTGTACCGGAGAAGGTTTGTGCTGGAGTTGATTGTCAGCAGTCCTATGTAAACAGCTCACTACACTGTAATTTCAGGATCAAGCATTAGGAAAATTCGATTAACTGCACATCAATCTGTTACCAAGTGATAATGCTTGCAGAGCTAGCGTTACCTATAGATGGTGCCTGTAGATGTTGTGTACCAGTAGCTGGCCTCAGTCTTGGGTCTGTGTTTGCATTCTCTGTTTTGCTTGTTGTTATATTATCTCTGTGTCTTTATAGTTTACTTTTTGAATGGAACCTATTGCTTTTTTTCCACCACTACCTTGAAGAGTTTTTCTTTTATGGGAAAAGTTGTGTTCTAATTTGTGTACTCACCCTCCCCAGGTCCATCGTTGAGTCTCCACAACTGCCCTGGTGTCAGATGTTGTCTGCAGCATTGCAATCACTCAGTGAGCTCAACAGCACTGAATGGCTTGTTTTGTCTACATGGTAGAGCCACTGAGCTGCACTCTGAATAGTCTGTCATGCGCAAAAAAGATGGATTGCAGGCTCACGCTGGTGTCATGCGACAAAACCCATTATACACTATAAAGAGGGGAGGAATGAGGAGCAGGTAGATGAAACAGGAAGAGGGAGCAGTAGAAAGATCGCGCTGAGCTTTCTGACAAGTCTTTTAATGTCAATGCAAAGTGAGTTCAGGACTGCTGCAGAATGTTTTCTATGTTGTTGCTTGTGTCTGTGTGCTAAAAAAACAATTTTAGGGCATAAATCCCTTTTTCTGTGTACCGTGCAGTATAAGTGAGACATCATAGTAGCTAGTTTCATTCCTCCAGCTCCCAGTGGATTGCAAATTGGAAATAGAACATACAGATAGGAAAACTGATGAAAATGAAGTTTCAAAGTCATACAATGGACAGAAATAGTGTTACCGTAATCCTTATTTACACACACATCAGCTTATTATGAAGTTATTTTAAAGTAGTGTTTGTTACCCTTTAACTGTATTACAAAGGGCAAGCAATAAATGTCAAAAAACAAATATATGCAGATAAACATAAACCCTATAAGGTTTGATGTAATCGTATGCCACTGAATATAAACCAAGCCTAAGATGCATTGAGGTACATGAATGAATTTATGTGATTTAGCTTCTCAAAATTAATTTACTGAACTGTCATGCATCAAAGCAAACAAAATATGACTGTGTGGTGCTAAAAAATGTACAGTCATTTGCTCTTAAAGTCACAATTTGCTCCAGTTCCTTCATTTACTACATATACAGTGATTGTAGGAATCTAAAAATTAATATGTCAGTATCTACTTAAGTTGCAGAATAAAGACACATAGCAGAAATCTGACTGACTATACAGCATGGGCCATTTACTGTAAATGGATACACCTAAATAAGATGGGAATGGTTGGTGATATCAATTTCCTGTTTTGGCACATTAGTATATGGGAGGGGGAAAACTTTTCAAGATGGGTGGTGACCATGGTGGCCATTTTGAAGTGGGCCATTTAGGATCCAACTTTATTTTTTTCAAAGGGAAGAGGATCATGTGACACATCAAATTTATTGAGATTTTCACAAGAAAAACAATGGCGTGCTTGATTATAACATAACTTTATTCTTTCATGAGTTTTTTTACAAGTTTCCCTTTGTTTACAGCCATTGACATGTCGCAGAGGTTAACACGTGAGGAGCGGATAGAAATTGTGTTGATGTCTGGTGAACGAAGTACTCGGGTCATTGCAGCAGATTTCAATGCAAGACACCTTACGCAAGAAAACTGTCACCATTCCCATTTTATTTAGGTGTATCCATATAAATGGCCCACCCAAAAAAGTTTGCCCCATCACTGAACATAATGTTCTGTGTAAACTGAGGGTCCTGTTCCAATTTTTGTTTTGCCCATTCTGCAAATTCAGCGTGCCGATCTGGGTCACCAACCATTCCCATTTTATTTAGGTGTATCCATATAAATGGCCCACCCTGTAGATTTATTTAACCCCTTCTCCACATTTGCCTTCTATTTACAGTGCTGTTGAGAAGGCATTACCACAGATTGCTGTACATGTACTGTGCAAGGACGGGGTGGGTTTAGCTCTAAGCAATTTACCCCCTTAAGGCTCCCATTAAAGTTATCTATGCCTGCTGATTTCAGTGGGGCTAGCCAACCATTTAATGAGTGTAGGGGCCGACAATCTCTCCTGTGACACCATCTGGTACATCTTCCTGCTAATGATCGAGTAGTTAGAATTTCAGTAAAGAATCCTTTTGTGTTCAAGGGTGATAGTCCATTGCCAAAGGTGCTGAGTTGCAGCTTTCTCCTCTCCCTCTTTGAAAACATATGAATATTCATCTGATTCAAATAATCATAATCAATGAAAATTTGGACTCAGTTATCTGAAAAGTGTGGCCAGGTATAGATGCCATAATCACTACTGATTGCTATTCATCAAAATGACCACATGCGCTAACATTAGTTGTAATGTGGTATGACAATACTAAATCACACTACGACAAGTCTTGCAATCTCTTGGCCTAAGCCTTTACAAACCTGAAATGGTGACAGGAAAATATACTTTATTTCTGAGGCATGTGTGAGATAAAGGGATTGTCCTCTACTAGGATTTTGATGGCCTAAGTCATCAATATCTTATTAGTGTGGGGTATGACACCCAACACCCCCACCAGAGCTGGAACAGCCCAGATCCTTTTTAGTAGTCGGGTATTGTAGCTCAGCTCCTATTCACTTTGATATGGAAATTTGGGCTCTTAACTAAGATCTGGTCTTTAGTCAGAGTGCCAGGGCAAGCTTACATCCTCCGCTCAAAGTACAGTGAGCAATGACTGTAGCCACTCTGACATGCCTTTATGACTAAAAGTTGCCGGCTCCTGGAAAGAATAAAGTTAATTTTCTACACTTTCAGTACGGTGGCCGAGCACCTTTCTCACACTGTTAACCCTTTCACGACTTGTACTGAACATGTACAGTGCATGTCGGGTCTCCCCCTTTAATGTGGGCTCTGGCACTGAGCCCACATCTTTTACGACACATGTCAGCTGATTTTATCAGCTAACATGTGACCCTAACAACCGAGGATGGAGTGATAATCCACCTGTGGCTGTTAACATGTTACAGTTGTGTTCAAAAGTTTACATACCTCGGCAGAATTTTTGCTTTCTTGGCCTTTTTTCAGAGAATATGAATGATAACACCAAAACTTTTTCTCTACTCATGGTTAGTGGTTGGGTGAAGCCATTTATTGTCAAACTATTGTGTTTTCTCTTTTTAAATCATAATGACAACCCAAAACATTCAAATGACCCTGATCAAGAGTTCACATGCCCTGGTGATTTTGGCCTGATAACATGCACAAAAGTTGACACAAATGGGTTTCAATAGCTACTAAAGGTAACATCATCACCTATGACCTGTTTGTTTGTAATCAGTATGTGTGCATAAAAGTGTGAGTTTCTGGGATCCAGACAGACTCTTGCATCTTTCATCCAGCCACTGACGTTTCTGGATTGTGAGTCATGGGGAAAGCAAAATAATTGTCAGCGGATCTACAGGAAAAGGTAGTTGAACTGTATAAAACAGGAAAGGGATACAAAAAGATATCCAAGGAATTGATAATGCCAGTCAGCAGCGCTCAAACTGTGATTAACAAAGGAAAAAATCAGGGGCTCTGTAAAAACAAAACTACGGTCAGGTAGGCCAGCAAAAATTTTGTCCACAACTACCAGGAAAATTGTTCGGGATGCAAAGAAAAAACCTGCAAATATCAGCAGAAATACTGGACTCTCTCAAAACTAGTGGTATGGCTGTTTCAAGATGCATACTAAGTAGGCACTTGAAGAAAAATGGGTTGCATGTTCGAGTTGCCAGATGAAAGCCATTACTATGCAAAATGCCACAAAGTATCTCACCTACAATACACAAAACAGCACAGAGACAAGCCTCAAAACTTCTGGAACAAGGTAATTTGGAGTGATGAGACCATAATTGAACTTTATGGCCATAGCCATAAACATTACATTTGGAGAGAGGTCAATAAGACCTATGATGAAAGGAACACCATTCCTACTGTAAAACATGGAGGTGGATTGTTGATGTTTTGCGAATGTGTGAGCTACAAGCACAGGAAACTTGGTCAAAATTGAAGAAAAGATGAATGCAGCACATTATCAGCAAATACGGGAGGCAAATTTGCAATCATCAAGCCAGGAGCTGCACATGGGATGTACTTGGACATTCCAACATGACAACGATCCAAAACACAAGACCAAGTTTACCTGTCATTGGCTATAGCAGAACAAAGTGAAGGTTCTGGAGTGGCCATCTCAGTCTCCTGACCTTAATATCATTGAGTCACTCTGGGAAGATCTCAGGCGTGCAGTTAATGCTAGAATGCCCAGGAATTTACAGGAACTGGAGGCTTTTTGCCAAGAAAAGTGGGCAGCTTTATCATCTGAGAAAGTAAAGAACCTCATCCACAAATGCCACAAAAGACTTCAAGCTGTCATTGATGTTAGAGGGGCAATACACGGTATTAAGAAATGGGGTATGTGAACTTTTGATCAGGGTCATTTGGATGTTTTGGGTTGTCATTATAATTTAAAATGTGGAAACAGTAGTTTGACAATAAATGGCTTCACCCAACCACTAACCATAAGTGGAGAAAAAGTTTTGGTGTTAACATTCATATTCTCTGAAAAAAAGGCCAAGAAAGCACAAATTCTGCCAGGGTATGTAAACTTTTAAGCACAACTGTAAATGCCGTTGTCATTCTCTGGCAGTGGTATTTAAAGTGATCGTGCTGGAAGTGCATCACGAACCTTGCCCATTTTTGCCCATGTCACATGACCATGGGTTGCCATGACAACCCGAATTTATTAGGAAACCCCTGTGGTTGTCATAGCTGAATAGCTATGAGTGCCACCCATTGAGCATTACTGCTACAAAGAGCATGCTTTGTGTACCTCAAGTGATCTTATGATCACAGCTTCTACTCATCCATGGAGATGAAGGGGTTAACATGCAAATAGATACCTGCAGGTCAATAGCTTTAGCCCACTTGACAGGTTCCCTTTAATTCCATATTCTGGCATACAGCCGTGAAATCTCTGCGCATTCCTAAACCAAAATAATAATAATAATAATAATAATAATAATAATAATAATAATAATAAATTAAGAAGAATCAGTTTTGCATAAACATTTTGCAGAATTTCAAGAAAAATTTTGATGTCCAAAAGATTAACATATTGCCCTCATACTGATAATAAAGTGAGCATTTATCCTGCAGTCATAGACTAGAAGCCTGTGTTTTAAATAATTGTTTTCAAAACATTCTGCATGGTTAAACAGAGAAATTATTATTATTTATTTTTATAGCGCCATTTATTCCATGGCGCTTTACATGTGAGGAGGGGTATACATAATAGAAACAAGTACAGCAATCATAAATGATACAAGTCATGACTGGTACAGGAGGAGAGAGGACCCTGCCCGCGGGGGTTCACAATCTACAAGGGATGGGTAAGGATACAGTAGGCGAAGGTAGAAATGTGCCCTACAGTGTAATAATATACACTAATAAGAGCAAAATTATTAACTAAGCTAAGCAATATTATAAAAATTATTTTGATAATTTTTATTATTAGCGGCCTCTTTTTGTTTGCACATAAACACTTTTAGCAATCACAAATCAATTAAAATTAGTAGTTGCTTTACTAATATTTTAACAACTGGTTTGAGAAATGAGCCAAAGAACTCACATGAACAAGCCCCAATCACCCATCTTTGGTCCCTTGGAGCTCTTTTACCTTCTTGAGATGCCCGCCACAAGGTCAGAGACTTTAGAGATGTAAACACAACTTTTATCTCCTACCAACACACACCACCCTGTGCTGTAAAGAAAATCATTTGCTGACCTTTTCTGTAAAACTACTTTATATACAGTATCTGTGCTAATCTAGCCTGCACAGCTGCAATTACCTATAATCTTTACAAGCAACTCCTTATTGTCTCTGTGGCCACAAAAGAAATACAGATTTTCAAGCAGAGTCAGGGTTTGATTTATGTAATGAGGTAGAAATACTTTATTGCTATCAGCAAGAATAAATTAAAGAAGCACTCCCATCAAAATTTTTATCCTCTTAAAATATTGTAATCATCATATTATATACCACTGTGTATAGAGATGGGTGAACCCAAACAGTAAAGTTTGGGGTCCATACCGAACACTTACTCTTCAGGCACGGACTTCACCAAGATGTCCATTTTCCTGCTTGGGTTCGGCACCCCAAGCACCAGGTGTTTCTCGTGCTGTCATGTGCATGACAGTGCAAGAAGCATCGACAGCTCTGATCAGCAGTAAGATTAATACCACCGGTCAGAGAGATCCACTGCTCTCTTACTGTCAGATGACAGCGTGGCTGAGGATATAATGTTTACCTCAGGTCACTGACGTTGGCTGATAGGACTACTGCTATCATCAGGCTGCAGCCTCTAATAACAGCGAGAGCAGTCGGCAGCTGATGGGAGTATTCATCAGTTGTTGACTGCACTCTAAATAAATATAAAAAAACTGTGAGTTCCCCTGAATTTTTGATAACCAGACAGGCAAAACTGACAGCTGTGGGCTGCAACCCTCAGCTATCAGCATTAGTGAGCCTGGTTATCAAGAATATGCTATTTTTTAAAATTATTTAAATAAATAATTTAAAAAAAACGGCTTGAGGTCCCCCACATTTTTGAAAACCAGCCAAGCTAAAGCATACAGCTGGGGGCAAGTATTCTCAGGGCTGTTAAGGGGCCATGGATATTGGCACCCTCAGCCTAAAAATAGCAGCCCGCATCTGCACAGAAAAGGCGCATCTGTTGTGTCAATTCTGGTGCTTTGTCAGTCTTTTACCACTTGCCCTGTGGCAGTGGCAAGTGGGGTTCATATTTGTGGGGTTGATGTAACCTTTGTATTGTCTCATGAAATCAAGCCCATGACTTAGTAATGGAGATGCCTCTATGTATTGTAAATAAACACACAGCCAGAATAAAGTCCTTTATTTTAAATAAAAAACAGGGAATGCACCAGAATTGGTGAATCTAATAGGTGTGCCTTTTCTAGGGTGGCTTCAAGCTATATTAAGGCTGGGGGAGCCAATATCCATGGTCCCTTACCAGTCTGAGAATTCCAGCCCACAGATGTCTGCTTTAGCTTGGCTGGTTGTCAAAAATGAGGGGGATCCCACACTGTTTTACAATTATTTACTTAAATAATTTTAAAAAATGGCATGGGGATTCCACTATTCTTGATAACCTGCCTTGCTAAAGCTGATAGCTGAGTGTTGCATCCCGCAGCTGTCAGTTTTGCCTTGCTGATTATTAAAAACACAAAGGAATCCACACCGTTTTTTTAAATTATTTATTTAGAGCGCTGGCGCTGACTGATGAATACTCCCATCAGCCACCACCTGCTCTTGTTGTTATTAGCGGCACCAGAGGTAGGCTGATGGGAGTAGTAGCCCCATCAGCCAATGCCAGTGACCCTAGGTAAACTTTTTATCTCTGTCACAGCTGCAGTCTCACACTGTGATCTTACATGAAGAACACATTCATAAAAGGAGCCAGGGTTTCACATACCGCTTGCGGTGCTAGTTGAGCTGCTCCGTATATATCTCAGTCAGCACTGCTGTGACTTTTCTGTTTTCCTCTGACTCAGGATATCTACACTCAGTAAACATTTTCATATATCTTTAATTATTTGATTTTCTTGAAATATTGCCTTTCTTAGGATTCAAACTCACCACCTGTAGCATGGCAACAAAAAACTTTAGCAGTAAACCACAGGCTGCACTGCTGTGCAGAAGATATTTCTCTAGCCTAAAGACAAAATTATTGTTCTATGTCCTTACAGGCACATGGTACTATATCATAAGAATATATCTGTATGTACCAGTACATATTATTATACTTGTATTTTATGAATAGAATAAAAGTCAGGGACTTTTACCTAAACAAAAATTGCTAAAATATAATAAAAACTTTTAAAAATTGCGTTATTTATGCATGTTTTAAAAATAGACGTAGTAAACCAGTAATAACATGGATAGATTTGGTATCCCTGTAATTTTAACACTCCATACAATGCATTGAACATTGATCAGTAAAAATAATTGTGGATTTTTTTTTTTTGCATATAACCCATAAAAAAAGTTAGCACAAATAGAATGCTTACATATTTGGCAAAATGGCAAAATCCCACAGATCATCTTATAATAAAAGCAAGACCTATTATGATGAAACTTATATAAAAAAACGTCATGGCTAATACAAATGCAAATGAATGACCAAAAAGAAAATTGATTGTATGAACAAGTGCATTACAAAAATATCATTATTTATTTGCATGTTTTATGTGTATTTTATATTTGTCCATGTTTGTGCTGTGTATGTGCAGCAGTAATGTGTAATGTGTAATGTATTAATACATGCATATTTTACGTATGTTTACCACATGCCATTTATATTCACAGTCCATTTCTTTTTTGCTGACAAAGGTAACTGTTTAATGTAGTTGCTATGTATGGAAACAAATGAAACTAGTGCATTTTTCCTTTTATTTTATACGACCCTGTGAATAGACTCATAGATCAAGATTAGCTTTATATTACAGACTTAAAAAAATATGGAATACTGATAGAAAATATGCTTGTGTGAAAGCAGTTGAAGAGGTCGTTCACATTTCAGTATTACTTTGAACTTGAGGCCCTTTTACATTTACCGATGCACCAGCGATCCGACCAGCGATACGACCCGGTCAGGATCGCTGGTGCATCGCTAAATGATCACTAGTGAGCTTTCACACAGACCTCACAGTGATGCAGCAGCGACACAGCGCATGATACTCACCTTTCACACACAGCGATCCTGACGTCCTCCCGCCTGGTTCCACGCGTCGCTCGTCGTCACAGCAGGAAGCCTCAGCAGGAAGCAGACGATGAGAAATGGAGCTGCCCGATCTCGCGCGATCAGTGATGGACAGCGGGGGAGCCGGTCGGAGGTAAGTATCACACATAGCGATATCGCTAGCAATATCGCTATAGCGTCACAAAATCAGTGACGTTTTAGCGATATCGCTATGTGTAAAACCCCCTTTAGACCAATGGAGCAGTCTCCAAATATATTTATTTTACTTATTTATGTAGTGCTACCAAATTCCACAGTGTTTTACAGTTATTATCTTCACAGTCCTCATTGGGGATTGCAATCTGAAGTCCTTATCAATATGTCTCTGGAGTGTTGGAGGAAATTGCAATGCTCAGAGGAAACCCTTGGAAACTCCTTCCCGATGTTGGTGTTTTTGGGACTACTCGTACAGTACTGCAAAGCAGCAGAGCTAACCACTTAGCCACTATGCTGCCCATTTCTGACATACATTTGCCATGTATGACTGTCCCCTAAGGATTCTATTTAATGGCTAGATGCAGAGATTGTCTTGTCATGGATAGTTTAATCAAGGTTGCTGTTACCGGCATCAAGGAGAAAACACCTTTGGAACCTGCCGTAAAGGCGGAATGAGTCA
The DNA here is from genome assembly GCF_039654945.1 of Dendrobates tinctorius. NCBI lineage: Eukaryota > Metazoa > Chordata > Amphibia > Anura > Dendrobatidae > Dendrobates > Dendrobates tinctorius. Next base: position 15,325,297 of record NW_027361673.1, read on the forward strand.
TATTACATAGTTCCTCCCTTTATCAGAAGAATGGAGCTTGTCTCCTTAATGAACTAATTGTTATTCAGATTTCTGATAAGCCATTTCACACTTCATCGCTTCATCTGAACCAGAAGTTGACTCTTATTTACTCTATAAAGACATGCCTCAATAAATTAACCCAAACATCTTCCAGCATCCTGTATTTTCCATTTGTGTATAAGTTGTGGGTGTCAGGGAAAATTAATCCGCAGCTAAGTTGTGCTTCACAGCTGGAGTTTTTCACTTTTTTTAACACAAGGAAATTTGCATTTATGCATCAGTATCTCTGGAAAGGGGCAAAAGGCTTTCCAGACTGATCAGAGAGCGCTCCAGATGATCAACTCCCCTGAAGACATGCAGCTTATTTAGCCTTGGACCAGACATGAAGCGAACTATTTCTCCAGTGGGCAAAACAAGGTTCCAGAAACTAATTACTATATTTATTGCCAATTGACATGACTTAATTATTGCTTGGAGGCCAAAGGTGACGGTATACATTAGACAGAGTTTGGCTACATCATCATTTGGCCTCCAGATGTTATCCCAGATGTTCTCAATAATGTTGTCATTTGGCCCAGGCCTAATTATGTCGGTAGAGGAAAGATATCTCTAATGTAGCTCATTTCCAATACAGGCAAATATGGATTGGTTACAAAAATAAAGAACTACAACATAACAACCATTGCAGTGATAGACATTAGAAATGTATGCAAACAAAGAATTAGCTAATTTTTAGGAAATGAATAGGGTCATCTAGAAAGGAAACCTCCAAAATCTTCAAAATGTGCAGCATGCCATCAAGAGTTTTGTAAAAGACATTGTATTATATTTTGCTCAGGCTTGTGCTAGGAGAGTTTCCCTCTTAACCCCTTAACGACCGCCCATACACATTAAAACAATGGTCATTAAAGCTATTTATTCCCTCATTGCCATTTTAAAATGGCGATGGGGAATAGCGCCGCCGAGCGACAGTGATTCCCCCAAGGGATGGGGGCAGTGCTCTAGAATCACTGCGTTGAGAAGCACGTGATGGTGTCTCCGCAGTGTTGGATGTTGATCTCTATGAGTTCATTCATCCTCATCTTCACAGTCTTTTACTAGGCATTGCTCCTACCAGCCAGTTTCCTACTCCACACTGATGAGGGGCAATACCCCGAAACAGCTGTCTGTGGATGGATACCATGTTTTGGCAAAGGTGGTTTCCTTCATTGGAGACTGCCCTTCCCGTGGTTGTTCCTTCCCGGGGAAAGACCTGGCTGGTCATTGCTTGCGTTGAGAAACATGTGATGGTGTCTCCGCGGCTTCTGTTTTGCATGTTTTGCATATTTCCCATAAGGGATGGGGGCAGTGCTCTAGAATCACTGCGTTGAGAAACACGTGATGGTGTCTCCGCAGTGTCGGATGTTGATCTCTATGAGTTCATTCATCCTCATCTTCACTGATGTCAGCTGTACATTACTCATCTCGCAAAAAATAAACCCTCATACTGCTCTGCTAGCCAAAAAATAAAAAAGTTACAGCTCTCAGAATATGGCAACAAAAAAATTTTACTTTTTATTAAAAAGCAATTTTACTTTATGACCAGCAAAACCTAAAAAAAGCTTTAAATCTAGTATTGCTGTAACAAGACCGACCCGAAGACTAAATTCTCCTTATTACTTATAACGCAAGGTGAACCACGCAAAAATAAAAATAACTTCTTGTACTGTGCTCTGATCCTTTTGATGCCTAAACCACAGTAAATGGCTATAAGTTTGGCATTATTGTAATGGAGAGAAGGAACTTAATTTACCGGGCGCGTATCGCCAGAAGAACAAGCCGGGCACAATGTAAGAGGGCCCTACAATATATGGGGGCTCTGCATTGTATGGGGACACAATTTATGGGTAGTAGATTGTCAGATTTACACTTCCCCAGAAAAAAAACCTGGTATGGAAGTTACAAAATAGTCACTGCAGCCATAGATGAATTCATTGACAGTTGCATTTTCTACAATGGGATCACTTTTGGGGTTTTTCTGTTGTTCTGGCACCTTATAGAATTGTAGCAAAATCTGTGCTTGAATGCGAAATAGCCTTCCTTCACCGCCCTGACATATGGCCTAACAGTAATTTCTGACAACATATGGGGCTGCACCGCATTTGAGAGAAATTGCGTAATAAGTTGTGGGATCTAGTTTCACCTATTAACCCTTGTGTATCTGACAAATTTGCAGCAAATAAAAAAATACATTTTTACTACTAAAATGTCTTATTTCCAAGTCTCAATGTTAGAAAATTCTTTGAGGAACCAGTCATATAGGTCCCCTAAAGTAACTTTAAATGTGATGTGGTCCCTACAAAAATGGTTTTGTAAATTTTGTTGGAAAAATGAGAAATTGCTGATCAACTTTTAATCCTTCTAACTTCCTAATAAAAAATATATACCATATTTTTTGGACCATAAGACACTTTTTCCGCAAAAATTTTTTTGGGGAAAATGGGGGTGCGTCTTATGGTTGCAATATACTTACAAATCCTGTGGCTTTAGTGGTGCGGCAGGGCTCTGTGGTGTGGTGGTGGCGGGTTGTGCTCCGGAGCAGTGGCAGCAGCTCTCTGTGCTCCGTGGGGGGCTCCACCGGCATTTTGTCAAAGCCCGGAGGCCCCTGCACATCTGTTGCTGCCATGTTGTGGTGGCCTCCAGGAACATGGCCGCCGGGCTGGGGGTGGCGCCTGCTCAGATTCAAATCAATAGGAGCAATATAATTGTATTAGCATCAGACACTCCCTGGTGGCAACTGCAGAATCAGAACTAAAGCTAAGTGCACCAAATGCCAGCTGTGATGTTCTAGTCAGCATGGCAACCTGACAACTGAGATTTGTCCAGCCCTTGGCCATACACTTACATAAAAACAAGAGGATCTCCCAATAAAACTGTAATGTGTATGGACAGCTTTACTATATTTTACAAGATATACAGCATAAAGTGAAGGTAAAGGCAAATGCAGTAATTAAATATTTATCACTGTACATCATACAAGGAATGTAAAGAATACAGATGATTGTACCCCAGAATCTGAGAAAGACTTCCCGATAACATGACAATATGCAAATAACTGAATATTAAAATATGAATTATGGGAAGTGTGTCAGCACAAATGAATTTTCAACCTGAGCACAGCTCCTTGTAAGGAAGTGGGCCCTAATAAAAATTGTACCTTCAATTTCCAAATCCATTACTTTTTTGCCAGAAATTGTCCATTATTAAAATATGCTAATGAGGCATGCAGTGCACCCTGGGCATTACTGAACAGTACAATGCATCCTCCCACCTACTATTCCATCTATCCCTGCCTTCCTCTTTCTTGATTGACAGCTCTGGCTTTACAGTAGCAGAGGGCAGAGACAGATGGAAAAGAAGTGCACTGAACACCTCGTTAGCAAGTGTAAAGTATGATCTTTGGCAAGTGCATCAATGAATTTTGCCATTAAAAGTGCTATTTTTAATAGGGCTATCTTTATTATACGTAGAGATGGGAAGATGCATACAGCCAATGAGGCACAAAACTAATAAGCACCAATAATAATACTTAAATAGTCAGTGTCACCTCAATAAACTTTTCATAAATGTAATATTTTTCATCTGAGAAATCTGTTTTATTTTCCACTTATAAGCCACTTGTAGTACTTCTTCTGTGCCTTCCTGCCATTATACATTGTTTACCGCTGTCTGCCTGTGTAAAAAGGCTAGTAAAGTAAATACTGTTCGGTGGCCATTTGATGCCACTGGTCCTTTCTTGTGAACAGACCTTTGTTTTTAATGTATTTTAGTTTCCATTTTACTTACTAGCATTTCCTGACCATCCTATGGTATATCTAGCTATCAACAAATTGTATCTACAAGTTCCAGTATCAACTTGTAGAAATTCTGATGGCTCTTGTAGTGTCCGAACTATGGAAGATACAGAGCCTCTTAAAGAAGAAGTTACAGGTCTGTGAGAGCCAGAAATCTTGCATGTTTTTAGGTGACCAAATACTTATTTCCAACCATAATTTGCAAAATAAATCTTGCCAAATCAGACAAGGTGATTTTCTGGATTTGTTTTCTCATTTTCGTGGTCTACCTATGATGTCAATTACAGGCCTCTGTCATCTTTTTAAGTGGGAAAACTTGCACAATTGGAGGCTGACTAAATACTTTTAATGTCAACGTTCATAAAAACAAACATTTGCTCATTGATTTATGCTTCCAAAGCAACATTTAATAGGTTTAATTTTTCCAAATCCATACATTTAGCTTTGTATTTGCAGAGCAGAGACATCATAGCAAAATCTTCATGCGTGAAATGGTTTTCTGTCACACTGATAATGTTTAGCCACAGCCAAGAAGCCAAGAGTATTACAAGTATGACCAATAGGGGCTTAGTTACAGAGGTGTATTCCTTCTCTAGGTAATCTGCTGTATTTCACAGCGAATGTTCCTGGAAAAATGGAAACAGGTAAATAAATTCAGCATACATCTCCCTAGAACTGGACAAATGTAGAATTTGATAGCAAGACTAGCTTGTATAATATAGATTATTTCCAAAGAGTAGACAAGCAGGCAAGTAATCTCTACCTGGACAAACTCATTTTCTATCTTTCATTTCCTTTATTCACCATGGGGAATATTTCATAAATTTTCAAATATCATTGTAAAGTTACCATGTGTAATTAGGATTATATAAATTAAATACATGTCTAGTTGCAGCATGTATACTCCAAAGATAGAAACACAATCCTGTCGAATTTAGGCATTAAGGGGGGGTGAAGGATGTAACTCTCCTCTATCTTGATGTACACTTTCTATACTTAGGATACAACTCTCTCTAGTAACAGAGACACAAGGATGAATCACACTAATTGAGGATAGGACTTTGCTTCTCTTAGCTGTAAATTGCTGTACATAGAGTAGGGCTAAGGATCTTTTTTGCATGCACAGCATATCCAGTGTTACCATCTTGTCTCTCTTCAATCTCTGAACTGTCCATGTCCTTTACTCCCCACACATTAGTTAGGAAAATCCCAGTCTTCCACCTCCTTGAGTAAGCTTTAGTGCACCATGAAATTCAAGATTTCAGTTTCCCTACACCGCTCTAAGCGACTGTATCTAATTACATACAGAACATACAGTGAAGGAAATAATTATTTCATCCCTTGCCGATTTGGTAAGTTTGCCCACTGACAAAGACATGAACAGTCTATAATTTTCAGAGTAGGTTAGTTTTAACATTGAGAGATAGAATATCAAATATAAAATCTAGAAAATCACATTGTATAAATTATATAAATTTATTTGCATTTTGCCGCGAGAAATAAGTATTTGTACCCTCTGGCATACAAGACTTAATATTTGGTGGCAAAACCCTTGCTAGAAAGCACAGCAGTCCGACGTCTTTTGTAGTTGATGATGAGGTTTGCGCACATGTCAGGAGGAATTTTGGTCCACTCCTCTTTGCAGATCATCTCTAAATGATTAAGATTTTGAGGCTGTCACTTGACAACTCGGAGATTCAACTCCCTCCAGAAGTTTTCTATGGGATTAAGGTCTGGAGACTGGCTAAGCCACTCCATGACCTTAATGTGCTTCTTGTTGAGCCACTCCTTTGTTGCCTTGGCTGTATGTTTTGGGTCATTGTCTTGCTGGAAGACCCAGCTATGACTTATTTTTAATGTCCTGGCGAATCAAAGGAGGTTGTCACTCAGGATTTCACGGTACACGGCTCCATCCATTCTCCCATTGATGTGGTGAAGTAGTCCTGTACCTTTAACAGAGAAACACCCCCAAAACAATGTTTCCACCTCCATGCTTGACAGTGGGGAAAATGTTCTTTGGGTCATAGGCAGCATTTCTCTTCCTCCAATCCCGGCGAGTTGAGCTAATGCTAAAGAGCTCAATTTTTGTCTCATCTGACCAAAGCATGGTCTCCCAATCATTCACAGAATCATCAGGTGATCATTGGCAAACTTCAGATGAGCCTGCACATGTGCGTTCTTGAGCATGGGGACTTTGCAGGCACACAGGATTTTAAACCTTTACAGCATAATGTGTTACCAATGGTTTGGTTTTCTTAGTGACTGTGGTCCCAGCTGCCTTGAGATCATTAACAAGTTCTCCCTGTGTAGTTTTAGGCTGGTTTTCCTCATGATCTCGATACCCGATGATGTGAGATTTTGTTTGGTGCCCCAGATCGATTTTGATTGACAGTCATTTTGTATTTCTTCCACAGTTGTCTGCTTCTCACCCAGCATCTTACTTATGGTTTTGTAGCCCATTCCAGCTTTGTGCAGGTCTATGATCTTGTCCCTGACATCCTTATAAAGCTCTTTTGTCTTGCCCATGTTGTAGGAGTTAGAGTCTGACTAATTGAGTCTGTGAACTGGAGTATTTTATAAAGGTGAATATTGTATGTAAGACAGCTATCTTTAATGCAGGTAACGAGTTGATTAGGAGCATCTAACTGGTCTGTAGAAGCCAGAACTCTTAATGATTGGTAGGAGATCAAATACTTATTTCTCACTGCAATATGCAAATAATTATACAATATGATTTTCTGCATTATATTTTTGATATTCTCTCAATGATAAAATTAACCTACCCTTAAAATTTTAGACTGTTCATGTCTTTGTCAGTGGGTAAACTTACAAAATCAGCAAGGGATCAAATAATTATTTCCATCATGGTACATACAGTGGTGAAAAAAAGTATTTAGTCAGCCGCCAATTGTGCACTTTCTCCCACTTAAAAAGATGACAGAGGCCTGTAACTGACATCATAGGTAGACCACAACTAAGAGAGTCAAAATGAGAAAACAAATCCAAATATGTTAGTCCATTCCTCCATGCAGATCTCCTCTAGAGCAGTGATGTTTTGGGTCTGTCGCTGGGCAACACAGGCTTTCAAATCCCTCCAAAGGTTTTCTATGGGGTTGAGATCTGGAGACTGGCTAGGCCACTCCAGGACCTTCATATGCTTCTTATGAAGCCACTCCTTTGTTGTCATGGCGGTGTGCTTGGGATCATTATCATGCTGAAAGATCCATCCATGTTTCATCTTTAATGCCCTTGCTGATGGAAGGAGGTTTGCACTCAAAATCTCATGATACATGGCCCCATACATTCTTTCATGTACACGGATCAGTCGTCATGGTCCCTTTGCAGAGAGACAGCCCCAAAACATGATGTTGCCACCCCCATTTTTCACTGTAGGTATGGTGTTCTTTGGATGCAACTCAACATTCTGTCTCCTCTAAACACGACGAGTTTTATTCCTACCAAACAGTTCTACTTTGGTTTCATCAGACCATATGACATTCTCCCAATACTCTTCTGGATAATCCAAATGCTCTCTAGCAAACTTCAGATGGGCCCATACATGTACTGGCTTAAACACAGAGAAACACAGTGCAACAAACTTGAAAAAATACTCTGCTGTAAAAAAAATGTAACACTAAACAGCAAGTGCTAGTAAAAAGATGTACTATGTTTCTCTGTGTTTCAGTTTCTTGGTGGTGTGAACACTGTCTTACTGAATTGTTCACTGTATGTGCATGGCCCATGCGTTTGTATATGTACTGGCTTAAGCAGGGGGACACCTCTGGCACTGCAGAATCTGAATCCCTGGCGGTGTAGTGAGTTACTGATGGTAACCTTTGTTACGGTGGTCCCAGCTCTATGCAGGTCATTCACTATGTCCCTTGGGTGGTTCTGCGATTTTTGCTCACCGTTCTTGTGATCATTTTGACCCCATGGGGTGAGATCTTGCGTGGAGCCCCAGATTGAGGGAGTTTATCAGTGTTCTTGTATGTCTTTCATTTTCTTATTATTGCTCCCACAGTTGATTTCATCACACCAAGCTGCATGCCTATTGCAGATTCAGCCTTCCCAGCCTGGTGCAGGGCTATAATTTTTGTTTCTGGTGTCCTTCAACAGCTCTTTGGTCTTCTTCACCATAGTGGAGTTTGGAGTGTGATTGTTTGAGGTTGTGGACAGGTGTCTTTTATACTGATAACAAGTTCAAACAGGTGCCATTACTACAGGTTATGAATGGAGGACAAAGGAGCCTCTTAAAGAAGAAGTTACAGGTCTGTGAGAGACAGAAATCTTGCATGTTTTTAGGTGACCAAATACTTATTTTTCACCATAATTTGAAAATTAAATCTTGCTAAATCAGACAAGGTGATTTTCTGGATTTGTTTTCACATTTTGACTCTCATAGTTGTGGTCTACCTATGATGTCATTTACAGGCCTCTCATCTTTTTAAGTGGAGAACTTGCACAATTGATGGCTGACTAAATACTTTTTTCCCAAATGCATATCGATGCTTTTATTTCAGATTTTGATGAACTAACAGATACAATTAAAAAATGTATGGAACAGCATAGTGTAATACTATGTCTAATACCTCGGTATTGTGTAAAAAGTATTCTTGTAATGAATGCCATGACAAACTATGGGTGATAGAGCCAACCTTATGGCATCTGTCCAGTAAACTAGTCGGATCACATTTATGTTTCCTCTTGCTTCTCCCTCTCCTTCATGCCCTGAGCTTTGTGAGGGGAATGTCAATTCTCCAGCTGATGCCAGGATAGTTCTCCTCCTTCTCCTTCTTTCATCTCCTTTAGATGCTAACATGATACATTTAGTTCACAAAGCATTTCCTCGACTGAATATAATGGTAACCATCCACTGACTGTAATGCTGGGTTCACTTATCACATAAATATTATGCTGTTGATTTAGCATAGAAATCTGCGGCAAAAATCAGAGGCAAAGTGATAATGTAACAGATATTGCTTTGCAAAGTTTAATCTGAATATACATTCACATCAGAAGTGTTGACACCCTTGAAATTGTTCTAGAAAATATATTTCTCCCAGAGGATTACTGTAATTATACACATGTTTATTTCATATGAGTGGAACATCAGAAAAGAAAAACAGAGAGGGAAGAAAAGGCAAATTGGTCATAATTTCCCACAAAACCCGCAAAATGGGCCAAACAAAATTGTTGGCGCCTTCATCTTAATGTTTGGTTGCACACCCCTTGGAATAAATAATTGCAATCAATCGCTTCCTTTAACCATCAGCAAGCTTCTTGCACATCTCATCTGGAATTGTGAAGCACTCTTTTTCTGCAAGGTGCAAAGGGTCTCTAATATTTGAAGGGTGCCTTCTCCCAACAGCAATTTTACGATTTCTCCACAGTTGTTCAATGGAATTTAGGTTCGGAACCATTGCTGGCCCCTTCAGAACTCTCCAGTGCTTGGCTTCCATCCATTTATGGGTGCTTCTTGAAGTATGTTTGGGATCATTGTTCTGCTGAAAGGCCCATGACCTAGGATGCAAACCCAGCTTTCTAACACTGGACACTGCTTAGCAACCAATCCTTTGGTAGTCTTCAGATTTCATGATGCCTTGCACACAGTCAAAAGGCTCATTGCCAGATGAAGCAAAACAGCCCCAAAACATCTTTCAACCACCACCATATTTGACTGTATTTACTGTGTTCTCTTCTTTGTAGGCCTCATTGCATTTTCGGTAAACAGTAAAATGATATGCTTTACTGAAAAACTCTATCGTGGTCTCATCAGTCAACAAGGTGCTTTCACAGAAGGATTTTGGCTAACTCACATACAGTTTGGCAAACTGCTGTCTATATTTTTATGTCTCTACGTAAGCAGTGGGGTCCTCCTGTGTGTCCTGCCATAGTGTTTCATTTCATTAAAATAGCGACAGATAGTTCGCACTGACACATATGCACTCTGAGTCTGTAGGACTTCTTAATTCTTTGTAACTTGATTGGGGCTGCTTATCCACCATCCAGACTATCTTGTGTTGCAACCTTTCATCAATTTTTCTCTGCCATCCACATCCAGGGAGATTAGCTACAGTGCCATGACTTGTAAACTTCTGGATTATGTTGTGCACTGTGGACAAAGAAACATCAAGATCTCTGGAGATGGACTTGTAACTTTGAGATTGTTAATATTTTTCAACATTTTTGGTTCTGAAGTACTCAGACATTTCTCTACTCTTTCTGTTCTCCATGCTTAGTGTGGCACACACAGACATACAATGCGAATATTGAGTCAAGTTCTCCCCTTTTTATCTGGTTTCAAGTTTGATTTTCATATTGCCCACACCTGTTACTTGCCATAGGCAAGTTTGAACAAGTATCACATGCTTGAAACAAAGATGTTTACCCACAATTTTGGAAAGGTGTTAACAATTTTATCCTTCCCATTTTTGGTGTCTTGTGTGAAATTATGTCCAATTTGGCTTTTTTGCCTGTTTTTTGTGTTGTCCCAATACACATAAAGGAAATAAACATGTGTATAACAAAATATGTGTAATTGCAATAATTTTCTGGGAGAAATACTTTCTTTTATGGAACTATTTCAAAAGTGCCAACAATTTCGACCATGACTGAAATCATAAATTTGATTTATTGCATAAAGATTGCTAAGCTTCTGCTGGAAATATTATACGCTGGGTGCTGCCAAATGTATCCTCTGGTATTGTAGTAAGCTATAGTAACTGTATATTTTCCTCATCTTTCCAAAGTACATTGTTCCAGAGGTCATAGGGGCCAATTCCTCAAAACTGTTTTTTCATATGCTAGTTTTGAATAAATGCCTGCTGGACGAAGATGTGCCAAATTCATTGAGAGGCACGGAGCCACATATTACAGTCATCTAAATATTTACTATAGGCAGAAATTTAGATGTCTGCAATCAAATCAAATATATCAAGAGAAATTACTCTAAAGACCCGCAAAACTCATCATCAATACAAATTGGATGTGTTTATTAAGGGATTAAACACATAACATATGTAAGTAACCAAACCTGTCCATCTGAGCTGTAACGCTGTAACAAAGAAAGTTTTTTTAAATGTATACCAACAGAATAGTCCAATATTCCCACATTCCTTGGGTTTCACTTCCGGAAGCAGTCTACTGTAACTTCCCAAATTTGACAGTCACTCTGCTTGACACCATTACATTTTTTTCTACCAACGAGAATAAATACTTCAATTGGGTGAGATCCACGATGTTTCTTCTTTCCTTTTGCATTCACCTTATTGCACTGTGACACTTTACTTATTTAGTCCTAGCATCACTAGTCAGATATGTTAGTTTGCATTCTTACTAAAGGATGGGAATGCTTTTTTTGTGGTTTGTTGTTTCTTGTTAGTAGATGTTAGGGCTTATACTCACTTGCGAGAGACACGCACGATTCTCGTGCGAGTCTCTCGCATGAAAACCTGGCACAGCCACCAGCACTAGGACCGGAGTGTGTGGCTACATGTATTTCTATGCAGCCACACGCTCCGTTCCCAGTGCCGGCGGTTTTCATGCGAGAGACTCGCACGAGAATCGTGCGATTCTCTCGCAAGTGAGTATGAGCCCTTAGGTTTAGATTTGGGCTCTTGCAGCTCTGCTGAATTTTTAAGTTATGATTTAAATAAAAGTTAATTTTTAACAGTATTTTTTCTGTCATGCAAAATAAAAGAAAAATTGAGACGCTTCTCCTAATCACAAACAACACACCCATTGCGGATGGCATCTGCATGCTGACTGTGATTTTCATAGATCCACACATCTGTATAGGTAATTATGATCCATAACTCAGCTCAAAAATATACATGTACAAGTGTACTTGACTTTTCTACAGACACATAGGCCCCATTAATCAAGGCTGAAGTCTTTCACATGTGCCTCTTAATGAATCAGGATGGGTGTGAAATGCCATAAATAAGGTGGGAAAGAGGTGTGAGTGATCTTTCTCAAGAGAAAGAGGGACGTTTCCCTCGAAATGCGTCGGGATTGGCCCATGCACACGTCCGTCATTCCCGGACAGGTGACGTCACCGCCTAGCCACGCCCCCACTCACCACGCTACCTCACAGCAGCACCGTCGGCCGAGGCTACCCGCTGTGCCTTTCAGTGTCTCCACGGGGGTTTCTTTTCAACGGGTGGATGCTACCAGCATCAGACATCACTGGACATTGTACAGAAAGCTCCCCTGAAGTCTGATCATCAAACACAGGACCCTGTCACACTTCCCCCAGCTTGTGAATGACAAAGACAGGTCAGTTTCTTTTCAGCAGCAACTTTGGAGCTTGCTATTGAGCAGTGCAATCTAATTTGCATTTTAACAGTTACTATTGTATAGGCAGATTAGCACACTATATCTGGGAGACTGCCAGCAGCTTGTCTTTCAGGTACATTTTGATCAGCACCAGTGTGATCATTTGTTTTTTCACAACAAATCAACTGAGCGACAGCTCATGTATCAGAAAATTCATAATTAGTAGATGCACTCATTAGTCAAGGTATTACTGTAGATCATGCTGCAAGACAACGCCTCAAAGCATACAAGTTGTTCTTAAATACAATGGTTAAAGATGAATAAAGTTAAAGTTTTGTAATGGTCAAGTGTAAATGGTATAAAATACTGCTTCTTGTGTGAATAAACTAGAAAAGTGACTTGCTCACAACCAGTGTGCATTCTTTTCTCCAAGTGCTTGTTATCTGTGGGCCAAATCTCTTAATTCGGCCTCACTGGTGATCCAGCATATCTGACTTTGGGCCAGAATGAAAACAGCTAAGACAACTTTAATCCTGTAGAAATATTGTGGAAGGCCCTGAAGTGAGCAATTCATGGGAGAAAACCCACCAACAAAACAGAGTTGAAGCTGTTTTGTAAACAAGGATTGGGCTAAAATGTCTCCAAGCCGATGTGTAGGACTAATCAACAATTACTTGATATGTGTAGATGCAGTTATTGCTTCACTAGGGGGTCATACCTGATAACGCAATTAAAAAGGCATTAGACTTTGTCATTTTTATTGAGGAAAATTATCCAAAATTATATGCATGTGAGTACCAAGAGTATATGTACTTTTGACAATATTGGATAATATTTCCTCAATAAAAATGACACAGTCTAATGTTTTTTACATTGCTTGATGTTTGCTTTTTCATGGATTTCATTTTTTTATTTGTTTCTCTTCACCTATATTTAGGACTAAAGGCTCACAAATTTTCAGGCACCATTGTGTACCTCTCAGTATGCTATTTAGGCAGTAAAACATAAAAATATAAAAAGGTTGTAGACATTAAGGAAATGTGAAGAATGATACTGAATAGTCAGTCAAGTACTCCATATGGCTTAAAATTGAAGGAGTTAAAATGACTGGGTCTTTTTCTTGTGTGAAATATGTCTAGGATGTGTAGTTTGTGTTGGGGTGCGGGTGGTTACTTAGTATAATAAATGCACACAGATAATGCGTACCATGGTGATGGTACTTCTAAATTTTTATGAAGGTGTAAATGAAATAAATCCAAAGTGGAAAAAAGAGCCGGGCTGAATAAACCGCGCTGCCCAGATGAAGTGGCTGGTTTTGCCACGAAACGCGTAGGCTTATTAAAGAAGTTTTTTATTATATGGACTGCCAAAGGTGCGTTTTTTTCTGGTCAGCGTGGATTATTCAGCCCGGCTCTTTTTCCACTTTGGATTTGTTTCATTTACTACCAGCGGGATACCAGCGACGACCGGACCTTTATGAGTGATTCCCAGTTTGTTGTGACTCACACAACTTCAGCAGGTGAGTCTAACTGATTGGGCTTGCTTGCTATTGTGGTTCTTCAAGACAATACACCCTATGTGTGCTTTCCATTTTTGTTTTTTCTATGAAGGTGTAAGGCAGCCAGGGTGGTAGTCGTGGCAACTGGCTGTTCTGTTCCCACACCTTGGCGCATCACAGATGAAACAACAAGTCTTTTCATTTTGCATACATTACTGTACTCACTTCAGCTGCTGGAGTTTCCGCGATCCCTGTTACTTCAGCCTCTGATGCATAAGTCCCATAAATCACTCTGTACTAGAGTTGAGCAAAACAGGTCGGTCAGATTCAAAAGTCGACGACTTTTGCCAAAGTCGGATTTCATGAAACGAAACCAGACCACAATGTGAAGTTGGCCATGCAGTCGGCGACCCAAGCGTCAAAGTCGGGTTTCGCCGAATGCTTGCACGTGACTTTTTTTCAGCCAATGTGAGAAGCGTAGCGGGAGCGTAGCTGGAGTGGGAGTGGGAGAGAGAGAGGGAGAGAGAGAGGGAGAGAGAGAAGAGAGAGAAAGAGATTTCGCTGCCTCTGGGGTTAAAATTCATGCCAGGTGTGTTTACAGTCCTCCACTCACTGCCGACTTTTCTCCCCATTGACTTGCATTGGGTTTCGTGTTTCACGACTTTTCCCGACTTTTCCCTATAGTCGGCCGACTCGACTTTTGAGAAAGTTGGTTTTCATGAAACCCGACTCGACCCTAAAAAAAGGCAAAGTTGCTCATCTCTACTCTGTACTCCATGTTCTTGCTCAACAGTGTAACTTTACTTAACAATAAAACTGTCTTTACTTTGGCAGCACACATCACATAGAGAGTCATCTTCCTTTCTTTCCCTGTCATCCGGACAGGCCCTGTTCTTACAGCCATATCATTTGGACAGTCCGTGTCCCTCCTGTACTTTTCCATCACCAGCTCCTTATCAGCCCTTTGTCTGGCTCCAATAGTAAGAAGTGTCAGGAACACTTCCACTGCGCATCCTGATTGGGGATGGTCCTTTCAAGCTGGTGCCCATCTGCACTGTTCACTGACTGGGGCCCCTTACTGCTATAACAGCTTTATCCCCACGTCTATAATCCTCTGCTCACTGCTCACATGTCCTGCCCGGGCTTCTGAACCAGCCAGGAAGCAAAACATTTTCTAGTCCCTGCTTCATGTTGCCTCTTCCAGTAAATTAACCCCTGTGCCACCTATCTTCTAACCTATGCTATGCTATTTCCTACCACTAATGTTCCCCTTTTATTCTATATCCTATGCTATATAAGTTCCTATTCTAACCCTAATCCTACAGACAGTACATAACATCACAATATATAAACATTACATATCACATCAATAACATTAAGCCATGATTTGCCACAGATGACCGTACAAACAGTGCCCAGGAGAGAGGAGGCACGTGAGGTTCCCCGCCACCTCCTTACAAAGGGATGAAGGGAAGAGCTCAATATGAGCACCTACTGCCATCTCCTATCTCAGAAATTAGGAAATCTGAAGACACATTTAACCCATGAATTGAGAATTTTAAGAATAAACAAACAGTTCAAGCAGAAAATATTTGATTTCTAATAAGATATATCACAAATGTTTCACACGTGCTATTGATTTACGTAATAATTAACTAAAATGATGGTTACTCATTAAGGTTAGTAGAGGAAAATAGGGTGTTTGTCTTTCTGGGGTGCACTTACATATTGCTGGACAGTCCATCTAATAGTAAGGGCATAACCAATAAGCTATTAGCTGACATCGTGCACTACACGTAACTGTGTTAATAGTACCTTACACAAACATTATCACTGTATTTAAAATATTAAGCTGTCACCCCTCCTCCAACCTCCAATGGATGATAGATGTGTCAGTGGTTGGTCATCAGTATTTTACACCTGTGCTTCCTCCTCCATACACCACGGTCAGCATCATGAATTTTATAGGTAATCTTACCAGGTGTGTAAAAGTTCCATGAGACATTGATAGTTGACAGTAGACACTACTCCTGCAAGCAGAGTAGATGCGTTTGGTATCTAATCGGATTTCTTAACAGATGCTGTCTGATAGAAAGAAATGCATTTTTCTGCTTCAAATAAGTTACTGTGTTGTTATTCTAGGTTGCAATTATAGTAAATGATGACTGGAACATAGCATGTATTGATCACTTAGAAGTCAGAGACATGATTGCAGTTGGGGTTAGTCAGGAGTAATTCTGATAATAGTAGTGTCTTTGTGGTCTAAAAATCCATTAAACTGCTTGACAGACCTCTACAAAGTGGCAGGGACAAGCCTGCAAGGAATATATAGACAGAGTGGGCAGCAGCCCAGCTAGTATTGGCAAGAGCCAGCAGCAACTCAACCTGACATTCACTAGATTCGTGAAGATTGGCAACACGGTGGCTCAGAGGCTAGCATGGCTGCTTTACAATGCTGTGATTCAGTGTTCAAATCCCACCAAGGACATCATCTACAAGTAATTTTTTATGTCCTCCCTCCATGTTTGTGTGGGTTTCTTCTGGATTCTCTGGTTTCCTGCCACATGCCAAAGACATACTGATAGAGAATCTACATTCTGTGGCCAAATGTTGACAACTCCGATGTCTGTAAAGTGCTGTGGAATTCATGGGTCTGTATAATTGAGTAAAATAAATAGATTTTCATTTTGTATCAGAAAATACTAAAGAACATTTACCAAGCAAGGTCATGCAAATTTGGATATAAACGATAATATGTTACAAATAATTTTAGGGATCCTGTGGTTCAAAAAGCTCTTTTAAACCCTTCAACCCGAAGCCTGTTTTTACCTTGCTGACCATGGAAAATATTTCAAATGTGATCTATGTCAATTAGAGATGAGCGACTTTTCCTGTTTTCGGGTCGAGTCGGGTTTCATGAAACCCGACTTTCTAAAAAGTCGGGTCGAATGAAATCGGCCGACTATAGGGAAAAGTCGGGGTCCGACTGAAACACGAAACCCAATGCAAGTCAATGGGGAAGCAAAGTCAGCAGGGAGTGGAGGACAGTAAGCACACCTACAGTGCCCATTTCAATGCCAACGACATCAATTCTTATTACTTAAGCTTGGAAACCTTAATTTACTTTATAATAATAGTTACGCATTGAAAACTGGGGGTTATTTGGCTAAAGTTGTGGGGGGTTAGGGCTGGCGCCAGGTTTTCGTGTGCCCTGGGCCAAAGAGTGTCAGTGCGCCCTTTCAACACATACCACAATTCATAATGCTCCGATACGGCACAGAAATATAGGTATAGTACAATGAAAAATACTTCACTGTTTACAGTCTATTTTAAATTCTACAATAGCTCAAAAACTGGACAGTATATTACGCCATACAGTATTATGGCCACCACCTAGTGCTCCATACTGAATAATGAGCCCCATATATTTCTCCATATAGAATAATTGGTCCCATATAATGTTCCATACAGTATATGATGAGCTCCACATAATGCTACAGTTTATGTTGGTCCCCATGGACAATGCTCCAGTATGTTATGGGCCCAAATAATGATCCATATATAATGGGTCTCATTTCTAATGCTCCAGTGTATAATGGGCCCCGTAAATGCTGCTCCAGTGTCTGATGTCCCCCATTTGGAATGCTCCAGTATATGTTGGTCCCCATGGACGATGCTCCAGTGTGTTATGGGCCCAAATAATGTTCCATATATAATGGGCCCCATTTCTAATGCTCCAGTGTATAATGGGCCCCATAAATGCTGCTCCAGTGTCTGATGTCCCCCATTTGGAATGCTCCAGTATGTGATGGGCCAAATGGATGATGCTCCAGTGTATGATGGGCCCCATATATCATTCTCCAGTGTATATTGCTCCCCAAAAAATGCTCCCAACATTTAAAAAAATTAAATACCTCTCCTCGCTGGGCATTGCTCTACTCTGAACTCCTCAGCATTGCCATTTTAAAGCTCTCTGCACTTGTACTGTTTCGGTAGAGGGCATACAGACGTGATGTCATCCCGCTCTGTAACTTGAATGTCACTGTCAGGAAAGGCGGAAGACGTCACGGCGGTGGAGCAGGGAGAGGTAAGTATTGCAAGTGCTGTGGCCCTGAGCAAGCATGGGGGGCCCACTCATGGGCGACGGCACTGGCATGGCCCCTCATAGTACGATGGTATGTCTGACGGCGAGTGGGCCCTCCCACCGGCAGAGACACTTTTGCGTACTATGAGGGGCCCTTTACCACTGCCGTCACCCACGAGTAGGACCCCCCCACCTGCTCAGGGAACCGGCACTTTCATCTGCACCTTCCTCTGGGTCACCGAGTATGGTAGTATAGTATGCGGGAAGGGGCACCTGAGTTTCATCAGTGTCACATTTTGACTCTGTAGAGTGCAAGGGGAATGTAGTGCTGTGGGTCAATGTACCAGCAGAATCATCTAGCAGTGGCTGTGCATCAGTGCACTCCATCTCCAATTCATGTTGGACTGGAGAATTCAGAATTTCACTTGATAACACAGGCATAGCCTGTGAAGAGAGCTCCATGGAGTAATCTGAAGTGTGGGCTGCCGCATCCTTCACTTTTAGTGGGGGTGAAGGAGACACGGAAAGGGATGGATCCTGACCAGAAGCCTGCACTGATGACTCAGTGCTTGCATTTTTTTAAACTTCAGAAGAGGAGGTGATAGAGCTGGAGGTTTTTTCGGCAATGTAAGGCAAAACCAGTTCCTGATGCTCCGGCTTTAAAAGCAGTTTGCCGACTCCCAGAAAAGGGAGCCTTAAAGGCCTTCTTGTGCCAGCTGATGATGCAGGCTCAACACCTCCTGCCTTAGCTGCTGTTGTACTTTTGGCAATACCAGCAGATGCACCACCACCACCATCAGTACCAGCTGGCCCCCCCACACCCACGTCCGTGGTCTCTTCCACCATACGTAATCATTTTTGTGAAAATGGACTAAAAATACCAGCAGATATATGGTACTGTTTCAGAAGCGGACAGCTCTATACAGTCTAGGGATAATTGTAAATCTCCGTATATACTTCATGAGTCAGACACAGATGGTCACAGGCTCAGTATGGATTAGACAATAATATAAAAATTTGCGAAAGGGTGCAGTATCACTAGATGCAAGGTATATATAGTATAGTTTAAACATACTGAATCTCCGTATACATTTCAGGAGGCAAACATAGACGCTCTCAGGCCCAGTATGGATCCAACAACAATATTGAAAATTGAGAAAGGGTACTATGGCGCCCCTGAAGGTACGGTCACCACAGAGGTACTGCACCTCATCCAAAGGTGTGGTATCCCACCCTCAGGTAAGGAGGGATCACTACTCAGGACTCCTAACCCTGCACTCAACACACACACATGTTAGTGCTTTCTGGGTGTACCCGGCGGGAGGATGGCCTCATCCCAGACTGACTAGGGAAGGGTTTTGGGGGTTAGTGTGGAAGGTAGGTACAGTGGGAGGAGCTTAGATAGTGGAGTGATTGTGGGCATCAAATCAGAGAGAGCAAGCTGACAGTTGATGGGTGGAGCTAGTCTGAGGTAAATAGATCTTTCTAGAGAGTTGTCAGTCGGTGACAGGACAGAGTAAGAGCAGGATTGCTGTGAGAGGGCTGAGGGTCAGAGAAGAGAGAAAAATCTTGTCCAAGCTCCTAGACTGGAAGGAAGGGGTCCATGGGGCACGGGAAGTGCAGTAAGCCACCTGTGAAGCCCGTTTCTGGAGAAGGAAGGACCAGGCCTTGTTGGGAAAGGTGGCTCCTGAAGGTAGTGGAGAAATACAGGGCTCAGCTAGAAAGACAGAGGCTGAGGCAACTTTAAGTGCCTCAGTCGCAGCCACATTCAATACTCAAAAAGGCACCAGTTGGAATAAAGGACCCCGGAGCATGACCCACGTCGCCCGGTGTGATCTGTGGCTGCTGGCTTGGGACACTGTTTGCGAAGGCCCACAGCAGGAAGGAAGGGAGAGATCAGCGCAGAGACACGGCCTAGAAAGGATACACAAGGAGGAGTCTTGAACAGGTGTTCCTGATCTACCTTTGAGTTTGCTGGATCCCTCCCTCGGATGACACAGTACCAATCGGGTCATCTTGTGCACAAAACTTTTGAGGAAAAACTCAGAAACTGCACCCACCTGCATCCTTGATGGCTTTTACAACTTGCCTGCTACACACACTACACTCACCATCACTGTCAATGGCTCACAAACACCATCTCAACTGCCCTGGGATACAGCTCTGCCTGTGGAGAGCTTCATCATCTTGTCTGCTTTAACACCAGCCCAGAGGATGTGCATTGCAGCGTCGGCTACCCTAGCCAAGTACCACAGGTGGTGTCACGATTAGTGTTGAGCATTCCAATACTGCAAATATCGGGTATCGGCCGATATTCGCTGTATCGGAGTTCCGATACTGAGTTCTGATATTTTTACAATATCGAATACCGGAATCGGAAGTTCCCATAATGCAATGAGCCAGTTGTGTTAGCCATGTTAACTAATGGCATGGCTGTGATTGGCTGCTGAAATGATGTCATCATGATGTGCAGTCTGTGCGGGCCTGCCGGGGGTCTGTGTTTGCCTGCCGGAGGTCTGTGCGGGCTGCCGGGGGTCTGTGTGGGCCTGCCGGGGGTCTGTGCGGCCCTTCCGGGGGTCTGTGCAGGCTGCCAGGGGTCTGTTCAGGCTGCCAGGGGTCTGTGCGGGCCTGCCGGGGGTCTGAGCGGGCCTGCTGGGGGTCTGTGTGGCCTGCCAGGAGTCTGTATGGGCCTGACGGGGGTCTGTGCGGGCTGCCGGGGGTCTGTGCGGGCCTGCCGGGGGTCTGTGCAGGCTGCCGGAGGTCTGTGCGGGCCTGCCGGGGGTCTGTACAGGCCTGCCGGGAGTCTGTGCGGGCTGCTGGGGGTCTGTGCGGGCCTGCCAGGGGTCTGTGCAGGCTGCCGGGGGTCTGTGTGGGCCTGCCGGGGGGGTGTATGTGCAGTCATCTGGCTGGATATCCTTAAAGACAAAAATGTCCAGGAAGGATGGGAAATCTTGAAAAATGAAATTCTCAAAGCACAATTGTTAACAATTCCGAAAAGAGGGAAGAATAGGAAGCATTTAAGGAAGCCAGGATGGATGAACACAGAACTTAAGCACATGCTAAAAAGGAAGAAAAAAATGTTTATAAAATGGAAAGAGGGAGGCATATCTAAAGAAGAATATAATGCTGTCTGCAGAACCTGCAGGGCACAAATCATATTATCTAAAGTTGACAATGAATTGAGGCTTGTAAGAGATGTCAAAAGCAATAATAAAGGATTTTGGGGATATGTCAAAAGTAAAAGAAAAGTCAAAGATGCTATAGGATTTTTACAGGATGAAAATGATGAAATGGTAAGGCAGGATGTTGAGAAGGCCGAACTTTTAAATTCCTATTTTGCATCTGTTTCTCTCAGAAAGGAAATGTAACATGAACTGTTCTTCACTGTCCTATTAAGGGAATAGAAGAATCCAGGATATCTATATACAGAAAGATAGTGAGGAAACACTTAGCTAACCTAAATGAATTCAAGTCTCCAGGTCCAGATGAATTACACCCCAGAGTACTGAAGGAGATAGCAGAAGAAATTTTTGAACCCCTCTCAATAATCTTTGAAAATTCTTGGAGAACAGGAGAAGTCCCAGAAGACTGGAGAAGAGCAAATGTTGTTCCTATCTTCAAAAAGGGGAAGAAGGTGGACCCAGGCAACTATAGTCCGGTGAGTCTGACTTCTATACCAGGAAAGATCTTTGAACAAATAATTAAACAACATGTATGTCAGTACCTGGATAAGAACGAAGTGATTAAACAGAGTCAGCATGGGTTTGTAACTAATAAGTCATGTCAGACTAACTTAATTTCCTTCTATGACGGAATCACTGATTGGGTGGATCAAGGAAATGCTATAGATATAGTATATCTTGACCTCATCAAAGCATTTGACAAAGTATCTCATACAATCCTTATTGAAAAAATGACTAAGTATGGAATGGACAAGGCAACTGTTAGGTGGATTCATAACTGGCTTAGTGATCGGACCCAAAGAGTGGTTGTAAATGGCTGCACATCCAGTTGGAAGAATGTCTCAAGTGGGGTACCACAGGGCTCTCTCCTGGGCCCTGTATTGTTCAACATCTTTGTCAACGATTTAGATGAAGGAATTGAGGGTAAACTGATTAAATTTGCTGATGACACATAGCTATGAGGGATAGCTAATACTAGAGAAGAGAGAGAGAGGATTCAAAAAGATATAAATAAACTGGAGAAGTGGGCAGCAACTAACAGAATGGTTTTTAACAGGGAAAAATGCAAAGTACTACATCTGGGCAATAAAAATGAAAAAAGCATATACAGAATGGGAGGAATAGGGCTAAGCAACAGCACATGTGAAAAAGACTTGGGTATACTAATAGATCACAGACTGAATATGAGTCAACAGTGTGATGCAGCAGCAAAAAAGGCAAATGCAATTCTAGGATGTATTAACAGAAGCATACAGTCTAGATCACGTGAAGTCATTATTTCCCTCTACTCCTCTTTGGTCAGACCTCATCTGGAATATTATGTCCAGTTTTGGGCACCACATTTTAAAAAAGACATAAAAAAACTGGAGCAAGTTCAGAAAAGAGCGACCAGAATGGTGACCAGTCTGCAAACCTTGTCTTATGAGGAAAGGTTGCAGGATTTGGGAATGTTTAGTTTGCAAAAGAGAAGACTGAGAGGAGACTTAATAGCTGTCTACAAATATCTAAAGGGCTGTCACATTGTGGAAGGATCAACTTTATTCTCATTTGCACAAGGAAAGACTAGAAGCAATGGGATGAAACTGAATGGGAGGAGACACAGATTAGATATTAGAAAAAACTTTTTGACAGAGTGATCAATGAGTGGAACAAGCTGCCACGAGAAGTGGTGAGTTCTCCTTCAATGGAAGTCTTCAAACAGACGCTGGACAGACATCTGACTGGGATGATTTAGCGAATCCTGCTTTGAGCAGGGGGTTGGACCAGATGGCCCAGGAGGTCCCTTCCAATTCTAAGATTCTATGATTCTATGATGGGACCACAAATCCCATCGGGCTATGCCTGCTACAATGACAGTGATTGACACATTAGCCAATGATGGGACAGGAGTAGTCCCATCATCCGGCTAATGTGTTGAATGTAAAAAAAAAACATACATACTACAAACATACTACATATATACAACATACATACATACTACATACATACTTCATATATACTACATTCATGCAACATACATACATACTACATATATACTACATTCATACAACATACATACACACATACTACATATATACTACATTCATACAAAATACATACGTACATGCTACATACAGTGCATACTACATATATACTTCATTCATACAACATACATACATACTACATACCACATATATACTACATTCATACAACATACATACATACTACATAATACATACATACTACATATATACTACTTTCATACAACATACATACATACATACTACATACATACAACATACATACAGCATACATACAACATGCTACATACATACAACATACATACTACATACAATACATTCATACAATACATACATATAGACATACAGTACATATAACATAGAGTACATACTCACCATCACTTGTCACTTTGATCCCCGAAGCCAGTGTCATCTGTAAAAAATATTAAAATAACAAACAACCAATATACTCCCTAATCCGCAGAAATCCACGAGTGTCCCACAGCACTGAAGACTCTTTCAGATAGCACACTACCAGCAGGGCAAGCGAGCTCCTGTAAGGCATATTGTGCCAATTCAGACCATGTGTCCAGTTTTGAGGCCCAATAATCAAAGGGGAATGACCTGTGAGGGAGAACCTCGATATGGGAGGAGAAGTAGTTTGTAACCGTAGTTGACAACTGCTGTCTCATGTCACTTGCAATCAATTCTGTATTAGCTGTCATGTGCTAAGGACTTGAGAAATCAGACCAGGGTCAGGAAACCCCTGTCTCCAATGTCAGTTCGGCTGTGTGCACCACGAATACCTCTTCCATTTTGCCCACTACGGCTCGTGGGAGAACCAGCTCTGCTGCTGTGTGCTGGGAATGGCTCAAACAACCTGTTTACCAGAGTTGCTTGTTTGTTAGCCAATATTAGCTCTAGGTTCTCCTGTGGCATGATGTTGTGTAATTTGCCTTTATAGCGTGGATCGAGGATGCTGGCCAACCAGTAGTCGTCATCCCTCATCATTTTGGCAATGCAGGGGTCCCTTTTTAGGATCCGCAAGGCATAGTCACACATGTGGGCCAATGTTCCAGGTCTCAATGCTACACTGCCAGTGGTGGGTGGAGGAGCACTTTCTGGCAAATCCACATCCCTCCAGTCACGCACAAACCCTGTACCTGACCTTGGCATGCCCACATGTTCTCTTGCCCGCTGAGAAGCATCCTCCTCCCCAAAATAATCATCCCCTCATCCTCCTCCTCATCTTCCTCCACCTCGTCCATGACAGTTCCCTGACCAGACAATGGCTGACTGTCATCAAGGCTTCCCTACTCCTCCTCCTCCTGTTGCTCCTCAGCTGCAAACGCCTGATGCTTGATGTGCGTCAAAGTTTGCATGAGCAGACGCCTAAGTGGTATGTTCATGCTTATGCTGGCGTCATCTGCGCTTACCAGCCATGTGCATTCCTCAAAACACTGAAGGACTTTACAGAGGTCTTTCAGCTTTGACCACTGCACACCCGACAATTCCATGTCTGCCCTCAAACTGCCTGCCCGTGTATCCTCCCGCAAATGCATTACAGCCTGCCTCTGTTCACACAGCCTCTCAACCATGTGCATGGTGGAGTTCCATCTTGTAGCAATGTCTATGATTAGGCGGTGCTTGGGGAGGTTGAGTGATTGCTGCAGCTTCTGCATATGACTGGAGTGGACATTTGAGCGATGGATGTGCGAGCACAGTCTTTGTACCTTATGGAGCAGGGCTGTTAACTCCGGATAATTATTTAGGAAGCACTACAACCACCGGGTTCAAGGTGTGAGCCATGCAAGGTATGTGTGTGAGTTTTGAAAGGGCTATGGCTGCCACAAAATTCTGCCCTTTATCACTGACTTCCTTGCCTGGCTCAAGATGTAGACTGCCCAGCCATGACTCAGTTTGTTGATGCAAGTACTCGGCCAGTACCTCCACGATGTGTCTACTGTCACCCAAACACATCATTTTTAAAACAGCCTGCTGCCGCTTACCACTAGTTGTTCGATAGTGGGACACCTCATGTGCAACACTGACAGATGTGGATGGAGTGCTTGTGTGACTGCGCTCTGTCGATGAGCTTTTGCTTCTGGAGGAGGAGGAGGAGGGTCGAACACCTACACCCAACAGTTTCCTATACAAGATAAGATAAGATAAGATAAGATAATCCTTTAATCGTCCCACCATGGGGAAATTCAGCACTGTTCCACCGCCGCTGTCCCCTGTGGAGCCTGCATCCACCACATTAACCCAGTGCGCAGTGATGGACACGTAATGGCCCTAGCCATGCCTACTGGTCCATGCATCTGTTGTGAGGCGCACCTTTCCACTCACTGATTGCTTGAGTGCATGGACAATGCGGTCTTTCACATGCCGGTGGAGGACAGGGATGGCTTTTCAAGAAAAGAAATGCCGACTGGGTAGGTCATAGCCTGGGACAACGTAGGCCATGAGCTCTCGGAAAGCTTTGCTTTCTACCAAACGGAAGTTCATCATCTCTAATGAGATCAGTTTGGCAATGTAGGCGTTCAAAGCCAGTGTACGTGGATGAGAGGATGAGTACTTTCATGTCCTGCTCAGAGTGTCTGGTAGGGTGAGCTGGACTTGAGAGCTGCATATGGGGGAACTAGCTTTGGACATGACGGACTGAGAAGGGGTTGGTGATGGTGAGGGTGTTGATGGCCTAGATTCAGTGTTTCCTCGAGAAAATATTGTGTTTGCGTGATTGGTTTGGCCTAGCAACGACACCTCAACATTTCTTGATTTTGCTGTGCTTAGCAGTGGCCTTACAGTGGGGGAAGAGATGGAGCTTTGCCGGTTAACTTGAGTCGGAGCAGGTGCACATGTGCTACCTGAGCTTTTGTAGTCCGTCCACGCTTGCAAGTGCACGTTGGTTAAATGTCTAAGCATGCAACTGGTATTCAAATTTCTTAGCTTTTTCCCTCTGCTAAAGGTCCTTTGGCACTTCTTACAGATAACCTTTGCGTCATCAGTAGGATTTTGTTCAAAAAAGTGCCACACTGCACTCGTCCTACTATGGTACAAATTTTCAAGGCTTGCATGCTGTGCTAATTTTACCGTCTGGCCATACTGCACTGCAACTCTTTTAGGTGTCTTGCCAAGTTTTTTGACAGCTACTGGCCTGCCGGATAACCGCTGCGATGACAATGCCTGCTGCGGATCCTTCTCCTGTTCTGACCTATTGTCACCCGCACCCTCTTCCCCCAATGGATGCCAATCCTGGTCAACAACTGGGTCATCCATCACCTCCTCTTTAATGTCATCTGCACCTTCCTCTGTACCTTGCTCTGTGTCACCGTGTAAGGTGGTATAGTATGCGGGAAGGGGCACCTGAGTTTCATCAGGGTCTGATTCGGGCTCAGTAGACTGCGAGGGCAATGTAGTGCTGTGGGTCAATGTACCAGCAAAATAATCTAGCAGTGGCTGTGCATCAGTGCAGTCCATGTAAGATTCATCTTGGACTGGGGAATTCAGGATTTGACTGGATAACCCAGGAATGGTATGTGAAAAGAGCTCCATAGAGTAATCTGAAGTGTGTGTTGTAGCATCCTTCACTTTTAGTGAGGGTGAAGGACACAACGAAAGGTGTTGTTCCTGACCAGAGGCCTGCACTGACGACTCTGTGCTTGCAGTTTTTGTAACTTCAGAAGAGGAGGCAGTAGAGCTGGAGGCTGTTTCGGCAATGTAAGCCAAAACCTGTTCCTGATGCTCCGGCTTTAAAAGCGGTTTACCTACTCCCAGAAAAGGGAACCTTAAAGGCCTTCTTGTGCCAGACGATGACACAGGCTCAACACCTCCTGCCTTAGCTGCTATTGTGCTTTTGCCAGAACCAGCCGATGCACCACCACCACCACCATCAGTGCCAGCTGCGCCCCCCCACCCACGTCCGCAGCCTCTTCCACCAGACTT
This sequence comes from Dendrobates tinctorius, assembly GCF_039654945.1. Classification (NCBI taxonomy): domain Eukaryota; kingdom Metazoa; phylum Chordata; class Amphibia; order Anura; family Dendrobatidae; genus Dendrobates; species Dendrobates tinctorius. The sequence goes on from NW_027361673.1 coordinate 15,352,137, forward strand.
CCTCATGTTTGGGAAAATGTACCAAAAATACCAGCAGAGAAATGGTACTGTATGAGTATATATTTTGTGAGTTACAGACGCTCACCCAGTATGTATTTCACCGTAATTCAACAAGCAGATATACGGTACTGTATCAGAGGTGTACAGCTGTATACGTTGTTGGTGAAACTGTCAATCTCCGTATATGTATTTACGGAATGTCACACACACACGCTGACTCTGTGTAGATGTGACAGTAATAAGAGTACCAGATATTCGATACTGTTTGACAATAGGACTGCTCAATACGGTGTATAAAGAAATGGAAATGTCCGTATATGTATTTATGGAGTGTCACACACACACGCTGACTCTGTGTAGATGTGACAGTAATAAGAACACCAGATATCCAAAACTGTTTGACAATTGGACTGCTCAATACGGTGTTTAAAGAAATGGAAATGTCCGTATATGTATTTATGGAGTGTTACACACATGCTGACTCTCTGTAGATGTGACAGTAATAAGAACACCAGATATCAGATACTGTTTGACAATCGGACTGCTCAATACAATGTATAAAGAAATGGAAATGTCTGTATATGTATTTATGGAGTGTCACACACACACGCTGACTCTGTGAAGATGTGACAGTAATAAGAACACCAGATATCCTATACTGATTGATAATCGAACACCTCTATACGGTGTATGTATGGAAAAATGTTAATCTCCGTGTATTTTTTTATGGAGTCACACACATATAGCACGTATTTGTCCGTGATACCAGTCGGTACATGGTAGTGTGTGAGGAGTGTACACCTCTATGCGGTGTGTGAAAAAATGTACGCTCAGTATCTACTGTGCAGAAAAAAAGGAATAAAAGGATTTTTGCTATTAAAAAAGCAGTCTGCACAGCAGTGTGCAAACAGCAATGCAGCTATCAGGGAGCCTATAAGGCAGCCTAATCACCAACAGAGCTGCTGCACAAAAAAGTGTGAAAAAATGAAGAATTGGTAACTGCAGAAAAAAGGAATAAAAATATTTTTGCTTTTAAAAAAGCACTCTGCACAGCAGTGTGCAAATAGCAATGCAGCTATCAGGGAGCCTTATAAGGCAGCCTAATAACCAACAGAGCTGCTGCACACAACTATATCCTCCCCTGTCACTGCACACTATACAGTTGTGTTTTACAGTGACATTCGCTATCAGCACAAGCAATTTTTTTGACTTTTTCCCTGCCTAAACACTCTCCCTATTGAGAACGATCAGCAGCAACCTCTCCCTATTCTAAGATCGGCAGAAATAAGATGGCGGTCGGTGGTCACGGCCTTTTAAAGGCACTGTGATGCCACACAAAGCCAGCCAATCACTTGCATGCCCTTCTCTAACATGGTGGGGTCACTGCCAACATAATGTTATAAGTTTATACTAGAGTTCTATGAAGCCCGATGACATGGGTCAGAAATGAAGACAAAACACGGTATTTCACAGTTCAAGATGTATGTGTCTATTGAAGAAATATGCACTTCAACTGACAGATGCAAAGCAGGCAATAAGACAGTCTCAGTAGTATGCACAAGTAGTAGTACAGACCGAGGGTGTGAATACCAGTACAGCAATGTGGAATCCAGGACCCAGAGCCTGGGCCGACTCCTAAGGGAGGGCAGACCGTAGCAGAGGTGGGTGCAGAGCAGGTATAGCAGCAGAGTCCTTCCGTGGTATGTAGATCCAGAAACAAGCGGGGTATCCCGAAGAGTAGAAGAGGCAAGCAGGTTGCTAGTCCTTCCAGCTTGGCAGCAAGTAAAGAACAAGATACACAAGCAAGGCATAGTGTGCAGAGTTCCCTTATATAAAGTATACAGCAGACAGGAAAACAAGGAGTATCAGACAGGAAACAAGATGGCCCCCATGAAGCCAGCAACTCCATTTTGATTAAGGGCAGAATCCATCCGAACTAAGGGCAAGAGCAGACACAACAGGTACACAGTCCCAGTCCTTACACGTAATCGCGTTGCCCACAGTGTGCGTCCTTCATGATTGGCTGAAAATAGGCGCTGGAAGGATTGTGGTAAACTCAACTTTGGCGCTCAAGTCGGCGACCTCATGGCCGACCTCACGCTATGGTCGGATTTCGATCAGTGAAACCCGTCTTTAGCAAAAGTTGGCGGATTCTGAATTTGGCCGACCCGTTTCGCTCAACTCTAGTGTCAATTTATGTGGTTATAACTCTGGAACACGTCAATGGATCCCAGTGATTCTGAGAAAGTTTTCTTGTGACATATTGTCCTTCATGATAGTGGTAGAACTTGTTCATTATGACTTGCATATTTTTGTGAAAATTTCAGAAATTTGGTAAAAATTTACAAATTTTCAAACTTAATTTGTATGCCCTTAAATCAAAGAGTTATGTCCAACAAAACAGTTAATGAATAATATTTCCCACATGTTTACTTTATATCAGCACAATTTTTGAAACATAATTTTCTTCTTAGGAAGTTATAAGGTTTAAAAGTTGACTAGGGATTTCTCATTTTTCCAGTAGAATTTACATAACAATTTTTTTAGGGACCACCTCACATTTGAAATGACTTTGAGAGGCCAATATGACAGAAAATACCCAAAAGTGACTTTTTTTACAAAATTTTTCTTTAGACCCAATTTTTTATATTTTCGCAAGGAAAACAGAAAAAATAGACCCCAAATTTTTTTTGCTATTTCAATGCCTCATAAGTGGGGGAAAAGTGTTTATGAACACGGCAGAGCTCAAAAGGGAAGGAGCACCCTTTAACATTTTGAATGCAAAATTTGCTGGAATCATTAGTGGAGGCCATGTCGCATTTGGAGAGCGCCTGATGTGCCTAAACAGTAAAAAAAACCTCCCACAAGTAATTGTATAGTTAGCACCTTTAAACCCCAGGTGCTTCATAGAAGTATATTATGTTGAGCCATGAAAATAAAAAATCAAATTTTTCCCCCAAAAAAGGTTCTTTCAGCTCCTTTTTTATTTTCACAAAGGGTAGCAGGAGACATGTATTGTATTGTGCAATTTCTCCTCGGTACACTGATACCCAAAATTTGGAGGAAAACTGCTCTTTGTGTGCAGGGCAGGGCTCGGAAGGGAAGGATTGACATTTTGGAATGCAGATATTGATGGAATATTCTGCAGCTGTCATGTCGCGTTTGCAGAGCTCCTGATGTGCCTAAACAGTAGAAACCCCACACAAGTGACCCCAGTTTGGAAACTATACCCTCAATGAATTTATCTAGATATGTGGTGAGCAACTTGAACCTCCAGGTGCTTCACAGAAGTTAATAGCGTTGAGCCATGAAAATAAAAAAAATCACATTTTTTTCCCACAAAAATGTTCTTTTAGCCCCAAATTTATTATTTTCACAGGGTTAACAGGTGAAAATGGACCCCAAAATTTGTTGTGCAATTTCTGCTGAGTACACTGTCCTTAACTAAGGCAGGTGAAGCCTGCAGTTCTTTGGATGTTGTTGTGGGGTCTTTTTTGATCTCTTGGAAAAGTTATCACTGCACTCTTGGGGTCATTTTGGTTGTCCAGCCACTCCTTGAAAGGTTCACCACTATTCCATGTTTTTGCCTTTTGTGGAAACTTGCTCTCACTGTGATTTGCTGGAGTTCCAATTTTTGGAAAGCGGAATAAACAAAAAACAGCAATTTAGGAATTTTTTTTGTTTTGTTTTATGCGCGTGTAGTAAAATTGATAAGGCAGCATTATCCTTCAGGTCAGTACGATTACAGCGATAGCTCATTTATATCGTTTTTATGTTCTGATGCTTTTACACAATAAAAACTATTTTATAGAAAAAAAAATCATTATTTTTGCATCGCTTTATACTGAGAGCTATAATTTTTTTATCTTCCTTTGAAGTTGTGTGGCAGTTTGATTTTTGCGGGACAAGATGACATTTTCAGTGGTACCAGTTTTATGTAGGTTGGTCTTTTTGATTGCGTTTTATTCCACTTTTTGTTATGATGATAAAACATAGTATTTTGCCTGTTTTTTTAGTTTTTGTTTTGTTATGGTGTTCATTGAAGGAGTTAACTAGTGGGACAGTTTTATAGGTCAGGTCGTTCCAGACACGGCAATACCAAATATGTGGAATATTTAATTTTTTATTTTTTACATAAATAAATGTATTTTTTTATTCATTTTTTTGTTTTGTACTTTATTTTGTGATTTTTTTTTTTAAATATTTTTACAATTTTTATTAACTTTTTTAACTTTTTTTTTTACATTTTCCCATGATGGAACATCAATTGTATAATGACAAATTGATGATCTAATACTCTGAAATGCTTCTGCACTGCAGAGCATTAGTTCAGATGTCTGACATGCAAGGAGGAGGACGATGGAATTACAGAGGCAGCTCACTCCCTGTGCGATGCCCCGCAATGTCACTGTAACTATTGACAGCAGCATCACAGGGGTTAAATACCCTCGATCGGTGCTAACTGCAGAGAGCTGACTCTTGCACTTGATTGCGGCGGTGCTCAGCATGAGCCCCACGATCACAGCGCTGTATATGAACGGCGGTTGCGGGAATGCAGCTCCCCCAGTGTCATATACGGCGCATGTCAGACAGGGGTCAAAACAACATAATAAAAGATTAAAAGTTCCAAACAAATGAATTATCCAGAGCAGAGAGCATGTACAAAGAGCATCTCACTTTAGAGAACCCGGCTTTTGATTAATTTCAGTGGGAATTGTGTACTGCAGCCCTTTATTTTAGTGGTGATGTTGCAGGGGAATTGAATATTTACTACTGAGATTCTGTAAAGATTACAAATGGCCACAAGGATCCCTGCAGTCAAACGTGTTGCGATATGGTTATAATTAGCACTGAAGTAAATACAAAGGTGAGTAAAAAAAAACTGCTCTCTGGCTGTAGAAATATTTTATTTGCTGTATAAATTATTTTAATTAGCTTCCACAAAAGACAAATACATCATTTTTCAACATCATCTCTCTGCTTTTCAATACACAATGTCCATATGTCAGCAAGTTTTCGTATGCTTTCATTAAAAAATCTTTAAGGCTGACCTGCGAGCCATGAATGCACTGCTGTTGTCACCTCTTCATCAGATCTGAATCTTCCTTCCTGTAGAGCTTCTTTCATGGGACCAAACAGGAGATAATCCGATGGGGCAGAATCAGTTTATATGTATGCTCAATGTTGTCCTCAGTCGTGTGTGTCTTGCTTCTTCTGGTTGCCATTTGTGTGACCTTAATTGATGTTTTAGATCAATATTCACACCAGGCACACCCCCAGACCACAAAAATACAATAAAATCACTGCATGCTACTCTACTTTCCTGCAATTCAAAAGTGGGTTAGCCATTGTTACTGGCACAAATTAACATGTTCCAAACTGGACTGGAGAGAAAGCCGCATAGTACAGAATGCACTGTTAAGACAATGGAGCCAACATAAGGTGGTACATTATAATCGAAATGTGTAAGAATTTTGGCTCATCATTTTAATAAAAGTCAGTAATAATTAGAGTGCCCTAGAATAGGTGATACCCTACTGATCCTTGGGGATCCAAGCTCTTTGACACCCACTAATCCAGACAACGGGACTCTGCAGAACCTTATCTGAATGGAGGACCAGTCCAGAATTTAGGCTGGGATTGCATGGTGACTTGTGATGTTTGTGACAGTAATTCTCATACAAGCAGCATGATCAAAAACATTTGTGCAACTTGTTTCCAAGTTGCTGTCTTGCGACTATTATAAGACTACGATTTTGCTGTGAAAAAACAAGCAAAATCACAAGTCGCAGTGGCACATCACTTGCATTGACAGCTATTGTAAGTGAGTTGCATATGGCTTGCAACCAGTGATGGAAATCCAACACATTTGGGAACATTTCTGACTCTGTAATGCAGTTATGGTAGGTCGCAGCTCACAATGTGATACCATAGAAATCAATAGATGCAATATTGCAGTGCAACTTCACAATCTAAGTGTCACATGAAACATATCAACAATGCCCCACTATATAACAGTCTGTGCAACTGTACAACTGTGCAAATTTCTAAATTTCATTATTTCAGTAACCTTTACTGAAATACCAAGAGGTCAATGCATCTGGTGTCACAATAACATCTATCAAGTTTCATACTCAAAAGACATTTATTGTTTGTGTCTTTGATAACTTTTAGTCATATACATATAAATTATAAAACTGTCTGTGCTTTATTTACAGTTGTGTGAAAAAGTGCCCCTTCCTGATTTCCTATTCTTTTGCATATTTGTCACACTTAATTGTTTCAGATCACTAAACAACTTTAAACATCAGACTAAGATACAAGCAGAATGCAGTTTTTCAATGAAGGTCTTTATTATTAAGGGAAAAAGAAATCCAAAGCTACAGGACCCTGTGTGAAAAAGTGATTGCCCCCTAACCCTAATAACTGGTTGGGCCACCCATAGCGACAACAACTGCAATCACGCATTTGCAATAACTGGCATTGAGTCTTTTCCAATGCTCTGGAGGAATTTTGGTCCACTCGTCTTTGCAGAATTGTTGTAATTCAGCCACATTGGAGGGTTTCCAAGCATAAGCCAACTTTTTAAGGTCATGTGACAGCATCTTAATTGGATTAAGGTCAGGACTTTGACTAGGCCACTCCAAAGTCCTAATTTTGTATTTTTTAAGCTATTCAGAGGTGGACTTGCTGGTGTGTTATGGTCATTGTCCTTCTGCATAACCCAAGTGCACTTCAGCTTGAGGTCACAAACAGATGGCCAGACATTCTCCTTCGGGACTTTTTGGCAGACAGCAAAATTCATGGTTTCATTTATCACAGCAAGACTTCTGGGTCCTGAAGCAGAAAAACAGCCCCAGATCATCACACTACCACCACATTTTACTGTTGATATGATGTTCCTTTTCTGAAATGCTGTGTTACTTCTATGCCAGATGTAGTGGGACATTTACCTTCCAAAAAGTTCAACTTTTGTCTCTTCAGTCCACAGAGTACTCTCCCAAAAGTCTTGGGGATCATCAAGATTTTTTCTGGCAAAACTGAGACAAGGCTTGATGTTCTTATTCCTCAGCAGTGATTTTCATTTTGGAGCTCTGCCATTAAGGCCACTTTTGTCTAGTCTCTTTGTTATGATAGAGTCATGAACACTGTCCTTACCTAAGGCAGGTGAAGCCTGCAGTTCTTTGGATGTTGTTGTGGGGTCTTTTTTGATCTCTTGGATAAGTTATCACTGCACTCTTGGGGTCATTTTGGTTGTCCAGCCACTCCTTGAAAGGTTCACCACTGTTCCATTTGTGGAAACTTGCTCTCACTGTGATTTGCTGTAGTTCCAAAGCTTTATAAATAGCTTTAAAATCTTTTCCAAATTAATAGATCTCAATTACTTTGTTTCTCATTTGTTCCAGAATTTCTTTGGTTCCCTGCAAAATGTCTAGCTTTTGAGTATTTTTGGTCTACTACACTTTGTCAGGCAGGTCCTGTTTAAGTGATTTCGTGATTGAGAACAGGTGTGGCAGTAATTAAGCCTGGGTGTGGCTAGGGAATTTGAACTCAGCTTCCCAAAGATGTGATAAACCACAGTTAATTGATGTTTTAAGAGGGTAAGGGGCAATCATCTTTTCAGACAGGGCCCTATAGGTTTGGATTTCTTTTCCCTTAATAATAAAGATCTTTATTTAAGAACTGAATTTTGCATTTACTTGTGTTATCTTTGCCTAACATTTAAATTTGGTGATCTGAACCTTTTAAGTGTGGCAAACATGCAAAAGAATAGGAAATCTGGAAGGGGCAAACACCTTTTCATACAAATGTATATAGTTTACCTATACAAAGACACATTACATTTAAAACCAATTAGAAAATACACATGAAACAAAACTCAAGATCCTGAGTATGATAAAGTAGCAATATGCAGAAGACAAGCCCCAGTAAGTAATATGCCATAAAACACCAAGCATCTGAAAATCAGAGTGTTGGACACATTACAGGACCTAGAGATTCTAGGGAATTCTCATTGGTACTTTTATGTTTTTTATTTGGGTCCCTGAAAGTACAGATTGGTTTACCATGAAACTGTCACATTGGCTCTTGGATATTCTGTGTAAGTAAAACACTTGGGAGATGCCATAAAATTTTAACATCTTGGAAATCAGCATGTAATTGTAAAGCATCAGCAAAGATACTTAGAGGACCCGCTGTGTACAACTATTTTACTGTTAATGGTACTGTTATTACTCCTGCTTGCTCCTCCTGCTCTAACAATAGAAATGAGAGAAAATGTGTTGTTTAACTCCTTGTTTGCTGAAATCATAGCATAAAAGGTTAATGCAAAGAGAAATCCCCTCATGATATCGTCATAGGAAAGGCATATCATCACACATAACATATATGGGTTATCAGCCATCGGTCTATTACTTTATGTCAGGGTATACTTACATATGCCTTTGTTATACCAGCAAGGGCATTCAGTAGGTAATAAGTTACCCAATTTTCTCTCTTAATATGTGTACACAGCAGAGAAGGGTAAGGGTTGGGCTAGGGTTAGGTTTGGGGATATTGTTAAGGTTAGGGTTGTGTTGGGGTTAGGGTATTGGAGTTAGGGTGGTGTTGGAGTAAGGGTTGTGGTTAGGGTTATGCTTAGGGTTGGGATTGGGGCTGTGTTAGGGTTGGAGTTAGCATTGGGAGATTTCCACTGTTTAGGTATATCGGGGATCTCCAAAGGCGCCCGCCATTGATTTCAGCCAATTTTGTGTTCAAAAAGTGAAACGGTGCTCCCTCCCGTCTGAGCTCTGCTATTCACCCAAACAGTTGCTTTCCCCCACATACAGAGTATTAGCATACTCAGGAGAAATTGCACAACAAATTTTGTGGTCCATTTTCTCCTGATAGCCTTGTGAAAATAAAAAGTTTGGTTCCAAAGTAAATTTTGTTTGAAAAAAGTAAAATGTTTGATTTTTCCTTCCACATTGCTTTAGCTCTCATAAAGTATCAAAAAAGTTAATAAAGTTATTGAATGTGGTGTTGCGCAACTGGAGGGGTGCAGTTTGTAGAATGGTGTCACTTTTGGGTGTTTTCTGTCATATTGACCCCCCAAACTCACATCAAATGTGATGTGGTCTCTAAAAAAAAGGGTTTTGTAAATGTTGTTGGAGAAATAAGAAATCGCTGGTCAAATTTTAACCCTTATAACATCCTAACAAAAAATATTTCCAAAATTATGCTGATGTAAAGCAGACATGTGGGAAATGTAATTTATTAACTATTTTTGCGACATGACTCTCTAATTTAATGGCACATAAATTAAGTTTGAAAATTGCAAAATTTTTAAAATTTTTGTCAAATTTCTGTATTTTTCATAAATAAACACAAGTCATATTGAATAAATTTTACTGCTAACATGAAGTACAAAATGTCATGAAAAAAACAATCTCATAATCAAAGTGATCCATAGAAGCGTTCCTGAGCTATAACTTCGTAAAGTGACAGTGGTCAGAATTGTAAAAATTGGCTTTGTCATTAGGTACCAAATTGGCTCTGTCACTACTGGGTTAAATGCACCAAATATGCACTGTTCAAGCTTAGCCTAAGTTTCCAGTTTCACTTTTTTCTCTTGTTAAATTTAATATGCACAGTGGTTGCACAGAAATCTGTGGATAGCTAGTGGATACTGAATACAATCAGTCTTCTATCTAGTCAGGTTTAATAGAAGTTTCCCTTAGGCTCCCCTTCACACAGATTGTTCTTTCCAGTAATTGATTGTGTAGCGGCATCCTAGCTCAGATGTCACACAATAACTATGCAGCTAAGAAAAAGCAGCAGAAACAAGGAAAATGAAAATGTCATGACTGAGTATATTACAACCCAAAGGGATTAAGCAGCAGGTCTTCACTATTGGGAGCAATGCATAGTAGAGAGTGACTCTGTGTGCCACTGTACACAAAGTGACTATGCCTAAAGGGTCCCGTTAATAACTGAGAGCTTTCAATTCATCTGGTCTAACATTTGGCTTTCTCACTTATCACCTATGCAAAGGATAGCAATGTTGCAAATATGACTGCTAGTGTTGAGCGATACCTTCCGATATCGGGAAATATCGGATCGGATTGGATCGGACCAATACCCAAAAAGTATCGGATATCGCCGATTCCAATACCGGAAACCAATGCAAGTCAATGTGACAGAAATATCGGAATTAAAAATAAACCCTTTCTTTCCTTGTAGGTTAATACTACATGAAAGAAAACAACTAAGAATAATGTAGAATGTATTGGGGGAGGTGGAGGAGATATTAAAGGCATAGAGGTTTATCCCAATCAAATGGAATAGCAGGAATTAATTTTTTTAGACGTTCGGAGTTACAAAGATATTGACTATGTTAAAGGGGTTGTGTAGCAATAGAGGGTGACGTTCAGAAAAGGCACATGTTGGCGGAGTGTTGGAACGGAGTGCTTCATCTAGCTTGGAGGTTGACTGAGCCCCTGACCCGGAGGACACGGCACAGATGCGGGCACCTGTATGCACAACAGACTGTGAGTAAAGCTTTGGAACTACATGCCCTGGTGTCCTCCAGTTATTCCTGCGCCAACACACTCAGCACTGCTACATCTCTGTGCCTGGCACTGCACCATCTACGTCTCTTCACTACCTCTCCATCTACACTGCCCTGGGACTACAGCCCTACCTGTGGAGGGCCACAACATCATTGCTGCACCACACCATCTGTCCCAGAGGATCTGTCTGCAGCGTCGGCTTAACATCTTCATTGTCGAACACCACAGGTGGCGTCACAAATCATTCACTCATAAACTTTAATCATCATCCATACGTTCAACATTTCCCTTTTACAATGGACGCCCAGGGCCACGGACTGGGTCACAGCTACCGTGACATCTCCCATTGAAACCAACGGGCCCGGTACCGAGTACCCCACCAGCCCTGGCGGGCGATCCGACTTGGCGGAAATACATAACAGAACAGGTTGTCCGGGCTTTTCACATAATCTCAGTGCATATCTAGGCTGCAGAATGCTGACAATAAGTAATTTACCTTCTGTGGCTTGTCTGCACAGTTTCCAAGATATCTCTTGCTTCTAAGATAAACATCCAGGGGGGGTGTTCTGGCATTGAAATGAGAACTTGTCGTTTCCTCCTCCCTCACTAGTTTCACTTTCCATAGATCACTGTTCAGAGTGTGTCTGGGGGAGGAGCAGCTGGGTGGTCTGCTCGCAGCCAATCACAGCCATGCCATTAGTTAACATGCCAACATGCCTAACAGGATGTGCCCACACTTCTTAGGATTCCTCATTGGCTGAATCAAATCAAACTGGCTCATAGCATTATGGGAACTTCCGATTCCGGTATTCGATATGCAAAAAGTATCGGAACTCAGTATCGGAATTCCGATACTGCGATTATCGGCCAATACCCGATATTTGCAGTATTGGAATGCTCAACACTAATGACTGCAAATATGAGAAGTCTAGTTAGGCATGAACCCGTATAAGATCTCAATTTAATTTCAAACCTTAGTCACTGTGCTATATGTAAAGGTCTGGGGTCTAACTGAGGTTACCGAGGTCTAACTCTTAACAGTTCCACCATGCCTTGCTGGGTTGAGCTACTTATAAAAGGAATGCGTAATAAAAAAAAATTTAGAATGTTCTTTGGAACTAACTGCAATTGAAATTTGCAAATTAATTAATTAAATTAACTATGTTACTATTTTCTTTTACTTTTTAATCTGTTCCTTAATTAGTTTAATGAATTTCTGTTTACTTTGGAAACATTTAGAATTTAAAAGCAGTAAATGAAAAAGAAAATTATGACATATAAATAGCTAAAAGCTACTTCACAAATGAAACAAGATGAGCCTCTTCAGCCAAGTACATTTTTTTAATGTACATAAATAGGAAAAAATAAAAAAAATTCTAATAGGTTTAATTTATTATATACTCCTCATCCTGTTCAATTGCACACTTAAAGATTACAGCAGATATTGTTGATAGTTGTTGGATGTTTAAATACGTCAGACATAATTTGTTCCTTTACAGTTTTCACTTGGCCCTGAGCGACTGGACATGACCACAGAGTGATTGCACAGTCCAAAAAAGTGCGTCATGAGTTGATAACTAGTGATGGATGAGAATGCTCGGCACTGCTTGATACTCGATCAAGCAGTGACAAATGTCGCTTGGTGCTCAAGTGCTCAGGTCCCTATAAGAAGCTCATTTGAATAATGTGAGGTGTGCGCCACAATGAAGCAGGATATTCCCCTGCTTGGAGCACAGGGACTCCTCTGTCAGCCGGACTCTTATTGAGCTGAAGAACTCAAGTGAGTAAGAGATGAAAAATGCTTGCATTTCACATTAACTTCCATTATACACGCTACTTGAGTTAAGTACATTTGAGCATCCGATGTGCTCGATTCAAGTACAGAGCACACAATCAGTTCAGTGCCTGATCATCACTATTGGTAATGCTTGAAAAAAATAATTTCCTAAAGGTTGAATCCCTTGCTCCTGTACCATCTGTCTGCTTTACTGTCGTTCTCTTCTTCAACATTTGACTGTTACTGTCTATCAATGATCTCAGCAGTCATTGTATAGTAAATTTTATGGCACATCAATGGCCAGGATTGGTGATAACAGGTTGTATGGAATGGAACGTGACATCTGCAGCACAATAAACAAACAAAATCGGGGAAGTAGCGGAATTTTGGCTCTGTAGTGGCTCAGGCTTATACCAGTAAATTATTTTATATTCAAGTATTGCTAATCAATGACCCTTTCTTTTCAAAAAGACAAACCATTTAAAGGGAGTAAAATTCAATACATCCACTTTGTCATACATACAGGGATAGGATGTTCACAGATACAACACAGAGCAATAGAAGAGATTTATCAAGGTAATTTGCACAAAAAACCCCAAAGCCTATTTTCACCTTCCTGACCAGGCCAATTTTTACAATTCTGACCACTGTCGCTTTATGAGGTCATAACTCTAGAACGCTTCAACGGATCCCACTGATTCTGAGATTGTTTTCTCGTGACATATTGTACTTTATGATAGTGGTAAAATTTCTTTGATATGACTTGCATTTATTTATTAAAAAAATGGAAATTTGGCAAAAATTTCACAAATTTCAAAGTTTTAATTTTTATGCCCTTAAATCAGAGTCAAATTGCACAAAATAGTTAATAAATAATATTTCCCACATGTCTACTTCACATCAGCACAATTTTGGAAACATAATTTTTTTGTTAGGAAGTAATAACTAGAGTTGAGCGAAACGGGTCGAAAAATTTCAAAAGTTGCCGACTTTTGGCAAAGTCGGGTTTCATGAAACGAAACCCGACCCTAGGATGAGGTCGGCCACGAGGTCGGCGACTTATGCGCCAAAGTTTCAAAAGTTTGTTTTGCGCTCTTTTTCAGCCAATCAGGATCCACGGATACTGTGGGCAACGTGATGACATAGGCAGGGGTCACCACCATCTTTCAGAAGGGCATGCAAGTGATTGGCTTGCTTTGGTGGGCGTCACACGCCGACCGCCATCTTACTTCTGCCGATCTTAGCATAGGGAGAGGTTGCTGCTGCTGATTCTGTAGGGAGAGCGTTAGGCAGGGAAGAAGAAAAAAAAACTGCTTCTGCTGCTAGCGATTTTGCCTGTACAACACACCAGTCACTGTGTGTGCAGTGCAAGGGGAGGCTATATTGTGGTAGATCAGCGGTGTTGGTTGTTAGGCTGCCTTCTAAGGCTTCCTGACAGCTGCATTGCTGTTTACCCACTGCTCTGCAAACTGCTTTTTTAAAAGCAATCCCAATTTTTTTTTTGTCCTGCTGAGGTACTGAGCGTGCATTTTTTCACACCATACAGCGGTGTACGCTCCTCACACAGTACCGTGTAACGGCTGTTATCACAGCCACAGTGAAGCTATCTGTGTGTCACTCTGTGAGAATAAGTCGAGGACATGTTCCGTTCTTACAGACCTGCACCTACTAGTTTTGTCTAGCTTTCAAACAGTTAAATATATTTGCTGTTTGATCACATTCAAAACTATAGAGAGACAGCGTGTGTCAGTCCGTATACTTAAAAAACACGGAGCTTGACAATTTTACGTACACTGGACAGCTGTGTACGTGCACGCTCCTCTCAGTACCATGTACGGCTGTTATCACGGCCACAGTGAAGCTATCAGTGTGTCACTGTGGAAGGATAAGTGGAGGACTTGTTCCGTTCTTACAGACCTACACTCTAGGGAGATTCCTATTCTGCCCAATTCTACATACACCTTGTAGTTTGTGATACATTAGCCAATTTCTGCCTGTGACATAGCGCTCTGATATTCAGTGGGCCTCACACAATCCAAAAGTGTCCAGTGTCCACTAGTGTGTGCAGAAATTCAAAATCTCCCTTATCCTGTAGTCACTTTTTTCACACCTGTGCCATCGAGCCTGTGACATAGCGCTGTGATATTCAGTGGGCCTCACACAATCTATAAGTGTCCAGTGTCCACAAGTGTGTGCAGAAATTCAAAATCTCTGTGATCCTGTAGTCACTTTTTTAACACCTGTGCCATCGAGCCTGTGACATAGCACTCTGATATTCAGTGGGCCTCACACAATCCAAAAGTGTCCAGTGTCCACAAGTGTGTGCAGAAATTCAAAATCTCCCTTATCCTGTAGTCACTTTTTTCACACCTGTGCCATCGAGCCTGTGACATAGCGCTCTGATATTCAGTGGGCCTCACACAATCCATAAGTGTCCAGTGTCCACAAGTGTGTGCAGAAATTCAAAATCTCCCCTGTCCTATAGACACCTTGTACCTTGTTTTACATTACTATATAGTTTGTTGGATTTTGTCTACATTTCTACAAAAAATGAGGAAGGCTGGTGGAAGAGGCCGTGGAATTGGGCGGGGGTTGGCAGCTGGTAATGATGGTGTTGGTGGTGGATCTGATGGTAGTGGCAAGAGCAAAATAGGACCGAATGCAGGAGGTGTTGAGCCTGCGTCATCGTCTGGTTCCATAAGGCTTCGAAGGCTTAGTTTTCTAGGAGTTGGCAAACCGCTTTTAAAGCCAGAGCATCAGGAAAAAGTTTTGTCTTACATTGCTGACTCAGCCTCCAGCTCTATCGCCTCCTCTTCTGAAGTTGTAAAAAGTAAAAGCACTGAGTCGTCATTGGAGGCTCATGTTCATGAACCACACCTTTCCTTGTGTCCTTCACCCCAACCAAGATTGAAGGATGACGCAGGCCATACTACTGATTACTCCATGGAGCTGTTTTCACATACCATGCCTGGATTATCAAGTGAAATGGTGAATTACCCAGGCCAAGATGAATCTGACATGGAGTGCACTGATGCACAGCCACTGATAGATGATTCTGCTGGTACATTCACTCAGAGCACTACATTGTCCTTGCAGTGTACAGAGCCAGATTCTGACCCTGATGAGACTCAGGTGCCCCTTCCCGCACACTATACCACCATACACGGTGACACAGAGGAAGGTGCACATGACATTGAAGAGGAGGTGATGGATGACCCAGTTGTTGACCCAGATTGGCATCCATTGGGGGAAGAGGGTGCTGCTTCCAATAGCTCAGATGAGGAGCATCCACAGCAGACATCGACATCGCAACAGCTGTTATCTGGCAGGCCCGGAGCACTCCAAAGACAGGTTCCAAAAATCAAAAGAGTTGCTGGACAGCTTGTCCAGAGGGTCAAAAGATCACAGCGTGCTAGGCCGCAAAATGTCTGCCAAAGTAGGAAGAGTGCAGTGTGGCACTTTTTTGAACAAAATCCTCATGATCAGGCCAAGGTTATCTGTAAGAAGTGCGCAAAGACCTTTAGCCGAGGGAAAAATCTGAAAAATTTGAATACCAGTTGCATGCTTAGACATTTAACCACCATGCACTTGCAAGCGTGGACACAACACCAAACCTCAAGTGCCACATGTGCAACTGATCACAACGAAGGTAGTCAGCAACGCTACATTGTTTCCCCCACTGTAAGCCCACCGGTTAGCACAGCAGCAAATGTTGAGGTGTCGTTGCAAGGCCACAGCAGTCAGGGAATCCCACTGTTATATCAACGAAATACTGAATCTAGGCCATCAGAAAGAACACCAACTCCATCACCATCATCAACCCTCTCTCAGTCCGCCCTGTCCACCGCTACTTCCACCATATGCAGCTCTCAAGTCCAGCTCACCCTCCCAGACACTATGAGTAGGTCAAGAAAGTACTCAGTCTCTCATCCGCGTACACTGGGTTTGAACGCCCACATTGCCAAACTAATCTCGTTTGAGATGATGCCCTATCGGTTGGTGGAAAGCGCAGCTTTCCACGAACTCATGGCCTATGCAGTACCACGCTATGACCTACCCAGTCGCCACTTCTTCTCTCGCAAAGCCATCCCAGCCCTCCACCATCATGTAAAAGACCGCATTGTCCATGCACTCAAGCAGTCAGTGAGTGGAAAGGTGCACCTCACAACTGATGCATGGTCCAGTCAGCATGGCCAGGGCCGTTACGTGTCCATCACTGCGCACTGGGTTAATGTGGTGGATGCAGGGTCCACAGGGGACAGCGGTGGTGGGACAGTGCTGCCTAGCCCACGGTATAGGAAACAGTTGGCTGTAGGCATTCGACCCTCCTCCTCCTCCAGAAGCGAAAGCTCATCCACAGAGCGCAGTCGAACGAGCACTCCATCTGCAGCTGCGACTGTTGCACACGAGGTGTCCCCCTATCGAGCAGCTAGTGGAAAGCGTCAGCAGGCTGTGTTGCAGATGATGTGTTTGGGCGACAGACACACCGCCGAGGTGCTGGCTGAGTACTTGAAGCGACAAACTGAGTCATGGCTGGGCAGTGTACATCTTGAGGCAGGCAAGGTAGTTAGTGATAACGGCCGTAATTTTGTGGCAGCCATAGCCCTTTCAAAACTCAGCCACATACCTTGCTTGGCTCACACCTTGAACCTGGTGGTGCAGTGCTTCCTCAAAAATTATCCGGAGTTAACAGCCCTGCTCCAGAAGGTGCGAAGACTGTGCGCGCACATCCGCCGGTCGCCTGTACACTCCGTTCGTATGCAGAAGCTGCAGCGATTGCTCCAACTTCCCAACCACCGCCTCATTATCGACATTGCAACAAGGTGGAACTCCACATGGTGGAGCGGCTGTGCGAGCAGAGGCAGGCCATAATGCATTTGTGGGAGGATACACGGCCAGGCACTTTGAGAGCAGACATGGAATTGACAGGTGTGCAGTGGTCGAAGCTGAAAGACCTCTGTAAAGTCCTTCAGTGTTTTGAGGAATGCACACGGCTGGTAAGCGCAGACGACGCCATCCTAAGTATGAGCATCCCATTTATGCGTCTGCTCATGCAAACTTTGACGCACCTTAAGGAGCAGGCGTCTGCAGCCAATGTTGACGAGGAGGGAATCCTTGATGACAATCAGCCATTGTCTGCTCAGGGACCTCTTCTGGACGAGGTGGAGGAAGAAGAGGAGGAGGAGGATGATGATGGGGATGATTACTTAGGGGAGGAGGATGCATCTCGTTGGGCAAGTGAAAATGTTGGCGTGGCAAGGTCTGGTACAGGGTTTGTGCGTGACTGGAAGGATGTGGATTTGCCAGATATTGCTCCTCCAACCAGCACTCGCAGTGCATCATTGACACCGGGAACATTGGCCCACATGTCAGATTATGCCTTGCAGATCCTAAAAAGGGACCCCCGAATTGCCAAAATGATGAACGATGATGACTACTGGTTGGCCAGCATCCTGGATCCACGCTATAAAGGCAAATTACAAAACATCATGCCACAGGAGAACCTTGACCTAATATTGGCTAATAAACAAGCAACTCTGGTAAATCGGTTGCTTGAGGCATTCCCAGCACACAGCAGCGGTGATGGTTCTCACACGAGCCGTACGGGCCGGGGGCAGCTTGGCAGAGGTGTTCATGGTGCACACAGCAGAAGTGGCGTTGGAGACAGGGGTTTCATGACAATGTTGTGGACTGATTTTTCACGGACCGCTCACACAACTGGTAATACTGCATCGATGGAAAGTGACAGGAGACAGCAGTTGTCAACTACGGTTACAAACTACTTTTCCTCCCATATCGATGTTCTCCCACACAGGTCATTCCCCTTTGACTATTGGGCCGCTAAACTGGACACCTGGCCTGAATTGGCACAATATGCCTTACAGGAGCTCGCTTGCCCAGCTGCAAGTGTGCTATCGGAAAGAGTCTTCAGTGCAGCTGGATCAATCCTGACAGAAAAAAGGACCCATCTGTCAACCCAAAATGTGGATGATCTAACCTTCATTAAAATGAACCATGCATGGGTTTCCAAGGATTTTGTCCCACCTTCCCCTGATGACACATAGGGTGACAGAAAAATGGCTTGCTTTGGTCCACCTCTTCCTGGGACTTGACCTATTTTGCCTTTTGCATCAGCTGAATGTCCAACATCAACATATGCCACTTTCTAAAACTCCCTAACTGTGCTGCCCCCCCCCCCATGGCCGGGGTCACCACCTAGCGCACGACACCGTGCGAGTGCCGTTGCCCTGGACAGGTGGGTAGGCCGACTCTTGGGCGCGGGCACTGGCACAGGGTCCCTCATAGTGCAATCAAGTGTCTCTGACGGTGGTGGTGCACACCCGCCGTCAGACACACCACCATACTATGAGGGGCCCAGTGCCAGTACCGACGCCCACGAGTGGGCCCCCTTGCTTGGGCAGGGCCCCAGCATTTGCAATCTTTACCTCTCCCTGCTCCTCCGCTGTGTAGACTGGGCCGTCAAATCCATACTGTGCCTGTCACCGTCTGAGCCTGCCTCCTGATGTATAGACATATATTTTGAATGTGTACGCTATCCATACATGTTATCCGGGGATACGGTACCCTTTCTCACCTTTGTGCAATCACGTGCAATCCATACTGGGCCTAACACCGTCTGAGCCTGCCTCCTGATGTATAGACATATATTTTGAATGTGTACGCTATCCATACATGTTATCCGGGGATACGGTACCCTTTCTCACCTTTGTGCAATCACGTGCAAGCCATACTGGGCCTAACACCGTCTGAGCCTGCCTCCTGATGTATAGACATATATTTTGAATGTGTACGCTATCCATACATGTTATCCGGGGATACGGTACCCTTTCTCACCTTTGTGCAATCACGTGTAATCCATACTGGGCGTGAGAACGGCTGGCGAGCTGTTAATCAAGCTACAGCACCTGTGGTTTGCACACGTAAGTTTTTCATTTTTTCAGGAATGACGGTTAGGCCTAATTCCGTAACTGCGGTTGACCTGCACTTACTGGGAAATCATCGTTCGCGGGTAATAATTGTAATCAGTGATCCCCATCACTAACGTTGTTCAGCGGGTTATCTGCACCTGTAAGCGACAAACGCTGGCCTTTTCAGTGTAGCGCACATGCAACCACGGACATGTAAGGGCATGATACACCAGTTATTGGCCAATCTCATGTTCCAGAGCCTCACGTGTCCCTCTAGTAAGCCAGAATCGGACCGCGGGGCATGACGGAGTCTCGTTCGTTAACGGAATTAAGCTTGCAATGTGTGCATCTTTTCTGTAGCTGGCATGGTTGAGGTTTCCCAGGTGGAGTCGAATTTAACCGTAGGCTCCACTCCTGGTGGTGCCCTTCTGGACATTCCTTTAAGGTTCAGCTTTGCAACCATACTGCCCACGTAAAACAAACACTTTGCCTTTATGAACGCTGTTTGGAGGGTCATGACTCGTGGGAATAACGCCGCCCAATCAGTTAACCTGCTAGAGAGATCCTTCGTTGCTCCCAAGCATGACATCACACTCCCTAGGAGGAAGGTAATGCCACTGTGGCGACCGTACTCCTGGGGGCGACACAAGTGCACTGATGACCAGCCACTGCTCGATGAATCTGCTGGTACATTGACCCAGACCACTACATTCCCCTCACACGCTACACGGCCTGAATCTGACCCTGATGAAACTCAGGTTACCCTTCCCATATACAGTTCCATCTTACACGGTGACAAAGAGGAAGCTGCAGATGAAAGTGCAGGTTCGGCCCACCCGCCATCAGACACACCACCGTACTATCAGGGGCCCTGAGCCAGTGCCGTCGCCAATGAGTGGGCCCCCCCGCTTGCTCAGGATCACAGCACTTGCAAGGTTGAAATACTGTGCAGTGAGATGGAAGATGGGGACGACGAGGAGTCCAGACTAGTACAGGGATTCCCTAGCGAGGAGACTTATTTGATTGTTTTCAATGTTGGGACAGCAATTTTTGGGGAGCACTATACTCTGGAGAATGATAGATGGGGCCCACCATACACTGGAACATTCCAAAGGTGGACATCAGACACTGGAGCAGCATTTACAGGGCCCATTATACACTAGAGCATTAGAAATGGGGCCCATTATGGTTGGAGCATTATTTGGGCCCATAAGACAGTGGAGCTTCATCCATGGGGACCAACATATACTGTAGCATTATGTGGAGCTCATCATATACTGTTTCAAACATTATATGGGACCAATGATTCTGTATGGAGAAATAGATGGGCCTCGTCATGAGATGTAAAAAGTGAAGTATTTTTCATTGTACTATACCGCTATTTCTCTGCCGTATCGGAGCATGATGAGTTGTGGTATGTGTTAAAGGGGCGCTCTTTCGCCCAGGGCACATGAAAACCTGGAGCCAGCCCTACCCCCCCCACAACTTTAGCCAAATAGCCCCCATTTTTCAGTGCGTAACTTGTATTATGAAGTAAATTAAGGTTGCCAAGCTTAAGTAAGAAGAATTGATGCTTTTTGCATTCAAATGGGCACTGTAGGTGTGTTTCCTGTCCTCTCACTGCCGACTTTTATTCCCCATTGACTTACATTGGGTTTCGTGTTTCGGGACGACCCCGACTTTTCCCTATAATCGGCCGATCTTGCTCGACCCGACTTTTGGAAAAGTCGGGTTTCACGAAACGAAACTCGACCCTAAAAAACCAAAAGTCGCTCAACTCTAGTAATAACAGTTAAAAGTTGACCAGCAATTTCTCATTTTTACAACAAAATTTGCAAAACCATTTTTTTATGGACCACATCACATTTGAAGTGACTTTGAAGGGCACATATGACAGAAAATACCCCAAAATGACACCATTCTAAAAACTGCACCCCTGAAGGTGCTCAAAACCACATTCAAGAAGTTTACTAACACTTCAGGTGCTTCACAAGAATTTTTGGAATGTGGAAGGAAAAAATAAACATTTACTTTTCTTTCACAAAACTTTTCCTTTAGACCTATTTTTTACTTTCACAATGGTAACAGGAGAAAGTGGACCAAACATTTTGTTGTGCAATTTCTCCTGAGCATGCCCATACCCCATACATGGGGGAAATCTACTGTTTGGGCACAGGGAAGGGCTCGGAAGGGAAGGAGCGCCATTTCACTTTTTGAATGTAAAATTTGCTGGAATAATTAGCCGTTGCCATGTCGTGTTTGGAGAGCCCCTGATGTGCCTAAACAGTGGAAAACCCCCACAAGTGGCAGCATTTTCTAAACTAGGCCCCTTAGGGAACTTATCTAGATGTGTATTGAGCACCTTGAACCCCAAGGTGCTTCACAGAAGTTTATAACATAGGATAAATGTGTGCCAAGTAGTGTTGAGCATTCCGATACCGCAAGTATCGGGTATCGGCCGATACTTGCTGTATCGGAATTCCGATACCGACTTCCGATATTTTTTCAATATCGGAAGTCGGCATCGGAATCGGAAGTTCAAAGTTGATTGACAGCCGAAATGACATCATCATGATGCGCGGTGTGCGCGCATCATGATGCGCCGTCATTTCGGGCCTTCCGGGGGTCTCTGCCGGCCTGCCGGGGGGCTGTGCCGGCCTGCCGGGGGGCTGTGCCGGCCTGCCGGTAGTCTGTGCACCCTGTGGGGGTCTGTACTGGCCTGCCGGGGGGCTGTATCGGCCTGCCGGGGGGCTGTGCTGATGTCCGGGGGTCTGTGCAAGCATCGTCCGATGGGACTACAAGTCCCATCTGGCGATGCCTGCTACCATGACAGTGATTGACACATTAGCCAATGATGGGACAGTAGTAGTCCCATCATCCGGCTAATGTGTTAAATGTTAAAAAAAAAAAAAAAATACTACATACATACTACATACATACTACATGCATGCTACATACATACTACATGCTACATACATACCACATGTATACTACATGAATGCTACATACATACTACATGCTACATACATACTACATATATACTACATGCATGCTACATACATACTGCATGCTACATACATACTACATGCTACATACATACCACATATATACTACATACATACTACATGCATGCTACATGCTACATACATACCACATACATACTACATACATACTACATGCATGCTACATGCTACATACATAACACATATATACTACATGCATGCTACATACATACTACATGCTACATACATACCACATACATACTACATACATACTACATACATACTACATGCATGCTACATACATACTACATGCTACATACATACTACATGCTACATACATACCACATACATACTACATACATACTACATACATACTACATGCATGCTACATACATACTACATGCTACATACATACTACTTGCATGCTACATACATACTGCATGCTACATACATACTACATACATACTACATACATACTACATGCATGCTACATACATACTACATACATACTACATGCTACATACATACCACATATATACTACATACATACTACATGCATGCTACATACATACTACATGCTACATACATACCACATATATACTACATACATACTACATGCATGCTACATACAATACATACATAGACATACAGTACATATAACATAGAGTAACATACTTACCAATACTTGTCACATTGTTCCCCGAAGCCATTGTCTTTTATGGAATAAATATTAACATAACATACCACAAAAATACTCACCCACGATCCGAAGCAGTCCACGAGTGTGTCCCACGATGATCTTGGGTAGAGAACGGCAGCATCAGCTGATGCTGCCGTTCTCTACGGGCTGCAGGAATCCAATGACGGAAGGTAGGTATCCTTCCGCACTGTATTCCTCCGCCACTTAAAAAAAAAAAGTCCCTAGTCTCACTTTATGCCATTGCTGCGTGGGAAATTCCCACACAGCAATGGCATAAAGTGAGACTAGGGACTTTTTTTTTTTAAGTGGCGGAGGAATACAGTGCGGAAGGATACCTACCTTCCGTCATTGGATTCCTGCAGCCCGTAGAGAATGGCAGCATCAGCTGATGCTGCAGTTCTCTGCCCAAGATCGTCGTGGGACACACTCGTGGACTGCTTCGGATCGTGGGTGAGTATTTTTGTGGTTTGTTATGTTAATATTTATTCCATAAAAGACAATGGCTTCGGGGAACAATGTGACAAGTATTGGTAAGTATGTTACTCTATGTTATATGTACTGTATGTCTATGTATGTATTGTATGAATGTATTGTATGTAGCATGTATGTAGTATATATGTGGTATGTATGTAGCATGTAGTATGTATGTAGTATGTATGTAGCATGCATGTAGCATGCAGTATGTATGTAGCATGCATGTAGTATATATGTAGTATGTATGTAGCATGTAGTATGTATGTAGCATGCATGTAGTATGTATGTAGTATGTATGTAGTATGTATGTGGTATGTATGTAGTATGTATGTAGCATGTATGTGGTATGTATGTAGCATGTAGTATGTATGTAGCATGCATGTAGTATGTATGTAGTATGTATGTAGTATGTATGTGGTATGTATGTAGCATGTAGTATGTATGTAGCATGTAGTATGTATGTGGTATGTATGTAGCATGTAGTATGTATGTAGCATGCATGTAGTATATATGTGTTATGTATGTAGCATGTAGCATGCATGTAGCATGCATGTAGTATGTATGTAGTATGTATGTGGTATGTATGTAGCATGTAGCATGCATGTAGTATGTATGTAGTATATATGTGGTATGTATGTAGCATGTAGTATGTATGTAGCATGCAGTATGTATGTAGCATGCATGTAGTATATATGTAGTATGTATGTAGCATGCATGTAGTATATATGTAGTATGTATGTAGCATGTAGTATATATGTAGTATGCATGTTGCATGCATGTAGTATATATGTAGTATGTATGTTGCATGTAGTATATATGTAGTATGAATGTAGCATGTATGTAGTATGAATGTAGCATGTATGTAGTATGCATGTTGCATGTAGTATATATGTAGTATGTATGTTACATGTAGTATGCATGTTGTATGTATGTAGCATGTATGTAGCATGTAATTTTTTTTTTTTTTACATTCAACACATTAGCCGGATGATGGGACTACTACTGTCCCATCATTGGCTGATGTGTCAATCATTGTCATGGTAGCAGGCATCGCCCGATGGGACTTGTAGTCCCATCGGATGATGCCTGCACAGACCCCCGAAGCCTGCACAGACCACCGGCAGGCCGGCACAGCCCCCCGGAGCCTGCACAGACCACCGGCAGGCCGGCACAGCCCCCCGGAGCCTGCACAGACCACCGGCAGGCCGGCACAGCCCCCCGGCAGGCCGGCACAGCCCATTGGAGCCTGCACAGACCACCGGCAGGCCGGCACAGCCCCCCGGCAGGCCGGCACAGACCACCGGAGCCTGCACAGACCCCCTGGCAGGCCGGCACAGCCCCCCGAAAGGCCCGTACAGACCCCAGAGAGGCTGTACAAGGCAAAAACAGGGTTTTTCTTTTCCGATACCGGAAGTCCCATAGACTTGAATGGGACTTCCGGTATCGGAATCGGCGATACCGATACTTTTTTTTAAGATCGGCCGATCCATTCCGATCCGATACTTTGAAGTATCGGACGGTATCGCTCAACTCTAGTGCCAAGCCTTTCTGCAATCTTTGTGAGGCAGAATGAAAAAATCAACAGCATGTGAAGAGTTGGTTTTATTTATTTTTTATGCCTTTCCTCATCCAGTATAAGTGTTTAAGCGACTTTATTCTTCGGGTCGGTGCGATTACAGCGATACCAGTTTCATACCTTTGTTATGTTTGACAGCTGTCACACACTAAAATATGCTTTTTATTGCGAAAAGCAGTTTTTGCATCATCATATTTAAAGAGCGATAATTTTTTTATATTTCCGTCGACAGAGTCATGTGGTGGATTGTTTTTTGCGGGACGAGCTGATGTTTTTATTGGTACCATTTTTGGGCATATGACTTTTTTGCTCTGTTTCTATTCCCATTTTCAGGGGACAGAATGATCAAAAACCAGCAATTCATGAATTGCTTTTGGTTTTTTGGTTTTTTTAATACCTTTCTGTAAATTTGTTAAGGGAGCTTTATTCTTAGTCTCAGTATGATTACAGCGTTACCTCATTTATATCATTTTTTATGTTTTGATGCTTTTACACAATAAAAACTACTTTATAGAAAAAATAATTATTTTTGCGTCACTTTATTCTGAGAGCTATAACTTTTTTATTTTTCTGCTGATGGAGCTGTATAGTGGCTTGTTTTCTGCGGGACAAGACATTTTCAGCGGTACCATTTTTATTACGGAATCACTGATTGGGTGGATCAAGAAAATGCTGTAGATATAGTACAGTCATATGTAAAAGTTTGGGCACCCCTATTAATGTTAACCTTTTTTCTTTATAACAATTTTGGTTTTTGCAACAGCTATTTCAGTTTCATATATCTAATAACTGATGGACTCAGTTATATTTCTGGATTCAAATGAGGTTTATTGTACTAACAGAAAATGTGCAGTCTGCATTTAAACAAAATTTGACCGGTGCAAAAGTATGGGCACCCTTATCATTTTCTTGATTTGAACACTCCTAACTACTTTTTTCTGACTTCCTGAAGCACTAAATTGGTTTTGTAACCTCATTGAGCTTTGAACTTCATAGCCAGGTGTATCAAATCATGAGAAAAGGTATTTCAAGTGGCCACTTGCAAGTAGTTCTCCTATTTGATTCTCCTATGAAGAGTGGCATCATGGGCTCCTCAAAACAACTCTCAAATGATCTGAAAACAACATAGCTTTTCAGGGGAAGGATACAAAAAGTTGTCTCAGAGATTTAACCTGTCAGTTTCCACTGTGAGGAACATAGTAAGGAAATGGAAGAACACAGGTACAGTTCTTGTTAAGCCCAGAAGTGGCAGGCCAAGAAAAATATCAGAAATACAGAGAAGAAGAATGGTGGGAACAGTCAAGGACAATCCACAGACCACCTCCAAAGACCTGCAGCATCATCTTGCTGCAGATGGTGTCACTGTGCATCGGTCAACAATACAGCGCACTTTGCACAAGGAGAAGCTGTATGGGAAAGTGATGCGAAAGAAGCCGTTTCTGCAAGCACGCCACAAACAGAGTCGCCTGAGGTATGCAAAAGCACATTTGGACAAGCCAGTTACATTTTGGAAGAAGGTCCTGTGGACTGATGAAACAAAGATTGAGTTGTTTGGTCATACAAAAAGGCGTTATGCATGCGCTGTATTGTTGACCGATGCACAGTGACTCCATCTGCAGCAAGATGATGCTGCAGGTCTTTGGAGGTGGTCTGTGGATTGTCCTTGACTGTTCTCACCATTCTTCTTCTCTGCCTTTCTGATATTTTTCTTGGCCTGCCACTTCTGGGCTTAACAAGAACTGTACCTGTGTTCTTCCATTTCCTTACTATGTTCCTCACAGTGGAAACTGACAGGTTAAATCTCTGAGACAACTTTTGTATCCTTCCCCTGAAAAGCTATGTTGAATAATCTTTGTTTTCAGATCATTTGAGAGTTGTTTTGAGGAGCCCATGATGCCACTCTTTATAGGAGAATCAAATAGGAGAACTACTTGCAAGTGGCCACCTTAAATACCTTTTCTCATGATTTGATACACCTGGCTATGAAGTTCAAAGCTCAATGAGGTTACAAAACCAATTTAGTGCTTCAGGAAGTCAGTAAAAAGTAGTTAGGAGTGTTCAAATCAAGAAAATGATAAGGGTGCCCATACTTTTGCACCGGTCAAATTTTGTTTAAATGCAGATTGCACATTTTCTGTTAGTACAATAAACCTCATTTGAATCCAGAAATATAACTGAGTCCATCAGTTATTAGATATATGAAACTGAAATACCTGTTGCAAAAACCAAAATTGTTATAAAGAAAAAAGGTTAACATTAATAGGGGTGCCCAAACTTTTACATATGACTGTATATCTTGACTTCAGCAAAGCATTTGACAAAGTATCTCATACAATCCTTATTGAAAAAATGACTAAGTATGGAATGGACAAGGCAACTGTTAGGTGGATTCATAACTGGCTTAGTGATCAGACCCAAAGAGTGGTCGTAAATGGATGCACATCCAGTTGGAAGAATGTCTCAAGTGGGGTACCACAGGGCTCTGTCCTGGGCCCTGTATTGTTCAACATCTTTATCAACGATTTAGATGAAGGAATTGAGGGTAAACTGATTAAATTTGCTGATAACACAAAGCTAGGAGGGATAGCTAATACTAGAGAAGAGAGAGAGAGGATTCAAAAAGATATAAATAAACTGGAGAAATGGGCAGCAACTAACAGAATGGTTTTTAACAGGGAAAAATGCAAAGTACTACATCTGGGCAATAAAAATGAAAAAAGCATATACAGAATGGGAGGAATAGGGCTAAGCAACAGCACATGTGAAAAAGACTTGGGTATACTAATAGATCACAGACTGAATATGAGTCAACAGTGTGATGCAGCAGCAAAAAAGGCAAATGCAATTCTAGGATGTATTAACAGAAGCATACAGTCTAGATCACGTGAAGTCATTATTTCCCTCTACTCCTCTTTGGTCAGACCTCATCTGGAATATTGTGTCCAGTTTTGGGCATAACATTTTAAAAAAGACATCAACAAACTGGAGCAAGTTCAGAAAAGAGCGACCAGAATGATGACCGGTCTGCAAACCCAAATGTTAAGTTTGCAAAAGAGAAGACTGAGAGGAGACTTAATAGCTGTCTACAAATATCTAAAGGGCTGTCACATTGTAGAAGGATCAACTTTATTCTCATTTGCACAAGGAAAGACTAGAAGCAATGGGATGAAGCTGAATGGGAGGAGACACAGATTAGATATTAGAAAAAACTTTTTGACAGTTAGCGTGATCAATGAGTGGAACAAGCTGCCACGAGAAGTGGTGAGTTCTCCTTCAATGGAAGTCTTCAAACAGAGGCTGGACAGACATCTGACTGGGATGATTTAGCGAATCCTGCTTTGAGCAGGGGGTTGGACCAGATGGCCCAGGAGGTCCCTTCCAACTCTACGATTCTATGATTCTATGATTCTATTTACATTTGTCTTTTTGATCGCGTTTTATTACACTTTTTGTTCGGTGGTATGATAATGAAGCATTGTTTTCTGCTGCATTTTTTTATTATTCTTTTTTACAGTGTTCACTGAAGGGGTTAAGTAGTTGGACAGTTACAGATGCGGCGATACCAAATATGTGTACCTTTATTTTGTTTTTATTTACATAAATGTATTTATTGGGAAAATATTTATTTTTTTCTTTATTTAGGAATTTAAAAAAAAGGTTTTTACACACTGATATTTTTTTAAACTTTATTACTTTGTCTCAGTATGGGACATGACTATATTAAATCAGATCGCTCATCTGACACTTTGCACAGCACAGAGTCAGATCAGCGATCTGACAGGCAGTGAAGGAGGCTTGCCGGTGCCTGCTCTCGCAAGCTACCTCACTGAAGGCCCCCGTGGCCATCTTGGTGCCAGGGGTCTCCATGGAGACCACCGATACAACGTGATCCATGCGTGATTTTTCTCTTTGCCACTGTCTTTACTGGCAGCGGAATCAGAGGGGGTAAATGCCCACGATTGGTGCTAGCATCAATCGTGGGCATTGCTGTGGGTTGTCAGCTGTCACATACAGCTGACACCTGCATGCAATCTCCGCAGAGCTCAACGTGAGGCCGCGCGTTCGTGCCACCATACTAGTACTGCTGTTTGTGGGAACACAGTTCCCGCAGAGCAATACTACTACGGCGCATGTCGGGAAGGGGTTAATGGCTTGGACCTTATTTATTATATGTTTTAGACACTATCTGCTCTAAACACTTTCAGTCAAGTTTCTTGTCCGACAAAGAAATCATGTATTCAGGGGAATTTGTAGTTATATTCCGCGCTTCCGCAAGAAAGGATTCCAGGAGATAGATGTCAAAGATTCAGGCTGTGTGCCCACGATGCGATTTTTAAGCGTTTTTGCCGTGATTTTTGGCGCGAAAACGCTGCAAAAATGTTTAAAAATCTTGTACATGACGCACCCCATGCATTCCTATGGCATTCCGCACATGCTATGCTAATGCTGCGCTTTTTTCCGTGGCGGAATCGCATCAGGAAAAAAATCGCAGCATGATCATTCTTTTGTGCGGAATCGCAAAGAATTGCCGCGATTCCGCACCCATAGGAATGCATGAGAACCGCTTATTTCCCGCATGTGGCTATGCCCACCATGCGGGAAGTTAAGTGTCTCATGTGCGGTTGGTACCCACGGTGTGGAGGAGAGGAGACTGTCCTCCAGGCCCTGGGTACCATACCCCTGTAAAAAAAAGAATAAAAAATAAAAAATCGGGTTATATTTACCTTCCGATGTCCCGCGCTGCATTCCCGGGCCTCAGTGTTCCCAGTAATGCCTTGCAGCAAGGTCCTGTGATGATGTAGTCTCGCGTGACTCTAGCGGTCTCGCGAGATTGCTATAGTAACGCGAGACCAACGTCATCATAGGTCTTGCAAGGCATCGCTGTGAACGCTGAGGCCCGGGATGGCAGCGCGGGACGTTGGAAGGTAAACATACCCCGATATTTTACTTTTTTATCATTTTTAACATTTTATCTTTTACTATTGATGCCGCATAGGCAGCCTCAATAGTAAAAAGCTGGTCACACTTGTCAAACACTATGTTTGACGAGTGTGACCAACCTGTCAATCACTTTCCAAGTGATGCTTCAAATCGCTTGAGAAAATCGCGGCAAAATCGCGAACAGAATCGCAGTAAAATCACGGTGAAATCACGTGGAAAAAACCGCGTGATTTCTGGGAAGAAGTCCGGTTTTCATTGTGCGTTTTAAAACGCTACGTAGGCCCATAGCCTCACAGTGGTTTATTCAACGCGTTTCGGGGGTCTCATGCCCCCTTCATTAGCAAATACCACATAGTATGTACAGGCATCACATGTATACGTGATTTCTTCTGGTCGTTGAGGACCTGTGGATCTGCAGCAGCCACCAGACTATATGTTTTCTGTCATCCTAGTCAGGTGAGCAAATTTCTTAGTGTAATCTCTCCCTGTAACGCAGATAAGACCCTATTGCGCTTTTGTGTCTCCTTTTCTTTGCAATTGTCCGACAAAGGGGAGAAGACTTTACTATAAAGGGTGTGGCTTAGTGGTAAGGGCCATGTTCTAATGTGCAACACCATGTGCCAAAACCAAAGTAAGACAGCTAATAGGTGATGTAAACCTAATAGTCATTCAGTTGACAGCTATCTCCCCCGACTACCCCATACATACATAGGAATGCTTAGCCAATCACGCCAATGTTTTCTATGAGAAGCCTGCTCCAGATTCCTCTACTTCTCAACAAAGGATTGGCCATTAGAATTCCAACCTGCTGGATAGTTCTTTCCACCATCATCATTTGTCAGGTGAGAGTTGGGAGGCCCCCATTACAATTTTACCAATATTGTCAAATTTGTCCGGCTTCTAATGTGTATGGGAGCTTTTAGACTAGACAGTCTAAAGAATTATCTGTCAGGACTCTAACGTCAGGACCCTGTCAGCATCGGCAAACTGCCACGCAGGGCAAGGTGACTTACCCACACTATGGGAGAGCATGGGGTCCAACACTGTAGTGATGGTTCAAGCAGACAGGACCTGCGGCACTGAAAATAGTAAGGAGTCCCAGGACCTATGATCATGTGACTGCAGGGGGTGGGGCTTAGCATCCTACTGCTGAAGATGATATGTACCTACTGCAGGGCAACTGTTCTAGAGGAGAGGAAAACGCAGGTCAGACAAGCGAGGGTCATACACGGAGAGGGCTGTGCGGTACCAGAGGGACGAGCAGAGAATAGTCAGGTCACAGGCAGAGGGTCATACACAGAGAGATAGCGCAGTGCAAGAGGGACAGGCAGAACTCGTAACAGGGACAGAACCGGATCAAAACCAAACAAGTTATCAGGCACAAGGCACACGTACGCATAAGGGCAATTAACTCAACCGAGCGCAGGAGTATAACTGACACCGGACCTAGGTCGAGTGAGCATTAAATAGCCGCCCTCTGCCAGAGAGAGGCAGAAACAATTAACCCCTGTCTGACCAGGACAGGCCAAAGACAAACCCCATCCTGGATCATGACAGTACCCTCCTCTCAATGGGGGGCCACTGGACCCCCGGGTCTCTCAGGATACTTGGCGTGAAAGTCCCGGACCAACCGATCCGCATGAACCGATCGAGCCGGAACCCACGACCGGTCTTCAGGACTGTAGCCTTTCCAATGTACAAGATATTGAAGGCCACGACATACCAACCTAGAGTCAACAATTTGTTCCACCTCGTACTCAGACTGCCCGTCTACCAAAACTGGTGGCGGGGAAGACACTGATCCCTCCCCACAGGACCCCACAGGTTTCAAAAGGGCCCTATGGAAAACATTGGGGATCCATAGAGATGGCGGGAGACACAAGGGAAAAGCCACCGGGTTCACTGCTTCAGTAATTTCATAGGGACCAATACATTTAGGTCCAAGCTTTGCAGAGGGGACCTTGAGCCTTATATTCTTGGTGAATAACCATACATTATCCCCAACCTGGAACACCGGCCCCACGGACCGTTTTTTGTCTGCAAAAACTTATATTTATCCTGGGCCTTCGTAATGTTACTCTGGACCTCCCGCCATACCTCCCCCAACTGCTGGATAGTCTCATCCGCCCCAGGACACCCAGAGTCCAAACGGGAAAACTCTCCAAAATGTGGATGAAACCCATAGTTGCAGAAAAAGGGAGATGTACCCGTAGACTGGTTAATGCAGTTGTTAAACGCAAACTCGGCCAAAGGTAACGCAGTACACCAATCATCCTGTCGGGCTGAGGTCAAGCAACGCAGAATTTGCTCCAGAGACTGATTGGTCTACTCAGTTTGCCCATTAGTCTCTGGATGGTAAGCGGATGAAAAGGACAGACCAATACCCAACCTCTTACAAAATGCCCTCCAAAATCTGGAAACAAATTGTACTCCCCTATCAGACACCACATTCAAGGGTACCCCATGCAACCGCACCACATGCTCAACAAATAATCTGGACAATGTTTCCGCATTAGGTAGAGCCACCAAGGGTACCAAATGTGCCTGCTTACTAAACCTGTCCACCATAACCCAAACGACCGTGTTACCCTTGGAGGGGGGAAGGTTGGTGATGAAATCCATGGACAAATGAGTCCATGGTCTCTCAGGAATTGGCAGTGGTACCAATTCCCCGGCCGGTCGGTTATGGGGGTTTTCGCACGGGCACAAACATCACAAGCAGACACATATTCCCCAACATCAGAGGCTAAAGAAGACCACCAGAATATTCTAGCGATGGCCTTCCAGGTAGCCGAGATCCCTGGATGTCCACCCAGTACTGAGTCGTGGAACTCCTGGAGGACCTTGAGACTAAGTTGAGCTGGTACGAAAAGTTTATCCACCGGCTTAGCCGGAGGTGCAAGAGACTGGGCTTCCCGAATCTCCCGTTCCAACAAATTAGAAATACCTGCCACCACCACCCCGGGCTGAAGAATGGAGGATGGAGGTTCGGGGGGGACACCGGATATAGACTGCGTGACAAGGCATCAGCTCTGACATTTTTGGATCCTGGCCGAAAAGTGATAGAGAAGTGGAATCGGGAAAAAAAAGTGACCATCTAGCCTGTCTAGGAGTCAACCTTTTAGCTGACTCAATGTAAGCTAGGTTCTTGTGGTCCATAATTATGGTTATAGGATGGACAGCCCCCTCCAAAAAGTGCCTCCATTTTTCAAAGGCCAACTTCACTGCCAGAAGTTCTTGATTCCCAACATCATAGTTTCTCTCCGCAGGGGAGAATTTCTTCGAGAAAAAGGCACAGGGTCTCAAATTAGTCAAAGTGGAGGGTCCCTGGGACAATACCGCCCCCACCCCCACCTCTGAAGCGTCCACCTCAACAATAAATGGTTCAGACGGGTCCGGTTGAATAAGAACCGGAGCAGACATGAAACATTTTTTAAAAAACTGAAACGCCGCTATCACTGCGGCTGACCAATTCTTGATATCGGCCCCCTTTTGAGTCATGGCTGTGAGGGGTTTAACCACCTGTGAAAACCCCCTTATAAATTTGCGATAATAATTGGCGAATCCTAGGAAACGCTACAGAGTCTTCAAATCACAAGGTTGAACCCAATCGACAATGGCCTGCACCTTATTAGGATCCATGCGATACCCCTCAGCAGACACAATGAATCCCAGAAAAGACAGTTCCTGAACAAAAAATAAACATTTCTCTAGTTTAGCAAAGAGACAGTTCTCCCGAAGCCTTTGTAAAACTGCCCGAACGTCACCAATGTGAGTCTGTTTATCAGGTGAGTAGATCAGTATGTCATCCAAATACACAACCATAAAACGTCCAACAAAATCAGAGAACACATGATTGATGAAATTTTGGAAGACCAATGGAGCATTGGTCAGACCGAAAGGCATGACCAAATTCTCAAACCACCCTTCAGTAGTGAGAAAAGCACTCATCTCCTTCCCAGGCTCGGATAAGGTTATACGCTCCCTGTAGATCTAATTTAGAAAACTTCTTAGCTCCAGACAACTGGTTGTACAAATCAGGAATAAGTGGGAGGGGATACATATTTCTCACAGTTATCCTATTTAACTCTCAAAAATCGAGATATGGGCGCAAACCACCGTCTTTTTTCTTTACGAAAAAGAACCCCGCCACCACGGGGAGAGACAGAAGGATGAATGTGTCTCTTACGGAGACTCTCGGAAATGTATTCCTTCATAGCAGCCCACTCGGGACCCGAAAGGTTATACAAGCGGGCCTTGGGCAATTTAGCACTTGGAACCAGGTCAATGGCACAATCAAATGGGCGGTGTGGTGGTGGTAAAACTTAAGCCTCTTTTAAGGAGAAAACATCCATATAGTCCTTTTGGTACTCCAGAATACCTTCCAGACCAACGGACAACACAGACACAGTAGCAAGACATCTTTCAGAACAATAGGGACCCCATTTAACAATGTCCCGAGATTCCCAATTAATCACAGGATTATGTAATTGTAACCAGGGGAACCCCAACACCAGTCCCGCAGGCAGGTTGTCTATAACAAAGCATGAAATATGTTCCTGGTGCAAGAAACTCACTTTAAGGAGAAACTCCTCTGTAAGAAATATGATGTCATTCTTAGCCTCCAGGGAATCCGGTGGAGGGTGGAGAGCCAAGGCATCTTTCAGATGTTCAGACAGGCCTCTACTGAACATACCCCAGAGGGTATCATCCCAGCAGACCTCAGCAGCCCAGCGTCTGAACTCTGAGCAAAACCACTCGGCTGAGTGCTTCCCCTGGCACACACTCATCACCATGTCCTCAGCCATACGCATCCGATCAGACTCATCATGAATATGCCCCAGGGCCTCAAAAAATGCATCCACAGTCATACGCTCAGGGGCAATGGTCGGAAGGGTGAAAGCTCAAGCCTGGGGGGCTCCCCTTAACAGAGACATAATGACCCCCACTCTCTGACTTTCATCCCCAGAAGAGTGTGGTCTCAATGAAAAAAAAAGCTTACAGTCCTCCTTGAAAACTTTGAATTCCTTTTTATCTCCAGAAAAGGTATCCGGTAACTTAACCGGAGACTCAGTGGAAACTAATGTAACATCCCGAGCCCCCGATGATAAAACCCCCTGCACAGTGTAAGCTATCAGCTGCTGAGACTGAGCCGGGGCTAGTTGTTCGCTCAGGAGTTTCTGAGACATCTGAGTCAGGTGCTTTACCTGCTCAGAAAGAGCGTGCATAGGATCCATCACACACAGAAGAAGGGGAGCAGAGAAAAAAAAATGATAACGGTCAGTTATAATGTCAGGACTCTAACGTCAGGACCCTGTCAGCGTCGGCAAACTGCCACGCAGGGCAGG
Source organism: Dendrobates tinctorius (assembly GCF_039654945.1). NCBI lineage: Eukaryota > Metazoa > Chordata > Amphibia > Anura > Dendrobatidae > Dendrobates > Dendrobates tinctorius. Next base: position 15,387,434 of record NW_027361673.1, read on the forward strand.
GTGACTTACCCACACTATGGGAGAGCATGGGGTCCAACACTGTAGTGATGGTTCAAGCAGACAGGACCTGCAGCACTGAAAATAGTAAGGAGCCGCAGGACCTACGATCATGTGACTGCAGGGGGCAGGGCTTAGCGTCCTACTGCTGCAGATGATGTAATATACCTACTGCAGGGCAACTGTTGTAAAGGAGAGGAAAACGCAGGTCAAACAAGCAAGGGTCGTACACAGAGAGGGCTGTGCGGTACCAGAGGGATGAGCAGAGAATAGTCAGGTCACAGGCAGAGGGTCATACACAGAGAGATAGCGCAGTACAAGAGGGACAGGCAGAACTCGTAACAGGGACAGAACCAGATCAAAACCAAACAAGTTATCAGGCACAAGGCACACGTACGCATAAGGGCAACTAACTCAGCCGAGCGCAGGAGTATAACTGACACCGGACCTAGGTCGAGTGAGCATTAAATAGCTGCCCTCTGCCAGAGAGAGGCAGAAACAATTAACCCCTGTCTGACCAGGACAGGCCAAAGACAAACCCCATCCTGGATCATGACATTATCAAACAGTGTGAGGTACTATGGATTTTGACCCCTTCACTCCCAGAGCTTTTTTTGATTTTTCGTTTTCATTTTTCGCTCCCTTTCTTTACAGAGCCATATCTTTTTTATTTTTCCATCAATATGGCCATGTGAGGGCTTATTTTTTGCGGGACGAGTTGTAATTTTAAATGACACCATTGGTTTTACCATTTTGTGTACTTGAAAACGGGAAAAAAATTCCAAGTGCGGTGAAATTGCAAAAAAAAGTGCAATCCCACACTTGTTTTTTGCTTGGCTTTTTGGCTAGTTTCACTAGATCCTAAATCTAACCTGCCATTATGATTCTCCAGGTCATTATGAGTTCATAGACACCAAACATGTCTATGTTCTCTTCTATCTAAGTGGTGAAAAAAAAAATCAAAAGTTTGCTAAAAAAAAAATAAATAAATGCGTAAGTTTCTGAGACCCATAGCGTCTCCATTTTTCGTGATCTGGGGTTGGGTGTGGGCTTATTTTTTGTGTGCTGGGCTGACATTTTTAATGGTGCCACTTTTGTGCAAATATGTTCTTTTGATTTCCCGTTATAGCATTTTAATGCAGTGTTGCGGCGACCAAGAAAACGTAATTCTGGCATTTTGAATTTTTTTCTCGCTACACTGTTTAGCGATCGGGTTAATGCTTTCTTTTATTGATAGATCGGGGGATTCTGAATGCGGCAATACTTAATATGTGTATGTGTTTTTTTTTATTGTTTTATTTTGATTGGGGCGAAAGGGGGTGATTTGAACTTTTAGGTTTTTTCATTTTTTTATTTTTAAACATTTTTTTTTACTTTTGGAATGCTTCAACAGCCTCCATAGGAGGCTAGAAGTAGAAGCATGCACAACCCGATCGATGGCCAGAAGTGCCATTTAAATGCCCGCTGTCAGCTTTGACAGCTGGATTTAACTAGTTAATAGGAGCGGGCGGACTGCGATTCCGCTGGCGCCTATTGCGGGCACATATCAGCTTTTCATAACAGCTGACATGTCGCATCTTTGAGGTGGGGTCACCGCCGGAGCCCACCTCAAAGCAGGGTATCCTTAGCGATGACATACTATTCTGTCATCGGTAAGGAAGGGGTTAAGATTGTCTAGTCTACATTTGCAATATTTAAAAATTAAAATGTTGTGATACGTACTCCCCAATGTTTATATAGTTCAATTCATGATACATACCGCAAGGAAATTAGACTAAGTTATTTTAATGGACATACAGTATGTTAACAGTTCCAGATCAAATAGATATAATGATGGAATCACTTTGTAATTTGCGTTTCTAATACATTTACCTGCAAAAGTCTAAAAAATGCTAATAGTCTGAAGCTAAATGACAGTGTTTACAGATCTTATCGAACTGTTGGACTTAACTAATTGAAAGAAAACATGGTTCTCAGCCAGAAATTTGTCAACTGGATTACAATGATTGAAAGTTGAAAATCTTCAGATGAAAATCCAAAACGGAGTGTTGAAAAAGATTTGGGATTTTTCTCTGTCAGCCATACAAAAAATGGTGCAAGTATAAGCAAAATGGAAATTATATAAAAGGAAAGTATACCAAGGAAGACATAAAACTGTCAGAACAAAAAGCTCAAAGCAACAAGGTTTAAAAATAGAAAATGTGCAACAAAACATTTGAAAAACAAATGGATGGAAACAGAAGTCAGTGTTTGTGACAGAACTGTACAAAAGCCAGATGAAAACAAGGTTACAGAGGATTAAACATAAGCAATCATGAAGAGATGAAAGTGAAATTTAGTGATATATCAGCAATCTGCACTGGCCAAGGAGATGATGCTGGAGCTTTTGTCTTGTGCAATTCTATAAAAACATATAAGGATGAATAAAACAATCAAATGTCCCCACCAATATTATTGGGTCCGAGTAAGGTACAGGACCAGGGGAGATAGCAATCATAACTTTAGTAGTTAAAGGGGTTGTCCGGGCTTTTCACATAATCTCAGTACATATCTGGGCTGCAGAATTATGACAATAAGTAATTTACTTTATGTCACTAGTTTGCACGGTTTTCTAGATATTCTGAACAGAACGTCCAAGGGGGGCATTGAAATGAGAACTAGTCGTAACCTCCTACTCTACTCCAAACATGCCCTCTATAGCAACAACCCCACCCTCCATAGCTACAGGCCCTCCCCATCCACATGAAGCAGCCCTCATCACACAGTAACGAATTCTTCCCCTCCAGCAGCCTCAGTGCAGAGAGCAGACCACCCAGCTGCTCCTCCCCCAGACACACACTGAACAGTGATATATGCAAAGTGAAACTAGTGAGGAGTGAAACTCGTCCTGTATTCTGGGCCACTCCATGATTACAATACATAACTCATTATCAGTAATTCCTTCCCTCACTGTTCCAGGCTGCTGGCAGCAGTGAGAACAGACTGTGTGATGGCCAGTGATGGGGGTCTGCAGCTTCTAATCTGCACAGGGGATGGCAGTCACTGATGTAATCTGTTCTGTGACAAAGCCTCTGCTGTGTGAATGAGACAGCTCTGTGTCACTGATGTCTTCACACAGCAGCAGATACCCCCCCTGGACGTTCTGTTCAGAATATCTAAAAAAAACGTGCAAACTAGTGACAAAAAGTAAATTACTTATTGTCATAATTCTGCAGCCCAGATATGTACTGAGATTATGTGAAAAGCCCGGACAACCCCTTTAAAGAAGTTTTCTATTACTTACACAACTCCTTGTCAAACCCCATGCTTGGCCCCGATAAAATAAAAATGTCTATACTCACCTCCCGTGCTACCATTCCTGCTGTGTTGGCACTCACTCTCTATGGGTCGTTCATGCGGTTGTTGTGACATGTGACCCCGGAGCCCAATCAGCACTGGCGTCACTGTCTCCACCTTCATACAACTTGACCATGATGAGGAAGTCAGACATTAGCTACAGCCTGCACTTCCTCTTCATGTTCAGTAGTAAGGCAGGGACTGTGACACCAGCGCTGATTGGGCATCGGGGTCACATGTCACAACAAACACACTTGAGCCCTGGGACTGTGAGTGCCTACACCGCTGGAATGGGAGGTGAGTATAAGCTTTTCTATCTTATCTGGAACAAGCATGTGGTATGAGAAGGTGTTGTTCTAGTAGTGGACAACTCCTTTAACAAAAAATATTTATCTGGAGAAACGTTAAACCTTAGAGCCCCTGTTAGAGGCCTCTCACCTAACCAAATCAGAGTTCAAGCTTTGCGCTGATGAAGGACAAATACGCTAAAACACATGTCTGCAATTGGAGTATCTGGATTGAATTTCTCTTGTGATTATGTGGTAATAATTGATATTATTGATAGTGACTTTTAGAATTACTAGCCCAAATTTGTGGCATCAGAGTTCAAGTCCTATTCCTCATGAAGAGGATATTTGAATATTTTATAGTTAATCCACAGATGAAAATATATCATTTTTGGGGGATTGTTTCTTGTTGCAGATCAAAGAGTGTTAAAGCACAAGGAAAGGCAGATTGACTTAATGATGTGGCCAACAAACAGCCTGGAGCAAAATAATAATTTATGGAGGGAATATAAAAAAAAGATTCATGTCAAAAACTGATTTGTCAATTATTTTTTGAGAAAGTTGAAGCCAGCTCAATGTAGGATATGGTCAAAGAATTTAGTCCAAAATAGGAGCAACCCAGTACTAATTTGAATTTTTTTGTTGATTCCATATTTTTTCCTTTATTTTATCTGGAAAAATACATGTTTTTAATTAAATTAATTTATTTGAATGTGTCTGAAGAATGTTTCATGAAGCAAAAATATCTATTTACTAACCCATTATTTGCCAAATTAGCAATTTTCATTTTTTTTCTAAATGACAGATTTTTAATGATTTGGGTCCGTAATTAGTCAAATTTTTACAAGTACGGATTTTTCAGAAAAGGGCGTTCCAATTTTGGGACATTGGCAGAAAGTGATAGCAAAAACTCAGAAAAGATAGGACTTATTCAACTGTATTTTTTTGCATTTTTTGCTTACAAACTATTATGCCAACAATATGTTTATGCACTTTTTTTCAAAATATTATATTACAAAATTCTCCAAATAACTCAGTTAGGGGAATGGAATATATCAAAACACTTAGCAGGAAGGGGAACATCACATCATTTGCAAATTCTGGTTGTTTTTTTCTTACATAAAGCACACCTTCTTTGTGTAGCAATGGGCTCTATCAAATGATTACCAGGATCAAATCTGACGTCATCACTAACTCGGCCACCTAACAGTTTACTACTCCGTTGAGGTCCACATCGCTTTGGGGTTGATTGTGTTCTTTTGCTTAGATAGGCCAATGCAATCCTCCTCCTTACACTTAGCAGTGGCACACTTTCTTCTGGATTTGCCTTTTGATATGCCCTCCAGGTATTGACAATGGCAATGTCTATCATTTGAGTGAAAGGGGGCCACCATTTTTTAGAACGGATTCTGACACGGTACAGGGAGATTTGTTTGTCCAATAAATCAACTCCCCCCATGTGGGAATTATATTCCTGTACCATCAGCGGCATTGAGATTTGGACATGTTTTTTCTGTTTTTGAGAGTACCTATGAGCTGTTGACAAAGGCTCTATTGTGCTGAAGTTTGTGCCAAACGTGACAACCTTATTATCCTTCCATTTCACCACAAGAATGTTATTTGCTTTATCAAACCGATAATCACAAAATCCTCTTTCCTTTTGTTTCTCAATCTCAGTGCTTGGCTGTTTTGCGCGATTTTCTCTCATAGTGCCAGTAGCTTGGATGTTTTTGTTTTTCAGCATCACCAGAGCATCAATACTTGTAAAGAAATTGTCAAAAAATAACTTGTAACTGAATGACTGGGAATTAGGAATTACATTTGTAAGTTGTGAAATTACTCTCAAGCCTAACGGTCCTTCCTCTTTGTCAGACTTACCACAGTATGGCACAAATTTGTAGAGGTAGCCATTGGAACTGCACAGACACCAAATTTTGTAGCCGAATTTTATTGGCTTACCTTGCATGCACATTTTTGTAGGGTGTTTGCCATAGTAGCCGACCATCATTTCATCTAAGGAAAGTTCCCGGTGGAATACACCAAATTTCAGGAATTCATTCCCCAGTACTTCAAACAATAAACTAACTTTGTACATCTTGTCAGACTTGTCAATTTTAGAATTGTCATTTAGGTGTATATATTTTTTAATTTCCCTAAAACGGTTCTTTGACATTGCTTTGTACACCAATGGAACTCCCACATCTTGAGCTTGTTCCCAGTACATGTCCTCTTGGGGGAGAGAATGATATCCAGACAGTAATAATATGCCTAAGAAAACTTGTAATTCTTCCTCGCTGATGGAAAAGGAGGGTTTATTTTTTTGGTTTGCATATAGCATGCTTTGGGTCAAAATAATATCATAACATCATGGGAAAAAAACTCTTCAAATACTTCAACTTCATTTTTATTTTCTAAAAGGTCACAAATGTTGCTTATTTCGGACGTATCCTGGTCCGCACTGCTTTCATATGTTGGTTGACATTTTTTCCATTTTGGAATTGCTGCACATTGTAATATTTCTGTTGCATTTTTTTTTCTTGCTCACAACTGGTTTCAAAGTTTGATTCCTTGGTCATTTTCTGCTACTGGTACTTGAAGTTCCTGCTGAGGTGGATGGTAAATTCTCAGTTGATTCCACCTCAGGAGCCTCTTCAATTTCTGTTGAAGTGTGCAATACCTCCAAAGTTCCTGCTTCATCATTCAATTCATGAGCAAGAAGCTCATTTTCCTGAAAATTTTCCTTACCAGTTGCCTCATCAGGGTCAGGAGGCACAATCACTACTTCAACATCAGAAACTTCCTCTTCTTGGTCATCTAATTCCTCAAGATAACCTAGTATTTCATCAACAGTAAGTCCTTTTTTGTATTGATATGCCATGTTCTTACTGCTGATACAACAAAAACAAAAATTAGTATAGTAACATTTAGAAAACTAGAGATAAAAATATATATTATTTTAAATATATATAAATATATTTCACATTTCACTATCCATTCATAAAACAAGCTAAATAAACAATTGTGATGAATAAAAACATAAAATACCAACTTTATATACTGTGATGCGATCGTAAACGATGTCTTACAAGCCAGCAAGTTACAGGGTCTGTTCTCCTGAGTGTCTCCAGTACAGCTGAGATATCAGGTTTCACAAAGCATATATAGTCAGAAAGGTACTGGGGAAAGGGGGTGGAGGGGTGAGGGATTTCCAGACTATCTGGTAAGAAGGAAGAAATGAAACTAAAAGACCTCTGCCTGCCATATCAGTTGTAAATGATTTAGGGTTATGTATAAAAACTAGTGAATCAAACAAAAATTTCCATGTAAAATAAACATCGAAAATACAACAAAAATTTCCATGTAAAAAAAAAAACAACATTGAAAATACAGTAGATAGTGCATTCTGCCAATGTCCCAAAAATGGGACGGCAATTTCACTTGAATATAACTTTGGCCTTGGTAAATCTACATCAATGCCATTGCATTATATACCTTCCTTCAAGTATAAACAATAGATCTAATAACTTTGTGATCACAGAACTGTGATTTTAAATAATAATTTCAGGTTATGATCCTAATTTTGAAAAAAAAAAACCTCGAAAATAGGTGCTTTGAAAGCTCTCTGGCTGGAAGAATATTCACTTAAAAATGACAATGACATGATTTCCTGTTTTGAAAACATTCATTTTACAAACACAACACAAAAAATTGGACCTAATTATAAAATCTTAGTTGCTAGAAGCAAAAGATTAGGCGTCCCAAAAAAAGGACATTGGTAGATAATGGGTAACAAACATTATTTTGCATCATTTGTGTGACCCTCCTCATGATTGAAATTGCAATACTAAGAAGTAAAAGTCTTGGAATTATGAAAATCACAGGACGGATACCCATATACACATATTTATTTTATTAAATTGAGTTTACCCACTTACATAGCACCATTAATTCCACAGCGCTATATGGACACTTTCAGCACTGTCCCCATTGGGGCTCACAATTGAATTTCCTTATCAGTATGTCTTTGGAGTGTGAGAGGAAACCGGACTATCAGGAAGAAACTCGCGCAAACATGGGGAGAACATACAAACTCCTTGCAGATGTTGTCCTTGGTGGAATTTGAACCCAAGACCTCAGCGCTGGAAGGGTACAGTAAGGTCTAACCACTGAGCCACCGTGCTGCCCCTTTGCAAATTATGAAAAAATGGAAACAACATTTTCAAAACACCTCGATTTATTCAGTATCAAGCATGAGCATCATGTTCAGTAATGCCTCCACTTACATGCATTGGCATTTATCACTGCGGATATTAATAATTGTCTGAGGAATGTTCTGTTACTCTGAATGCACTTGAGCAGCCCAATTGTCAAGATCCATTGCTGGCAGCTCCTTTTACAATGACCAATCAATTGTAGACCAATGACATCCTGTCATGATCCATGCTGGATTATGACAGATAAAAGCACTAGTAACTGTTTTTTTCCTTAAGCTGTGTGCTTAAAGTTAGTTTTTGCCCCCAGTGGCCATTAGGGTCATTGCACTGTGTGGTTTCAGTTCTAGTTTTGCCCCGGTTGCCGTTAGGGTCATTGCACTCTGGTTACTTTAGTTTAGTGCACGTGATTATCACTGACAGGTGTGATTGCTCTGGCTTAACTATATAGGAATGTCTTGTTCTCTCACTCACTGGTGGTGATATTGGTCATTTCAACCATCCGTGGTGGAGGAAGGAGCTAGAGAGAGTTCCTGGCAGCTCAGTCAGAGTCCTGGTGTGAAAGGAGCCAGAGAGGAGTTCCTTGCAGCTCTGACAAAGCTTGGTGAAGGAGCAGCTATTCAGAAGGAAAGTTGCATTCTGGTGCTGGATTCTGTTGCTTGGAGCAAGAGCAACAGAGCAAAGCTAAGTGGTGTTATCCCTGTTTGTACCTTTCCTTTTGTGTGTTTCAGTGCAGTGGTGGGATTAGTTTCTGCACTGTCCATTTCACTAGAAAGGGCTAGGTGCAGGGCGAGCTAGGGTTTTTAGGTATCCTGCTCATCGCCAGGTGAGGAACCTGCATAGGGACTGTTAGGAGTGTAGAGACACTGACTCAGGGGAGTGCAGGAGGTCTCCATGTCCCCGTTCCCTATCGCAGGGCCCTCCATTGTATCGGTTTCCCCTTATTATTTAAATTCGCCCTGCTGGAGGCGGTGTATCCAGATACACGTGTGTTGTGAGTTCATTTTTCCCTTCACCATTGAGGTCTGATGAACTCCCTCCTCTGGTGAAGGAAGGTAGTGAGGCTGATTATCAAACACCTGGGCAGCTAGATGATGACAGGGTGGCTGGAATTGAGGACTGGATATAAGGCTGCCGACGCCCTTCTTCCTGGCTGGTGATTTTCCTGCTGGATTCTTGGAGACCAGTCTGATTCCTGCTTCTCAAAGCTAAGTTTTTCTGCTCTGCTTTGTACTCTTCATTTTTGTTTTGCTTTGTTTTTTGGGAGTTCTGCCATCCCCGGCCGGTGGTGAGCTGAATTCCATTTTTGTCTCTGATCTGTTGATCTTTTGCTCTGGCTTCAGAATATACCTGAGTGCTGATATAGTCTTTTGAAGCCTAGCGACTTCAGGGCCTGTTTTTCCTATCAGTCGGTTGGCTCATTTTGATAGGGTTTTTGCGGATGGCAGACAGCAGCTTTCCTATCCTGTCCTATGTAGTTAACTTGGGCCCCATCATTTGCTCAACCTATCTTTCTATCTGTGTTAGTGTTTTCATCTTGCTTCTCCGTCGTTATATGTTGGGGGCTGCCTATTGCTTTTTGGGTCTGCTCTGGGGCAGTTTAGTTTTTCCCCTTTCTGTCTTTAGGCTATCTAGTTCTCCGGCTGTGATCGAGGGGTCTAGGGCACCGTAGGAACCCCCCACGGCTACTGCTAGTTGTTGTGGATAGGTCCAGGGGTCTGCAATCCGATAGCTGCCAACCTCTCTGGTTTTTCTGGACTTAGCTGGTATTTTGTTTTTTCCTCCTTCAGTGACTCATCATAACACACGTGTAATTCTGAAATTCGCCTACTGGAGGCAGTGTATCCGGCTGCACGTTATATTGTTTAAATTCGCCCTACTGGGGGCGATATATCCAGGGTCATGTGTGTCAGAGAAATTCGCCCTGCTGAAGGTGGTGTGTCCAGTCAGACGTAACATCACACATCCCAGATATGCTTAATGGAAGACAAATCTAACAGTAGAGCATTATGTAAATGCAACGTAAAACCATATTATTCATCTATCTGATGCTCCAGCGATGTGGGAAAAGGTGCCCAGGTAGTTTTTTTCTTTTTTTAACAGAGAACTTAATCTCAAAATGTTCAAATTCATGTGAAATCATGAATTTCGGGAAGTTCAATTCCTGCTCGATTCTCCATGGATCGATCTGTTCCTATCCACTTCTGATGAGTTGTGTAGACACTGATATCTTAGGCTGGGCATGTGATGCGTAATTTCACTTACAATACAGAATAGATCACTACACACCATTCTTCTAATCTGACTAGACCACGTGGACATCACAACCGAGGCCTTCATGATGGTACATCACAGCAGTTCTATTTGGGGGATTATGGAGTGAAGTGGCATAATGTGTGGTAGTTGGACCCATCTAGTCTTCATTTTAAGTACTTTAATAGCTCAGCATGGTCATGGAATCTGTGGTATGAGCATTTCTCCAAAATATTCAAAGGAACATTTTTAAACATATCAACGCTAGTCGGCATGTTGCTCGTGCTACTGTGGTACTGTAAGTAACCTGAGTGACCTAAATATGCTCCTGTGGTCTGCAGCATTTCTGGACTTGTTTCCATCAAATACTCTTGGGATGTCATTGGTCAACAATTGCAAAGGGAGCTGACATCAGATCTGGATTGCTTGCATGCCCAATTGTATTCAGCTTCACAGCATGCCAAGATGCATAAAGGTACTGTCACACTTAGCGATGCACCAGCGATATGACGCGGTCAGGATCGCTGGTGCATCGCTAAGTGGTCGCTAGTGAGCTGCCACACAGGCAGATCTCACCAGCGACATCACAGGGGTCGGGGGTCGTTACTTACCTGTCAGATGAGGCGATCCTGATGTCCTCCTGCCCGCATCCACGCTCGTCGCTCGTCTCTCCACAGGAAGCCCAGCAGGAAGCTGACGACGAGAAACGATCCAGGACGTTCTCGCGTGATCAGCGATAACCAGCGGGAGAGCGGTCGGAGGTAAGTATCAGACATAGCGATATCGCTAGCAATATCGCTATAACATCACAAAAACCAGTGACGCTATAGCGATATTGCTAGCGATATCGCTTAGTGTGACAGGTCCTTAAATGCAGGTATTTCTGCATGTCGCGCTCATACTGAATATATTGAGATGTATTGAAAATACTGTTTCCATTTTCCATCATTTATACAGTATATCATTAATATGTCCATCAATGCTGTGATTTTCACAATTCTACAACTTTTCCTACTTGGCATTACAATTTCAATGTTGAAGAATGTATTTGCTATAAAGTAAAGAAAAAGCTGGATAAATCCTTCATTTTTACCAGGAGTTATCCTTCGTATGTATTATTTGGTTTTGTATGCAAATACATTCCTCAGGACCTTGATTGTCACAGAGATAGCTAATTCAGCATCATGGTATAAAAACAAAACTAAAAGGAAGTTTTAACATTCTTAAACTCTTACTAATTCTTTTTTTTCCTGATTTATGTATGGCATTTAGCTTTCTCTTTGTAATTGTTGAGTAGAAGTGATAACGTGCGTTTGTGCTTGGATAACGTCTTATCTGAGCATTCTCGGGTGTTATCTGTGTATCTTGTAGTGCTCGTATATTAAGTTCGAGTCTCTGTGGCTGCATGATTTGTGGCTGTTAGACAGCTTGAATACATGCGATGATTGTGTAACAAACCCGCACACCCCACATGTTTTGAAGCTGTTTAATAGCCACAAGTCATGCAGCCACTAAAACTTGAACATAATATACGAGCATGCCCAGATGCTCTGATAACACCTGAACGTGCTCGGATAAGACGTTATCAGAACACGATTGCGCATCTATATAGTCATTATTTAGACCAAAGAAGAGAGCTGGATGGCACCGCTAACAAGCTCACAACTCCGGCTAAAATACTTCACAGAAGCCACAGCCAGCTATAACTTCCAAAATTACCCTTAGGTTCTCATTCACATGAAAATCACAAAGTTCATCATATTGCCAAGAAAAAGAAATTGAATGGCACTCACCTGGTAAAAACTTTCAAGACTTTATTAGGAGATCCTTGGCAGGAGAATGGGAGCAAAAAACAGGAGTAACGACAATCGCTTTGCACACACACTGCGCTTCCACAGGTCACAGAATAAAATTAAGGCATGGGAAGGAGAAATATCTGCTGACAGGGAAACTCCTCCTAACAACGACGCCCACAACAGGTGCATCCAACTGGTCAAAATTACACAGCATTATTAAACAGTTAAATGTACATGAAATGCAAAAAGCATTAAGCAACAATATACTACCTTAAAGAAAAATGGACATATCTATCCTCTCATTTAAACCAATGGATTCAATTGAGCGGGTGCACAAAATCCACCTCGCTTCTCTTTTCAAAAGATTTTCATGTAAATCAAATCCCTGAGGTGACAGCTTCACTTTTTCTATCCCCGCAAATAACAAAACTTTGGGATCCCCCCATGTACCTTCCTGATCAATCAATCAATCAAACTTATTATCGCCAAGTACATATTACATATATACAAGGAATTCTTTGTGGCAAAGAGGCAACATAATATATAACAACAGATACAACAAGTAACATCTAACAAGACACATACAGTATATAGTCTACACATGACGATTTAATTGTTGAACAGAGAGTGGATAGAAGCTGTTCATATGGCGGTTGGTGCTGCATTTGGGGACTCTGAAGCGACGTCCTGAAGGGAGTAGTTGGAATGAGGAGTGTCCCGGGTGAGAGGGATCGGATGAAATTTTCAGTGCGTGGGATCGAATACTCTTATCATAAAGATCCTGGATTTTAGGCAGGGGGAACCTATAATTCTCTCTGCTGTTCTGAAAGTCCTTTGTAAGCGGAGTTTGTCATGCGCAGTGGCTCCCCCATACCAGACTATCAGAGAGGAACAAATCACAGATCTGATGACAGCATTAAAGAATAAGATCAGCAGATTCTTAGACAAACCATATCTTTTCAGCTGACGCAGGAAGAACATCCTCTGTTGTGCTTTTCTTATAACAGCATCCACGTTTTTCCCCCATTTAAGATCATGAGAGATGATAACACCAAGGAATTTGGTCTCTGTGACCCTAAGAACCACTTCGTCATGGATGTAGATTGGAAGTATCTCATGTTGATCTTTCCTAAAATCCATAACCATCTCAGCAGTTTTTTTAGTGTTGAGTACAAGATTATTGGCTTTACACCAGTCACATATTCTTTCCACCTCACTCCGATACAAGTCTTCAGCATTTCCCCTGATGAGACCAATCAGTGTCATATCATCGGCAAATTTCAAGATTTTTACTGAGTCTGCTGAAGAGATGCAATCATTCGTATAGAGAGAAAACAGTAACGGGGACAAAACACACCCCTGAGGTGCCCCGATGTTTGTGACCAAGGTGTCCGAAGTGAATGGTCCAACTTTTACACTCTGCATCCTGGCTGTCAGGAAGTTATAAATCCACAAGCATAAGTTGAGAGGGACTCCAAGAGCTACCATTTTCTTATGAAGTAAATTCGGATCAATGGTATTGAACGCTGAGCTAAAGTCCATGAAAAGAATCCGGACATATGAGTGCAGTTCATCTGTATGATCCAAAATGTACTTCAGTGCCAGATTGACAGTGTCGTTTGCTGAACGATTCTCCTTATAGGCAAACTAAAGCGGGTCCCATAGCTTCTGCGTGAATTTTATCAGGTGGGACATCATAATTCTTTCGAAGACTTTCATAGCTACAGATGTGAGTGCTACTGGTCTATAGTCGTTCAACTCAGAGGATCCCACTTTCTTGGGGACAGGGATAATTGTGGAATTTTTCCAACACTGAGGTACAGCGCACTCTTTCAGTGACACATTGTATATATTTGTCAGTATAGGGGCAAGCTGGGTAGCACATACTTTCAGACACATTGGAGATACACCATCAGGGCCAGGTGCCTTTTTGACCTTAAGTCCCTTCAGGATGCGTATCACCTCTGCCTCGGTGATCACTACTTGGGTGTTGCACAATGAATGATCTTTATATGAACAGACTGAGGAGCTTAGAGATGAATAGCCACTGTGTGTAGAGCTTGCCTCAAATCTGCAGTAGAATTCATTTAACTCTGCTGCCAGACTTCTGCTGGGGTTCACTATAGTGGGGTGGCTTTTATAATTGGTGACCTCTCTTAATCTTCTCCATGCAGATCTAGTATCTTTTGATGAGAACCTTTCCTACAAAATCTTTGCATACTCGTGTTTGGCTAACTTGATCTCTTTAGATAGCGAGTTCCTAAGTTTCTTGAATTCAGTAATATCGCCTACTTAAGCCTCCTCTTTTCTCTTATGGATCAACCTGACTTTATTTGTAAACAACGGCTTGTTGTTTCCCCGAAAGTGGACAGATTTGGATGGAATAAATGTGTCTTCACAAAAACGGATATATGAGGACACTGCATCAACCCATTCAGGTTGATGTGGTTGATTAATCTAGGAACACCTTTCCCTATAGAAATAGAATTATAGTGTTCTCTAAATCTCACATATAGGGGCCGTATCGTCTTCCCTATGTAGAAAAACCTGCAGGGGCAGAAAATCGCAGACTACATGGGTGGTTTTGCAAGAGATTAAGTCAGAAACACAGTGCCTGACCGCACCTATGTGTAAACAACGGTCTATCAACTGCTGCGCACAAAAAGGACATTGTCCACATTTATAATTTCCTTTAGGGATAATAGGACCAAGCCAATCATCCTGCCTGCTATCAATGCGGTTATGAACCAGTATGTCCTTTAAACTAGTATTCCTCCTGAATGCAAAAAGTGGACCCCTCTTGTGGACCCCACCTGTTGTGGGCGTCGTTGTTAGGAGGAGTTTCCCTGTCACCTTCCGATGCCTTCATTTTATTATGTGACCTGTGGAAGCACAGTGTGTGCGCAAAACGATTGTCGTTACTCCTGGTTTTGATTCCGTTCTCTTGTCAAGGATCCCCTAATAAAGTCTTCAATTTCTTTTTCTTGGCAATAGTCATTATTTATATACTAGAAATAGGCCCGCTGCTGTCGCATTGGGAGTGCGGTGAAATTAACATCTGGGAATAGCATAGCGGTGACGTATATCTGTCACCTGCGCAGCGCAGTTTGTGGCCGTAAGGCTGTTACTGCAGCTCCACAAGTAAAATATAGACATCACCTCTATTCCCCACGCAGGCGCAGTAACAGCCACATCATTACCACGCATGCGTGGGTAGAGCGTGCAGTTGTGGCTGTTACTGCGCATGCACAGGAATAGCTGTGACGTGAATGTCAATTGAGCAGGCATAGCTGACTTCTGTCACAGCAAGAACAAAACAATCTACATATATAATCGCCAGTTGGTACTTCCGGCCGCTATCTCCGAACTCCATAAGGCATCACGCAAGTGACATACACGTCTCCACTATTCCTATGCAGGCACAAGTGACACTGCCACTGTGCCTTATGGGATACGGGGAAAGCTGGCGATCACATATGTAGATTGTTTTGATCTTGCTGTGATAGAAATCAGCTACCCTTGCTCCATCTTCCGGTAATCTTGTGATAGATTTGAGTCTATACAGAGCAGTTAATTAAAGGAATCATAACTACGGTAGGAGGGTCAGGAGATGTCTTAGACTACTTCAGACTCTGCAGGTATTGCAGGTGAGCTTATACTATAGACACAGTTCCATCTCTTTTAGGAGCCGTAACAAAGGAAAGAAATCAGCAGTTATCGTGTGCTTGAGTTATACTTACCAAAACACATTTTAAACTCAGAACTGGGCATTGGCATTAAAGTTCCATCAACCTGCTTTTCTCGGTTAACAGAAAAGTCAGTATGCAAATACACACCAACCTACTGTCAATCATTGCAGACAGGCAGGTAGGGAAGTGCTTTCCAAATGTATCTATTTACTATTGTTGCTTATATTTTCCCCAAATCAGTATGTCTTTGGAGTGTGGGAGGAAAGTGCCCCACAAGCATTGAGAGAACACACAAACTCCATGTGGCTGTTATCTTTTATACCCAGGACCCAAGCAATGCAGAAACAAAGTGCTAACTACCGAGCCACCATGCTGCCACTAGAATATTTAGAGAATCTGTCTTCAGAATATTCTGGATTCATAACTACTGTTTGTCTTTGGTGTATTTCACATATTGGCCAAAAGGTAGAATATTTTTGTGCATTTCTGGAGGGAAGAGCAGAATTGGATGCAGAAAAGCACAGATGCACATAGACCTGTGTTGCTGTTTTCAAGTAAGCGTTTTATCTCAACCGAATGCTGAATTCAAAACTACACATAATGTATGAGGCATTGGCTAGCAAGACAATCCATAAATTTTTTTTCCGATATCAATATTAGACTTAAAGTTATAAAACTGTGAGTCTGCGTATATCTGCTTCATTGTGCTTCATGTGATTTATATTGCAACTCTGTTCAGACGCGTTCTTCTGATGGAACCATGCATGTTATTCTGATAAATGCAGCAGAAATAGATTTTCAAATGGTCTCCAAGTAACATGGGATTTAAGCTACATCAAAATGTAAAATGCATTGTCAGATTTAGTGAAATCAAAGCGCAGCATCTCATTGCATGTTTTATATCAGCATGGTGTAGTGAATAGATGGAGTTCTTAAGGTCACATTATGTATTAAGAATTCTGTTTCAGCCAATTGAAATACAATTTAAATGAATAAGAATGAATACAAAAACAAAGTAACCAAAATATATGCCGCAGATAAGGAAGATGTCAAAGCGTATACATATGCCTTGTCACAAAGAGGCATATTTCCATGTACAAAAAGTGAAACAGTCTTAAGGATATTTGCTCAGGTTCAACATGTTTCCAGAGGACAGAATTGCATTCCTTTGCCTTAAAGAGAACCTATTGTAATGTAAAGACATGGCTGTATTGGCACTGTAATACTGATTACATTTGATGTAGAAATCCTCTTTGTTCTTGTTCTGTAATCATTTGAAGTTTCCTACTAATTAGGTCTTCTCCTTTCCTTCTGTGATTTCCCAGCCCTCCATCTGCCTCCAGTCTGTGATTCCTCCACCCCTCCGCCTGCCTCCAGTCTGTAATTCCCCAGCTCCTCCGCTTGCCTCTGGTCTGTGATTCCCCGACTGTATGCCTGACTCCGGTCTGTAATTCCCTATCTCTCTTCCTGCCTACAGTCTGTGATTCCCCAACCCCTCTGCCTGCCTTCCGTCTGTGATTCCCCAGCTCCTTCGCATGCCCCTGGTCAGTGATTCCCCGACCCACTGCCTGGATCCGGTCTGTGATTTCCCCACCCCTCTTTCTGCCTCCGGTCTGTGATTCTCCAGCCCCTCTGCCTGTCTCTGGTCTGTGATTCCCCAACTCCTCCGCCTGCCTCTAGTCTGGTATTCCCAGGCTACTCTGCCTGCCTCCGGTCTGTGATTTCCTGGCACCTCTGCCTGCCTCTGATCTGTGATTCCCAGGCCCCTCTACCTGCCTCCAGTCCATGACTCCCTGCCCATTTTCCTGCTTCTGGTCAGTAATTCCCTAGCTCCTCCGCCTGCCTCCGGTCTGTGATTCCATGACCCTCCTCCTCACTCCTCACTCTGGTCTGTAATTATCCACCCTTCTGCCTGCTTCTAATCTTTTAAATGACAGGTCACTGCTAATATTTCACACAGAAGAGTCAGGTTATTCAATAACCGGAGGTAGCAGAGGGGCCGGGGAATCACAGACTGGGAGGAGAAGACCCTGTGAACACTCCAGCCCCTTTGCACAGAAATCTAATTAGCAGAAAACTTCTAATAGTAATTAAAGAAGAATAACAAAGCAAATTTCTTCACTAAAGGAAACAATGTAATCAGTATCACAGTTCCATTCCAGCCATGTCTTTACTTTACATTACAAAATCATGCCGACAGGTTCTCTTTAAGGCAGTACCATATAAGAAGTGATTTTGTGGAACTACTCTTCATCTATACAGAACCTATGCACATCTTTTTACATCATAAACAGTTGACATCATTACACAAGCAGCAGATAAACAATAACATCTATCTATGTACAGTGACAAGGGACTGTCTTCAGACTTGGCTCAAAATTGCGATGAACCTATTGTATTAAAGCCTGGGTCCATAAGATAATCTTCTGGTATTCCGATGATCCATTCCAGCCCTCAATAATATCCTAGCCTTTGACTAAAACTCAAGGATTTGTGAAAATTTATTTAAGTGTCTTGTTGTGAATTCCCGTGCTCGGATTTCTGAGTCGATGCTCCCTCTGCTTCCTCTGGTGATTACTGAGAGTAGTAGAGCTGGCCAGGTTGATGGAAGTTCCCCACCTGACGATGATAATTGGGATCCTGGGATTACTGGCTGGGAGCATATAATTGAGCTGGCTGCTCTTGGAGGTTGCTGGTGATTTCCTCCTTTTGCATTTGGAGTTCTTTTGTCCCCTGCCTGATCTGCATGGTTCATTTAAGTGATTGTTTTGCTAATCCTTTGCATCTAATCTGGTTATGCCTTTTTTTTGCTTTCTGATTTGTTGCTATGGTTCAGCGTACTCCCTGCTGGGGGCAGCGCTGGGTCCTGCTCCATATGTTACAGCTTGTGTCAGATTGTTCAGTCCCCTGTTATGTTAGTGTCTTTTGCTTTGCTTCCAGTTTAGATTTCACCTTTCTGGCTTTAGGCCTAGTTAGTTCTTCGGCTGTGACGAAGCATCTAGGGCATCGTAGGAACTCTCCACGGCTACTGCTAGTTGTGTTGATAGGATCAGGGGTCTGCAATCTTACCAACCTCTCTGGTTTTCTGGTGGCTTAGCCTGTTCCTGCCATCCTCCTCGGTGACCCATTCATAACAGTGTCTATTAGAAAAATTCAAGTTCAGCCAAAAATTGATCTTGTTTTATTTCACCACAATAAATATGATCAGGAGTAAGAATCTCATGTTTAGACTCCAAGTTGGGCCTCCTTCATGTGTGTTGTCTGTAGCAAAAGGGCTCCTACACCGGAGGCATGCACTTACTTTCAGTCAACTACTGTTACTATCCTTAAATGTTAATTTGTATAAGTAACACCATATGCTGTATAATATTGTATGTTAAAATTTGATTACATTACTTGACTTTGGGCTCATGGGACTGTGACAAAGTACAGACACTGAACACATTAATTATATCTCCTATATTTGTATACCTTGATTAGTTCATCTCTGTATATTCATTACATCCACGTTGACTGCCATGTGAGATGGGCTTCAGGATTCTTAGTCTAGGCAAGGTTATAAATTGTATATCTTACATCCCAGATTGTGATGTATTCATTACAAAAGCATATGTACAAGTAGGTCAGGGAAGAGAAGCCTTCTATTCGTTTTGCATCATGTATATTTTTTCTATTTATGAGGAATTTATGTCAGTATGATCAACACCCACAAAGCACATGGGCATACAGGTCTTTGAAAGCTAAAGCTATCAACACCTTTATGTCTTTTATCAGTTGCTGCACTTTCAACAAATCAGCATTTCAATTAATATGCAAATTTATCATTGGGTTTGTTGTTGCCACACAATGCGGGACACTCTGAGATGTTGTGCCTACTCCAAATTAAATTGTAAAATCCAAATATGTGCATGTAAGAGCCACGCTGATACATTGACCATCAAAGCAGATCTCATGGCTATTATTCATATATACGATGTATTTTCAAAATAGAAATAGAAACTGTTAGGCGTCAGGTTTCTGCATCTGCTCTGCAGCAATCTAGAGCCTCACATTCTGCGGTCTCCTACTGCAGAGAAGATTACTTTGCAGCAGACTGCTCCAGAGACTAAATTCTTCTGTGCTCATACAGGGCATGCTCACGAGATGATCTCCCATTGGAGATCGGGAGTCATGTGCCCAGGTCCTGCTCCAGATCTCATTGGTCCATCTCGGAGATCTGGAAGGTCCTCCACGGCTATAAAAAGCACGCATGACCGTTCGGTCATGCGCTAGTATAGACTTTTCTGGCTAAGTGTGTGAATGGTGACGGATGTATGACTCTGGTGACTGACTCATTTGAAACCCCTTCCCTCTGATATTACGACTATGGATAGGGAATTAGTGCAGCAGTCAGCGCCAGTCAGTGGCAAGACTTAGGCCACTGTGCACACCGCACCTCTACTCTAGCGTCCGACATTGCACCTGCTTCCTAGCTTTATCGACTAGCGGCTGTGTCCTATGCCGCGCTGCAGTCCTCCTTGGCATGCGCAGTAGCGACGCCGCACACAGGGTAGGTCTAGACAGACACAGCTCCTCTGTCTTAAATCCTGCTCCTTTGACCAGATACCGTGTGTGCATTTACCTGAGGCCTGTGACACTAACAGGCTCAGCGTGTTTTGTATGTTTATGGTGCGGCGCCTCTGGAAGGTCCTGCATGGCTTTAAAAAGCACGCATGACCGTTCGGTCACGCGCTAGTATAGACTTTTCTGGCTAAGTGTGTGAATGGTGACGGATGTATGACTCTGGTGACTGACTCATTTGAAACCCCTTCCCTCTGATATTACGACTATGGATAGGGAATTAGTGCAGCAGTCAGCACCAGTCAGTGGCAAGACTTAGGCCACTGTGCACACCGCACCTCTACTCTAGCGTCCGACATTGCACCTGCTTCCTAGCTTTATCGACTAGCGGCTGTGTCCTATGCCGCGCTGCAGTCCTCCTTGGCATCCGCAGTAGCGACGCCGCACACAGGGTAGGTCTAGACAGACACAGCTCCTCTGTCTTAAATCCTGCTCCTTTGACCAGATACCGTGTCTGCATTTACCTGAGGCCTGTGACACTAACAGGCTCAGCGTGTTTTGTATGTTTATGGTGCGGCGCCTCTGGAAGGTCCTGCATGGCTTTAAAAAGCACGCATGACCATTCGGTCACGCGCTAGTATAGACTTTTCTAGCTAAGTGTGTGAATGGTGACGGATGTATGACTCTGGTGACTGACTCATTTGAAACCCCTTCCCTCTGATATTGCGCATGTGGATAGGGAATTAGTGCAGCAGTCAGTGCCAGTCAGTGGCAAGCCTTAGGCCACTGTGCACACTGCACCTCTACTCTAGCATCCGACATTGCACCTGCTTCCTAGCTTTGTCGGGCTAGCGGCTGTGTCCTACGCCGCGCTGCAGTTACAGTCCTCCTTGGCATCCGCAGTAGTGACGCCGCACACAGGGTAGGTCTAGACAGACGCAGCTCCTCTGTCTTAAATCCTGCTCCTGTGACCAGATACCGTGTGTGCATTTACCTGAGGCCTGTGACACTAACAGGCTCAGCGTGTTTTGTATGTTTATGTTGCGGCGCCTCTGTGTGTGAACAGAGCCCGCTTTGCGCACTTCGGGTGAAGTTTAACCTGTGCGCATTATACCGCCATATTGCTCGTCTGTCATTACCTAGCAGCGGTGTAACACTTACTGCACGGTGGACCCCGAGCGGCAAATGCACTTTATTATTTATTTTTATTTAGTGCGTTCCGCCGTTCCTAACAGAAACAGCATAAATAATAATTGATAAGTGCCCACCTGGGCCACAATGCTGTCAGCCACCTATAACCACACCACACAGAGTACAAAAAGTATATATATGCAGATGTGTCTAAGCACAATAGGTAGGCACCAATGATGTGATATAGAGGTGCACAAGAGGTTAATGAGGTAGCTTCTACCATTAACCTCTTGTGCACCTCTATATCGCAACATTGGTGCCTAGCTATTGTGCTTAGACACACCTGCATATACTTTTTGTACTCTGTGTGGTGTGGTTATAGGTAGATGCCAGCATTGTGGCCCAGGTGGGCACTTATCAATTATTATTTATGCTGTTTCTATTTTGAAAATACGTTGTATATATGAATAATTGCCGTGTACAGGTATTTTCTAGATGGTATGCTGGTTATATGGCCATTAGGTCTGTATTCACATTTTACTGTTGTGGAGTTTGTCTTAGGTGGTTGGCCCTATTATTGTGACGTCCGTCTGCGAGTCTGGGCTGCTGTAAGACAGCACCCTGAGCAACCCCGATACCCTTTACCCCTATACAGGGATCTGGATTTACAGCAGAGCCCAGGAGGTAGCTGTCTGAACAAGAGCAGCGGACCAGAGCAGGAAGGTCGCCGGAAAGGGGTTAAAAAACGTGACCAAAAGCATAGTCAGGAATCCAAGTCTAACCAGGTGGGCAGCAGAGATACAAAAACGGCACACAGTAGCAGAGTCAAATCCAGGCCAAGGTCAGAGTCATAAACCGGGAGGGAGGCAGAGGTACAAAATCGTTAGGCAGTCGCAGCATCAAAAACCAGGCCAAGGTCAGAGTCGTAAACCAGGAGGGCAGCAGAGGTACAAAATCATCAGGCAGGAGCAGAGTCAGAAATCCAGGCAAAATTCAGAATCAAAGATAGCAAATAACAAACTAGCACACTGGGGAAACCAAGACTATATCTGGCGGCCTGCAAGACCAGCCCCAAGGTATTTGAGGGATCAGATCATCCCTTATAGGTTCACGGTCTGATGACGTCATTAGGACCGCCCCCAGGACCAGGCCAGATGGTGATGCACCAACCCCTTCATGACCGACAGAGGAGCGCAGCCTGCAGCCGCCAGATGCCTGCGAAGGAGCCTCCTCCCTGTTAGCAGTACCCACGGGCGGACCACGGCGCCTCCCAGTGGTCGAGGCAGGAACAGCCGTCCCCGAGTTTGACCGTGACATGACAGTCCGGCGCCTCCCAGAGGCCGAGACTGGAATAGCAGAGCTCGGGTCTGACGGCGACGTGCTAGTCTGGTGCCTCCTAGTGGCCGAAGCAGGAACAGCAGTCCCTGTATCCGATGGTGACGTGACAATTATGAGCCCAGTAATTATCAAGTTGTAGTTTTAATGTTTTTAAATGATTTTTGCATGTTTTTTGTGTCCAATAAACTTCAATATTTTGTACGCTCTTTTTCCTGTCTCTGGTCCCTTATATGGCCTGTTCCTTTCTTCTTTGTTTTTCATAATAGTCATGCATTGTAACAATGTGATTGGCTCAGCTCATCGCTAAAAATGTGCTGGCATTAGCATACATACAGCTCATTTGCTAAAGGTAATAATGTCTACACCCAGCTGAAGAGTTTATTTATGTCTTTCACTTTGGTTTCGTTTGTCCGTTATTTCTAAAGGGGGTTTTACACTAAGCAATATCACTAGCAATATCGCTAAAACGTCACTGGTTTTGTGACGTTATAGCGATATTGCTAGCGATATCGCTATGTGTGATACTTACCAGCGACCGGCTCCCCCGCTGTCCATCGCTGATCGCGCGAGAATGTCCGGCTCCATTTCTCGTCGGGCGCTTCCTGCTGAGACTTCCTGCTGTGACGTCCAGCGACGCGTGGAGGCGGGCGGGAGGACGCAGGATCGCTGTGTGTGAATGGTAAGTATCGTGCGCTGCGTCGCTGCTGCATCGCTGTGAGATCTTTCTGTATGAAAGCTCACTAGCGATCATTTAGCGATGCACCAGCGATCCTGACCGAGTCGGATCGCTGGTTGGATCGCTGGTGCATCGCTAAATGTAAAAGGGCCTTAAGTCTTTAGACAAAAACATTCCAAAATCTCCTTATCTCAAAACATGCAGACAAAACCAAACTTCATTCCGTAAAGCAGGAAATGCATGTAGAATATCCAAAATGGAGTCAGGAAAGTTTAATACTAATCCTGTTCTCACAGGTGTTTTGGGCATGACAGAATACTTGCCGAGTCTCTGCCTCCAAGGTTATTTCCCCACATAGTACCATGCTCTTTAGCCTGATTGATAGATCAGTGATGTCAGGTGCCAAGCAAGGAAATCAGACTGTGAGCTATCAATCAAGATGAAGAGACTGGTGCTATGCGGGTAAACAAACTCACGATGAAGAGGCTCAGGAAGCTCGCTGTCACATCCACAGCATTTAATACATCATTGGCATATGAATTAACGTGTTGATTTCTCAGGAACGTAACAACAGATAGAATATATAAAAGTGTTGATGAATTTAGTATTCGAAGACCTGCATTCCCTTAATTGCGGTTTGAGAGGGTTGACATTACTGATTACAGATTACTTTCAATAATACAGATAAATATATTAAACCGCTATCTGGTAAAACAAAGTTTGCATGTGCAAAGCAGTCAGACGAGCACTGCAGGTGCACACATTTTTAATCTAGATGTTTTATGCATGGAAATTCTGTTGCAGGATGGTAAATTAGCCGTTAATATGTACTGATACTGTTATCATATAATGCATGGAGGGGAAGCACAGCATGTTTATTTTTGCGTCTCTTTTTAAGGCTTGCAAGTATAGGCTTTGTGCTCAGTCTCTTTCTGCTGTGTACGTCTCTTCACACTGATAATAAAGCAATGTTCTACTACTTTCAGATTTTTCAAAACAATATAAAAATTCATTGAAATACAGAGAGGAGGTCTATTTCCTCCGGCAATCAAAAATAATAGATCCAGTCTTCTGCTTTTCATTCACAATACAGAGCATCAGAGCATGTACATACAGTGAATGACAGGGAAAAATCCTTGCATATTTATAGGCTTTACACTAACCGTCTGCAACCTCACTTTTTTAGATTAAAGAAACAGTGCACTGTGTTACTGCAGGAGCAAAGACAGTTAAAAGGGTTGTCCACTACTAGGACAACCTCTTCTTACACTCATGTTAGGTTGTAATACCATATGAGCCTGGCGCCCAATCAGCACTGATGTCACTTTCCCCACCTTAAGACGAATAAGTAATCAAGAGGAATTCAGAGCTGTGGCAGGCTGCTAACGTCATCTTGATTACTTATACATCCAAAGGCGGGGACAGTGACGCCAGCGCAGATTGGGCCAAGGTTCACGTAACATAAAAACCTTACGTGAGCAATGGGAAAGCAAGTGCCAACACCCATTAGCCTGTAAGGATGAATTTGTGAACAGAACACCAAATAAGGACCCTCCCAAAGGCCCGTGCCGATGCACAAGAATCTCGTTAACTACAAATACAGACTAAACAACAGCCACAAGATGGATTTCATCAACCCAAGTATCATTTTAATCAGTGTTATGGTACCAACCTGACACTGTGTAGTTTACTTAGCCAAATTCTGCTGACACGTTTGCTTTAAGTTGACATCGAATGTGATATCATCACCATCCACCAGCCACAGGTTGGCAGTCAGGTAACTTGAGTAACGAGTCATTAGAAAAACATCCAATGATATGTTATTCAATTCACCTGACTGTTGTAGGTTTTTTGAAAGTTTGCACCTTTGAATAGGGGATGAGGGTGAGCAATTACATATTTCACGTCAATCTGAAGAATAGCTAGAATCTGCCCATATCGTCAATACCTCCAAATTTTGAAAGATAAGGAAGAGGAAAACATACATCAGCCCGCATAGATTGCTACAGCAATTTTTTTTCATTTTACACTAGGCCAGTACCTTATCCATGCACAGTCCTTTATACTGTATGTGCCCACATAGAAATATTGCTCTTAGTGAAGCCTAGTGTTAGGCATTGGGTTCCTTCAACTGCACAGCAGGGATCCAGAGCCTCACATTCTGCGGTCCCTCATTCTCCATCGACCGCAGAGGAGCTTGCTCAGCAGCCCCATCGTTCCCGACGCTCTGCTCAGACCAGCTCTGTGGATTTGGCTGTTGCTGCCACCTCTGGGCCAGCAATAGCAGCACAGGCTGATCATCAGCAAGCCACTCCAGAGGCTAAGTCCTTCCGTCGCTCCACTGAGCATGCTCACGAGACAATCTCCCATTGGAGATCGGGAGTCACATGCACAGGTCCTTCTCCAGATCTGATTGGCTGTTGCTGCCACCTCTGGGCCAGCAATAGCTGCACAGGCTGATCAGCAGCAAGCCACTCCAGAGGCTAAGTCCTTCCATCGCTCCCATTGGAGATCGGGAGTCACATGCACAGGTCCTTCTCCAGATCTGATTGGTCCACCTCAGGAACCTCTGGAAGCTTCCGGAAGGTCCCGGCTATAAAAGGTTCGCATGGCCGCTCGGCCATGTGCTAGTATAGACTCTAGTTGCTAACGGTGCAAATGATGATGGATGTATGAACTTGCAAATGACTCATTAAGATTCCCCTCCCTCTGATATTACAAGTGTGTATAGGGAACTAGTGATAGAGTCAGCGCCAGTCAGTGGAAAACTACTGGCTGCAATACGTATCCTCCACAGTGCTAGCGTCCGACAGTGCGCCTGCTACCAGGCATTTTCGTATAGTGGCAGTGTCTGTCGCAGCACTGCAGTCAGCAGCTCTTCTTGGCGTCTGCAGTTGTGACGCCGCACGCACAGTAGGTCTAGACGGACGTGGACTCTGTGTCTTGGGCCAAGTCCTGTGACCATATACCGTGCGTGCATTCCTCTGAGTCCTGTGAAATCAACAGGCTCTGCCTTTGTGTTTAACACCTCGGCATCTCTGTGAAGGAACAGAGATCGCCCAGCGCACTCCGGGTGACGTTCAACCAAATTGCAACAGGTTGCGTTTGGCGCTGGTCGGCGCACCATCGAAAGGACGCAGGCGCCGCCAAACGCATACTGCGCACGGCCTGCATCCTCAGTGATAAAGATAGGGGACGCATGATGCATGCAGCGTCATGCGCCCGGAGGCGGAGCTACAGGAGGAGGCAGGGCAGGGGGCGGGGCTTAGTGGTGGCCGTGCGCAGGCCGACGCTGCGGCCCTAAACGCAAATGTGAAACCGGCCTAAGAGTGCAGAATTTGAAGAGTTTTCCAGAGAGGTCCAGGGCATTTTCCAACTTAAGACGTATATGTAGGACACAAATTGGACTTCGATTGATCTGGGTACCTTCAGATTCCTACTTCAACATTCACTCTGGATTAAGATTGAAGGATCTCATAGGACTTTAAGGTCACTTGACAAGTGCAACCCATATGATGGGCATCATGGTGTGTGCAAGACACTGAGGTCATCATACTGTGTGAGGGACACTGCGGGCATCATACTGTATATGGGTGGATTGTGGAACATGTCACGCTGTATGAGGGACTATAGTACCATACTTAATGTGGGTGACAGTGAGGGCATCATATTGCATGTGGGTATGGGTACGTTATGTTGTGTGTAGAGGCCCCGGGGCATCATACTGTTTGTGGGGGCATGATACTGTATGGAGGATTGAGGGACAGTGTAATGTGGGGCATCATTTTGTGCACAAGGAAATCTAATTTGTGCCCATCACACTATGTGTTTGGGGGGCTTTGGCAGCATCATACTGTGTGTGGAGGGTTATTATAGGGGCAGGGAAAAATAGTACTATACTGTGTAAGAACACTACTAGGTGTTAGGGATGGCAGAACGCACTAAACAATAAATAATAATAAGTGCGTTCGCCGCCCGGGGTCCACCGTGCAGAAGGTGTTACAGTGCTGCTATGTAATGGCAGATGCATTGTATGCGCTGCGGCCCTAAACGCAAATGTGAAACCGGCCTTACTGGATCCATTATGCGTGGGAGGTATCTGTATACACAGAATATGACCATAGAAATAAAGGAAGTGTGCATTTACCATAGACTCAGGAGGTACAGTACATGCATACCTTTTATTTGAACTGCATTGAAGTTACGGTAAGCAGCTGTAAAACATTTGTGTACATTGAGTGCAGTGAAAGACAATGGTCAGTTTCTCTTCTGACCTCTCACAAAAAGTGCACACCACACAGTGATTCTGTTTTCTAAATATTTGCGGGTACCAGAGGTTGGACATACTCTACTTGTGTTCTTCCTTTGAGGCCAGGGTCAAATGACTATATCTTTTGTCAGAGTGTTGTCTTTCTATGTAACAAACAGCACATTAAAACAATAATTGGTGCGCTTGAACAAACTAATTATGCTCCAAGTAGACTGATGGTTCGTGTGAAAAAAGAGATGCATACGGTGATCTGGTCCAATTTTTAGAGCAGACTAGAGCAAGTCAATAACAGGCAGCTATGTGGATGAGAACATGGAGCCAGTCATGTCCATAATTTGTGGATATGACTGGCCCAACATTTAGTACAGTCTTCTTCTGAATGCAGCCTTATAGTATTTCTAATGGCTAGGCCACACATATTTAGCATGAAAATACATTTTTTGACATGTTCAAGTATATAAGCATGTGTTCTTCTGCTACAAGATTTTATGTGGTGGAAATAATAACTGTGATTTTAACAGTTCACAGTCGGTGTGTCATCTCCTTTGTGTGTGCTTAAAATTGAAAACCCCAGAGATTGGCGCAGATCAGTTAATAGGCCCTTGCTGTAACACTGCTAATGTCTGAACATACCATAATGCAGGTGTTTTTCCTCCAGCACTTCACTTTCTGTGCAGAAATATAAAAAATAACTTTTAGAAAGTTTTGCAAACATTTATGGACTTAACATTTACACAGAGTGGTAAAGTAAAAAAGCAAAATCAGGTCTGACTTCGGGTTCATG
Source organism: Dendrobates tinctorius (assembly GCF_039654945.1). Taxonomy (NCBI): domain Eukaryota; kingdom Metazoa; phylum Chordata; class Amphibia; order Anura; family Dendrobatidae; genus Dendrobates; species Dendrobates tinctorius. The sequence continues at coordinate 15,415,762 of NW_027361673.1, forward strand.
GAAAATACTTGGCATTAAGGCAGAAAACAGTTCTGCACAATTGTTAGTTTAGCACAAGATAAACTAAGTTGCACGGTCTAAGGTATGCATCTGTCCCCGCCTAAAGGGGTTACTCAGGGCTATTACATTTTTTTTTACTACGAGCCTAAGAACTAACAGGCAGGTAGTTGCTAACTGCTACCTTGACAATGGCATCTCTTCTGCTCTGCTCTGTTTGTGGGGCATGACTGCCGACATCATGCTGATTGACAGCCATCTCCCCTTTGCCAATTTGCAGAGAGTCGCCTGTCAGTCAGCATGATGTCAGCAGTCATTAACCGTTGAAAGAGCAGCCCAGAAGAAGAGCTGCTCTGTTGATGTGGAACAGCTGGATCGCTGGCATGAGCGATAGTTGCTAGCCGGCACCGGGTAGAACAAGCAGGTAGTTGCTTCTGTTAGCAATAACCTGCCTGATATCTTTTATGCCAATTGCCCATAGTAAAAAAACATAAAACAACAACTCCATGGGATTCCATAGAAATCAAGAGCAGATACCAGTGTTAGGCCAGGATCACACACAGCGAGATACGGCCGAGTCTCGCAGGTTAAAACCAAGCTCTGGCGCCGGCAACCCGGAGCAGAGCGTGCAGCCGCACAGCAATACATGGAGCTGCACGCTCCACTCCGGAGTGCCGGTGCCAGAGCTTGGTTTTAACCTCCGAGACTCAGCCATATCTCACTGTAGTGTGACTCCGGCCTTATTGGCAGGACCTAGCTCTTGGCTCGAAATTTTGTATGTGCATTCAATATTGACTTCTCTGTCCAACACACTGCAGAAAGAACTCTCCATTAACAAGTGTCACATTTGGTACAGGCCTCTGATGTCTTATAAATCTAGTTCTCATTGGAAATGTGACACATAATAGCTGTAATATGATAAGGCCTGTGAAATGTTATAACATCCAATATTAATGTTAGATTTTTTCACATTCCTTAGCTGGCTATTAAAACAAATGTTTCATAAGACTATATTTGATCTGTAAGGGCAGTATTGAAGGACAGATCTGGTCTTCTAATAGCCAAAACAGCTAATAAAAGGTACATAAGGGGACACTTATTGCTACAGTTTGCTTAAACAAAAATCTTAACCCCTTAGTGACCAGGCCAAAGTTTTGAAATCTGACAAGTGTCACTTTATGTGGTAATAACTCTGGAACGCTTCAACATATCCCAGTAATTTTGAGACTATTTTTTCATGACACATTGTACTTTATGATAATGTTAAATTTATGTCAATATTTTCTGTATTCATTTATAAAAAATATCAGAAATGTTAAAAAAAATTCAAAAAATTAGCAATTTATGAAATTTGAATGATTATCCCTTTAATCCAAATAGTCATACCACACAAAAACATTAATGTATTGATCTTTTTTTTTTTTTGAGCTACCACAATTGTGTAAAATTTAACACAATATGTGTACTGTTTTTTTTTATCTGACGGCTATTATAAGTATATTGATCTTTGCATTTGTATTGTAATCCTTTCTTCCTACAGGTTTTTTGCAAAAAAAGCAAAAATTGATTAGTACATTCTTACAGGCATAGGTACTTAGAGTTGAATAGCATACAATTTGCTTTGCGATTTGTTACACTACTTGTACAACACGTATGTTTGCCTGTCTAATTCCCCACTTTGTGGGGTATCCCTGTCTTTACAGGGATTATGTTTTCCCTACCCTAATCCCTTCGTTTTGTTCTGTACCCTTTTCCCCTTCCCTCAAAAAATTCTAAAATTAATAAAAAATATTGAAACATAAAAATGTAGCAGTAATTATTAATTTTTTCAAGGAAATGTACAAATCTTATTTTTACCATCTAAATGTTGATTACATCTAAACAGGCCGCTATAGCCGGCAGACTCTAAGGCTGTTATTTGACCATGAATTGCCATCGCAAACATCAGGACCACAAGGTCAAGATCTCAAGGTGACTATGGTGTTAATGAGGAAGCCCCCCACACACTCTTCATTGACATCAGCAGTTAAGGGGTTAATGACTATAGCCAGTGCCAACACTAATCATGGCTGATGCAGCAAGTTGTAAACTATAGTGTACAGCTTACAGCTGCAGTATTGTCATCCGTCGGGGGATGCTAGTCTCTTTTATCGCAGGTCAGTAAAAAGAAATATTGGTGGTAAATAAAGGGTTACTCTTTCATGACTTGCAACATATTTTTTATGCATTTCGACACTTTTTGTTCCTTGTCTAACAAGAAGGCTTGGTTTAACTGTACAGAGTGTGGCATTCCTGACAATGGAGGCATGGTTTAATGGGCAACACAGTGCACCAAAATTTGCCAAAAATTTCTAGCAGAAAGTAACCCAATTAATAGGAGACAACCTTAACCCCTTAATGACCTCCGATACACCTTTTAACGGCAGTAGTTAAGGGCACTTAAACCACAGCGCCGTTAATTAACGGCACTGTGGAAAAAGTGTATAGTGCCCCCCAGAGTTGGAATTTCTCTGGAGCCTCAGCTGCCGGGGTAGCCAAGACCCCAGAGAACATGATTTTGGTAGTTTTTTTTACCGACCTCTGTTTAGCGATTGCCGTTATTAACGGTATAACGGCAACCACAAAAAAAGTCCAATGTGCCATTTAATTTCTCTCTCCTCTGATGTGATTGCACATCAGAGGAGAGAGAAATAGAGTTCCCGATTCCCCCAATACCTCCCGGTGCTCCTCGGCCCTCATGCTTCCACTCATGGGTGCCGCCATCCTCTTCCAGGAAGAAAATGACGGGCGCATGCGCAGTGCGCCCGCCGAGATCTGCCGACCAGCACCCGGCAACAATAGGAAGATATTTCCTATTGGTTCATTTTGGTAACTGTGATAGGCCCTATCACAGTGATCACAATGAAAAGAAATAGTAAATAACTCCCCTTATCACCCCCTTAGTTAGGGAAGATAATGTAATAAAGAAAATATTTTTTTTTTTCATTTTCCCATTAGGGTTAGAGTTAGACTAAAAAGAGTTGGACTAAAGTTAGGGTTAGGGTTGGAATTAGTTGGGGCACAGTGTGTGGTGCTCGTGGCAGCCATGGGTAAGGAATAAGTATGGGGTTATGACCTTATGATGGATTAGCGAAGGATTAGCTTATATTCACACCTCACTAGGGGATTACCATACCTCTGCTAATTTGCATTTTTGGGCCTCTTGAACTCATTTGCACTGGCAATTCATATACTATTCCTCCCTGCTGTCTGTAGCACTGCACTCTTTGTTGCACCTAGGTCTCCTTATAATACTCAGCCATATTATTTTTATTATTGTATCACTTTGTTTATGTAAATTTGTGATTTTTTTCAATAATGAAATAATTATGTGATTTTATCTGAGGATATAGACTCCTTCTTCTTGTATGTTTACAAATATTGGTGGAGTTTTCCTATGGCTAATGCCACTTGGGGGTTTGTTTAATTTTCTGACCACTATAAGATAGTATGTTTTCTGGCATTGGAATTTTGTATTATTTGGAATTAGAGTTAGGGTTGGAATTAGGGTTAGGGCTGGAATTAGAGTTAGGGGTGTGTTGTGGTTAGGTTTGTGGTTAAGGTTATTGTTAGGTTTGGGATTAGGGTTAGGATTGTGGTTAGGCTTAGGGTTGTGATTAGGGTTAGGGTTGTGGTTAGGGTTGGGATTAGGGTTAAGGGTGTGTTGGGGCTAGGGTTAGTGATGTGTTGGGGTTAGGCTTGTGGTTAGTGTTATGGTTAGGGTTGGGATTAGGGTTAGGGTTGTGGTTAGGCTTAGGGTTGGGATTAGGGTCAGGGTTGTGGTTAGGGTTATGTTTAGGGTTGGGATTAGAGTTAGGGGTGTGTTAGGGTTGTGTTGGGGTTAGGTTTGTGGTTAGTTATGGTTAGAGTTGGGATTAGGGTTAGGGGTGTGTTGGGGTTAGGGTTGGATTCAATCAATCCCTTACTAGTGAAGTGGACGGTGCAGAAACTAATCCTACCACTGCACTAAAACACACATTAAGGAAAGTGACAAACAGGGAAACACCACTTAGCTTTGCTCTGTTGCTAATCCTCCAAGCAACAGAGTCCAACACCTGAGTGCATCTTTTCCTCCAACCTGATCCAACACCTGAGTGCAGCTTTCCAGCAACAGAGTCCCGCATCTGAGTGCAGCTTTCCAGCAACAGAGTCCAGCATCTAAGTGCAGCTCTCTTCCAGCAACAGAGTCCAGCATCTGAGTGCAGCTTTCACCATAGTTGCCACTCCACCAAGCTTTGCAAGAACTCCTCGCTGACACCATAGCTGCCACTCCACCAAGCTTTGCAAGAACTCCACACTGACACCATAGCTGCCACTCCAGGATTCTGACTGGGCTGCCCGGGACTCTTCTCAAATTCCTTCCTTCACCAAGGATGGTTGGAAAACACCAATATCACCAACAGACAGTGAGAACACCTGACACACCTTTTTAGTTAGGAGCCAGAGTCACACCTGTTAGAGATTCCCGTGCAATAACGCTCCCCATGCAATAACACTCACCACCACCGGGGGCAAACTAGAACAAAAGACACCACTGTGTAATAACCCTAATGGCCACCGGGGGCAAAACCAACTCTAAGCAACCAGCTCAAAGGAAAAAAAGGTTACTTATTCAAAACCTGTCATATCCAACCTGGATCATGACATCATTCCATCAAAGTTTACATTCCAAAACGTCACTACTTCCCTTTCAAGCCCCGAAGTGTGCCCCACATATGGGCTACCAGGGTACTCAGGAAAAATTGGACAACTACTTTTGGAATCTATTTTCTCCTATTACCCTGGTAAAAATAAAAAATTCCTGGCTAAAAAATCATTTTTGTGGAAAAAAACTGATTTTTTATTTTCATGGTTCTGCATTATAAACTTTAGTGAAACACTTGGGGATTCAAAATTCTCACAATACATCTAGATAAGTTCTTGGGGTCACTTGTGGGTGGTTTGTACTGTTTAGGCACATCAGGGGTTCTGCAAATGCAACATGACGCCCGCAGACCATTCTATCAAAGTCTGCATTCCAAAACAGCGCTCCCTCCCTTCCAAGCTCTGCCATGCACCCAAACAGTGGTTCCCCCCACATAAGCATACTTAGGACAAATTGCACAACAACGTTTGTGGTCCAATTTCTCCTGTTACCCTTGTGAAAGTAAAAATTTGGGGGTGAAAACATCATTTTTGTTGAAAAAATATGATTTTTTATTTTCATGGCTCTACGTTATAAACTTCTATGAAGCACTTAGGGGTTCAAAGTGCTCACCACACATCTAGATAAGCTCCTTGGGGGGTCTAGTTTCCAAAATGAGGTCACTTGTGGGGGGTTTCTACTGTTTAGGCACATGAGGGGCTCTGCAAATGCAACATGTCGCCCGCAGACCATTCCATCAAAGTCTGCATTCCAAAACGACGCTCCTTCAATTCCGAGCTCTGCCATGTGCCCAAACAGTGGTTTACCCCCACATATGGGGTTTCAATGTACTCAGAACAAATTGCACAACAATTTTTGTGGTCCAATTTCTCCGTTTACCCTTGTGAAAATAAAAAATAGCGGGCTAAAAATAATTTTGAGGAAAATAAATGATTTTTTATTTTCACGGCTCAGCATTATAAACTTCTGTGAAGCGCTTGGGGGTTCAAAGTGCTCACCACACATGTAGATAAGTTCCTTAAGGGGTCTAGTTTCCAAAATGGTGTCACCTGTGGGGGGTTTCACTGTTTAGGCACATCAGGGGCTCTCCAAACGCGACATGGCGTCCGATCTCAATTCCAGCCAATTCTGCAATGAAAAAGTTAAACGTTGCTCTTTCCCTTATGAGCCCTGCCATGCGCACAAACAGTGGTTTACCCCCACATTTGGGATATCAGCGTACTCAGGACAAATTGCAAAACAACTTTGGAGGTCTGATTTCTCCTGTTACCCTTGTAAAAATAAAAATTGGGGGGCAAAAAATGATTTTTGTGGAAAAATTATTTTTTATTTTCACGGATCTACGCTATAAACTTCTGTGAAGCACTTGGAGGTTCAAAGTGCTCACCAGACATCTAGATAAGTTCCTTAAGGGGTCTAGTTTCCAAAACGGTGTCACTTGTTGGGGATTTCCTCTGTTTAGGCACATCAGGGGCTCTCCAAACATGGCATAGTGTCCAATCTCAGTTCCAGTCAATTCTGCAATTGAAAAAGTCAAACGGCGCTCCTTCCGTTCCAAGCCATGCCATGTGTCTAAACAGTGGTTTACCCCCACCTATGGGGTAACAGTGTATTCAGGAGAAATTGCAAAACAAATTTTGTGGTTTATTTTCTCTTTTCACAGTTGTGAAAATAAAAAAAATTGGTTTTGAAGTAAAATGTAAAAAAAGTTAAATGTTAATTTTTTCCTTCCACATTGCTTCAGTTCCTGTGAAGCACATAAAGGGTTAATAAACTTCTTGAATGTGGCTTTGAGCACCTTGAGGAGTGCAATTTTTTAGAATGGTATCACTTTTGGGTATTTTCTGCCATATAGACCCCTCAATGTTACTTCAAATGTGAGGTGGTCCCTAAAAAAAATGGTTTTGTAAATTTTGTTGTAAAAATGAGAAATTGCTGGTTAAATTTTAACCCTTATAAGTTCCTAGCAAAAAAAAAGTTTCCAAAATTGTGCTGATGTAAAGTAGACATGTGTGAAATGTTATTTATTAAGTGTTTTGTGCGACATATCTCTCTGATTTAAGGGCATAAAAATTAAAAGTTAGAAAATGTCAAAATTTTAAAAATTTTCGCCATATTTCCGTTTTTTTCATAAATAAACTTAAGTCATATCAAAGAAATTTTACCACTATCATGAAATGCAATATGTCATGAAAAAACAGTCTCAGAATCAGCGGGATCCGTTAAAGCGTTCCAGAGTTATAACCTCATAAAGAGACAGTGGTCAGAATTGTAAAAATTGGCCTGGTCATTAAGCTGCAAATTGGCTCAGTCACTAAGGGGTTAAAATAGACAGCATAAAAATGAAGCAGATTTATCAAAAAGCATAAACCACTGTGATAAATCTAATGCATTTTAAGATTGGACTGTGTTTGCGCAATTAGACATAATTGATCAATATACAACATAGTATGTGTTCAGTGTATACATAATGGGGATGGATAGGAATCCCTTTGGTTAGCATAAACATAATTACCAAGGAAGATAGGATGTCAGCATTAGCCCAAAGGTCCATGGAGGAAATAATCCAAGAAGCAAAAATAATATGATATTCTACTGAAGTCAGTAGTATCAAAGGCACAATGCATTTCAAGGCTCAAAGTTTCATGATCCCAGTGCAGGTTTTTGAGCTGCACACCGGGGGTTAATGTCTGGAGCTCTGTGCAGGTTTTTGCCTGCACACTTGGGGTTAATGATTGTGGCCTCTTTCTGGTTCTGGGAGAGCTTCTTAAACCCCTGGGAAGCTTCAATCCCTGCCAGTTATACTTTTGCCTTTGGCCTAGTGTGCTGACCCCCGTGTGCCCTGTGAGTTGCTATAGCTTGTTTATATGGTTCTGACCCGGCTCTGTTTCCCGTTATGAGTTTGCCTGTTGATTTTGTACTGCGTTATTATCTGTGTATGACTCATTGCCTGTGACCTGACTACTCTCTGCTCGCCCCTTTGGTACCTTGCAGCTATCTATGTGTATGACTCATTGGCTACGTCCTGACTATTCTCACTGTCTATCCCCTTGGTAACTTTGTCTCGCAGTTACTCTGCTAGGAATTGTCTTGCAGCTCCTAGCTCTGTGGAGTTTAGGCCACGCCTCTAGCAGTCACGTGCTTCAGGTCCTGCGGCTCTGAAGTACGCATCTACTCGGTTGCTGCCCGCTCCACAGGTATCTTTGAGCACTGTTTCGCTTTACTCAGGACACGCGCACTGGCTCAGTGAGCAAGGTTAGTGCGGTGTTTCTGACACAAAGGTCCTTTTCTGAAGAGAAAAGAGACTTAAAAAGGATTAGAAATGCAAGATTTGAAATGCATTATTCCTTTGAGACTATTGACTTTAATACAGGATAATTTCTTCTATACTTCTTGGATAATTTCCTTCTTTAAACTTTGCAAAAATGCGATGTTCTGTCTTCCCTGGTAAACACATCCATACCAGAGGGTTTTACTACGGAAATGTGCTCCAACGCCAAATCCAACAATCCATGTGCCAATAAGATTACTACATTGGCTGAATTGTATCACGTACATGCTTACAGTTGTATTCTGCCTTCCTTATACCACATGGTTGTGTTGATACTCGCACCAAGACATACTAACCCTATGAGCGCTGCCCTTTCTTTCCCCTGATCCATTCTGATCACTTTGCTGCTACGTATCTGCATGTTAGGAACACACTTTCTGCCGCATCCCTCAGGGCAGAACTATGATGGATTGCTGGTTGTTTGCATTGCATGCACAATAGATCATCGATCACTATAATTATATGGAGAAAGTGGGTAGAGGAAGTTGAAGAACTCTCCTCCTGAATACGCCGGACACATACTACTTGTCTGGTATATTCTCCTTTTGGACAATATTTTTTGGGCCTTTTGTGTCATGCTGCATGATACACGTAGGGAAATATAGTCTGATGAAATGTCTCCTTTAATAAACTCAAGGTCTCCATACACATTAAAGTATGCTGCTGGTTATATGATTGTTTAATGAATGATCGTTTCATAAATATTTAGCCTAAATTGCTTGTTATAGTCATTCAACCATCCATGTTTAGTAACATCAGGTGAAGAACCAATGATTTTCTAGGAAATATTCTTTTAGTCAAATATTGTTCATTGACAAACAACGTTTAATTGAACGAAAGATCTTTGGATTGATGTCTGGCCAAAAAAGCATGGTGGAAATCATTTCTCATGATAACAGTCTGTGATCAGTCACCTAAAATGACCTCTCCTTCTTACGTTTTTGGTTAAATTCATTCATTTTCTTCATCTTTAATTTAATGTGTATGGGGCCTTATGCTTTCAAGTATTTCAACCCAATTTACCACCATAGCAGAATATGATAAACTGCCAGGAAAGAGTTGTAAAGTGAGTTATGTAATATGGGCACTGTTATATTTTCTGCTTGACATTTCCAAATTATTAAATGGATGTTGGTAAATTCCCATTTGAGCCCTCACTAGTCATTGCGTTTTCTTCTCCTGACGTCTGAGTAACAGAGGATTTCTTCACTGTTTACAACAACTATGAAATATTTCTGAAGCACAAGGGAGATCAAAATCATTCATCTATGCTGCTAGTTTTCTATATAGAGTACATGATAAAAACATGAAAATCTACAAACTCAGTGGCAGCTTCAGTGCACCTGTCTCCCACTGTTAGTGTGTGTCACATATCAATGACTTCTATAGTGATTGCCTAGTACAAAAAAGTCCATTATTCACTTTACATTTCATTGTAAGATCATCCCTTTTGTTGAAAAAAAAAAAATTGGTAGTACTAAAGCCTATAAGTGTTCTTGCAGTAAGTGAGGATGCTTTGACCTTTATTTTCCTCATATTCAGTGAATTGATTAAAGGGAACCTTTGACGTTGTGAATGCAGTCCATGCTGTGGACACCATGGTATGGAAAATGAGAAGCTGAGCAGCATAATATATAGGTTTGTTGGAAAAGATTCAGTATAGCTTATGTTTTATTAATTGAAATCCCTGGTGTTTGTGTGCATATTTCTCCAGTGGGTAGTCCTACTAAGTGATTGTCATCTATGTCTGCAGGCACAGTCATACAGGAAAGACTGTCAGTCACTGAATAGGACCGCCACTTAGATGCATATGCATACAAACACCAGGGATTTCAGTGAATAAAATAGCATTTCCTAAACATTTTCCCTTAACATTTTTTATAAGTTTCATCATCTTCTGCTCCATGACATCCTGCTTGCAGATCAGATACAGTTTTCAAAATGACAGGTTCTTTTTTAAGAGAATTTGTCAGGAAAGTTTTCCTAGTCGTACGGTTGCATAGGTCCTAGAACCTTTATAAAAACGATACCTTTTCTGTATTAATTGAATGCGCCAGCAAGATGAACTTGAGCTTTGATGTCTTATGCAGATTAGCCTGGAAGTGAAATGAGGACGCATCAATGCATTCACAGTGCATCAACACCCCCTTTGCCCTTCCAGTTGACCAGGAAGTCATCCCTTATCCCGTGGTATGCCACATACAGACCATACAGACTATATGCCATACAAGTTCCATTTAGCAAATACTTGTCTCAATGACAACTTTTTAGGATATAAGAACATCATGGTTGTAAGAATAGAAGGAACAAGGTGAAGAGAAAGACCAGCAGTCCATGCCGGCACTGAAGACCCTGGAGGATCTATCCAGGATTGATCTTCCAACAGAGCATTCATTCAATCAAGTCTACATGGCGTGAGATTGAGCTGAAGCCTGTTAAATAAAATAAATAAGCTATGTATATTTTCAGTAGCCACTATAGAAAGTTACATAAACACTCATGCTACATATTTTGTGACAATGAAAATGTAAAGGAAAATGTGGAATCAAGGAAAACTGGAAGTTACGTGCTTGAGGGAGAAGTGGTAGCCAAGCAAGACCAAGCAAGATATCTATTAATTCAGTTAGCATCTTGTCATTTTGCTTAATAGGGGTAGGCCTCTATAATGGTCTGTATGAAGTTATGTTGCATGGATCCTATTTAGATTTTTTTTCTGAGGTCAATTTATCACTCACAGATTTACATTTTGGTAGTTTCATGGGAAAAGTGGAATTTGCAGAGTAAGTGTATTTATAGGCAGTGACATGTTTACGTGCAGCGGCTACTAACTCGGTTCTTTATTTAGAAATGGATCTTCTATGTTTCAAGTCGTTGGTTAGTCCAAAAATCAGTTGCAACAGCCTGCACTTTTTTGTAATTGAAAAGGTCATTACTGCCTCATTTTTTACACACAAACAATTGGTATAAGAATTGGTCAGCCCTCAAAGATGTTAGTAGAAAGCTTTTCTTTCCACTGCACTGAGCAGATTATTATCTCACACTAAGGCCGGAGACACATTAGAGAGGAATACGGACGAGTGCTATGCGATAAAACATCACATAGCACTCGGACCAGTATTAATCTATGGGGCAGCTCCCATAATCGTTTTTCTCTCTTACGTTTTCAGCGTCCGAGTACAATCGCAGCATGCTGTGTTTTGCACTGTCACTCGGCCGAGTCTCGGCGCACTCGCACCCATATAAGCATATGGGTGCGAGTGACAGCGCACATCACTCGGTTATCATCCAAGTGCTGTGCTCTATTCGCCGATGCCAGCAATGGAGGAGATAGAGAAATTAGCTTCACTGCTTCCTCCGCAGCTGTGCTCCGAGAGGTTCGGAGCACAGTCGCATGACACTCGACATGAAGTGCTCTAAAATTTCCTGGTAGACAGCTGTGCTGACTTTGGTCTTGATAAAACACAGTGGACCTACACCAGAAGATGACATAGCTCCCCAAACCATCACTGACTGTGGAAACTTCACACTAGACCTCAAGCAGCTTGGATTGTGTGCCTCACTTGACCACATCACCTTACTCCATACATTTGGGGAGTCTCTCACATGTCTTTTGGCAATCTGAAAACAAGCCTTACAATTTTTGTGTGTAAGTAAAGGCTTGTTTCTGCCCATGCTTCCATAAAGGCCACTTCTATGGAGTGTACATCTTATTGTGGTCATATGGACAGATACTCCAGTCTTTGCTTGGGAACTCTGCAGCTCCTTCAGGTTTACTTTTCGTCTTGGTACTCTAATTAATGCTCACCTTGCCCGGACTGAGAGTTTTGGTTTGCTACCCTCTTTTGGCAGGTTTGCTGTGTTACCATGGTCTGTTCGTTTGATGATAATGGATTTGATGGTGCTCTGGGGATCATCAGAGATTGGAATTTTTTTTTTATAACCCATCATGGACTTGTACTTTTCAACAACTTAGTCCTTGACTTGTTTGGAGAGCTCCTTGGTCTTCATGGTGTTGTTTGGTTAGTGGTGCCTCTTCCTTAACCCCTTCCTTACCGACGACAAAATAGTACGTCATCGGTAAGGATCCCCTGCTTTGAGGTGGGCTCCGGTGGTGAGCCCACCTCAAAGCCGTGACATGTCAGCTATGAACAGCTTTTCTGTCATTTGTATACTAGCTTTCTGACTGAGCACTCCGCCCTTCATCAAGCTGTGATTTTAATTACATCCAATCACTTTTTGGTCCCTATTCTCCTATAAATATAGGCTTTATCTTGTTATTAGCCAGTAGTTCACATTAGGCAGTTAGAACAGGGACCCGTTCAATGAGATCACCCTGACGTTGGTGCATGGGCTCACATCTTTTGGCCAAATTTTGTGCTAAGTATCTCATAGGTTTTTTCTAAATTCCAAAAGCCATTATGCTATTCACATTTCATATATTTCATATTTGATATGCCTTAATGCAATTGAGTGCAACCATTTCCTTATTTGGATATGCAAGTTGTTTTTTGGTATGCACCTATTCAGACTAGGATGTGCCGTCAGTTTTTTCTGTCATAGCTATGAACAGCTGACATGTGCCCACAATAGGTGCGAGCAGAATCGCTGTCTGCCCACGCCTATTAACTAGTTAAATCCCGCTCTCAAACCTGACAGCGGGCATTTAAATAGCACTTCCGGCCGCAGGGCCGGAAATGAGCTCATCGCCGACCCCTGTCACATGATCGGGGATCGGCGATGAGTTGCCTGGACAAACACAGGTCTCATAGAGCCCTCTATGGTTGTTCCAGGCAGATGGCTTTGATCGCCGCCCAGTGGCCAGCGCTCAAAGCACAGCAGTATATCTGCTACATATGGGCAATCTGCTCATTGCCCATATGTAGCAGAGTCGATCAGGTTGCGCATGCTTCTAGCCTCCTATGGAGGCTATTGAAGCATGCCAAAAGTAAAAAAAAGTTTAAAAATGAAAAAAAAATAAAAAACCTAAAAGTTCAGATCACCCCTCCCTTTTGCCCCAATCAAAATAAAACAATACAAAACCCCACATACACATATTAGGTATTCAGAATTGCCCAATCTATCAATAAAAAAAGCATTAACCTGATCGCTAAACGGCGTAGCGAGAAAAAAATTCAGAACGCCAGAATTACATTTTTTGGTCCCCGCGACATTGCATTAAAATGCAATAACGGGCGATCAAAAGAACATATTTGCACAAAAGTGGTATAATTAAAAAAGTCAGCCAGGCATGCAAAAAATAAGCCCTCACCTGACCCCAGATCACGAAAAATGGAGACGCTACGGGTCTCAGAAAATTGTGCAATTTTTTTTTTTTTTAGCAAACTTTGGAATTATTTTTCACCACTTAGATAAAAGAGAACATAGACATGTTTGGTGTCTATGAACTTGTAATGACCTGGAGAATCATAATGGCAGGTTAGATTTAGCATCTAGTGAACCTAGCAAAAAAGCCAAGAAAAAAACAAGTGTGGGATTGCACTTTTTTTGCAATTTCACCGCACTTGGAATTTTTTTCCCATTTTCGAGTACATGGCATAGTAAAACCAATGGTATTGTTTAAAAGTACAACTTGTCCTGCAAAAATTAAGCCCTCACATGGCCATATTAATGGAAAAATAAAAAAGTTATGGCTCTGGAAAGGAGGGGAGCGAAAAACGAAAATGAAAAATTGAAAAACGCTCTGGGAGTGAAGGGGTTAATAGTGTTGCAGCATCTGTGGCCTTTCAGAAAAGGTGTGTATATACTGGCAGACCATTTGATACTTAGATTGCACACAGGTGAATTTCCTTTCACTAAACATGTGCTTTAGGCCGGTTTCACACGTCAGTGTCTCTAGTACGTGTAGTGACAGTTTTCTCACGTACCAGAGACAATGACACACATATACCCATTCAAATTAATGGGTCTATGCAGATGTCAGCGGGTTTTCACGGGCCATGTGTCTGTGTGCAAAACACGGAGACATGTCTATTTTAACACGGACACACGGCCCGCAACACGTGCTGCACATCTGTGGACGTCAGGCACTCAGACCATCCTCATGGAGTTGATTTCTAACCGTTTGTGCAGACACATGCACATTTGTGGCCTGCTGGAGGTCATTTTGCAGGGCTCTGGCAGTGCTCCTCCTGTTCCTAACACAAAGGTGGAGATAGCGGTCCTGCTGCTGGGTTGTTGCCCTCCTACAGCCCCCTCTACATTTCCTGGTGTACTGGCCTGTCTCCTGGTAGTGCCTCCAGCCTCTGGACACTATGCTTACAGACACAGCAAACCTTCTTGCCACAGCTCACATTGATGTGCCATCCTGGAAGAGCTGCACTACCTGAGCCACCTGTGTGGGTTGTAGAATCTGTGTCATGCTACCACGAGTGTGAAAGCACAACCAACATTCAAAAGTGACCAAAACATCAGCCAGAAAGCATTGGTACTGAGATGTGGTCTGTGGTCCCCACCTGCAGAACCACTCCTTTTATTGAGGGTGTCTTGATAATTGCCAATAATTTCCATCTGTTGTCTATTCCATTTCCACAACAGCATGTGAAATTGATTGTCAATCAGTGTTGCTTCCTAAGTGGACAGTTAGATTTCACAGAAGTTTGATTCACTTGGAGTTATATTCTGTTGTTTAAATGGCAAGATACGGTTATTCCACTATAGCGGCAACTGTTCCCTGTAGAATACAAAGCATATTTTAGGCTTTAATGAAAAAGGAGCAAGAAAAATAGCGACAGTATGCAAATGTTGATCAGAGAGCAGTCAAATGTGGAACTAATGTGTCTGTCTGATATCTCTGGAGCACATGGAGAAGGAACATAAATAAGGACATTACTGTCATCACTGGAACTTAATTATCAAGTACAAACATTTGGAAAATTAATAAATCCATATGGCTTCTACATGACCAAACACAATATTTCTGCGCTCCGCGTGTAAGTGAAACACCACAAGAAACAAGCACGACTCCTATTTTTATTACTTTCTTTTTAATTTTTTGGGGACATATTTTTACATGCTAGTCTATAGTATGGAATACAGTTAAAACTAGAAGTTTACATACACTATATAAATAGACACATATGCATGTTTTTCTCAATATCTGGCATGAAATTAGAGTAAACCTTTCCCATTTTAGGTCAATTAGGATTACCATAATTATTAATATTTGCCAAATACCAGAATAATCAGAGAGTGAGAATGTTTTAAGGCATTTTTATTACTTACTGCAAAGTCAGAAGTTTACATACACTAAGATTACTATGCCTTTAAACAATTTTGGACTGCCCATATGATGTCATGTGTTTGGAAGCTTCTGATTTTTTCTGCTTTTGACATCTGAGTTAATAAAGACACACTTGTGGATGTATGTTAATGCACACCTGAAACACACTGCTTCTTTGTGTAGCATCATGGAAAAGTCTAAAGAAATCAGCCAAGATATCAGGAAGAAAAATTATGGACTTGCACAAGTCTGGCTCATCTTTGAGTACAATTTCATGATATCTGAAGGTGCATCGTTCATCTCTACAAACAATTATAGACAAGTACAAACAGGATGGGATTGTCTAGCCATCATACCACTTAGTAAGGAGACAGGTTCTGTGTCCCAGAGATGAAAGTGCTTTGGTCCGACATATGCATATCAACCCAAGGACAAAAGCAAAAGGCCTTGTGAAGTTGATGGTAGAAGCTGGTAAGATTGTGTCAATATCCTCAGTTAAACGAATACTGTATCAACATGATCTGAAAGGCCACTCTGCCAGGAAGAAGCCATTACTCCAAAAGAAGCATTAAAAAGCCAGAATAATGTTTTCAAATGCACACAGGAACAAAGACCTTAATTTTTGGAGACATGTCCTGTGGTTTGATAAAACTGAAATTGAACTCTTTGGACATAATAACCATAGTTACATTTGGAAGAAAGAAGGAGAAGCTTGGAAGCCTAAAAACACCATCCCAACTGTTAAGCACAGGGTTGGCAGCATCATGTTGTGTGGTTGTTTTGCTGCAGGAGAGACTGGTGAACTTCATAAAATAGATGGCATCATGAGAGAAGATTATGTGGCAATACTGAAGCAACATCTCAAGACATCAGTCAGGAAGTTAAAGCTTGGGCGGAAATGGATCTGCCAAAAGGACAATGACCCGAAGCATACAGCCAAAATGGTAACAAAGTCGCTTAAGGATAACAAAGTCAATGTTTTTGAGTTTCCATCACAAAGCCCTGATCTCAATCCTATTGAAAATTTGTGGGCAAAGCTGAAAAGGCAGGTGGGAGCAAGGCGACCTACAAACCTGGATCATTTACACCAGTTTTGTCAGGAGGAATAGGCCCAAATTCCAACCAACTATTGTGAGAAGCTTGTGGAAGGATATCCCAAACATTTGACCCAAGTCATTATGTTTAAGGGCAATGGTACCTAATACTAATGAAATGTATGTAAACTTTTGACTTTGCAGTAAGTAAAGGGGGTTTTACACTAAGCAATATCGCTAGCAATATCGCTAAAACGTCACTGGTTTTGTGACGTTATAGCGATATTGCTAGCGATATCGCTATGTGTGATACTTACCAGCGACCGGCTCCCCCGCTGTCCATCGCTGATCGCGCGAGAATGTCCGGCTCCATTTCTCGTCGTCTGCTTCCTGCTGGGCTTCCTGCTGTGACGTCCAGCGACGCGTGGAGGCGGGCGGGAGGACGCAGGATCGCTGTGTGTGAATGGTAAGTATCGTGCGCTGAGTCGCTGCTGCATCGCTGTGAGATCTTTCTGTATGAAAGCTCACTAGCGATCATTTAGCGATGCACCAGCGATCCTGACCGGGTAGGATCGCTGGTTGGATCGCTGGTGCATCGCTAAATGTAAAAGGGCCTTAATACAAATGCCTTAAAACATTCTCTCATTATTCTGGCATTTGGCAAATATATTATAATAACTATTGTAATCCTAATTGACCTAAAAAAGGAAACGGTTTATTCTGATTATATGTCAGATATTGAGAAAAACATGCATATGTGTATTTTTATATAGTGTATGTAAACTTCTAGTTTCAACTTTATGTGTTTTTTTCTTGCAATTAGTGGAAAGTAGATTTTCTGTTAGAAATTGTATTTTTAAATGATTTTGGCTTATTACTGCTCTCAGTCCATATGGTTTGTGGGGGTTTCATATCTATGGTCTTTTTATGAAGTACGGTAATTCCTCTACTGTGGCACAAAGAAATGTTTTTCAAGAATGTACTGCTCTCTTCATCAGGTAAAAGACACCAATGATAATAAAACACATGACACACAGTATTTATGCACTAAAAGCCCACCCAACCCATCTTGAAATGATAGGTCTTTACCAAATGGTCCAGTACCGTTAGAACCAGGCTTGGAACTTTGGAATAGTAAAATTGTAAAGCGCTGTGGAATATGTTAGCGCTATATAAAAATAAAGATTAATATTAATAAAGATTATTATTTACATTAAAAAATAAAATATAAATAGTGATACCACAAGTAATTGACATTAAATATTCTCAAGCAATAAATAAAATATTTTTTTGGGAATACTCCAATCATCATTTTTTCGGAAATTACAGAATGATATCGCTGCTTGCCTACAACCAATCCAGATAATAATTAAATGATCTTTAAATCTGCAAAAAAAGATTATCTAATGTTTGAAGGGGTGGTTTGGATAGATGTATTATTCTTCAAATATCCCTCTAAAGAGATTTACATAAGTTGGAACTACAGTAGTTACATCATCATTGTTATGAAAAAAGCAATGATGGGAAATGATCCACCAACAATTGGATCTCACAAGAGAGAAGTGGTAAATAGCAAAAGTGAGAATTAAAATATAACTTTTAACCCCTTCATGACCCAGCCTATTTTGACTTTAATGACCTGGCCATTTTTGGCAATTCTAACCAGTGTCCTTTTATGAGGTAATAACTCAGGAACACTTCAACAGATCCTAGAAAATCTGAGACTGTTTTTTCGTGACATATTGGGCTTCATGGTAGTGGTAAATTTAGGTCGATAATTTTTGCATTTATTTGTGAAAAAAACAGAAATTTGGTGAAAATTTGGAAAATTTTGCAATTTTCATGTATTGAATTTTTATTCCGTTAAACCAGAGAGATATGTGACACAAAATAGTTAATAAATAACATTTCCCACAAGTCTACTTTACATCAGCACAATTTTGGAAACAAAATTTTTTTTTGTTAGGAAGTTATAAGGGTTAAAAGTTGACCAGCGATTTCTCAATTTTACAACAAAATTTACAAAACCATTTTTTTAGGGACCACCTCACATTTGAAGTCACTTTGAGGGGTCTATATGGCAGAAAATACCCAAAAGTGACACCATTCTAAAAACTGCACCCCTCAAGCTACTTAAAACTACATTCAAGAAGATTATTAACCCTTCAGGTGCTTCACAGCAGCTAAAGCAATGTGGAAGGAAAAAATGGACATTTTACTTTTTTTTCACAAAAATTTTCTTTTAGCCTCAGTTTTTTCATTTTCACATGGGCAACAGGATAAACTGGATCCTAAAATTTGTTGGTCAATTTCTCCTGAGTACAACGATACCTCATATGTGGTCATAAACTACTGTTTTGGCGCACAGCAGGGCCCGGAAGGGAAGGAGCACCATTTGACTTTTTGAATGGAAAATTAGCTCCAATCTTTAGCGGACACCATGTCGTGTTTGGAGAGCCCCTGTGTACCTAAACATTGGAGCAACCCCACAAATGACCCCATTTTTAAAACTAGACACCCCAAGGAACTTATCTAGATGTGTGCTGAGCACATTGAACACCCAAGTGCTTCACAGAAGTTTATAACGCAGAGCAGTAAAAATAAAAAATATTTTTTTTTCCTCAAAAATGATTTTTTTAGCCCGCTATTTTTTATTTTCACAAGGCTAACAGGAGAAATTGGACCACAAAATTTGTTGTGCAATTTGTCCTGAGTACACCGATACCCCATATGTGGGGGGAACCACTGTTTGGGTGCATGGGAGAGCTCAGAAGGGAAGGAGCGCGATTTTGGAATGCAGACTGATGGAATGTTCTGTGGGCATCATGTTGCGTTTGCAGAGCCCCTGATGTGTCTAAACAATGGAAACCCCCCACAAGTGACACCATTTTGGAAACTAGACCCCCCCCAAGGAGCTTATCTAGATGTGCAGTGAGCACTTTGAACCCCCAGGTGCTTCACAGAAGTTTATAAATGCAGAGCCATGAAAATAAAAAATCATTTTTTTCCCTCAAAAATGATTTTTTAGCCCACTATTTTTTATTTTCACAAGGGTAACAGGATAAATTGGACCCCTAAAGTTGTTGTTCAGTTTGTTCTGAGTACGCTGGTACCCCATATGTGTGGGGGGGACTACTGTTTGGATGCACGGCAGGGCTCAGAAGAGAAGGAGCACTATTTGACTTTTTGAATGGAAAATTAGCTCCAATCTACAGTTGAGCGAAACTGGTATGTCATATTCAAAAGTCGCCGACTTTCGCTGAAGTTGGGTTTCATGAAACGAAACCCGACGATAGCTTGGGGTCGTCCACGAGGTCGGTGACCAGAGCGCCAAAGTCGCGGTTCAAAAGATGCTTCCAGCGCCCTTTTTGAGCCAATGATGGAGGATGCACACTGTGGGCAACGCGATGACATAGGCATCGGTCACCACCATCTTTGAGAAGGGCATGCAAGTGATTGGCTGGCTTTGTGTGGCGTCACAGGGGCTTTAAAAGGGCGTGACAGCCGACAGCCATCTTCTGGCGATCTTAGCATAGGGAGAGCTGCTGCTGCTGATTCTGTAGGGAGAGCGTTAGGCAGGGAAGAAGAACCAAAAAACTGCTTCTGCTGTTAGCGATTTCTACTTACAACACAACACTTTGTGTTTAGTGACAGGGGAGGCTCTATTTTTGTGCATCAGCTCTGTTGGTTATTAGGCTTCCTTATAAGGCTCCCTGATAGCTGCATTGCTGTTTGCACACTGCTGTGCAAACTGCTTTTTTAAAAGCAAAAATACTTTTCTTCCTCTTTTCTGCACAGTTACCAAGGGTTCATTTTTCCACCCTTTTGTGTGTGCACTGTGCAGCAGTCCTGCTTATTAGGCTGCCTGCGTCCATACTTGGACTGAGAGCATCATTGTCAGCGTCCTCAAATCTCTACTGAGATCCAAAATCTCACCAATCCTATAGACACCCTACACCTTGTCATACACCATTCAATTTCAGCCTGTTACATTGAGGTGTAATCTCTACTGGGCCATAGACAATAGTTCTGCGTCCTCAAATCTATAGTGAGATTCAAATTTTCCCCATCCTATAGACACCCTACACCTTGTCGTTCACCATCAAATTTCAGCCTGTTACATTGAGGTGTAATCTCTATTGGGCCTGAGACAATAGTTCAGCGTCCTCAAATCTCTAGTGAGATTCAAATTCTCACCAATAGTAGATACACCTTCTACCTTCTTTTACAGTACCATATAGCTGGTGGTATTTTGGGTACATTTTCACAAAAATGAGCAAGTATGGTGGAAGATGCCATGGAAGTGGGCGGGGGTTTTCAGCTGGTCCCGATGGTGGTGGTGGTGGTGTTGCATCTGTTGGTAGTGGCAAAAGCACAATAGCAGCTAAGGCAGGAGGTGTTGAGCCTGCATCATCATCTGGCTCCACAAGGCCTCGAAGGCTCTCTTTTCTGGGATTAGGTAAACCATTTTTAAAGCCGGAGCTTCAGGAACAAGTTTCGGCTTATATTGCTGACTCAGCCTCCAGCTCTCTCGCCTCCTCTTCTGAAGTTTCAAAAAATAAAAGCACTGAGTCGTCATTGGAGGCTCCTGGTCAGGAACAACACCTTTCCTTGTGTCCTTCACCCCTACCAAAATTGAAGGCCACACTACCGATTACTCCATGGAGCTCTTTTCACATACCATGCCTGGGTTATCAAGTCAAATCGTGAATTCCCCAGTCCAAGATGAATCTGACATGGAGTGCACTGATGCACAGCCACTGCTAGATTTTTCTGCTGGTACATTCACTCAGAGCAATACATTGTCCTCGCAGTGTACTGAGGCAGAATCAGACCCTGATGAAACTCAGGTGCCCCTTCCCGCATACTATACCACCTTACACGGTGACACAGAGGAAGGTGCACATGAAATTGAAGAGGAGGTGATGGATGACCCAGTTGTTGACCCAGATTGGCATGCATTGGGGGAAGAGGGTGCCGCTGCCATTAGCTCAGAAGAGGAGGAGGAGGATCCGCAGCAGGCAACGACATCGCAACAGCTGTTATCTGGCAGGACCGTAGCAGTCCAAAAACGTGTTACAAAAAACAAAAGAGTTGCAGGACAGCTTGGCCAGACGGTCAAATTAGCACAGTGTGCAAGGTCTCAAAATGTCTTCCATAGTAGGAAGAGTGCAGTGTGGCACTTTTTTGAACAAAATCCTAATGATCAGGCAAAGGTTATCTGTAAGAAGTGCGCAAAGACCTTTAGCCGAGGGAAAAATCTGAGAAATATGAATACCAGTTGCATGCTTAGACATTTAACCACCATGCACTTGCAAGCGTGGATGGACTACCAAACCTCACATACCACATGTGCACCTGCTCTGAATGAAGGTAGTCAGCAACGCTACATCGCTTCCCCCACTGTAAGCCCACCGGTTAGCACACCACCAGCAGCAAATGTCGAGGTGTCGTCGCAAGGACAAAGCAGTCATGGAATCACAATGCTATTGCTATGAAAGATTGAATCTAGGCCATCAGCAACACCACCAACACCATCACCATCACCAACCCTCTCTCAGTCCACCATGTCCACCGCTAGTTCCACCATATGCAGCTCTTAAGTCCAGCTCACCCTACCAGAGACTCTGAGTAGGACAAGAAAGTACTCATCCTCTCATCCGTGTACACTGGCTTTGAACGCCCACATTGCCAAACTAATCTCGTTAGAGATGATGCCCTACCGGTTGGTTGAAAGCAAAGCTTTCCGCGAGCTCATGGCCTACGCAGTACCACGCTATGACCTACCCAGTCAGCACTTCTTTTCACGAAAAGCCATCCCAGCCCTCCATGTGCATGTGAAAGACCGCATTGTCCATGCACTCAAGCAATCAGTGAGTGGAAAGGTGCACCTCACAACAGATGCATGGTCCAGTAGGCATGGCCAGGGCCGTTACGTGTCCATCACTGCGCACTGGGTTAATGTGGTGGATGCAGGGTCCACAGGGGACAGCGGTGGCAGGACAGTGCTGCCTAGCCCACGGTATAGGAAACAGTTGGCTCTAGGCGTTCGACCCTCCTCCTCCTCCTCCAGAAGCGAAAGCTCGTCCACAGAGCGCAGTCGCATGAGCACTCCATCCGCGGCTGCAAGTGTTGCACATGAGGTGTCCCACTATCGAACAGCTAGTGGTAAGCGTCAGCAGGCTGTGTTGAAGATGATGTGTTTGGGCGACAACAGACACACCGCGGAGGTACTGGTTGACTACTTGCAGCGACAAACTGAGTCATGGCTGGGCAGTCTACATCTTGAGGCAGGCAAGGTAGTTAGTGATAACGGCTGGAATTTTGTGGCAGCCATAGCCCTTTCAAAACTCAGACACATACCTTGCCTGGCTCACACCTTGAACCTGGTGGTGCAGTGCTTCCTCAATAATTATCCGGAGTTAACAGCCCTGCTCCATAAGGTGCGAAGACAGTGCTCGCACATCCGCCGGTCGCCCGTACACTCCAGTCGTATGCAGAAGCTGCAGCAATTGCTCCGCCTTCCCAAGCACCGCCTAATTATCGACGTTGCAACAAGGTGGAACTCCACCTTGCACATGGTTCAGAGGCTGTGCGAACAGAGGCAGGCCGTAATTCATTTGTGGGAGGATACACGGGCAGGCAGTTTGCAGGCAGACATGGAGTTATCTGGTGTGCAGTGGTCGAAGCTGAAAGACCTCTGTAAAGTCCTTCAGTGTTTTGAGGAATGCACACGGCTGGTAAGCGCAGACAACACCATCATAAGCATGAGCATCCCACTTATGCGTCTGCTCATGCAAACTTTGATGCACATTAAGGAGCAGGCGTCTGCAGCCGAGGAGGAAGAGGAGGAGGGAAGCCTTGATGACAGTCAGCCATTTTCTGGTCAGGAAAGTCTCGTGGACGAGATAGAGGAAGAAGAGGAAGTGGAGGAGGAGGAGGATGATGGGGATGATTATTTTGGGAAGGAGGATGCTTCTCAGGGGGCAAGAAAAAATGTTGGCATGGCAAGGTCAGGTACAAGGTTTGTGCGTGACTGGAGGGATGTTGATTTGCCAGAAAGTGCTCCTCCACCCAGCACTCGCAGTGCATCATTGACACCTGGAACATTGGCCCACATGTCCGATTATGCCTTGCAGATCCTAAAAGGGACCCCCGCATTGCCAAAATGATGAACGATGACGACTACTGGTTGGCCAGCATCCTGGATCCACGCTATAAAGGCAAATTCCAAAACATCATGCCACAGGAGAACCTAGAGCTAATATTGGCTAACTAACAAGCAACTCTGGTAAACCGTTTGTTTGAGGCATTCCCAGCGCACAGCGGCGGTGATGTTTTTCCAACAAGCCGTTGATGGCAACATGAAAGAGGTGTTCGTGGTGCACACAACCGAAGTGGCGTTGGACACAGGGGTTTAATGACCATGTTGTGGACTGATTTTTCAAGTACCGCTCACACGACTGGTAATACTGCATCGATCAAAAGTGACAGGAGACAGCAGTTGTCAACTATGGTAACAAACTACTTCTCCCATATCGATGTTCTCCCTCACCGGTCATTCCCCTTTGACTATTGGGCCAGTAAACTTGACACATGGCCTTAATTGGCACAATATGCCTTACAGGAGCTCGCTTGCCCTGCTGCTAGTGTGTTATCTGAACGAGTCTTCAGTGCAGCTGGATCAATCCTGACAGAAAAAAGGACCCGTCTGTTGACCCAAAATGTTGATGATCTAACCTTCATTAAAATGAACCATGCATGGGTTTCAAAGGATTTTGTCCCACCCTCCCCTGCTGACACGTAGGTTGCCAGAAAAATGGCTTGCTTTTGTCCTCCTCCTCCGCGGACTTCTCCAATTACTCCATTTGCAGCTGCTGAATGTCCAACATCAACATATGCCAATTTTTCCCGCTCCCTAACTGGGCTGCCTCCCCCCACAGGGCTGGGGTCACCACCTAGCGCACGCACCCGTGCGAGTGCCGTTGCCCTGGACAGGTGGGTGGGCACACTGTTTGGCAACGGGACTGGCACAAGGTCCCTCATAGTAGAATCAAGTGTCTCTGATGGTCGGGGTGCACACCCGCCGTCAGACACACCGGCGTACTATGAGGGGCCCCCCCGCTTGCTCAGGATCACCGCTGTGACGTCTTCCGCATTTCCTGACAGTGATATTCTGGTCAGAGAGCGCGATGACATCACATCTGTACACCCTCTGCCTAAACAGTCCAAGTGCAGTGAGATGGAAGATGGGAATGACGAGGAGTCCAGACTAGCACAGGGATTCCCTAGTGAGGAGACTTATTTAATTGTTTTCAATGTTGGGACAGCTATTTTTGGGGAGCACTATACTCTGGAGAATGATATTTGAGGCCCACCATACACTGGAGCATTCCAAAGGTGGACATCAGACACTGGAGCAGCATTTACAGGGCCCATTATGCACTGGAACATTAGAAATGGGGCCCATTATATATGGAGCATTATTTGGGCCCATAAGACAGTGGAGCTTCATCCATGGGGACCAACATATACTGTAGCATTATGTGGAGCTCATTATATACTGTTTCAAACATTATATGGGACCAATGATTCTGTATGCAGAAATATATGGGCCTCATTACTCTGTATAGCGCACTATGCGGTGGCCATAATACTGTATGGAGTAATATACTGTCCATTTTTGGAGCTATTGGAGAATTTAAAATGGATATCAGTCATGAGATGTAAGAAGTGAAGTTTTTTTCGTTGTACTATATCGCTATTTCTCTGTCGTATCAGAGGATCATGAATTGTGGCATGTGTTAAAGGAGCCCATTGACACTCTTTGGCCCTGGGCCCACGAAAATCTGGAACCAGCCCTACCCCCCCACACAACTTTAGCCAAATAACCCCAGTTTTCAATGCCTAACTAATATTATAAAGTAAATTAAGGTTAACAAGCTTAATTAATAAGAATTGATGCTTTTGGCATTAAAATGGGCACTGTAGGTGTGTTTCCTGTCCTCCACTCACTTCCGACTTTTCTTCCCCATTGACTTGCATTGGGTTTCGTGTTTCAGTCGGCCTTCGACTTTTCACGATAATGAGAAACTTTTGAGAAAGTCGGGTTTCATGAAACCCGACTCGACCCGAAAAAAGGCAAAGTCGCTCATCTCTACTCCAATCGTTACCTGACACCATGTCGTGTTTGGAGAGGCCCTGTCTGCCTATACTTTGGAGCTCCCCCACAAATGACCACATTTTGGAAACTAGACCCCCTAAGGAACTTATATAGATGCATAGTGAGCACTTTGAACCCCCAGGTGCTTTACAGAAGTGTATAACGCAGAGCCGTGAAAATAAGAATATTTTTTTTTCCTCAAAAAATGATTTTTTAGCCCGCTATTTTTTATTTTCACAATGGTAACAGGAGAAATTGGACCCTAAAAGTTGTTGTCCAGTTTGTTCTGAGTAGGCTGGTACCCCATATGTGGGAGGGAACCACTATTTGGGCACACGGCGGGGCTCGGAAGTGAAGTAGTGATGTTTTGAAATACCGACTTGATGGAATGGTCTGCGGGCGTCATGTTAGGTTTGCAGAGCCTCTGATGTGCCTAAACAGTGGAAGCCCCCCACAAGTGACCCCATTTTGGAAACTAGACCCCCAAGGAACTTATCTAGATGTGTGGTGAGCACTTTGAACCCCCAAGTGCTTCACAGAAGTTTATAACGCAGAACCGTGAAAATAAAAAATCTTTTTTTTCCTCAAAAAATGATATTTTAGCCCACAATTTTTTATTTTCTCAAGGGTAAAAGGATAAATTCGACCCCAAAAGTTGTTGTCCAGTTTGTCCTGAGTACGCTGGTATGCCAATATGTGGGGGGGACCACTGTTTCGGCACACATGTCGGGGCTCGGAAGGGAAGTAGTGACATTTTGAAATACTGACTTGATGGAAAGGTCTGCGGGCATCATGTTACATTTGCAGAGCCTCTGATGTTCCTAAACAGTGGAAACCCCCCACAAGTGACCCCATTTTGGAAACTAGACCACCTAAGGAACTTAACTAGATATGTGGTGAGCACTTTGAAGTGCTTCACAGAAGTTTATAACGCAGAGCCATGAAAATAAAAAAAAATTTTTTTCACAAAAATCATTTTTTTACCCCCAATATTTTATTTTCCCAAGGGTAACAGGAGAAATTAGACCCCCAAAGTTGTTGTGCAATTCTTCCTGAGTATGTTGATACCCCATATGTGGGGGTAAACCACTGTTTGGGCACACGTCGGGGCTCGGAATGGAGGGAGCACTGTTTGACTTTTTGAACGCAAAATTGGCTGGAATAAATCGTGGCGCCATGTCGCATTCGGAGACCCCGTGATGTGCCTAAACAGTTGAAACCCCTCAATTCCAACTCCAACTCTAACCCCAACACACCACTAACCCTAACCCAACCCTAATCATAACCCTTACTACAACCCTAACCCCCAACACAACCCTAAACCTAATCCCTACGCTAACCCTAACCACAAGCCTAACCCTAATCCCAACCCACCCCTAACCCTAATCTTAACCCTAATTCCAGCCCTAACCCTAATTCCAACCCTAACCCTAATTCTAACACTAATTCCAACCCTAACCCTAATTCCAACCCTAACCCTAATTCAAACCCTAACCCTATTTCTAACCCTAACCCTAATTCTAACCCTAACCCTATTTCTAACTCTAATTCTAACCCTAACCCTATTTCTAATCCTAACCCTAACCCTAATTCCAACCTTAACCCTAATTCTAACCCTAAATGGAAAAAAAAATATTTTTTTTATTTTATTGTTTGTGCCTGGCTATGGGGGTGATAAATGAGGGGTTTATTTACTTTTTTTCATTTTGATCACTGTGAGAGTTTATCACAGTGATCAAAATGAAAAACGAATGGGCAGCTGGCAAATTCATGGGCGCCGCCATCTTGGACAATGACCGGGACCGGGAGCCACAGCTGGACATCAAAGGTACCGGGGGAGAGCGAAATAAAGGGGAGGGGGTGCAGATGATGACGGCGGCGACGGATCGCCGCCATCCGTCGGTAGTGGGGGCCGATGGCCCCTGCCAGTCAGTGTGGGGAGGTCGGGTGTTGGTGTCCAGCCATGTCCGATGCTATTGCAGCATCGGCCATGGCTGGATTGTAATATTTCACCAAATTTCATTGGTGAAATATTACAAATCGCTCTGATAGGCTGTTTCACTTTTAACAGCCAATCAGAGCGATCGTAGGTATGTGGGGGCTAAGCCACACACCCTGGGATTAACTATAGAATGTCCTCTTTGTGCGGGTCAGGTGACCTTTCAGTGACCCCGGTCACCCCACCCACAGGAGGGCGATTTATAGCATGACGCCTACGAAGGCATCATGGGTCGTTTGGGCACGACTTTTCATGATGCCTACGTAGGCATCATGGGTCGGGAAGGGGTTAATATACGGTACCTATTAAAATGTAGAAATAATGAGTGCCACCTATTAAAGTGCAAAAAGGTGGGATTTAAAACACGGTTGATGATGGTCAGTGAGACAACAACCGGGGGAAAAACCCCTACCCAGGATTAAAAGGATTCAGCCTGCAGTAGTAAGGATTAGAATCTATACGAATACAAGAAATACTGTCATGAAGCACATAAACTGTACTCTGATAGATTAAAAACAAAACCAGTGTGCATAAAAATGCACAGGATGACATCACCACCTGGTGAGCCTCCCAGCAAACAAATGCACCAACTCCAATAAATTATGCCATAACAAGAGAAACTGGAGTACGCAGTGACAGCAAGAAAAATACTTTTTGTATAAAAATATAAATGTTTATTATGCATACAAAATATATAAATAATCATACATGGTAAGATAGTGCACCAAGGAGCATACAAGCAAAACACGAGGGCCACCCCTCTGGCAAAGCAATCCTATTGTAAGCAAATACTCAGGTCAAGTGACCAAAAGAGAAAATGTATAAAAGGCAGGTCAGGGAGTTCCCATTGTGGATCGCAATAGTACCGTGATATATCCTGAACAGCCAGGTTTAACAAATAAACAGTGCAGCTTACCGGGATCTGAGAAGCCAGAGAGGGAGCCCCAGGTGCCTGATGTCCACCCCCGACGCGCGTTTTGCGGGCTCTGAAGCCTGCTTTCTCAAGGGGATAGTGAGTGGTGAGGAATAGGACCTTAAAATAGCTCATGTGATGGGTCACGTGATGCAGAAGAGCCAATGGCAGTGGTTTGTAACGGCGCATGCGTGGTGTGCGCACCAGGTCCTCCACACAGCCCGGGTGTCATGCCATCTCATGCAAAGACGGGACAGAAACTATCCCGGTGTGCACGGAGGCATAAAGACGCCCTGCAGCCAGAGAACACAGGCGCCCACCACCGCGGACGCGCACAGCCACCTTGGCTCAGCAAAATCTGCCACCATAAATATAATAATAAATATGGGTGAACCCAAAGGTACATAATGCATATAGAGGCAGATAGTCCGCCCCAATAATAATATAACAAAATAAACACCCAAAAATAAGGAAAAGCACATAAACTGTACTCTGATAGATTGAGCCTAATCACCAAAGACACGGCAGTATAATCCTGTCTGCATGTAAACAGAGTAGTATAACAAATATGGCAGCATTATGTTACTGCCAGTAATGGTCAAATATAGATAAATCAATTGTAAGAAGAGAATAAAAGGAACGTTCTCACCCAATCAGATGACCGTATGGAGGGGGGAGTAGTAAATCTTGTGTTGTAGATTGATCCTCAGTCAATTTGTGGAACAGACAATACCCTGTAAGTCCCTATGGGGCTAGCAATTGCCTATTCCCCAGACTCTCGCCCTTATAAGGGCAGTTCACAACTACCCTATGCTGAACATTCCCTGCACTCTCCCTCAAGTGGTGTCCCAAACCTCACTGAGCTCAGCCACAGTGATCTTGGGGTTTTTCTTTACCTCTCTTACCAAGGTTCTTCTCCCACGATTGCTCAGTTTGGATGGATGGCCAGGTCTAGGAACACTTCTGGTGGTCCAAAACTTCTTACATTTAAGAATTATGGAGGCCACTGTGCTCATAGAAACCTTGAGTACTGAAGAAATTCTTTTGTAACCTTGGCCAGATGTGTGCCTTGCCACAATTTTGTCTCTGAGCTCCTTGGCCTGTTCCTTGGACCTCATGATTCTCATTTGGTCTGACATGCACTGTCAGCTGTGAGGTCTTATATAGACAGATGTGTGTCTTTACAAATCAAGTCCTATCAGTTTAATTAAACACAGCTGGACTCCAATGAAGGAGTATAACCATCTCAAGGAGAATTACAAGGAAATGGACAGAATGTGACTTGCATATGAGTGTCTGAGCAAAGGTTCTAAATACTTATGACCATGTGATATTTCAGTTTTTCGTTTTTAATAAATTTGCAAAAATATCTACATATTTGTTTTTTTTAGTGAAGATTGGGTGCAGAGTGTACATTAATGAGAAAAAAAATGAAATTTTTTGAATTTACCAAATGGCTGCAATGAAACAAAGAGTGAAAAATTTAAAGGGGTCTGAATACTTTCCGTACCCACTGTATTTATTAGAGATAATGAATTTATGAGAGTGGAACAGAATTCTCCCCAATATTTACAAAAGTTTGTACTTTCCAGAACACAGATTTTTTGCATACTAAGCAATATTGAGCCAAGTTGTGGTTACCATTTTGCTGAACCTTAGATGGTTAGCCAATGGCTAAGAAAAATTAATTATAATATTCCTTCTTTTTTGTCTTCCTGATGTAGCACATTTTCTTCAGCCCGTTTCACTCTGGGCCAGGGCTTCCGGTGCGACCAAGCATCTGACATCTCTGTGCACTGTGCTGTTGCAGTGCATATAGTTGCCAGTGTGCATCCCAAGTGGCGCTAACTAAGTGAGTTATATCAGAGGCCCGGTCTAGCTAGAAGTCTTGGCCCAGAGTAAAGCAGATTCATGAGACTAGGGTATATTAAAAGAATAGGCCGTGAGGTATTATTGTTATTTTTTGACATCCTATATTCAATTCAATACCTTCTATGCAAATTAGATTTTCCTGAACAATCCATGTGATTTGGCAAATTCAAATCTCAACAGATTTGATTATTTATAGTATTTAAGAGCTTTAGGAAGGTGGGAGGCAAGGTTCTGAATGGCAGGTTTGTGTTACTGAAATTTGAGAAGGGGAGATATTTTTAATTTTTTGATTGGAATTTGGTTTCAGGATTTAGGAGTGTCCAAAAGAGCTTGGGTGGGAAAGGTTGCTCCATTTCTCTGATCTCGGTCTTACTGGGCTAATAAGGGTATATCCCCATGGTCAGTAAACGCTGCGGGTTGCATGCTACATACATCTGCAGCATCCAACCTGCAGCGGCCAGATGTTATAGCATAGTGGATGAGATTTCAAGAAATCCCATGCCCGCTCTGAGTGCACTGGTACACGCGGCTTCCCTGCGGAGACGCACA
The DNA here is from genome assembly GCF_039654945.1 of Dendrobates tinctorius. Taxonomy (NCBI): domain Eukaryota; kingdom Metazoa; phylum Chordata; class Amphibia; order Anura; family Dendrobatidae; genus Dendrobates; species Dendrobates tinctorius. The sequence continues at coordinate 15,446,544 of NW_027361673.1, forward strand.
TGCGGCGCGTCTTTCCAGACCACAGCATTTCTACTGTATTTATCTTGTGGAGACCTGAGTCTCTGCAAGATAAATATCACCAGTGCAATTAATAGGACGCGGTGATTCTGCATGGTTCAATGAACACATGCGGAATCACCTGTGTTCAAATGCCAGCAGGATATGTGCTGCGTTCAAAGCGCTGCCGGTTACTGACCATGTGAACATAGCATCAAATGTACCTGGTTTAGCTCAGGAAATAGTAGTGTGCTGAGGCTGGAGCAAGGCAAAGCTGTGGATGACTGAGAGGTTGCTGTAATACCACGTTAGTGAGACCATTAGATTTACTTTGCTGTGCCCAGAGAGAGCTGTTTTATTATTTATTTGTGCTGAAGAAAAGACTGTTTATTAATTTCTGCTGAAGAAAGGCTGTTTCATTTTGGAGCTATAAAGTTTATGAAGGGCCATAAATTTCATTCTGTTTTGTTAAAACCCTGTGTGAATTTATAATAATGTTTCTTTTATTAATTGAACCCCACAATCTTGCATTTTTTATTTGTCTTGTTAATATGTAATAAATTATTGTAAGCTGGGCACCTTAATAGCTGAATGTACAGTAGTGTATGTATCAATGACAAAAAATTCTGACAATGAATCAGTTGATTTCATTATATCATTATTATTATGTCGAATAAAATGTTACAACCTGCTCTCTCAATATGTGTTGAAAAGTAATTAACATATTTGCCCGTTTTTTGCTAAACTTTTAAGTTGATTGATCAACTATGGTGTAAACTAAAATTCTACTCTTTTTTCCTCAAACAAAAACTCATTATATCATAATGTTCTTTACCTGCCAAGTTCTAATGAGCCTTAATCTGACTGCCTGTGGTCAAAATTGACAGAGTAGTGAACATTGGCTGCCAGGGTTACCGGTTACAGAAGATGTCCATGCAACACAAGATTAATGCTAGAACTTAGCGGCTGACAGTTATTGGCATAATAAATGACAATAGTTAAATTATGGGGAAAAAAATATAGAGGAAATGTAACAAATGATAAAGAGATTGTGAGTAATCACATCCTTACAGTATCATTTATCCTTACGGTACTAAATGTTATAACATGATTTACATGAAGAGAGTGAAGATATTGGACTTGTAATAAAACGTTGTTGTTTCTTTCCTTTAGGTGCCTTTCCTGAGCTGATGAGTACTCCAGTCCTCCATTCAAACAACTTTATAAAGATGAAGCTACATCTATGCTTTGGTGCATCCTTTATTACTTCTTTTGGGTAAATGAGGAGTAGTCATGTTATTATGCTGACATCTAAGCATGAATTTGGTAGACCTGTGGCTAACACGTTCTCTCTCCATGTGTCTACTCCTACAAAGCTTTGTTCTGATGATACTGTGCTTTCATTCTGCCAGTATGTGTCCCAAAGGCTGTCTGTGCTCTCATTCCGGAGGCTTGAATGTCAGCTGCAGTAATGCAAATCTCAAGGAAATACCTAGAGACATTCCCCCTGAAACTGTTTTACTCTACCTAGACTCCAATCAGATAACCTCTATCCCTAACGAGATTTTTAAAGATCTCCATCAACTAAAAGTTCTCAACTTATCCAAAAATGCCATTGAGTTTATAGATGAACATTCTTTCAAAGGTGTAGCAGAGACCCTACAAACTCTAGATCTGTCGGATAACCAGATTGTAAGCGTCCATGAAAATGCTTTCAATAACTTGAAGGCTAGGGCCCGGATTGCTAATAACCCCTGGCATTGTGACTGTACTCTTCAGCAAGTTCTGCGAAGCATGGCATCTAATCATGAGACTGCAAGTAATGTTATCTGCAAAACAGCCGTGCTGGATGAACATGCAGGACGGGCATTCCTGACTAATGCTAATGATGCTGATCTTTGCAATCTTCCCAAAAGGACAACAGATTATGCCATGTTGGTCACTATGTTTGGCTGGTTCACCATGGTGATATCATATGTGGTATACTATGTACGGCAAAACCAAGAGGATGCAAGACGGCATCTTGAATACTTGAAATCCCTGCCAAGCAGGCAAAAAAAACCTGATGAAGCTGATGACATTAGCACTGTGGTATAGTATTTGATGCAGGCTTAGGCAATTTGTGGTTGAGTCAGAAAACAGAATGCGCCAAGTACTTTTCTTCGATAAGAGCTGGAAAGCCACAAACTGCCTACTCCTGGTCTAACATCATCAAAGACTGAGATAAGATTTTGGTATTAGATCAGTTTTCATTAGAACAGACACATTTAGTTCTAATGTTTGTTGTAAACCTTTTTGCCTTTTTGAGAATATTTACAGTAGCTAATTTTTTTGCCACTGTTAAAAAAAATTAAACAAAAAATAATACAACAATAAAAGATAACCTTTGTCTGAATGGTACGCAATTGTCTTTGATGGTATTCCAATCAACTTAATTAACTATGTAGTATGTTATCATTACTTAGAATGCATTTCACTATTTAATATTGAAATATTTATTTTTTTAATTTCTAAGAAAATAAAGGCTTAATTTTAAACTGTGTAATACATAGTTAACTTAATCGATCGTTCTTTCGAGTATAACAAATGACTGGGGTAACTGATTTATTTTTATAGGTTAGTAACCATTATGCAAAACTGGTATTGGTTAAATTTAAAATATAATTGGCTGAAGCACTGCAGTAAGAAGTAGATGCTGTATCAATAATGTTTTCTATTTCCTCTTATTCTCCTCCCTTCCTATATACTGTGTATATAACACTACACCGGTTAGCCATAACATTTGCACCATCTGCCTAATATTGTGAAGCCATGACCGAGGCATAAACTAAATTAGAAATTGACGCTGTCCTTTGATATCAAGAACCAAAATATTGTCAGCAAATCCTACAAATCCTGCAAGCTGAGTGTTGGATTAGACTTTTTCCAGCAAATCTCAAGGTTTGGATCAAATTGAGATCTTTTAAATTTGTAAACCAAGTTATTGCTTTTAACCCTTTGTCATGTTCCTCAAGCCAGTTCTAAACAATTTTTATAACATGGTAGGTTTGCATTATCCTGCTGCAAGAAGCTACTGCCTTTAGCAAATACATTTTCATGAAAAGAGGCACATAATCTGCACAATGTTTAGGCAGGTGTTACACATCAAAATAACAATCATATGAATGCCATGACTCAAATTTTCACACAAGAGCACAGACATAAACATAGCATCACCCTATCTAGACTAACTTGACCTCTTCTATATTGCATTCTTATACCATTTTCCCCAGATACGTGATAACACACATCAGCTGTCCAAATAATGTAAACAAAAATATGATTTATCGGACTAAGTCACTTAAATGTCTTTGTCTTGGTCCAATCTCAATGTTCATGTGCTCGCTACAGGCTTTTTCATTGGTAGACATGGGTCAGCATGGATTCCCTGACTGTTCATTGTAGGTTCCTTCATTGCCAGAAAGGGGTAGTTATGGGCACTCTGACTACTCATTAACAGCTCCTTCATCAGTGGATAGTGGTCAACAAGGGCACTCTGACTGTTCATTGTAGGCTTGTTAATTGATGTACAGGGGAGAGCATTGTCACTCTGACTGTTGATTGTAGACTGTTTCATTAGTCGACAGGTGTCAGCATGGGTAATATGACTGTTCATTGTAGGCTTCTTCATCGCTGGTCAGAGGTCGGCACAGATACGCTGACTGTTCTTTGTATGATCCTTCATTGATGGATAAGGGTCAGCAAGGCACTCTGTTCATTGTAGGCTCATTCTTTTATGGATATGAGTCAGCATGGGCACTCTTACTGCTCATTATATGCTACTTCATTGATGAACAGGGGTCAGTATGGGTTCTTTGACTATTTATTTTAGGCTCCTTCATTGGTGGTCACACTGGACAGGATTCGACATGGGCACTCTGATTGTTCATTGTATGTTCATTCATTGATAAATAGAGGTCAACAAGCATACTCTTTTCATTTATAGGCTCATTCATTGATGGATAGGGGTCAGCATGCAAACGCTTACTGCTCATTGGAGGATTCTTTATTGGTTGACATGGGTCAGCAATGGGTTTTCTAATTGTTCATTGTAGGCTCCTTCTTTGGTGGACAGGAGTCCTTAATTGCTGTACAGGGGAGGGCAGGGGTACTTTGACTGTTCATTGTAGGCTGCTTCATTATGGGCACTCTGACTTCATTGTAGGCTCGCTTATAAATGGATAGGGGTCAGCATGGGCACTCTTACTGCTCATTATAAGCTCCTTCATTAGTGAATAAAGGTCACCATGGGTTCTCAGACTGTTCATTGTAGGCCGCTTCATTGGTGGAGGGTGTCAGCATGGGCACTCTGACTGTGCATTAAGGGCTCCTTCATTGGTGGACAGTGGTCAGCATGGGCTCTATGGCTGCTCATTGTAGGCTTCTTTGTCGCTGGACAGGCGTCATTATGGGTACTTTTACTGTTCATTTTAGGCTCTTTCAGTAGTATTATTGAATCTTTAATTGATGAACTGGGGACAGTATGGGCACTTTGACTGCTCATTGTAGGCTCTTTCAGCTCTGGGCAGGGGTTCGCATGGGCAATCTGACTGCACCTTGTTGACTTTTCCATAAGTGGACAGGGGTCAGCATAGGTACTCTAGGTTGCTCATTGTAATCTCTGTCATCACTGGACAGTGGTCAGCCTTGGCACTTTGTCTGCTCTGAGGTTACATAGTCCCAAACAGAGCAAGCCGTGAAATACTGTTTGTTCTGACATCTTTTTCTGGTTGCCCTTTCTTGAACTCATTTTGGCAGTTGTCAATCACAATATTTTGGAAAGATCCTACAAGGCTCTTGTTATGGTCACTTAGATCTGCACACTTGTCACTTTTCCCTGTTTCCAAAAAACAACTTTATATACTAAGTGTTCACTTGTTGCCTAATATATCACCCTTGGGGGTGGCATCATAACAAACTAGTCAGTGATAGTCACATAACTTGACAGTGGTTTTAATGTTATGGCTGATCAATATCTATAAATATGGCAATGTACTAGTTTGGTGCAGACCCATGGCTGCAGTTACAGAGGTACTAGGCAGTAACATGTTGTGATCATATTTGTGGGCATTAACAATGAATGTACAGTGGGCTGTATATACAGTTGTGGCCATAAGTATTGACACCCCTGCAATTCTGTCAGATAATACTCAGTTTCTTCCTGAAAATGATTGCAAACACAAATTCTTTGGTATTATTATCTTCATTTAATTTGTCTTAAATGAAAAAACACAAAAGAGAATGAAGCAAAAAGCAAAACATTGATCATTTCACACAAAACTCCAAAAATGGGCCAGTCAAAAGTATTGGCACCCTCAGCCTAATACTTGGTTGCACAACCTTTAGCCAAAATAACTGTGACCAACCGCTTCCGGTAACCATCAATGAGTTTCTTACAATGCTCTGCTGGAATTTTAGATCATTCTTCTTTGGCAAACTGCTCCAGGTCCCTGATATTTGAAGGGTGCCTTCTCCAAACTGCCATTTTTAGATCTCTCCAAAGGTGTTCTATGGGATTCAGGTCTGGACTCATTGCTGGCCACCTTAGAAGTCTCCAGTGCTTTCTCTCAAACCATTTTCTAGTGCTTTTTGAAGTGTGTTTTGGGTCATTGTCCTGCTGGAAGACCCATGACCTCTGAGGGAGACCCAGCTTTCTCACACTGGGTCCTACATTATGTTGCAAAATTTGTTGGTAGTCTTCAAACTTCCTAATGCCATGCACACGGTCAATCAGTCCAGTGCCAGAGGCAGCAAAGCAACCCCAAAACATCAGGAAACCTCCGCCATGCTTGACTGTAGGGACCGTGTTCTTTTCTTTGAATGCCTCTTTTTTAATCCTGCAAACTCTATGTTGATGCCTTTGCCCAAAAAGCTCTACTTTTGTCTCATCTGACCAGAGAACATTCTTCCAAAACATTTTAGGCTTTTTCAGGTATGTTTTTGCAAACTTCAGCCTGGCTTTTTTTTGTCTCAGGGTAAGAAGTGGGGTCTTCCTGGGTCTCCTACCATACAGTCCCTTTTTATTCAGACACCGATGGATAGTACGGGTTGACACTGTTGTACCCTCGGACTGCAGGGCAGCTTGAACTTGTTTGGATGTTAGCCGAGGTTCTTTATCCAACATCCGCACAATCTTGCGTTGAAACCTCTTGTCAATTTTTCTTTTCCGTTCACATCTATGGAGGTTAGCCACAGTGCCATGGGCTTTAAACTTCTTGATGACACTGCGCACGGTAGACACAGGAACTTTCAGGTCTTTGGAGATGGACTTGTAGCCTTGAGATTGCTCATGCTTCCTCACAATTTGGTTTCTCAAGTCCTCAGACAGTTCTTTGGTCTTCTTTCTTTTCTCTATGCTCAATGTGGTACACACAAGGACACAGGACAGAGGTTGAGTCAACTTTAATCCATGTCAACTGGCTGCAAGTGTGATTTAGTTATTGCCAACACCTGTTAGGTGCCACAGGTAAGTTACAGGTGCTGTTAATTACACAAATTAGAGAATCATCACATGATTTTTCGAACAGTGCCAATAATTTTGTCCACCCTCTTTTTTATGTTTGGTGTGGAATTATATCCAATTTGGCTTTAGGACAATTCTTTTTGTGTTTTTTCATTTAAGACAAATTAAATGAAGATAATACCAAAGAATTTGTGTTTGCAATCATTTTCAGGAAGAAACTGAGTATTATCTGACAGAATTGCAGGGGTGTCAATACTTTTGGCCACAACTGTACACATTGGCATAAATATACTACAAATAAGATGACATTGGCATGCAGATATAGCTTATTTTTTACAACGGTAAGTCTGTACAGCCCTAGTACATTGCCTTTACCATATGGTCCATTTAATGGAAGTCACCAGTGTCTTAAGCCGCAGAACGCGTAGCGTTCACAAAAAGAGTGAACTATTACCAATGCTTTCCCCTGCAGGAAATAAAAAACTATGGGGAACAATTTATAGTGAGCCCTTACATGCTATGTGTAAAAAATCAATTATAGTAATGCAAGTTTCTTGCCTTTTTATCAATAAAACGATTAACACAAAATATGGTTTCTCGTATAATGATTTTTTCATGTTTTTCTAAAAGTCAGTGATTTTTTATCATATTACGTTTTAATTTATTGCCTATTCCTTTAATTAAAATTATGTTTAAGAACTATAGATTGTATAGAAAATATATGAAATATTTTACACACACTACAAGCAGAGTTCACCAGAGGAAGTGCACAACAGAAAGGGATAAGGGTTCGATTGCACAAAGGATACTTTCACCCACCCGATGAATGAGTGTTTGCTTGTTCATTGACTAATCGACAACCTGCTTACACTCATAGATTATTGTGAGCTAGCTTTTTTAAGAGTGCTCATTCATAATAGTTCAGTGTCAATACAGCTTAAGCAATAAACCACAATTCATTTTATTAATAAATGTGCGACTGGACATATTTAGTGTACATTGCACAAATAAAGTACTCACCTGCATACATCTATTCCATATTCCAAAAAGCAGAACCACTGATTTTGCATCCTATACAGTATTGTTTAGCTATCCACACAATAGTAGATTATGACCCTGGGTTATGTACCTAAAGGCACATCTATTCACCTATACAAAATAACACACAACAGCAATTTAAAAAAATGTATATACAATAGTCTTTGTTTCCTAGTATAAAAAAAATTAATAATTAAAACAGGGAAGCTGCATCCCAATAAAGCAGCAAACTGAAGTGGGAGAAATAGTTTAAATGGTATATTGTTGCAACCTGTGCAGCTGCACAGGGGCCCAAGAGGTAAGGGGGCCACTTCCACCTAATAAAAAGTGGAATTATGCATTATTATTGAACTGCAATGGGCCCATATACTCTTCTTGCACAGGGACCCTTTTCTATCTGTGTCTGTCTCTGATATAGTCACTGTATAATTACACATTAGCATTAAAGCTGACTAGCCTGACCAAAGAACTGAGATGGGTTTCCAGGGCCGCTGAGCAGAGATGGAAGAGAACTCATTCTGCCGAGCACTTCGACTTCAAGGGCAGCACGGTGGCTCAGTGGATAGCACTGCAGCCTTGCAGTGCTGGAGTCCTGGGTTCGAATCCCACCAAGGACAACCTTTGCAAGGAGTTTGTATGTTCTCCCTGTGTTTGTGTGGGTTTTCTCCCACATTCCAAAGACATACTGATAGGGAATTTAGATTGTGAGCCCCATTGGGGACAGTGATGAAAATGTGTACAAACTGTAAAGCGCTGCGGAATATGTAAAGTGCTGTGGAGTATGTTAGCGCTATATAAAAATAAATATTATTCAATGCATACAAGCAGTCCCTTGCCAGCTTCAAGTACACACTCTCTGCTGCAAAGCAAACCTACTTCTTATATCCTCCCCTTCTCACAACCCTAAACAGCTCTTCAACACTTTTAATTCTCTACTCCATCCCACAGCACCTCCTCCCTCTCCTTTCATTTCTGCTGAAGACTTTGCCTCCTTCTTTAAGCAGAAGATCGATACAATCAGAGCTTTGGCCCGCAGGCCCCAATGCCCCTCTTAGCCGCTCAGCCCTGTTCTTCCAAAACCAGCTTCTCCACCATGACAGAAGATCAGCTCTCCACCCTCCTGTCAAGATCACACCTCACCATTTGACCCGCTCCCACCCCACCTCATCCCTAACTTTACCACAGTCTTCATCCCAACTCTTACACACCTCTTCAACCTTTCACTTACAAATGGTGTCTTTCCCTCATCCTTCAAACATGCCTCAATCACACCCATCATCAAAAAGTCCTCCCTCGACCCATCCTCTGTGTGTAACTATCGCCCAATATCTCTTCTCCCTTACGCCTCAAAACTACTGGAACAGCATGCATATCTTTAACTGTCCTCCCACCTCTCCTCCTGTTCCCTCTTTGACCAGTTACAGTCTCACTTCCGAGCGCATCACTCAACTGAAACTGCCCTAACTAAAGTCACTAACGACCTACTAACAGCCAAGAGCAAGTGACACTACTCTGTCCTCCTCCTGGACCCGTCTTCTGCCTTCCACACCGTGGACCATTCCCTCCTGCTACAGATTCTCTCATCTCTTGGCATCACAGACTGGGCCCTATCCTGGATCTCATCATAGCTAAAAGACAGAACGTTTAGTGTCTCCCTCTCACACACCACCTCCTCACCTCGCCCCCTGTTTGTTGGTGTTACTCAAGGCTCAGTCCTAGGACCCCTACTCTTCTCCATCTACACCTTCGGCCTGGGACAGCTCGTAGAATCCCATGGTTTGCAGTATCACCTCTACGCCAATGACATGCAGATCTACCTATCTGGACCCGACCTCACCTCCTTACTGACCAAAATCCCACAATGTCTGTCTGCTATCTCAGTCTTCTTTTCTGCTTGCTTTCTCAAACTGAACATGGACAAAACAGAATTCATCATCTTTCCCCCATCTCATTCTACCCCTCCACCAGACCTATCCATCAATGTCAATGGCTGCTCGCTTTCCCCAGTCCTGCATGCTTGGTGCCTTGGGGTGATCCTCGACTCTGCCCTCTCTTTCAATCCACACATCCAAGCCCTTGTCTCCTCCTGCCGCCTCAAACTCAAAAATATTTCCGGGATCTGTGCATTCCTCAACTATGAAACCACAAAAACACTAGTGCTTGCCCTTATCATCTCCCGCCTTGACTACTGCAACCTCCTACTCTCTGGCCTCCCCTCTAGCACTCTGGCACCACTCCAGTCTATCCTACACTCTGCTGCCTGACTAGTCCACCTGTCAACTCGCTATTCCCCAGCCTCCCCCCTATGCCAGGCCCTTCACTGGCTTCCTATTGCCCAGAGGCTCCAGTTCAAAACCCTAACAATGACATACAAAGCCATCCGCAACCTGTCTCCTCCATACATCGGTGACATGTTCTCCCGGTACCTACCCACACGTAACCTTTGATCCTCTCAAGATCTCCTTCTCTACTCCCCCCTTATCTCTTCTTCCCACAACCACATACAAGACTTCTCCTGTGCTTCCCCCATACTCTGGAACTCTCTGCCGCAACACATCAGACTCTCACCAACAACGGAAACCTTCAAGAAGAACCTGAAGACCCACCTGTTCTGACAAGCCTACAGCCTGCAATGATCCTCAGTCTACTGAACCACCGCACAACCAGCTCTACCCTCTCCTAGTGTATCCTCACCCATCCCTGTAGACTGGGAGCCCTCGTGGACAGGGTCCTCTCTCCTTCTGTACTTGTGTGTCCCTTGTCTTACACATGTTTATTGTATTTATCTATATTTCTCCTTTTCATATGTAAAGCGCCATGGAATAAATGGTGCTATATAAATGTATAATAATAATAATAATAATAATAATAATAATACTTAAAGTGCAAAGCCATATGCAGTGGAATTGAGCAAAAGAATTTCAGGACCCTGATCCAGGAGCCACTTTGTTTGTTCAAGGGCACCAGAAGAGACCCCTGCAAACTACCTATAACCTCCGGCATCCTCAACACCACATGTTTTCTGTTTGGTAGGCAAGATGCAATCCCATTATTATAGTGTGACACATGCATGACATTGCACCTAATAATCAGAAGAAGCATCATACATGCCAAAGGAGGTTCACAAAGCTCTAATCAGTAGAGTTGAGTGAAACGGGTAGATCAAATTCATAAGTCGCCGACTTTCGCTAAAGTCGGGTTTCATGAAACAAAACCCGACCATAGCGCGAGGTCGGCCATGAGGTCGGCGACCAGAGCGCCAAAGTCGCATTTCAAATGATGCTTCCAGCGTCCTTTTTCAGCCAATGATGGAGGACGCACACTGTGGGCAACGCGATGATATGGGCAGCGGTCACCACCATCTTTGAGAAGGGCATGCAAGCGATTGGCTTGCTTTGTGTGGCGTCACAGGGGCTATAAAAGGGCGTGCACGCCGACCGCCATCTTACTTCTGCCGATCTTAGCATTAGGGAGAGGTTGCTGCTGCTGATACTGAATAAGGGAGAGCGTTAGGCAGGGAAGAAGAAAAAAAAACTGCTTCTGCTGGTAGCGATTTTCATTGTACAACACAACAGTTTGTGTACAGTGACAGGGGAGGATATATTTTTGTGCATCAGCTCTGTTGGTTATTAGGCTGCCTTATAAGGCTCCCTGATAGCTGCATTGTTGTTTGCACACTGCTGTGCAAACTGCTTTTTTAAAAGCAAAAATAGTTTTCTTCCTCTTTTCTGCACAGTTACCAAGCGTTCATTTTTCCACACTTTTGTGTGCAGCAGTCCTGCTTATTAGGCTGCCTGCTGCTATACTTGGACTGAGAGCATCATTGTCAGCCTCCTAAAATCTCTAGGGAGATTCAAATTCTCCCCAATACTATATACACCTTGTACCTTGTCATACACCAGCCTATTTCAACCTGTTAAATTGAGGTATAATCTATAGTGGGCCTGAGATAATTGTTCAGCCTCCTAAAATCTCTAGGGAGATTCAAATTCTCCCCAATACTATATACACCTTGTACCTTGTTTTACAGTACCATATAGCTGGTGGTATTTTGGGTACATTTTCCCAAAAATGAGGAAGTATGGTGGAAGAGGCCGTGGAAGTGGGCGGAGATTGCCAGCTGGTACTGATGGTGGTGGTGGTGCATCTGCTGGTAGTGGCAAAAGCACAATAGTACCTAAGGCAGGAGGTGTTGAGCCTGCGTCATCGTCTGGCTCCACAAGGCCTCGAAGGCTCTCTTTTCTGGGAGTAGGTAAACCACTTTTAAAGCCGGAGCTTCAGGAACAAGTTTTGGCTTACATTGCTGACACAGCCTCCAGCTCTCTCGCCTCCTCTTCTGAAGTTTCAAAAAATAAAAGCACTGAGTCGTCATTGGAGGCTCCTGGTCAGGAACAACACCTTTCCTTGTACCCTTCACCCCTACCAAAAGTGAAGGATGTGGCAGGCCTCACTACAGATTACTCCATGGAGCTCTTTTCACATACCATGCCTGGGTTGTCAAGTCAAATCGTGAATTCCCCAGTCCAAGATGAATCTGACATGGAGACACTGATGCACAGCCACTGCTAGATTTTTCTGCTGGTACATTCACTCAGAGCACTACATTGTCCTTGCAGTGTGCTGAGCCAGAATCTGACCCTGATGAAGCTCAGGTGCCCCTTCCCGCATACTATACCATCTTACACGATGACAAAGAGGAAGGTGCAGATGAAAGTGCAGGTTCCTTGAGCAGGTGGGGGCATACTCATGGGTGACAGCACTGGCACAGGGCCCCTCATAGTACACAAAAGTGTCTCTCTGCCAGTGGGAGGAGGGCCCACCTGCCGTCAGACACACTGCCATACTATGAGGGGCCCTGTGCCAGTGCCGTCACCAATGAGTGGGCCCCCCCTGCTTGCTCAGGATCACAGCACTTGCAAAGTTGAAATACCTCTCCCTGCTCCACTGCCGTGACGTCTTCCGCGTTTTCTGACAGTGACATTCTGGTCAGAGAGAGTGATGACATCACGTCTGTACGCCCTCTGCCTAAGCAGTCCAAGTGTAGAGAGATTGAAGATGGGGAAGACGAGGAGTCCATAGTGCAGGGATTCCCTAGCAAGGAGACTTAATTGTTTTAAAGGTTGGGAGCAATTTTTGGGGAGCACTATACTCTGGAGAATGATATATGGGGCCCGCCATACACTGGAGCATTCCAAAGGTGGACATCAGACACTGGAGCAGCATTTACACGGCCCATTATACACTGGAGCATTAGAAATGGGGTCCATTATATATGGAGCATTATTTGGGCCCATAACACACTGGAGCATCAACCATGGGGCCCATCATATACTGAAGCATAGTAAATGGGGCAGATTATATATGGAGCATTATTTGGACCAATCGTACACTAGAGCATCATCCGTGAGGCCCATCATATGCTCGACCTTTCCAAATGGGGGACATCAGACACTGGAGCAGCCTTAACAGGGCCCATTATACACTGGAGCATTAGAAATGGGGCCCATTATATATGGAGAATTATTTGGGCCCATAAGACAGTGGAGCTTCATCCATGAGGACCAACATATATTGTAGCATTATGTGGAGCTCATCATATACTGTATCAAACATTATATGGGACCAATGATTCTGTATGGAGAAATATATGGGCCTCATTACTCTGTATAGCGCACTATGCGGTGGCCTCCATTTTTGGAGCTATTGGAGAATTTAAAATGAATATCAGTCATGTGATGTAAGAAGTGAAGTATTTTTCATTGTACCATACTGCCATTTCTCTGCTGTATCAGAGGATCATGAATTGTGGCATGTGTTAAAGGAGCCCAGTGACACTCTTTGGCCCTGGGCCCATGAAAATCTGGAGCCAGCACTACCCCCCACAACTTTAGCCAAATAACCCCCAGTTTTCAATGCCTAACTATTATTATAAAGTAAACTAAGGTTGACAAGCTTAAGTAATAAGAATTGATGTTTTTTGTCATTAAAATGGGCACTGTAGGTGTGTTTCTTGTCCTCCACTCACTGCCGACTTTTCTTCCTCATTGACTTGCATTGGGTTTCGTGTTTCAGTCGGCCTTCGACTTTTCACGATAATCGGCCGATTGCGTTCGACCCGACTTTTGCAAAAGTCGGGTTTCATGAAACCCAACTCATCCTGAAAAAAGGCAAAGTCGCTCATCTCTACTAGTCAGGCAAACAACATTGCTGATGGGCAAGGATCCTGAAAACCTTTTTGCTCAACTCTAATACACAGACATACACACCTTATTCATGCAAGACATGTTTACTTGACAGAAAAACATAAGTAAAAGCCAATAAACCTTATTAGCACAATGTCCCAACATGTGCAGGAAAATCGAGATACACTTTGAGATGCAACACTTATACTTTAGGGGCAGTAATTATAATCATAAGGTATATTGGTCGTTTGCCATGTTCTTCTGCTGGCTACATGTACATATTACACATATTAGATGTTTATGCCTTCAGTTGATGGCAGTATATGACATTGTACTGTGCATTTTTATGCCATTGTGTTATTTTGCTGTGAAAGTATTCCTTTTTACTGTTTCTCTCACTATGTTTCATTTGTTTATAATGTAACTTGTGTTATAATAAAGGGAAATAAAGAATATTGTGTAACTTTTCAAAAAATGTTGTTGCTTGTTTTCTATATATATAGTTACCTTGTAATGTCTTCACATCCTGTTCAGTCCAGATGTGTCCGGATCCCAAAATTCCAAGCGGCGGAAGATTACCGACCGCCATATTGGGACACCCAAGTGATGGGTGTCTCAATATGGAAACTGCTGGTGGTAGCAGCCTCTTGCGCGGTACCACCAGTGGAACACAGTCGCAACACACACTGTATACACTGTACGGCGGTCCGATTTACTGCGCCTGCGCGAATTGAATCATTCGTCTGATCCCGGCGGCAGATTCGCTACGTGTTTACAGGCAGAGGAAGCCGGTCACATTAAAGGGGTTTTCCCACAAACAAAAGTTAATTTTAAAAAATGTCTGTGTCTGACCGTGTACGGAGCATACCACATCTGCCGAAACCACAGCAGCATGAAATCTAGCTCAGCTCCATCATTATAGAAAGCTATGCTTTACTTTGAAACACTGGTCTTTAAAGGGAATGTGTCAGCAGAAAAGGATTTACATTATAAATCAGATTTTTATGTTGAAGGGAACCTATCAGATTAGTCAGTTTGGGATACAAAAACCTGCTTCTAGGTCTCTGTAATACAGAGTTAATCCATACTTTTGTTTTATTAATCCTTGATTTAGTTGCAGAGAAATCCCTATTTCAATTGTTATGCTAATGATCTAGGCCCTGCATTTACAGCTCCCCTGCCTCTTTCACTCCTTCCTCACCTGCTGTCAGCCTCCATTGACTGACTGACACATCACTTGTCTCTGTGACCTGCATTCTCTACCTGAGTTCTCATGAAAGCTCTGTCCTTCCCAGTGGAGAATCATATTGCCAGGTTGGTTTTACTGTATAGTGAACATGGTAAATTAAAAAAAAAAAAGAAAAAAAAAGAAAACAATTGAGAAATTGCACTATTTTTGCAATTTCAACGCTCTTGGAATTTTTGTTCCTGCTTCCCAGTGCATCACATGATAAAATGAATGGTGTCATTCAAAAGCAAAACTTTTCACACAAAAAACAAGCCCTCATATAGCTATATTGAACGAAAAATAAAAGAGTTGTGGCTCTTTAAGGAAGGGGAATAAAAATTGAAAATGAAAAAACAAAAAAAAAGGAAAATGGCTATGGCATGAAGGTGTTAAACAATGGGTAATTTTCTGATTATACATCCCTTTTAGCGCATTCTCAACAGTAGCCATGTCGGCACATCCTATTGCGGAAGATGTTCCCGCAAATGGATGTACTAGTACATCATGGTGACCATGCTGGAAAAATGGAATTATAGTGGATATGGAAAGTATTCAGACCCCTTTATATTTTACACTCTTTGTTTCATTGCAGCCATTTGGTAAATTTAGAAAAGTTCATTTTTTTTCTCATTAATGTACACTCTGCACCCCATCTTGACTGAAAAAAACAAAAATGTAGAAATTTTTGCAAATTTTTAAAAAAGAAAAACTGAAATATCACATGGTCATAAGTATTCAGACCCTTTGCTCAGTATTGAGTAGAAGCACACTTCTGAGCTAGTACAGCCATGAGTTCTTGGGAATGATGCAGCAAGTTATTCACACCTGGATTTGGGGATCCTCTGCCATTCTTCCTTGCAGAACCTCTCCAGTTCTGTCAGATTGGATGATGAACATTGGTGGACAACCATTTCCAGGTCTCTCCAGAGATGCTCAATTGGATTTAGGTCAGGGCTCTGGCTGGGCCAGTCAAGCATGGTCACAGAGTTGTTATGAAGCCTTTGTTATTTTATCTGTGTGCTTAGGGTCATTGTCTTGTTGGAAGGTGAACCTTTGGCCAAATCTGAGGACTAGAGCACTATGGAAGAGGTTTTCATCCAGGATATCTCTTTACTTGGCCGCAGCCATGTTTTCTTTAATTGCAAACAGTCGTCCTGTCCCTGCAGCTGAAAAACACCCCCATAGCATGATGCTGCCACCAACATGTTTCACTGTTGGGATTGTATTGGACAGGTGACAAGCTGTTAGGAACGGCGGAACGCACTAAATAAAAATAATAATAAAGTGCGTTCGCCGCTCGGGGTCCACCGTGCAGTAGGTGATATAACCGCGGCTAAGTGGTGGCAGGAGCAATATGGTGGAAATGCACACAGGGTTAAACTTCACCCAGGTGCGCAGGGCAATCTCAGTTAACTCACAGAGATGCAAAGAAGTACAAACACAAATGCCTGAGCCTGTTGTAGTCACAGTAGTCAGTTAAAAATGCACACACGGTATACGGTCACAGGAGTAGCCCAAGACGGTGGCACTACGTCCGTCTAGACCTACCGTGTGCGCAGCATTACAACTGCGAATGCAAAGGAGGCTGCTACTGCAGTGCGGCGTGGACACTGCCGCTAAACGACAAAGGCAAGGCTCAAGCACAATGTCGGACGCTAGCAGCTGTGGGTCTTGCAGCAGAGGAGCACTGGTGCTGATTCTAACTCAGTCCCTATCCACAAGCGTAATATCAGAGGGAAGGGGTTTCAAATGAGTCAGTCACCAGAATCATGCATCCGTCCTCATACACACAGCAGCAAGTAAGTCTATACTAGCGCATGGCAGAACAGCCACACGCGCCTTTTATAGCAGCCGGGACTGAAAAATGGAGGTCAATGCGGGTGGAAATGGCAATCAGCTCTTCCAAACTGGCAGGAACCTCTCTAGTGGAGAGAGCATCTTTAACGTGCTCTGCCAAACCTCTCCAAAATACAGGGATGAGGGCTTTATCGGACCACTCCAACTCGGAAGCCAGTGTCCGAAAATGGACGGCATACTGACTAACTGAGAGAGCACCCTGAGTCAAAGCAAGAAGCTGAAGAGAGGTATCGTGCGTGACCCGTGGACCGAGGAAGACCTGCTTAATAGCTGTTAGAAAGTGAGCAGCGGTTCGGACCTCTGGGTCACCACACTCCCATAGTGGCGTAGCCCACTCCAACGCTTTGCCCGACAGAAGGGAAACAATAAATCCCACCTTGGCCCGTTCTGTAGGGAATCGCGCAGCCAGTATCTCCAGCTGAATGGAGCACTGGCTGATGAAACCCCTACAGGAGGCGCCATCGCCAAAAAATTTATCAGGCAACGGGAGGCGGGTAACTGTCGGCGCGGTGGAGGACGTGGACATACGGGAAACCGCATCTGTGATTGCCTTTACAGCAGCTTTGGTGGATTGTGCAGCTGAGAGAGCCCTCTCAAGAGTGGCCAGCCGGCCCTCAAGCTGCCGAATACACTGTAAGAGTTGCTGCTGTTCTGCTATCACTAGCCAGACCCTGGCGCTAGTATAATGTTAGGAACGGCGGAACGCACTAAATAAAAATAATAATAAAGTGCCTTCGCCGCTCGGGGTCCACCGTGCAGTAGGTGATATAACCGCTGCTAAGTGGTGGCAGGAGCAATATGGCGGAAATGCACACAGGGTTAAACTTCACCCAGGTGCGCAGAGCAATCTCAGTTAACTCACAGAGATGCAAAAAAGTACAAACACAAATGACTGAGCCTGTTGTACTCACAGTAGTCAGTAAAAAACGCACACATGGCATACGGTAACAGGAGTAACCCAAGATGGCGGCACTACGTCCATCTAGACCTAGCATGTGCGCGGCGTTGCAACTGCGAACACAAAGGAGGCTGCTACTGTAGCGTGGTGTGGACACTGCCGCTAAATGACAAAGGCAAGGTGCAAGCGCAATGTCGGACGCTAGCAGCTGTGGGTCTTGCAGCAGAGGAGCACTGGTGCTGATTCTAACTCAGTCCCTATTCACAAGCGTAATATCCGAGGGAAGGGGTTTCAAATGAGTCAGTCACCAGAATCATGCATCCGTCCTCATACACACAGCAGCAAGTAAGTCTATACTAGCGCATGGCAGAACAGCCACACGCGCCTTTTATAGCAGCCGGGACTGAAAAATGGAGGTCAATGCGGGTGGAAATGGCAATCAGCTCTTCCAAACTGGCAGGAACCGCTCTAGTGGAGAGAGCATCTTTAACGTGCTCTGCCAAACCTCTCCAAAATACAGGGATGAGGGCTTTATCGGACCACTCTAACTCGGAAGCCAGTGTCCGAAAATGGACGGCATACTGACTAACTGAGAGAGCACCCTGAGTCAAAGCAAGAAGCTGAAGAGAGGTATCGTGCGTGACCCGTGGACCGAGGAAGACCTGCTTAATAGCTGTTAGAAAGTGAGCAGCGGTTCGGACCTCTGGGTCACCACGCTCCCATAGTGGCATAGCCCACTCCAACGCTTTGCCCGACAGAAGGGAAACAATAAACCCCACCTTGGCCCCTTCTGTAGGGAATCGCGCAGCCAGTATCTCCAGCTGAATGGAGCACTGGCTGATGAAACCCCTACAGGAGGCGCCATCGCCAAAAAATTTATCAGGCAACGGGAGGCGGGTAACTGTCGGCGCGGTGGAGGACGTGGACATACGGGAAACCGCGTCTGTGATTGCCTTTACAGCAGCTTTGGTGGATTGTGCAGCTGAGAGAGCCCTCTCAAGAGTGGCCAGCCGGCCCTCAAGCTGCCGAATACACTGTAAGAGTTGCTGCTGTTCTGCTATCACTAGCCAGACCCTGGCGCTAGTATAATGTTAGGAATGGCGGAACGCACTATATAAAAATAATAATAAAGTGCCTTCGCCGCTCGGGGTCCACCGTGCAGTAGGTGATATAACCGCTGCAAGTAAGTCTATACTAGCGCATGGCGGAACAGCCACACGCGCCTTTTAGAGCAGCCGGGACATTCTGCACGCTTCCAGATCTCTGAGATGGACCTATGAGAACTGGAGCGGGACCTGAGCACATGACTCCCGATCTCCAATGGGAGATCGTCCCATGACCATGCCCAATAAGAGGACAGAAGGACTTAGCCTCAGGAGAGATTTGCTGAAAGGCAATCTCCTCTGCAATCTCCTCTGCAGTGGATAAATAGGAGGAGAGTGCAGAATGTGAGGATCTGGATCCCTGCTGAGTAAACGCAGAAATCCGACTCCTAACACAAGCAGTGCCTGGTTTGCCATAAAGGCCCGACTGGTGGAGGGCTGCAGTGATAGTTGACTTTGTGGAACTTTCTCCCATCTCCCTACTACATCTGTGGAGCTCCACCACATTGATCTTGGGGTTCTTCTTTACCTCTCTGACCAAGGCTCTTCTTCCACGATTGCTCAGTTTGGCTGGAGGGCCAGGTCTAGGAAGACTTCTGTTGGTCCCAAGCTTCATTCATTTAAGGATTATGGAGTCCCCTGCGCTCTTAGGAACCTTAAGTACTGCAGAAATTTTGCAACCCTGCTGTAACTAAATAAGTAAAAGCAAAAGTGCATCTAAATAATACAGCGTTTTTAGTAATACTGTTTTTGATCAAAAGTATCATGAAAGCCATCCCACCACGACATGGTAACTCTGTTCAGGATAGTCCTACACTGTCTAATGTTAAAAACCTTGCCTTGTGTCAAAGTTGACCTCAATGTGTGAACAAGGGCAGACAAAAGGACTGGGTCCCAAACAGTAGACACCAATCTGGGGAAGCCTTATATACAATGTCCAGCTCAGGATAGGGAGGCCACACCCCACTTGCACAGAATGCAAACATGCAAAGAAAAAACACAAAAATTGAGCTTGGTTTGAGTTGATACACATGCAGTATATAAATGCATGTTGACATTGGCCATAAAACATAAAACCTGCAAAAGACAAAATGAGCAAAAACCCTGCTGTAACTAAATAAGTAAAAGCAAAAGTCCATCTAAATAATACAGAGTTTTTAGTAATAGTCTTTTTGATCAAAAGTAGCATGAAAGCCATCCCACCACGACATGGTAACTCTGTTTGGGATAGTCCTACACTGTCTAATATTAAAAACCTTGCCTTGTGTCAAAGTTGACCTCAATGTGTGAATAAGGAAGACTTCTGATGGAACCTTGAGTACTGCAGAAATTTTGCAACTTTGGCCAGATGTGTGCCTTGCCACAATTCTGTCTCTGAGCTCCTTGGCCAGTTCCTTTGACCTCATGATTCTCATTCGCAAACATTATCACCTACCCATGTACACCTTGAACACCAAGCCTAATCCCCCTTCCACTATGACTTCCCCTTTTCCAATCATGGTGCTCAAATATTGTGGTAGAAGCACAGTATTAGCAGCAAAAAAATAGATTTTTTTCTCTGCACCAGCTCTGCACACAGTTGATTTTCAGCGGCACTAAATGACAAGGTGAAATATAGAGTGCTGAATTACGTTAGTCGCTGAAGAAAGAATTGTTTCAGTGTGGATGAGGCCTGTATTACAAAGAAAATATGCTCCAAACAATTTCAAACTGAGATCTCCCCTACTGTATCACGTTAACAAGGTGCGATATGGCGGGCTGTATCACATTTAGCAACATATTTATTTTTTTACTGTGCAACAGCTGTGCAGAAAGATGAATTTCACTGCCATTAAATGACATGGTGGGATGTGGCAGGCTGAATCATGTTTTGCTACAGAAACATTTTTTTACTGTGCAACAGCTGTGCAAAAAGATGAATTTCACTGCTACTAAATGACAGGGTGAAATATGGCATACTGAATTATGTTAGCAACTGCCAAAAATATTTTTTTTACTATGCAACAGGTCAAACCACAGAACAATTTCACCTCCACTAAATGACAAGGTGAGATATGGCATGTTGTATCATGTTGATAACCACAAAAGTTTTTTTTTTTTTTACTCTGCATGATCTCTGCACAAAGCTGAATTTCACCACCACTAAATGACAAGGTGAGATATGTCGTGCTGATTAGCAACTGCAAAAAATATTTCTTTTTACTGTAAAACAGCTCAGCACAAAGCTGAATTTCACTCCCAATAAATGACAAGGTGAGATATGGCTTGCTGAATCATGTTAGCAACTGCCAAAAAAATTTTTTTTCACTGTGCAACAGCTCTGCACACAGAACAACTTCACCACCACAAAATGACAAAGTGGGGTATGGCGGGCTGTATCACATTTAGTATATATATTCTATTTTGCTGTATCACATTTAGTTACAGAATTTTTTATTACTGTGCAGCAGCTGTAGAGAAAGATGAATTTCACCACCACTAAATGACAGGGTGAGATAAGGCGTGCTGAATCACGTTAGCAACTGCAAAAAATATTTTTTTACTGTGCAATAGCTCTGAGCACAGAACAATTTCACTGCCACTAAATGACAAGATGAGATATGGCATGATGAATCACATTAGCAACGGCCAAAACACTTTTTTTTACTGGTCAACAGCTCAAATCACATAACAATGTCACCGCCACTGAATGACAAGGTGCCATATGCCTTGATGTATTACATTTAGCAACTGAAAAAATAAAATTTAGAAAGGTCTACTCGTG
Organism: Dendrobates tinctorius; assembly: GCF_039654945.1. Lineage (NCBI taxonomy): Eukaryota > Metazoa > Chordata > Amphibia > Anura > Dendrobatidae > Dendrobates > Dendrobates tinctorius. Next base: position 15,468,113 of record NW_027361673.1, read on the forward strand.
CATGGAGCACTATAGAAGCAGTGCACAACACATTTTTATGAAATGTGCCCTGCTGTCTTTGTCTGTGGACCTCAGTAATGTCACAAAAAAATGTGCTGGAAGGTCTATTTCACAGCCACACTAGCTATCTAAACTATTTGACTTATAAACAACTGCCTAGTTAACTAGCTAAAACCTATCAGCACCCAGGACCAGTGTCAGGAGCAGCCTCTCTGCACTGTTATATTAACAAAATGGTGCTAAAACAAGATTTCCACTCTTTATATAGAGAGCGGCATGTGATTTCAGCAGCCAATGACACAAGCCATTGTGCCTATACATTGTGGATTTTTTCTGCGCCCTGATTAGCTAGTCGCAATGTGCACATATAAAATTAGAAAAAATTTTCTTTACACCCCTTCCTCTCATCAAACCCGTGCCCCATGCTTATCATACACCATCACTATAAAAGCCAAAGTATTCAATATACTTTAGTGGCAATGCAAATATTTTCCTGCCCATTTAAAGAAAGTTACCAATTTTTTCCAATTTTATAAAAATTTGCTTGTGTTTCCAATCACAAATCCGAATGTGCTATATTCTTGCTGAATTTATCATTTTTCAAACATATTCGCTCATCTCTAGTAGTGAGCACATTGACACCTCATGTGTTTCACAAAATTTTTAAAATTGAGCGGTGAAGAAAAAAGTTAAATTTTTACTACTATAATGTTGTTTTAGCACAAGATTTTACATTTTCTAAAAGGAAAATAGGTAAAAATGACTGAGAAATTTGTTACACAATTTCTTCATAATATGGCAATACACCATATGTGGCTATACAGTACTGTTTGACTCTTGGGGGAAGGAGCGCTATTTGACTCTTGCAGAGCAAATTTTCATAGAATCGTTTGGAGACTCCATATACAGAACCTCTAAGTGCCTGTTGAGCAGAAACCTCCCTTAACGTACCCCATTTTCAGAATTACACCCCTCTGGCAATTCATCTATAGGTGAAGTGATGATTTTGACTCCATGGGTGTTTTCCAGAAACAAGCAGCAATGGACATTGCATAGTGAAAATGCAAATATGCCATTGTAGTGCTCATACATTGTAGTGTCAGTACATTGTGCATGAAGCTCCTGCTTCTGGAGACAGGTGCCCTGTAAATATAGTGGGCTCTCCTCACTACAGTAATGCCAAACATGTGGATGCTATTTGCAGTTTAGGCACACTGTGGGGCTTGGGAGGAGAGGGCAGTTAGATTTCAGAGAGTGCAGATTTCACTGGATTTCTTTTGGTGGCAGTCACGTCACTTTTCTAGAACTGTTGCGCTATCAGTATTCAGGACACCACCTATATTTCTGTTAAGAGATGACAGACCTGATTGGTGACTTGTTTTTGTGGGTTCAGTGGAAGTTTTATTGGTGGTATTTTGGGGTTGAGAACATTTTGGATTAGTTCACATTTATCCTGTGTGTTACATTAAACACTTACATAAGGGTTTCCATCTAAATCTACAAAATACATGATTTTGATAAAACTCCCTAGTGATCCATTCAATGAGGCAGCAGACATAAGTTGGTGTGGTGCCCCAGAGGCGCAGTCGCCACAGAGGTACTGCACCTCCTCCTGAGGTGTGGTGCCCCACCATGCAGGTAAGTTGGAGGCTCCTGATCACGCTCCAACATCTGCATACCACACAGCACAGTAGTTCAGCAAAGCCACATTGCGGCTCCCTGCTTGGAGTGTAGCAGAGCACCTTTGGTGGCTCCCTGCTTGGAACACTAAACGTGCTGGGAGGCGAGTGGAGTTGAGAATACATAAAAGAGCGGGAAGGTTTAGAATTACAGGTCAGTCTGAGAGAGGAAGCCACTCAGAGAGGAGTGAGGAAAGAAGATCCCTGGGAGAGGGATGGAGAAAGGAGGTGCTGCAGCACTACACCCATCTAAGACTTGGGGGCACAACAGCAACTTGGATAGAGAGCCGGGACTCAGGAGTAAGGAGTCCCCAAAGCAGGCTACAGCTCTCTGCCATACAAGTAGAGTTCTTGGGAACATCTGTCAGTAGGCACTCCAGTGTAACTCAGTACTAAGAGTACTTCACTCTTAAAGGCGCTATAGAGGAGACGTTCAGAAAGGCACATGTTGGCGGAGTGTTGGAAGAGAGCATTCCATCTTGCCTGGAGGTTGACTGAGTCCCTGAAACGGAGGACACAGCACGGAGGCAGGCACCTGTGTGTACTACAGACTGTGAGTAAAGCTTTGGAACTACAAGCCCTGGTGTCCTCCATTCATTCTTGCGCCAACGCACCCGGCACCGCTACATCTGGGTACCGGCTTCTACACCAATTGTGCCTCTCCTCTAATTCCACATCTACACTGCCCTGGGGCTACAATTTCACCTGTGGGGAGCTTCACCATCTTGGCTGCAACACACCACCAGCCCGAGAGGATCTGCAAGCAGCGTCGGCTTAACACCTCACTTGCCGAACACCACAGGTGGCTTCACGAACTATTAATTTAACTACATTCCACCACCATTCAAGTTCCCCTATTAATTGGGCGCCCAGGGCCACGGACCGGGTCCCCGCTGCTGTGACACATCCCGCTGACACCGGCCCGGTACCGAGTACCCCACGGCCCTGGGAGGGCGACCCATTGGACTCTGTGTATTTTCTGTTCGGTGTTATCCAGCTCTTGAGAGGAGCACAAAAGTGTGGCCGACCATGCTTTTATGCACGCCTAAAAAGACAAGTAACAGGTCATACACCAGACATGGTTCACAGTATCTCTGTCTATCTCATTTTGAGGGAATCTTTCCCTGAAAGGTGATTACTGTGATGCAAGATTGATTTCCATTTTTTTTTTTAGGTTTTGCTACTATCACACACTAAAAAAACTTTTTTTTTACAAAAACAATTTTGCATCACCATATATTCAGAGCTTTAAAGGGAAACTGTCACCCTCCGAGGTGTTTTTAAGTAAAAGAGCCACCTTATCCCCCTCTGACAGATGCCTCGCATCCATCAGTCATTTTTTTCTTCAGTATTTGGTGCCGCCTCCTCAGTGTTCTTTTGAAATGCTGGCGCCTGCGCTGTACTATAGTTTCTTGGGCATGCACAGTTAGCACTGCCCGATGTGCCCGTGCTCTCAGATCACATCCCGGCCTTCATATCGCACGGCCAGAGATCCCACCCCACAGTTGCTTATGATTTATTCACACTGTGGGACTGAGAATCTTGGGCATGAGAGTTGCAGAGAACTACTGCGCAAGCCCAAGATTCCCTGCCCCGTAGTGTGAATAAATCATAAGCGACTTCGGGGCGGGATCTCTGGCCGCGCGATATGAAGATCGGGATGTGATCTGAGAGCACGGGCTCGTCAGGCGCCAGCATTTCAAAATAACACTGAGGAGGCGGCGCCAAATACTGAAGAAAGAAATGACTGATGGATGCGAGGCGTCTGTCAGAGGGGGAAAGACCTGCCCCCTGTCAAAATTCACGTATTTTTGAACAACTTTAAAAACGATTATTTCTGCGGTGGAAGGGATGCTAAGTAAAAGAGTCATCTTGACAGAATGCAGCTTTAGTGCTGCACAAGGTGGCTCTTTTACTTAAAAATGCCTGGGGGGGGCAGGTTCCCTTTAACTTTTGTGACGCTACTTACTTCTCACGGCCAAACCGTGAGTTAGGATAGTAAAGGAGTCGAAAGTCAGAAGCCAGGAGCGTAAGTCATAAACAGAAGGAAGACATAAAAGTGTAGTCAGGTAATATTCCATAGTCAAAATATGAAGAGGATAGTGGATCAGAGGAGAAGGGGTTAAACAGATGAATGGTCAGAATGAGGTCCAAGGTCAGACAGCAAAAGATTAACATACAGAACGCAAGACACATAGAGAACAAACCACACTTACCTGAATGTACATCTAGCAGAGGTCTGGGAGAAACAGCTCAGCTAAATAGCCTGGCAATCACCTTGCATAATGAACACTTGAAGACAGTTAACATCTCCTAGTCTCAGATTGGACAGCCAAGCTGACAAGCAACACACTGACATCTCTGCACACCACTGCACCAGACTAGATCACTGAGCTGTCAATCAAAGCACCAACAACTACAGCACGCCCATGTACCAGATTGGATGGCTGAGCTGTCAGCAACTTTAACCCAGACACACTGAGGAGTGGAACCATGACAACTTTTCTATACTTCTGCTGACCAAGTTATGTGAGGGCTTGTTCTTTTGCAGTATGAATTGGTGTTTTTATTGGCACCGTTTTTGAAGACATAATATTTTTTCAACGCTTTCTATTCCAATTTTTGGGGGGCAGAATGAACAAAAAACACAAACTCAGAAATTGCTTTTTGAGGTTTCTTTTTATGCTTTTCACTATGTGGTAAAATTGATAAGGCAGCTTTACAGCGATACCACAGTTATATAACTTTTTTTTATGTTTTGTCAGTTTTATTTCTACACAATAAAAACAATTTCATAGAAAAAAATATTGTTTTTGCACATTCTGAGAGGTATAGTTTTTTTTAATTTTTCCACGCATGGAGGTGTATTGTGGCTTGTTTTTGCAGGACAAGATGACGTTTTCAACAATACTATTTTTATTTATATTCTTTTTTATCTCTGCTTTTTTACAGTAGTATAGTGAAACAGTTTCTTGCCACTTTTTTTGTTTACTTTTAATGGTGTGACAGTAAAAATAGTGTTAATAGTTTGACAGTTTTATATATTGGGTTGTTCCAGATCCAAAAATACCAAATACTATATATACTCGAGTATAAGCTGTCCTGAGTATAAGCCGAGGCACCTTATTTTGTCACGGAAACTGGGTAAGCTTAATGACTCGAGTATAAGCCTACAGTATAAGCATTGTCCCCTCATCCCTGTCCTGGTACACGTGGCTCCCCCATCGCTGTCCTGGTATGCATGGCTCTTCCCGTAACTGTCCTGGTATGCATTGCTCCCCCGTCGCTGTCATGGTATGCATGGCTCCCCCATCCCATCCTGGTATGCGTGGCACCCCCATGCTGTCCTGGTATGCGTGGCTCCCCCATCCTGTCCTGGTATGCATGGCTCGCCCCGTCACTGTCCTGGTATGGATGGCTCCCCCATTGCTGTCCTGGTATGTGTGGCTCCCCATCCTGTCCTAGTATGTGTGGCTTCCCTCCTCCCATCCTGGTATGCATGCCTCATATTACCAAAAAAAATCCTACGCATTCTCCAGCGTGCCCTCGCAGCATCTTGTTGGTGCCAGCGCTCTTGCAGAATCTCAATGGTTCCAGCTTCCTGCAGCTCTTCCTGTGCGATCACGTGGCACCACTCATTAAGGTAATGAATATGCGTTCCATGCCTATGGGGGTGGTGATGCATGCATATTCATTACCTTAATTAGCGGTGCCACGTGATCGCTCAGCACAGGAATAGCTGCAGGAAACTGACACCAACGAGATGCTACGAGGGCATGCTGGAGGGTGAGTAGGATCAGATGTCTTCTGGAAGCCAGTGGCTGCTGATGTCACTGTGCGTGCTATAAGTGAAATGAATATTCATTTCTCTTTAGCAGCCCAGACTTTAGCCACAGCCACCGGCTCCTGCCGCTGTGACCCACAGTTCTGCCGCTCCCCCTCCCCCGTAGGATTTCTGGGACAATGACTTGTGTATAAGCCGAGGGGGGAGTTTTCAGCACAAAACAATGTTCTGAAAAACTCAGCTTATACACGAGTATATACGGTATGTGTACTTTTTTATTTTTGGTTTTACATAAATATGTGTATTTATAGGTGTAATATTTTTTCTTCCTTATTTTATTGGCTTGCATTGCATGTAGCGTGTGAGATTACACAGACAGAACATCTGCTAGACATTGCCTATGGATGGGTCGCACAGGCCACCATACCTGGCACTCCAGGAGATCATTGTTTGACCTCTAAGTGCCATGATAACCATTAGATCCACATGATTTTGTTGCAGTTGTACCTATAGAGGTGAGAGAGGAATCACTCTCCCTCTCACAAGCTTCTAAATTCCATAATTGCTATCAATTGTGGCATATGGAGGGTTAATCAGAGGTATACAGAGGTATTCTTTTTCACATATATACACAGTGCTATCGTGTGAATGTTACATAAAGACACACTGTCCTGCTGTAATGCGGTTTCGATTCAGTAAAACACATGCACTACTTGGACCGTGTGTATTTTTGACTGCATGCTGTTTAGCATTGAAATCATTACCATTGACTAAAGATGAGTAGATCGATCTGAGGAGGATCAAGTTCAAGTTGAATTTTCTGGAGTCTGTGGCTTCATGCAAATTCAAACACTTCGAATTGCGGTTCGCAAAAAAAAAAATCTTGCCCGGCATCATTACTCACAATGCTGAAGCATCGGAGAGCGTGTCAATGTCACTTTGTATTGATAGGGTATTCAGGGACCCTTCTAACACACACCAAGACCTCTTTAAGAATGTCTGTTATAGCTATGGCTCTCATAGCTAGAATTATATTAAAGCAATACTTATTAATTCAAGATAATGTTTGTTCAGAATGAACTTTGAGATCATTATATGAGCTGGACATATTTCGGGTCACCAAGACCTCTCCTCAAGTACTTTTAGCTGATAAACACGCAAGGCACCACTTGACCTACCACGATTCCCCATAATGCCCTACAGCGATGACATCTTATGGATAGTACAGTATTGGTCAGTACCTAGGTTATCAAAGATCAACGGTTCCCAGCGGAGCACAGTTTTTAAGGTAGAATAATTCTCCTCCAGAGTTATAATGTAAGGCATAGAAATACATGCAGCCGCACACTCCGGTCCTGAGTGCAGGCGGCAGTGCCGGGTATTGAGACGTGAGACTCGTGCGAGTTTCTCGCAAGTGTGGCCCTGGCCTAAGTATTACTCTTCTGTAGAGTGTAAGCTCATGTGGTCAGCAGGGTCCTCTCTGTCCTATAAAGTGTTAGCTTATATGGTCAGCAGGGTCCTCTCTCTCTTGTAAAGTGTAAGCTCTTGTGGTCAGGGTTCTATGTTTTTTCCTCCACTTGTATTTTATGGGCAATTATAAGTTTCCCAGTAATGACATATCCAGAAATTTATTCATGGCAAATCTAATTTTGTGGAGAAAATATTTTAATAAGTAAAGGATAGCTGAAGCAGCATAGTAGCACCAAAGGTTGCAGATCCAGGGACTTCAATCAGATCCACATGTACTTTAAATATGGTAGATATGATGAAAAAAGTGGCAGCACTCCAAGATTCAAGTTAAAAGATAAATTTGTGCCTTTATTAAGCCATGTAGTTGCAGCATAACCACATAGATTAATAAACACAACTTTTTCTTTTTTTACTTGAATCTTGGATTGCTGCCATTTTTTGTATAATACATATATTAAGTAAAAAATTATTATTTTAGTTTTGCTATTTATTAAAAAAAACATGTTAAGCTGTAAGCATTAAAACCATGCTATTACATTCACACTATATTCTAATAGTCTTTATATAGAAATTTGCATGTCTGAGTCGAGAGATGTATATTCAAACAATCAAACACATATATTCAAGAAGAGACTCTTCTGTACTTTGATTGAATATACTGTACAGATATTGCCAAGTAGCAGTTCAAAGCAGTTTCTAAAAGAGCATGAACAGGACTTTGAAACAGCACTGCAGCATAGAGTTTTGGAGAAAATTAAGCCAAATAAGGTAGCAAAGTATATATATTAACATAGGGAGAAAGCAAGGGTAGTGCAAGGTTAGAAATCTCGGAAGGAAATAAATGTAGCTCAGAACATGGAAAAGAAAACCCAGCACTTGGACCCTTGATGAAATAATGTTTATTTGAACATCCAATGATAAAAAAAAGTTTTAACACTGTTAAAATTAGGACATCCTGGAAAATTATACCACTGGCCAGTGGTATATTTTTCCAGGTTATCCTGTTTTTAACGATGTTACAACTTTTTTATTCTATTGGGTGTTTAAATAAATGTTATTGCTTTTATCCATCATCAGATATCACAGTACTGGATGTTCCTTTCCTTGTACTGAGCAATGTATAATAAAAAAAATTCATAAGTTCGCAAAGGATAATTACATTTTAAAATCCTAGGATATAAGCCCCATTAATCTGGGGTGAGATGCACCAAATACATTAAGAGGCAAGAACTTTTTAACAAATTTGGTGCATTTTACAGCTGTCATGCACCACCATAAGAAATGTTCTCCAGTTGGATAGTTCATAACATTCCTGTCACATGCTATAAATTATTATGAACTTCTTGGCTTTGCCTCTTCCCCTCGAAGCTCCACGCACTTTTCTAAAAGTTAGCAGGGCTGGTTGGGACTGGAATTAAAGCATCAAAACACCAACTACAAGTTACACAACAATGTTCTCACATTCCACAATTTTGGTGAAAATTGTTTGATGAATTAGAGCCATAGTGTATATATTGTACAATTTTCCTACATTGTGTGTATGTTGTATTTTTTCAGTTATTTTGCAGTTTAGTAGTTACAGTAAACTTAACTATACTTTTTACTAGTGCTTTCAAATCTTCTGGACCAAAACAGATGAGGCTGCAAAAATGTTATATAGTCCAACAAGTGAAAAATGTTTGGTGTACTTAAGACCAAATATTGGCATTTTGAGGTCAAATTGTATTATGTAGTTATAATTATTCTCTAACTCATACAACCAGATTCCCACCCCAGAAATATCCTTCTTTTAAAGCACCACTACGGAAGTTTTTTTTTGTTTTACCACTGGAGTGGTGCCACTAATGTAAATTGACTGACCTTGTAATATGCTTTCCAGCTGATGTCTTCTTCTGTTCTTGGCCCTGCTCCGGTCAGCTTTTGCAGTGTGTAACCTGCTGGATCGCTTCATTGTTTACTGGGCGAGACGGAGGTCACTACTCAATGTAAGTTTATGAGAGGCAGAACGATTCTCTCATAGATTTATATTGAGAGCTTCGGACTGTTATTCCGGTCAGTCACAACTTGTGGTAACAAGATGGAGGATCAGGAACAGAGTGGTGCTGGGAAGAGCTGAAGATGGCAGCTGGTGAGTATAATACTAAGGGCAGGGAACTTACATTTGTGGCACCACTACTGCGCTGCAATAAAAAACAACAATGCCGGAGTGGTGCTTTAATGGTATATGCCCAACGCCAACACTTTTCCTACACAGGTGCCACTCTCTATGTGATAAGAGAGACAAAAATTCTGCCCATGATTTATTGGATCCAAAACATCATTGAAGATCTGTTAGCCATCTTCAGTTAATTCTGAAATGAGATATATAATTCACTGAGCAGCTTTCGGTATAATTAGAGTTTTCTTCCTTTGGGAGAATAGCTGATGGCGCTTACTATTTTTACAACAATACTCTTTTGTATTCTGTTACAGAGTAGCTTTTGCGTGCCACAGCTTTGCCACCTCCTCTCCTCTATTTGCATGTGGTTACTTGTAATTTATTTGTATTGTTACATGTATAATTTACACCTGCCAGCAATTAAAGGAATGTGATAAAATATGTGTTTTCATATAAGATCCAAGATATTTTAAATGATCATCCCATTTAAAAAAAGCTGAAATGTACAAAAGGTTTAGAAGCAACAGGTGCAGATAAAAATGGTTAATTATTGGCAAGATTTTCCCGCCATCGGTGATTTCTCAGGAAGTAAAATTATATGCTGTTGTTCTTTCATGTGGAATGTCAAAAGTTAAGCAAAATCAGCAGATAACAGAAAAATCTAGAAAAGGTCAGTATTATATATGTCAATTCATCTGGGGTAAATGTGATATTTATTTTTTTTACATTTGGGCATCATTAGTCCTATTTTTTGTCTTGGTTGAAAATAATTGCAACCATTGGCTACGCAGTTAATTATGGGGAACAGCTGTCAAAGCATGAGTTATAAAATGGCATGTACCTTCTGTGGAATTATCTCTATTGAATAAGAGGATTGATGCTAAATACATGATTCTGTTTGTGTAGCTAAACCCACACAATGGCCATGAAACCTGAAATCACTCATGAATCCTAGGCGTGATAATAAGACCAGATAAGATTTTGTGTTTAGTTACAGATATTGCTAACAGAAAAGGTCTGGTTGCTGATAAAGTTTAGAGGGTCAGATACTTTTTTTATGTACGTGAAATGGTAGCTGAACCATTATTAAATAAATTATGCAATAAGGTAAATTAAAAAAAAATCGTAAAGAAACAGCATATTATGCTGCGTTTAAAGGTACTGTCACACTTAGCGATGTACCAGCGATCCCGACCAGCGATATGACGCGGTCAGGATCGCTGGTACATCGCTAGGTGGTCGCTAGTGAGCTGCCACACAGGCAGATCTCACCAGCGACATCGCTGGGGACGGGGGTCGCTACTTACCTGTCACACCAGGCGATCCTGCGTCCTCCCGCCCGGCTCCACGCGTCGCTCGTCGTTACAGCAGGAAGCGCCGCAGGAAGCTGACGACGAGAAACAGTCCAGCCTGTTCTCGCGCGATCAGCGATAACCAGCGGGGGAGCGGGTCGTAGGTATCAGACACAGTGATATCGCTAGCAATATCGCTATAACGTCACTAGTTATAGCGATATTGCTAGCGATATCTCTTAGTGTGACAGGCCCTTAACAAACATTATCATCATTGTCCCCGTAGGAGCTCACAATCTAAATTCCTTATCGGTATAGTTTTGATAAGGGAGAACATAGAGAGACTGTTTTTGTTGGGATTTGAATCCAAGACCCCAGCATTGACAATTAACAGTGCTAACCACTGAGCCACTGTGCAGCCCATACTATGTACCAGCTACCTCAACATGGTTGTAATCCAATTACACAACTTTATGGCAATGTTATTCCCTAATGGCCATGGGTTCTTTCAGATGAACAAAGCACCTTCCCACACCACAAAAATTGTCCAGATATGGCTTGAGGAACATAACAAAGAGATGAAGACATGAACTGTAAATTACCAATATTTTAAACCAGTCATGCATCTATGTCAAGTCCTGAAAAAATAAATCAGATCCCTATAGGTCCAACTTGCAGCCTAAAAAGCTTACAGGATCTACTGCTAACATCTTGGTGCCAGATACACAAAACAGGTCATCTTCAGAGGTCTTCTAGAGTCCATGCCTCAATGCTTGAGAGCTGCTTCTGTTACATGAGGGGGGACCTATGCGATATTTTGCAGGTATACTGTTATGACTGGAGTATATACATTATATGCTGCTTTTTAAACCATTTGCTGTCATATCCTCCTAAATACTGTTCTACTGTGCTTGGCCTGAGAAAATGCAATTGAGTGGAATGTAATTGCAGCAATTTACAGGATATTTGTTAGCTAACCTTATTTTGTCTACACATTTTAAAGAGATTAGACATAGCAGTTTTATAGCAATCCGAAATATTGCTCTGCTATTTGGCTCATGGCTGATGTTCATTTGTCGATTCTGAATAACTAAGAGTGGAAATGTGTAAAAAATTAACTTTAGCCAATTATATTTTTAATGAAAGCTCAAGAAGTCCAGGAAGCTTCAGACTACGGCTTCTGCATTATTAATACAATAGTTTGAAAATCTGAATAATAGAAGTGTCCTGACTGATGCGTGAGGTATTACAACAAACCCACTAGTGAATCCTGTGACCTTAATACAGGGGCAACCCATCTGTGCACACAATCACCGGCTTTTATCCTCTTTGAAAGCGTTTGAATGTCACATTTAACTAAAAAGGCAAGAAGACACTTCATCAGATAATTCTGTCCACAGTGATCATTCATTAAGTGATAGTCATTTTAGTTCTGCAATGAGTGTATAAAAGTAATGGGCAAGGAAGGTTAAATAGATAATGAATTCAGTAGGAAATGTTTAGTGACACTAAAAATAGCATGCAAGGTGATTGTGACCTACCCATTGTTTTCTACAGGATGGATTCTTTTTATAGATGGGAGTCCTAGAATGTGTGTTGTTAGATTATTTCACAGACAGTATTGGCATTTGGCTCTAAGTAGTGGCTGATTAACCAACTCTGTCTAGTAGCGGGACAGTTCATATACATCTAAAAGGCATGTAACAGCTAGCGTTATGTACTCCAGGATGAATATTAGCTGAATCGACATTCAGGATGTGTACTAGAGGTAGATAATCATAGCTGAGATGGGAATAAATCTGAAACCAGCTTCTGGTTTTGTGACGCCCAAAGAAATTACAGTAATGTGAATTACACCAACAGTGTAACATACAGTAGGCTGTAATCAAGTGATGTTGTGGCGTGATTGACACAATGCCAAAGCAGGTTCGACATCACCAAATTAGCCCCTGATATCCCACTTCCCCAATGAAGCCAGGTGAACTTGTCGAGGCACATTTGTGCAGTGCATTGGGACATGGGACACAGAGGGAGGGAGCACTCTGCCCTCTGTGCCAGTGCACATATAAAAACACGTTGTGCAATATACAGGTACTTCTCACAAAATTACAATAACATCAGAAAGTTTATTCCAGTTCTTCAATACAAAAAGTGATGCTCATATATTTTATAGAGTCATTACAAACAGAGTGATCTATTTCAAGTGATTATTTTCTGTTAATGTTGATGATTATGGCTTACAACCAGTGAAAATCTAAAAGTCATTATCTCAGTAAATTAGAATACTTTATAACACCAGCTTGAGAAAGGATTTTAAAATCCAAAATGTTGACCTTCTGTAATGTATGTTCAGTAAATGCACTCAATACTTAGTCGGGGCTCCTTTTCCATCAATTACTGCATTAATGTGGTGTGGCATGGAAGCGATCAGCCTGTGGCACTTCTGAGATGTTATGGAAGCCCAGGTTGCTTTGATAGCAGCCTTCAGCTCATCTGTATTGTTGGGTCTGGTGTCTCACATCTTCCTCTTGTTAATACCCCTTAGATTCTCTATGGGGTTAAGGTCAGGTGAGTGTACTTTTGGCAGTGTGGACAGGTGTCAAGTCCAGCTGGAGAATGAAATTTCCATCTCCAAAAAGATTGTTGGCAGAGGGAAGGATGATGTGCTCTAAAATTTCCTGGTAGACAGCTGCACTGACTTTGGTCTTGATAGAACACAGTGGACCTACGCCAGCAGATGACATGGCTCCCCAAACCATCACTGATTGTGGAACCTTCACACTTGATCTCAATTACCTCTCCACTCTTCCTCCAGACTCTGGGACTTTGATTTCCAAATGAAATGAAAAATTTACTTTCATCTGAAAACAACACCTTGGACTACTGAGCAACAGTCCAGTTCTTTTTCTCCTTGGCCCAGGTAAGACGCATCTGGCGTTGTGTATTGGTCATGAGTGGCTTGACACAAGGAATGCGACACTTGTAGCCCATGTCCTGGATACATCTGTGTGTGGTGGCTCTTGAAGCAATGGCTCCAGCAGCAATCCACTTGTGAATCTCCCCCAAATTTTTGAATGGCCTCTTCTTAACAATCCTTTCAAGACTGCGGTTATCCCAGTTGCCTGTGCACCTTTTTCTACCACACTTTTTCCTTCCACTCAACTTTCCATTAATATGCTTGGATACAGCACTCTGTGTACAGCCAGCTTCTTTAGCAATGAACTTTAGTGTCTTACCCTCCTTGTGGAGTGTGTCAATGACTGCATTTTGGACAGTTGTCAAGCCAGCAGTCTTTTCCACGAGTGTGAAGCCTACTGAAACAGACTAAGGCTGGTTTCACACTTGCGTTTTTTTGCGCTGCTTTTTAGCACAAAAAAGCATGTGTTTTTCCCCCTATACTTTAACATGGGTGCGCATATGTGCGCATACATATGCGCACGTACGCGTTTGTATGCGCATGCGTTTTTTTGCAGTGTGCGCTCGGGCGCACAAAATGCATCCTGTTGCATTTTTTGTGCGTCCAACTTGCCCACAAAAAACGCATGCACACTCAATGCGTTTTTTTACAGCAAAACACCCATTAAAGTCTATGGGTGCACATGTGTTTTTTTAAAAAATGCACGAAAACCCGCAAAAAACACACAAACGCATGATGCGTTTTTTTCATGCGTTTGTGTGCACAAAAAACGCGCAGCAAAAAAACGCAAGTGTGAAAGTAGCCTAAGGGAGCTTTTTAAATGCTTAGGAAGCCTTTGCAGGTTTTTTTGTTAGTAATTCTAATTTACTGAGATAATGACTTTTGGGTTTTCATTGGCTGTAAGCCATAATCATCAACATTAACAAAAATAAATGCTTAAAATAGATCACTCTGTTTGTAATGACTGTATATAATATATGAGTTTCACTTTTTGTATTGAAGTACTGAAATAAATTAACTTTTTAATGATATTCTAATTTTGTGAAAAGCACCTGTAGTTACTTTGGTTGAAATGACGACCTAGGTTCATCAAGTTCAACCTTTCTCCACCAATCATACATTTTTTTTGTTCTACATCTATAACCCACAATGTAATATGTACTACTACAATCATCCAGCCCTTTTTTAAAAGCTGTTATAGTGTCTGCCATTACTACCTCTTGTGGTAGGGCAGCATTCCACAGTCTGACTCCTATAACTGTAAAGAACGTTTTCCTTTTAGGCTGCCAGAGTTGCCTTTCTTGCACCCGTAATGAGTGCCCCTGGTCCTTAGTATGGACCTTGGAAAAAATAAGTTATGTGCCGGTCGCTTGTACAGACTAGAGATGAGCGAACCTTTTTAGATTCAGTTCAGATCAGCGAACGTCCCGATGTCCACTGAACAGTTCTTCGAACATAACCAAACCCCATTGAATTCAATGGGAGGCAATACTAAACACATAGACAACACCTTCCGGGGGCCAAAATGCTGCTAAAACGGCTCAAATTAAAGGAAGACATCAGGAAAAGTGAAATCAATTGACCCAGAGTACAAATAGCATAATTGAGCAGCATGGATGCATGGGACAGGGCCTGGGACAGGGCTTGGACCAGTATTTCTAGCTTAAAAATTGATCATTAACAGGTAGATGAGTGACAGTTGTAGGCCTGATGCTCTGAGAGCCCCTGCCAAATTCAGGCAACACACATGAAGAAGACCCAACTTGGAGTCCAAACATTTCTAAAAATTAGGGTCAGACACCAGGAAAAGTGACATAATTTGAGCCACAGTAGAAATTTTTATAATTGCACAGCAGCAGTCAGCCATGGGCCATGCATAAGGTTTTAGGGTCTGTCCCAGTATTTAGATCTTTGAATTTAAGTTTAAATTAAGACAAGGTGAGTGACAGACCGGTGTAAGCCTGCTGTACTGAGAGCCCTGATACCTCATGCAACAGCTCAAAATGTTTCTTTTTTTTGCTCAGCCACACTCAGGTGGCACAAATATCAGCTTGGCAGACCACTAATGTTAGAAAAATGTAAGGATCGTAACACAGGTAGTTGACTGATCAATTCACCCACAGTAGAAATTTGTCAATGGCACAGCAATAGTCAGCCATGAGCCATGCATGAGGTATCAGGGTCTGGGCCAGCATTTAGGAGCTTTGAATTTAAGTTTAAATTAAGATGAGGTGAGTGAATGCTCAGTGTAAGTCTGCTGCGCTGGGAGCCCTTATACCTCATGCAATAGCTCAAACTTATTTTTTGCTCAGCCACACTCAGGTGGCACAAATATCAGCTTTGTAGACTACTACTGGTAGAAAAATATAAAGATATTAACACAGGTATTTGACTGATTAATTCACCCACAGTAGAAATTTTACAATTGCACAGCTCCAATCAGCACTAGGCCATGCATGAGTTATCACGGCCTGGGCCAGCATTTAGAGCTTTGAATTTAAGTTTAAATTAATACGAGGTGACAGATGGACCTGTGTAATCCTGCTGTGCAGGGAGCCCTGATACCTCATGCAACAGCTCCATCTGCACTTCTGCTCAGCCACAGGTGGCAAATATTTCAGCTTCATAGAATACTATTGTTAGAAACATTTAAGGATAGTAACAGTAGTTGACTGAAAGTTAGTGCATGCCTCCGGAGTGGGAGCCCTTATGCTACAGACAACACACATGAAGGTGACCCGACTTGGAGTCTAAATATTTCCAAAAATTATTGACAGACACCACTAGCATGGCATCAATATCCCAGAGTATAAATAGTATAATTGCACAGCATTTTGACAGGTTCTGTTACTGAATGAGCTACTCGACTCCCTTTCTTAGGCAGCTGCTTAGTGGTATTATTATTTCTTGTTATAGCCCTATTTATTCCATGGTACTTTACATGTAAAAAGGGTATACATAATAGTAACATAGTAACATAGTAATTAAGGTTGAAGGGAGACTTTAAGTCCATCTAGTTCAACCCATATCCTATCCTAACTTGCCCTAACATGTTGATCCAGAGGAAGGCAAAAAAAACCCATGTGGCAAACAGTAAGCTTCACATTGGGGAAAAAAATTCCTTCCCGACTCCACATACAGCAATCAGACTAGCTCCCTGGATCAACGCAACACTAAGGAAACTAGTGTATATACCCTGTAATATTATACTTTTCAAGAAAGGCATCCAGTCCCCTCTTAAATTTTAGTAGGGAATCACTCATTACAACATCATATGGCAGAGAGTTCCATAGTCTCACTGCTCGTACAGTAAAGAATCCGCGTCTGTGATTATGCTTAAACCTTCTTTCCTCCAGACGTAGAGGATGCCCCCTTGTCCCCGTCACAGGTCTAAGAGTAAAAAGATCATTAGAAAGGTCTTGGTATTGTCCCCGCATATATTTATACATTGTAATAAGATCACCCCTAAGCCTTCGATTCTCCAAACTAAATAACCCCAAGTGTAATAACCTGTCTTGGTATTGCAGACCCCCCAGTTCCCTAATAACCTTGGTCGCTCTTCTCTGCACCCGCTCCAGTTCAGCTATGTCTTTCTTATACAACGGAGACCAGAACTGTACACAGTATTCTAAGTGTGGTCGCACTAGTGACTTATATAGAGGTAAAATTATGTTCTCCTCATGAGCATCTATGCCTCTTTTAATGCATCCCATTATTTTATTTGCCTTTGCAGCAGCATAGGAACAAGTACAATAATCTTAAAGAATGCAAGTCACCGACTGGTACAGGAGGAGAGAGGATCCTGCCAATGAGGGCTCACAGTCTCCAATGGATAGGTGAGGATACAATAGGTGAGGGTAGAGGTGGTCGTGCAACAGTATGGTGGAAGGATGGTTACTGTAGGTTGTAGGTGTGTTTGAAGAGGTGGTTCTTCAGATTCCTTTTGAAAGTTTCTATGGTAGTTGAGAGTCTGACATGTTAGCACAGAGAGTATAGGGGATGCATGGGAGAAATCTTGTATACGATTGTGGGAAGAAGAGACAAGATGGGAGTAAAGAAAGAGAACTTGTGAGGATCGGTGGTTGCATGCAGGTAAGTAACAGGAGGCTTGGTCACAGATCCATGAAGTAGACAGGTTGCGGATGACTTTGCATGCCATTGTTAGAGTTTTGAACTGTAGTTTCTGGGTAATGAGGAGCCAGTAAAGGGACTGACAAATTGGAGAGGATTGCGGAAGAGTGTGAGGATAGGTGAATTAGTTAGGCAGCAGAGATTTGGATAGTTTAGAGGGGTGTGAGACTGGTAGAAAGGAGGCCACAAAGCAGGAGGTTACAGTAGTCGAGGTGGGAGATGATGAGTGCATGGACTAAGATTTTTGAGATTCTTGATTAAGGAATGTACAGATCCAGGAAATTTTTTTGATTTGTAATTGTCAGGAAGTGGTGAGGGCATGGATATGTGATATGAAGGAGAGATCAGAGTCCAAGGTTACCCAGAGGAGATGAGCATGCGGGTCACCCTCATCCATGCCTTATAGATGAGGGCCAGAAAAAGCATGTGCTCCAGTGGATGGCAAGCACTGCATTAAGTGGCCTCTCCTCTTCATCCACCTTAACATCACACACAAACAGTCCTCAGAGGTGGCACCCCAATTACCCTTGTTTCCCCCCCTGCATCACAAACTCTCCAACTGCCCAATTGACTGTGGGGAATCACAGATGGATGAGTCTTCAAAACTGTTAACACAATCTATTCTATGGACAGCAGAGGTCTGCTCCGAAGAATCACAGACTTAAGAGGAGGAAAACATCTGCACCAATGCCCAAAATTTTTTTCCACTTTGATATGAAGCCGGATGAAGTAAGGTCCAAACAGAATCCAAACACTCATCCCCATATGATAACCCCTGGGGGTGGAGATGATCCTGGTGAGACTCAGATACCTTTTATGCACGCGGACTGTACAGTGCTGTCAGAGCAGGAAGAATAGGAGGGTGACTCTCAAACCGAGGAGTGGGAGAACAGAGAAGATGATGATGAGGTTGTAGATCCTACTTGGTGTGAACCCAGAGGCACGCAGCTGAGTAGCTCAGCAGAGGAGGTGAAGGAGGAAGAGGATGAGGAGGTTATGTTGCAGCTTCCTGCACAGACACAGAGTGCTGCAACCATGACAAGCACTGCATCCTCAGCCAAAACTCTGGATGTGGCCAGCAGCGATTGTGAATTTGATGTACACATTGGTCTCAAGGATTACCTAGCCTGGGCCTTTTTAGAGACCAAAAAGGATGACACCACTCCCGTTATCTGACAACTTTGTAAAAAAAGATTCAGTAGAGGCAAAAATTCCAATAATTTGACAACCACATGCATGAACCGTCACATGCGCGATCAAAATGCGTTAGTCTGGGAATCTCACTGCACTAAAATGAGGCCTAGAGAGCCTTGCCAACCATCGGCCACCCCATCAACTCCACTATTTCCAATCTCTTGGCCACAGAAATGCTGCCTTTCTGCCTGGTGTAAAACAGACGCTTTCCGAAAGCTGAAAGCCATCGCAGTCCCCCAGTACCAGTTGCTCAACCAACATTACTTCTCTAAGAAAGATGTGCCTGCACTACATCAGCATGTCACAGACAAAATCACCAGTTCCTTGAAAAAAATCTATGTTGGCTAGGGTGCATTTCACTAGTGGTGGACACCATGTGGGAGAAAATACTTCTGATATCAGCTACACACGGATAAAGTTTATGGATAGATCAACGGTGAACAGCAAATCTATTGCTACATATAGCAATTATTTTCCTTCTAGGATTTTTCCTGCATGCCTTAGGTATAAGCATAAAATTAATGACTACCTTATACATCAAATCCTTACAATAGTATTATCAACCTCAACACTAATATACAACATACTTCTGAGCTATTGCACTCAAAGAGTACTATGAGTACATTTCTTCTGATTGCAGTCGGGTAGGTCCTTTCCTTTACCCGTTTACCTTCCTTTTTTCACTCTCACATGTGACAAACATAGCTAATGATTTAATTATAAATTATGATTTTTATTGTAAAAATGTTAATGAAAAAAATGTTAAAGAATATGAATGTAAAAAAAAAATGTTGAAATATGTTTAATGAGGAAACTTAACACTATATACATTGCCCTGAATTGAGCAATTCCAGAAGATTGAATATTGATTCTTTCTGCATTCCCCCACCCTTTCATAGGGGAGTCCACTTAAGGAGATATATTATTGGATAAACCTCCATAAAGATGTTGTCATGTTATGATTTATCATATTGTCGGATGTACACAATTTCTTTTTTACCTTATGTACTTATCTTTATAAATTTATTTTAGTACACTGACGAAGGTTGATACATCCTGCACTGTATGGACTATATTTTGGACTGCATTAAAAATCACAGTCCAAAAACACAAGGGAACTGCACCTCACAAGTTGGTGAAAAGAAATTCACATTTATTCTGCCTTCTGTGGCGACGTTTTGATCCAATGATCTTTATCAAGCACAGCACAAGGTGTCTCAACCCCACATTAAATAGGATACACACTGTCCCCAATTAACAAACAGCAATCAGAGAGTACCAAAACATATATAAACAATTATAGAGCAAAAGCCCCATAGAACAATGTTAAAATCAAACAATTTTGTCACAGGTCGGAAACCTATGTTAATACTACTACAAGCGCTATTACTGCTCGTTCGTCATACAATATCAAATCCATATAAATACATGTATAAATTCATCTACGTGCATTTCCCATGTAAATAAATAATCTACCAATCGCTGTATAGCATTTCCGTTGCCATGGCATCATTTAATTTTTGGCAACAAAGAGCCAGTCTTTCATTTCTTCCAGGGCCAATCATATCAGATCAACCATTGCGCATGCTCCAGCGTCCCGTTTATATTGGTCATTCAGCAATCCTTCAGCGCAATGTGCGCACGCTTCGGTGACTCCATGTAATTGGTCCCAATGGCGCTCCCATTGCACCATCAATGCGCATGTCGTGGGATCCTCACACAACCGCGTGCTAAAAACCGTCACTTAAGCAGGGTATAGAGAGCCGTACCCATATCATTGCACATGCCTCAGCATCCCCAGCCAAACGATACATAGAAACGAAACCCCATACACATTAAGTAAATTGCAAAAATCACAAAGCGATCTGCAACTTATAAAATCATATAACATGGGGCAGCATAATAGATACATGTTACCAATCATATAAATAATCTAAATAGAATCATCATTCAATAGAAACTGATCTTACAGATTACAATTACCTACACATTATCTCTACATAAATATATACAGTACAGACCAAAAGTTTGGACACACCTTCTCATTCAAAGAGTTTTCTTTATTTTCATGACTAGAGTTGAGCGATACCGTCCGATACTTCAAAGTATCGGATCGGAATGGATCGGCCGATCTTAAAAAAAAGTATCGGTATGGCCGATTCCGATACCGGAAGTCGCATTCAAGTCTATGGGACTTCCGGTATCGGAATAAGAAAAATCCTGTTTTTCCCTTGTACAGCCTCTCTGGGGTCTGTACGGGCCTTTCGGGGGGCTGTGCCGGCCTGCCAGGGGGTCTGTGCCGGCCTGCCAGGGGGGCTGTGCAGGCTCTGGTGGGCTGTGCCGGCCTGCCGGGGGGCTGTGCCGGCCTGCCGGGGGGCTGTGCAGGCTCCGGGGGGCTGTGCCGGCCTGCCGGGGGGCTGTGCAGGCTCCGGGGGGCTGTGCCGGCCTGCCGGGGGGCTGTGCCGGCTTCGGGGGTCTGTGCAGGCATCGTCCGATGGGACTACAAGTCCCATCGGGCGATGCCTGCTACCATGACAGTGATTGACACATTAGCCAATGATGGGACAGTAGTAGTCCCATCATCCGGCTAATGTGTTGAATGTAAAAAAAAAAAAAAAAAAAAAATTACATGCTACATACATGCTACATATATACTACATGCATGCTACATACATACTACATGCTACATACATACTACATATATACTACATACATACTACATACATACTACATGCATGCTACATACATACTACATGCTACATACATACTACATATATACTACATGCATGCTACATACATACTACATGCTACATACATACTACATATATACTACATGCATGCTACATGCATGCTACATACATACTACATACATACTACATGCTACATACATACTACATATATACTACATGCATGCTACATACTACATGCTACATACATACTACATATATACTACATACATACTACATACATACTACATGCATGCTACATACATACTACATGCTACATACATACTACATATATACTACATGCATGCTACATACATACTACATGCTACATACATACTACATATATACTACATGCATGCTACATACATACTACATGCTACATACATACTACATATATACTACATACATACTACATACATACTACATGCATGCTACATACATGCTACATGCTACATACATACTACATATATACTACATGCATTCTACATACATACTACATGCTACATACATACTACATATATACTACATGCATGCTACATACATACTGCATGCTACATACATACTACATACATACTACATGCTACATACATACCACATATATACTACATACATACTACATACAATACATTCATACAATACATACATAGACATACAGTACATATAACATAGAGTAACATACTTACCAATACTTGTCACATTGTTCCCCGAAGCCATTGTCTTTTACGGAATAAATATTAACATAACAAACCACAAAAATACTCACCCACGATCCGAAGCAGTCCACGAGTGTGTCCCACGACGATCTTGGGTAGAGAACTGCAGCATCAGCTGTTGCTGCCGTTCTCTACGGGCTGCAGGAATCCAATGACGGAAGGTAGGTATCCTTCCGCACTGTATTCCTCCGCCACTTAAAAAAAAAAAAGTCCCTAGTCTCACTTTATGCCATTGCTGTGTGGGAAATTCCCACGCAGCAATGGCATAAAGTGAGACTAGGGACTTTTTTTTTTTTTAAGTGGCGGAGGAATACAGTGTGGAAGGATACCTACCTTCCGTCATTGGATTCCTGCAGCCCATAGAGAACGGCAGCAACAGCTGATGCTGCAGTTCTCTACCCAAGATCGTCGTGGGACACACTCTTGGACTGCTTCGGATCGTGGGTGAGTATTTTTGTGGTTTGTTATGTTAATATTTATTCCGTAAAAGACAATGGCTTCGGGGAACAATGTGACAAGTATTGGTAAGTATGTTACTCTATGTTATATGTACTGTATGTCTATGTATGTATTGTATGAATGTATTGTATGTAGTATGTATGTAGTATATATGTGGTATGTATGTAGCATGTAGTATGTATGTAGTATGTATGTAGCATGCATGTAGCATGCAGTATGTATGTAGCATGCATGTAGTATATATGTAGTATATATGTAGCATGTAGTATGTATGTAGCATGCATGTAGTATATATGTAGTATGTATGTAGCATGTATTATGTATGTAGCATGCATGTAGTATGTATGTAGTATGTATGTAGTATATATGTAGTATGTATGTAGCATGTAGTATGTATGTAGCATGCATGTAGTATATATGTAGTATGTATGTAGCATGTAGTATGTATGTAGCATGCATGTAGTATATATGTAGTATGTATGTAGCATGTAGTATGTATGTAGCATGCATGTAGTATGTATGTAGTATGTATGTAGTATATATGTAGTATGTATGTAGCATGTAGTATGTATGTAGCATGCATGTAGTATATATGTAGTATGTATGTAGCATGTAGTATGTATGTAGCATGCATGTAGTATGTATGTAGTATGTATGTAGTATATATGTAGTATGTATGTAGCATGTAGTATGTATGTAGCATGCATGTAGTATATATGTAGTATGTATGTAGCATGTAGTATGTATGTAGCATGCATGTAGTATATATGTAGTATGTATGTAGCATGTAGTATGTATGTAGCATGCATGTAGTATGTATGTAGTATGTATGTAGTATATATGTAGTATATATGTAGCATGTAGTATGTATGTAGCATGCATGTAGTATATATGTAGTATGTATGTAGCATGTAGTATGTATGTAGCATGCATGTAGTATGTATGTAGTATGTATGTAGCATGTAGTATGTATGTAGCATGCATGTAGTATGTATGTAGTATGTATGTAGTATATGTGTTATGTATGTAGTATGTATGTAGTATATATGTGGTATGTATGTAGTATGTATGTAGTATGTATGTAGTATGTATGTAGCATGTAGTATGTATGTAGCATGCATGTAGTATGTATGTAGTATGTATGTAGTATATGTGTTATGTATGTAGTATGTATGTAGTATATATGTGGTATGTATGTAGTATGTATGTAGTATGTATGTAGTATGTATGTAGCATGTAGTATGTATGTAGCATGCATGTAGTATGTATGTAGTATTTTTTTTTTTTTTTTTTTTTAACATTTAACACATTAGCCGGATGATGGGACTACTACTGTCCCATCATTGGCTAATGTGTCAATCACTGTCATGGTAGCAGGCATCGCCAGATGGGACTTGTAGTCCCATCGGACGATGCTTGACCCCCGGACATCAGCACAGCCCCCCGGCAGGCCGGCACAGCCCCCCGGCAGGCCGGTACAGACCCCCACAGGGTGCACAGACCACCGGCAGGCTGGCACAGCCCCCCGGCAGGCCGGTACAGACCCCCACAGGGTGCACAGACCACCGGCAGGCCGGCACAGCCCCCCCGGCAGGCCGGTACAGACCCCCACAGGGTGCACAGACCACCGGCAGGCCGGCACAGCCCCCCGGCAGGCCGGTACAGACCCCGGGCAGTCCACACAGCCCCCCGGCAGGCCGGCACAGCCCCCCGGCAGGCCGGCAGAGACCCCCGGAAGGCCCGAAATGACGGCGCATCATGATGCGCACACACCGCGCATCATGATGACGTCAGGCTGTCAATCAACTTTGAACTTCCGATTCCGATGCCGACTTCCGATATTGAAAAAATATCGGAAGTCGGTATCGGAATTCCGATACAGCAAGTATCGGCCGATACCCGATACTTGCGGTATCGGAATGCTCAACACTATTCATGACTATGAAAATTGTAGATTCACTCTGAAGGCATCAAAACTATGAATTAACACATGTGGAATAATATAATTTACCCTGCTATTCTGTTCGTTACCACTATACACTTGTTATGTTCCAGTCATTTATGACCGGACCTAATAAAGTCTTGATTTTTAGCTAATTTAACTGTTTTAATTGAATAATTTTTGCAGCATTATGTTGTATGTGAACCTGGTTGTTTATAAACAAATGAAAAATGGAAAGAAAAACTTACTTTTTATTTTTTGTGTGTCAAAATATTTAACATGGCTTTATTGGAATATTTATGCATATTGCATATTTGCACATACAAAAATAATTATTTATCCAACTGTAAACTATAACTAATAACAATAAACTAAATGTAATTATATTATTTTCCAACAAAAAAAAAAAAAGCAATTAACAGTTCAGTTTTTTTATGTAAAAGGATAAATAAGTCACACGGTGCAAAATTTACTCTTTGCAATTGTCACAGGTATAATTGACATGTCTTTTGCATAAATATTTTTCACATCTGTAACATATCACATTTGATTTGTGATTGCTTGATGTTGGACAGAAGTCGCATCGTTTCCGTTTTAGGCTGCTCTCTCCAGCTGGACTGAAAATGAAACTGGATAGACTACTATGGCAATTGTCTACTGATGAGATAAAGTAAAACACCCCCCACCCTTTAGGATAAGAGCTCAGAGTAAACACACTTTTCAGACAGAATTTATTAGTACTCTTTCAGGTCAGCATTTCACAGAAACTAGATCAGGGAACACAAGTAAAAAAAGAGAATATGTTCATTTACAATATGAAATGTTGAGAATTGAATTGAATAGAGATGAGCGACTGCCCTTTTTCAGGTTGAGTTGGGTTTCATGAAACCCGACTTTCGCAAAAGTCGGGTCGATCGAAATCGGCCGATAATCGTGAAAAGTTGAAGGCCGACTGAAACACGAAAATGCAAGTCAATGGGGAAGAAAAGTCGGCAGTGAGTGGAGGACAGGAAACACACCTACAGTGCCCATTTTAATGCCAAAAACATCAATTCTTATTACTTAAGCTTGTCAACCTTAATTTACTTTATAATAATAGTTAGGCATTGAAAACTGGGGGTTATTTGGCTAAAGTTGTGGGGTGGGTAGGGCTGGCTCCAGATTTTCGTGGGCCCAGGGCAAAAGAGTGTCAATGGGCTCTATTAACACATGCCACAATTCATGATCCTCTGATACGGCAGAGAAATAGCGGTATAGTACAATGAAAAATACTTCACTTCTTACATCACATGACTGATATCCATTTTAAATTCTCCAATAGCTCCAAAAACGGACCGTATAATACTCCTGTGAGGTAGCGCTATCATTTACTTAGGGGATCCTCACTAGGCAGCGAACAAAACCAGATGCGGCACAGGTTTTCCATAAACTCAAAACATAGTCCTTATGGTTTATTCACCGTCATAGAGCCACAGCAGCACTATACAGTTCATATCCGTAGCATAATCCAAAGCAATCAACATAAAGTTCATCACAGTATAGCGTCCATTACAGAGCTTCCCTCTGTTAAGCCTATGATCATACTGGTTATGCTTAGGAGGCTTTCTAGCCTCATTTATCTCACCCAGGTCAGGGTCTCCACATGGTTCTTTCATTCAGGCTGCAGACGTCAATATCCCTCCAGGGAACTCTCAAGCTCTGGCAGCCATTACACACACAGCCACACACAGGCTGTTAGCCAGGAGACAATCCTGCGCACGGGACCTTCCACTCTGGACCAACCAGGTCCCTGCATTCACCCCTTGTGACTCACCCCGGCCACATTAAATCGTTCATGGCCACGCCCACTAGGTCACATGATTGACCTCATCACAGGTCCTTCAGGCATTTTCACACTCTTTACACCCGTGCTTTAAACACAGCCCATGGGTGGTAACCAGGCTCCCCCAACTCTCTAGTTACCTCGAGACTTCTCCCTCATATACTAATGCAGCACCTCAGCAATGTCCTTGCTGATCACACATACATAAGTCTCCATCTCAAAGCCACCCACTTTGAGATACATAATGGCCACTCAACACTCTGCCATTCATCCCTTCTCCTGGGACCTCCACACAGTGCTCCCTAGTGGACACAGCGGTTACTATGCCACATACCTCGCCCCTCTGTTCAAACTTGTGGGGTTGAACACACAACATTACATTAGGCTCTCGAGACCGGGCACTCATTACACCTTGCCCCACAGGTCGAGAGAACCTGTCCCATCTGTCATACGGTCTCCTCTCTTCATTAGGCCTCCCCCGCCCCCAGCGGTCAGAATATCGGTCCTGCTCTTTGACCCTCCAGTTACAGTCTGTCTGCGTCATCAGACACTGTCTAGTCACCACCTTCCTCTCTCTGTTTGTTCTGCTCCCCGACCAGCTCCCTCGGATGGTGCGGTCATCAGTCTTAACCTCTTCGCGACCGCCCACAGTAGATAAACGTTGGCGCTTGCTGGGCTTTGTGCAGCGCCGACGTTTATCTACTGTCGGCGGTTTTGTGCCCCCCGGGACCCCCTCATACCTTATAACGTGGGGATCCCGGTGCACAATGCATGCTGGGACCCCCGACGTCATCGAGACCTGATTGGTTCAGGTCCTGATGACGTCGCATCACAGCAGCCAATGAGAGAGCTCGCTGGGAAAGCTGCTTGTTTCCCGGCGATCTCCCTCATTATAACGCGACTTCTCCTCTGAGCTCATGCTGACAGATGAGCAGAGGTGAAGCAGCATTACAGTGTGACTAGATCGCTGCCTGGCACAGCTGATCGCTGCCTGGCACAGCTGTGTCAGGCAGCGATCTTGTCACACAGTAACGCTGCTTCACCTCTGCTCATCTGTCAGTGTGAGATCAGAGGAGAAGTGGCATTACTATGAGTCAAAAATACAAAAAATAAAAAACACAAAAATAAAAAAAAAGTAAAGAAAAAAAAGCAGGTAGGCAGGCTAGAGGCTAGGTCTAGGGTTAGGTCTAGGGTTAGGGCTAGGGTTAGGGCTAGTTTTAGGGCTAGGGTTAGGGCTAGGGTTACGGCTAGGGTTAGGGTTAGGGCTAGGGTTAGGGCTAGAGTTAGGGGTGTGTTGGGGTTAGGGTTGGAATTCGAATTGGGGGTTTCCACTGTTTAGGTACATCAGGGGCTCTGTAAATGCAATATGACGCCCGTAGACCATTCCATCAAAGTCTGCATTCCAGAACGTCACTACTTCCCTTCCGAGCCCCACCGTGTGCCCAAACAGTGGTCCCCCCCCACATGTGGGGTACCAGCGTACTCAGGACAAATTGGACAACAACTCTTAGGGTCCAATTTCTCCTGTTACCCTTGTGAAAATAAAAATTGGGAGCTAAAAGATCATTTTTGTGGAAAAAAAATGATTTTTTTATTTTCACGGCTCTACATTATAAACTTTAGTGAAACACTTGGGGGTTCAAAGTGCTCACCACACATCTAGATAAGTTTCTTGGGGGGGTCTAGTTTCCAAAAAGGGGTCACTTGTGGAGGATTTCCACTGTTTAGGCACATCAGGGGCTCTGCAAACGTGACATGACACCCGCAGACCATTCCATCAAAGTCTGCATTCCAAAATGTCACTACTTCCCTTCCGATCCCCACCGTGTGCCCAAACAGTAGTTTTCTTCCACATATGTGGTACCAGTGTACTCAGGACAAATTGGACAACAACTTTTGGGGTCCAATTTCTCCTGTTACCCTTGTGAAAATAAAAAATTGGGGGCTAAAAGATCATGTTTGTGGAACAAAAATGATTTTTTATTTTCATGGCTCTACGTTATAAACTTCTGTGAAGCACTTGGGGGTTCAAAGTGCTCATGACACATCTAGATAAGTTCTTTAAGGGGTCTAGTTTCCAAAATGGGGTCACTTGTGGGGGTTTCCACTGTTTAGGCACATTAGGGGCTCTCCAAATGCGACATGGCGTCCTATCTCAATTCCAGCCAATTCTGCATTGAAAAAGTCAAACGGCACTCCTTCCTTTCTGAGTTCTGCCGTGTGCTCAAACAGTGGTTTAGCCCCACATACGGGGTATCGGCGTATTTGGGAGAAATTGCACAAAACATTTTGTGGTTCATTTTCTGTTTTTACACTTGTGAAAATAAAAAAAATGGTTCTGAAGTAAAATGTTTGTGAAAAAAAGTTAAATGTTTATTTTTTCCTTCCATATTCCATTCATTCATGTGAAACACCTGAAGGGTTAATAAACTTCTTGAATGTGGTTTTGAGTACATTGAAAGGTGCAGTTTTTAGAATGGTGTCACTTTTGGGTATTTTCTGTCATATTGACCCCCCAAACTCACTTCAAATGTGAGGTGGTCCCTAAAAAAAATGGTGTTGTAAATTTTGTTGTAAAAATGAGAAATCGCTGGTCAACTTTTAACCCTTATAACTTCCTAAAAAAAAAAATTATGTTTCCAAAATTATGCAGATGTAAAGTAGACATGTGGGAAATGTTATTTATTAACTATTTTGTGCAATATCACTCTCTGATTTAAAGGCATAAAAATTAAAAGTTTGAAAATTGCAAAATTTTCAAAATTTTTGCCAAATTTCGATTTTTTTAACATATAAGCGCAGTTCATATCTAAGAAATTTTACCACTATCCTGAAGTACAATATATCATGAGAAAACAATGTCAGAATCAGCAGGATCCGTTGAAGCATTCTAGAGTTATGGCCTCATAAAGTGACACTGGTCAGAATTGAAAAAATTGGCCTGGTCACGAAGGCAAAAACAGGCTCAGGCGCGAAAGGGTTAAACAGGCCTACTGTCTGGCCTGAGTCTGACTCATTTAGGGTCTCACAGGAACTACGGTCTCTCAACGTCATCCTGCCAGTTGAACTACCACTTGCTGACATTCTTCGGCCATCTGCCCTGTCACTTCTTGGCGGAACTCCTCGGGTCCTTACATCTTGTTGGGATGCAGGCGGCCGCCACCTGGTATTCTGTACTTCTTTATTAATTCGCCGGCGGTCCAGCCTCAACTGTTCAATCTCTTGCAGGTACCCCACTCGATACTCCATGAGCATTCGAAAGTCTCTCAGGCTCTCCACGGAACCAGCCACCATGATGGGAATCCTACTCACTTCACTGGATATCTGGTCATTATCATCAGGAGGGATCCTCACCCTCACCACACCGGAGATATTCACAAGGTCTTGCATTACCTTCCCGGATCTTACAATGATTCTTCCAATCAGAGCTTTGGGTACCGAAACCACATCTTTGCGCAAACCCAGCCGATCCATAGCCTCCCTTGCTAACTCTAGGCGTCGAGCAGCCTTCACATTACTCTGCCTGACCCGCTGTTTGGTGAGGAGACATTGTAGATGCATCTCTTTCAGGACCGCTACTCGGTTTGATGTATCTTCTCTGTCCGATACTATCTCTAACTGCCGAGTCTCAGGTGCCCAGTGCACCCTACACACTTTGACCGGTTCTTTGAAAGCCTCATGCACACCTTCCTCCGCACAGGCTTCTTGCATGTCCTCTGGTACATCAATCACAAACTGGAAGGTTGTGGTCTTGCTCTCTTCCTGGACCGAAGGCTTTAGCTTTACCACGGACACTTCCCTCACTACAGTTGACCCGACCGGGTGACTGTCTTCTTCAGTTCTTTGTTCACCAACTTCAGGAGATCTCATCTCTTCACTACCCTCTGTCAAGATGGGTACGGGCAGTTCCATCTTATTATCACTTGGACCCGGCCGCTCTACATCTCCGACCAAGCTCTTCTCTCGCAGAAGACCTTTTACTACTCCTCTGAGTTCTTCCATCTCTTTCCTAAGGGTCTTGTTCACATTTTGCCACATTGACAGGTGACCTCTGAGCTCCAAGACTTCTTTCTCAAGCCCTTCCACATCCTCTCTTAAGGTGTTGTTCACGCTGTGCCACGTTGACAGGTGACCTCTGACTTCTTTCTCGAGCTCCTCCACTCTGTACTCGGCCGTTTGTCTCATCACTCTTTCTCGTTCAAGATGTTCCTTCACTGTCTCTTTTATTAACCGTATCCCCTGCTCTTGTTCTCTTTTGGCCAGCATGTGTTGCACCACTATTTCTTTAATTATATCGTCAAAGGCTACCCCTGGGTTAGTCCCGTCAGTCGAGCCCCCGTTACCCTCTGACCATGTTTCTACTTCTGTTATCTTCTCGACCAGGTTCCTATCAGTCCTGTCACGAGTTTCAGTCAGCACAGCACTAGATTCTGTCCAAGTGGTGGCTACTGGCAACAACACGTCACAGTCACACCACACCGTACGGTGAACTCCCAAGGCACTCTCTATCCGTGTGTCAGCTCTGCTCTTTTTGTTTACCACACCCTTCTCATTCATACTGTGGTACCCTTCACGTGACGTCAGGTCAGTAAATTCATCCGACGCCATTCTTTTTCCGGTCGCCCCTACGTCTGGCCTGTCCACGTAAGGAGGCATCAGCATCTCAGTGTCTGCTAGGCCCACAGTAGAAACGACTCTACCCTCCTGCCCTACATCATCAAATATGACAAAGTCCCGGTGCCTCTCAAAGGTATACACAAAGTTTTGTGGCATACTACCGCCTTGGTACTCCCCCTTTTTCATCTCAATCAGGACTCTGTCCACCTTATAATTCACAATGACCCCGTGGACACAGCAAACTCTGACATTTTTCTCAGTCAGAGATAAAACGACGGGAATTCCTGTCAGAGTCACCAGACTCTTTGAGTCCAGCCTACCAGAGACTCCTTCCTGCTACAGCATCACGGTACACACCTGTGGCCCGTCATTACTACCCGGAAAGTCTATCTTACATTCCTCCCAAGACATACACATACACTGCGGTACTGCAAACATATCCACTGAGTCAACCAGTGCTGCCATTTCCTGAATCACCCCAATTTGGGTTACCGCCCCCTCCCGGGACTCCACCCCTTTTTGAGTTACCACCCCAGTTTGGGTCACCGCCCCCTTCTGGGACTCCACCCCCTTTCGGGATCTCCCCATGTCAGTTATACCGGTCTTCTCAGACCACAGTTCACACAACACAGTTTATGTCGTACCGATACCACACACGTCATTGGTGGCACCACCACAGCTCCTGCTGTCACCGATCACCGACCCCACCAGCTGCTGTTCACACACAGTGGCTGGAGTCACTGCAGCTCCTGCTGCACCGTCTTCGTGGACCCGCCGATCATCCCCTTCATAACCCCACAGTTACCGGAAGCTGCTTGTCACCTTCTTGACTCCCACTGAGCCACCGCAGGCAGAGTCGAGCAAAGGAAAAAAAACACCACACAAAAAAAACTCCAAAAACTCACTTGTCCTTACTGTGTGCTATTTAGGATGTACAGTCTCTGCCTGAGACCGTCTAACACACAGGGCACACCGGGTGCTGTTCAGGGAGCCGACCCTCCTCCCAGGGTTTCCCAACACACCGGCCTCCAGGGGCTTAGCGGGTGCTATTCAAGACCTCCGTCTCTGCCTGAGACAGCCCAACACTTATGCCTCACCAGGTCCAAGGTCATACCACGTGCTCCAGGTGATCCTCCCAACACTAACTCTCCAGGACCTTGCTCACTGAACCCTCCAGGAACACAGTCTTTCCCACTGACCCAGGTCAGTACCACACGAACACCAGTCCGTTACCTGTGTCGGCCACACATGTCCTCGGTTACCTCTTATCCGCAGAGGCACCCTACAGCAATCTACAGTCTCTTTCTCACTGACCCTGGTCAGCACAACATGGTTTTTACGACCGTCACCTGCTGGCTGCGCAGTTTCTCAGACCCCTCTACCGCAGAGGTATCCTAGCAAACACCAGTCTCTTTCTCCTGGGGAAATGGCCACACTTGGCTCACCGATCCGGACAGCGCCTTACTCACTAGGCTGCCCCACGGTTCCAGAACCACAGCCGGGCAGTGGATTCCCCGACCGTCAGCCTTCCTGGCTCAGCGTTGCCAGCACTGCAACATACGCCTTTGGAAACCGTTGCCCTTAGCAACCGAAATTTTGCAGTCCTCTTCCGTTGCTCCCAGCAACAAGGATGCAATCCTTGCGGTTTTTTCATCGTCATAGAGCCACAGCAGCACTATACAGTTCATATCCGTAGCATAATCCAAAGCAATCAACATAAGGTTAATCACAGCATAGCGTCCGTTACAGAGCTTCCCTCTGTTAAGCCTGTGATCATACAGGTTATGCTTAGGAGGCTTTCTAGCTTTATTAATCTCACCCATGTCAGGGTCTCCACATGGTTCCTTCATTCAGGCTGCAGACGTCCATATCCTTCCAGGGAACTCTCAAGCTCTGGCAGCCATTACACACACAGCCACACACAGGCTGTTAGCCAGGAGACAATCCTGCGCACGGCACCTTCCGCTCTGGACCAACCAGGTCACTGCATTCACCCCTTGTGACTCACTCCGGCCACATTAAATCGTTCATGGCCACGCCCACTGGGTCACATGACTGACCTCATCACAGGTCCTTCAGGCATTTTCACTCTCTACAACCGTGCTTTAAACACACCCCCTGGGTGGGTTTGTAGGTTACCAGGCCACTCCAACTCTCTAGTTACCTGGAGACTTCTAACTCATATATTAATGCAGCACCTCAGCAATGTCCTTGCTGATCACACATACATAAGTCTCCATCTCAAAGCCACCCACTTTGAGATACATAATGGCCACTCAACACTCTGCCATTCATCCCTTCTCCTGGGACCTCCACACAGCGCCCCCTAGCGGACACAGCAGTTACTACACCACACTCCACACAGTATTATGGCCACCGCACAGTGTGCTATACAGAGTAATGAGGCCCATATATTTCTCCATACAGAATTATTGGTCCCATATAATGTTCGATACAGTTTATGATGAGCTCCACATAATGCTACAGTATATGTTGGTCCCCATGGATGAAGCTCCACTGTCTTATGGGCCCAAATAATGCTTCATATATAATGGGCCCCATTTCTAATGCTCCAGTGTATAATGGGCCCTGTAAATGCTGCTCCAGTGTCTGATGTCCACCTTTGGAATGATCCAGTGTATGGTGGGCCCCATATATCATTCTCCAGAGTATAGTGCTCCCCAAAAATTGCTCCCAACCTTTAAAACAATTAAATAAGTCTCCTCGCTAGGGAATCCCTGTACTAGTCTGGACTCCTCATTGTCCCCATCTTCCATCTCTCTGCACTTGGACTGTTTAGGCAGAGGGCGCACAGACGTGATGTCATTGCGCTCTCTGACCAGAAGGTCAGTGTCAGGAAATGCGGAAGACGTCACGGCAGTGGAGCAGGGAGAGGTAGGTATTTCAACTTTGCTAGTGGTGTGATCCTGAGGAAGCAGGGGGGGCCCACTCATTGGCGACGGCTCTGGCACAGGGCCCCTCATAGTACGGCGGTGTGTAACCGGCAGAGACACTTTTGCGTACTATGCGGTGCCTGTGCCATTGCTGTCACCCATGTGTATGTCCCCACCTGCTCAAGGAACCTGCACTTTCATCTGCATCTTCCTCTTTGTCACCGTGTAAGGTGGTATAGTATGTGGGAAGGGGAACCTGAGTTTCATCAGGGTCAGATTCTGGCTGTGTAGAGTGCAAGGGGAATGTAGTGGTCTGGGTCAATATACCAGCAGAATCATCTAGCAGTGGCTGGGCATCAGTGCACTTGTGGGGCCCCCAGGAGTACGGTCGCCACAGTGGCATTACCTTCCTCCTAGGGAATGTGATGTCATGCTTGGGAGCAGCGAAGGATCTCTCTAGCAGTTAAACCAACACACAACACAGTTCCCGCTCCAGGCCAGCAGGGAGAGCTCTGAACCTGACTGCTGAGAAGCTGCTCTCTGTGGTCAGGACGAGGGAAGTTAGGGCAGTCTGTGAAGGGAAGGGGAAGTGTGTGGATGTGAGAAGGGGAGCTGGAGAATGAGCAGAGTAAGGCTCACTCCTAGCTGGAGCGCATGGTCCAGATTCTGGTCTCACAGTTTGTAGGGACACTGACGATCCTGCAGCAGAAACCAGAGGAAGTAGCAGCTGTAAATGCTCTGTTCCCAACTAAGGCTCAGAGGCCCCAGCAGCGACTTGTGTGAGCCAGAAGGAAAAGGCTACGGCTGCCTGCCATACGAGAAAGTTTCAAAAGAGAGTCAACTGTGGGAACTTCAGTGAACTCAGTACTGCGAGTACCTCAGATAAGTGCTAGAAAGGAGGCCACACTATCTATCTGCTGAGACAGAATTCCTAATTTGCTTCCAGGCTGACCAACTCCTTCACCATCTGTACTCTGGGTCCTGTACGGCACTTACCAAGTACAGGTAAAGGAACTGCACGACTGTGTCTGTCATCTTTCTCCTGCGCCTGGCACACGGCTCTACTACATCCTGCACTGCACATCATCTACCAACTCTTTCATCTGCCCTGCAACTATGGCCCTACCTGTGCAGGGCTTCTACATCTTAGCTGTGCCACAATATCTGTCCCAGAGAAGCAACACTGCAGCGTTGGTCAATCTGATCAGAAACCACAGGTGGCGTCACGTATCATTCACCTATAAATGTTATTCACCCCTTTGCATGGATGCCCATTCCTACGAACAGGGTCACCACCACCGTGACACATCCCTCTGAGACACCGGCCCGGTACCGATTAACCCCCCTGCCCTGGCTGGCCACCCACACTCGATGTCAGATTCATCTTGGACTGGGGAATTCACGATTTGACTTGATAACCCAGGCATGGTATGTGGGAAAGAGCTACATGGACTAATGTGAAGTGTGGCCTGCTGCATCATTCACTTTTGGTGGGGGTGAAGGACACAAGGAAAGGGGTTCTTCCTGACCAGGAGCCAGCACTTGACGACTCAGTGCTTGCATTTTTTGAAGCTTCAGAAGAGGAGGGCATATTTGCTGGAGTCTGTTTCGGCAGTGTAAGCCAAAACCAGTTCCTGATGCTCCGGCTTTAAAAGCGGTTAACCTACTCCCAGAAAAGGTAGCCTTCCAGGCGTTCCGGAGCCAGACCATGATGCAGGCTCAACACCTCCTGCCTTAGCTGCTATTGTGCTTTTGCCACTACCAGCAGATACACCACCAACATCAGTACCAGCTGGCCCCCCACGCCTACGTCCGCGGCCTCTTCCACCATACTTCCAAATTTTGGAGAAAATGTACCCAAAATAACATAAGATATATAGTACTGTATCAGAAGCGTACAGCTCTATACAGTCAAAGGATAATTGACAATCTCCCTATATATTTCATGAGTCAAACAGAGATGCTCACAGGCTCAGTATGGATTAGACAAGAATATAAAAAGTAGAAAAAGGGTACAGTATCATCAGATACCAGGTATATACAGTAAAGTATAGTTTAAACATTCTAAATCTCCGTATATATTTCAGGAGGCAGATACAGATGCTCTCAGGCTCAGTATGGATTACAACACAATATAAAAAGCCGTAAAACGGTAATGGATCTGAAGTGTTCAGCTTTACACAGTGTAGGGGTCATTGTCAATCTCAGTATTTATTTCCACAGTCAGAAACAGACTCTCACTTGGTTAGTTTGGATTAGACTGGAATATAAAAAGCAGTAAATGGGTAATGTATCACAAGCGTAGAGCTGTATACAGTGTTGGGGTAATTTTTAAATCTACATAAAAATTGCAGGAGTAACCCACAGACAGTCACACGCTCAGGATGGATCACACCACAATATAACTAGAAGATCTGCAAGAAATAATCACACATGTGGGACAATGTTTCAGGTGTCAATGATACACTTAGAGTGGTGGGTGGAGGAGGACTTCCTGGCAGAAAGAGTACAGTATCACCAGATACCAGGTATATATAGCATAGTTTAAACATTAAAAATGTATGTCTATATACCAGGAGTAGTGTTGAGCCACCCCGCTAGGGTTCGAGTTCGGTTCAGTTTGTCGAACAGGAGGCAAGTTCGTCGAATGTTCATCGAACGTTCGACGAACACCGTCAAGCCCCATTGAAAACAATGGCAGGCAAACACAAACACATACAAACACACAGAAAACATTTACAAAACACCTTAAAAGGTGTCCCAAAGCAGACACAATGCTCAGAAGACAAAAATAACATATGGAAAAGGGCAACTACATATAGAAAAGAGGTGGAGGAGTAAAAGGAGGAGGAGGAGACACAGATATAGGCATGTCATGCCCTTATAAAGTCAAGAAAGGCTGGCCTAAAAATCTAAAATAAAAAAAAATCTAAAACTCTAAAATCGAAGACGATCATATACCGTTGCACTTCTCACCATAAATTATGTCAACTGCCGATCGGGCGCCGTTATTGCCATGACCCTCCGAACAGCGTCCATGAAGGCAAAGCATTTGTTTTCCGGGGGCAGTATGGTTGCAAAGCTGAACCTTAAAGGAATGTCCAGAAGGGCACCACCAGGAGTGGAGCCTGCGGCTTAATTAGACTCCACACGGGCAACCTCAACCATGCCAGCTACGGAAAAGATGGACAGATTGCAAGCTTTGTCGATTCTGTGGGTGGTGGTGCATGGCCGTTTTTAGTTGTGCTAGCGATTTGTCAGCTTAATTCCGTTAACGAACGAGACTCTGGCATGACCCCGCGGTCCGCGTCCAGCTTACAAGAGGGACACACGAGGCTCTGGCACGTGAGATTGAGCAATAACAGGTCTGTCATGCCCTTACATGTCCAGGGCTGCATGCGCGCTACACTGAAAGGACCAGCGTGTGTCGCTTACAGGTGCGGATAACCCGCTGAATCCCGTTAGTGATGGTGATCTGGGATTCCAATTCTTCCCCGCGAACGAGGATTTCCCAGTAAGTACAGGTCAACCGGAATTCCGGAATTAGGCCTAACCGGCATTCCAGGAAGAATGTGCAAAAATTAAGTGTCCAAACCACAGGTTGTGTAGCTTGCTTAACAGCTGGGCTCCTCTGTTGAGTAGCACGCAGTTCATACATAAACAGGCGGCATAGCTTGGTTCACGGGTGGGCAACTCTGCTGAGTAGCAGACAATGCTTACATAAACAGGCGGCATAGCTTGGTTCATGGGTGGGTTCCTCTGCTGAGCAGTAGACACAGGTACTAGGCCCAAAGTATTGACTGGGCTAAATGGAGTTAAAAAATGGTTCTTACATAAACAGGCGGCACAGCATGGTTCACGGGTGGGCTCCTCTGCTGAGTAGCAGACACAGTTACTAGGCCCAAAGTATTAACTGGGCTAAATGCAGTCAAAAACTGGTTCTTACATAAACAGGCGGCACAGCATGGTTCACGGGTGGGCTCCTCTGCTGAGTAGCAGACAGTGCTACAAGGCCCAAAAGTATTTTCTGGACAAGATGCGGTAAAAAATTATTAGAAACACACACGGTGTAGCTCCTTGAAAGGTGCACTACACCGCTGGCTACCAGACACCGCTACTATGCCATGAAACTGTCTATTAACATTTAAAACCATTATTAATGTGAAAATAAAGTTACGCCTTTGGTGAACGAACCATTCTCGAACGGAACCTCTAACAGCCGAATTTTAAGCAAAGTGTTCGAGTTCAATGAACGGCTCGAACACCGCCCAAAACAGCTCGAATTTGAACTTGGCGACCAGGTCGACTCGAACACCACCCATCTCTAATCAGGAGGCAGACTCAGAAGGTCTCAGGCCCAGTATGGATTCAACAAGATTGTAGAAAGTTGAGAAAGGGTACAGTATCACTGGATGCCAGGTACATATAGCATAGTTTAAACATTAAAAATCTCCGTGTATATTTCCGTAGTCCGGCAAAGACACTCACAGCCTCAGTATGGATTAGACAAGAATCTAAAAAGTAGAAAAAGGGTAATGTATTCAAAGCGTACACCAGTATAAACTGTTGGGGTATTTTTCAATCTTCATATATATTCCAGTCTCAGTAAGACAGTCCAGACTCTCCGCAAGAGGAAACGAGATGGATACAAGTACAGAAAGTCGAGTGATTGCAGAAATTTGGGAATTACTAATCACGGGAAAAACTCCCGGGAGAATTCTCAGAGGCGATGCTGACCCTCAATTACTTTGTCTGTGGAGACAGCGAAAACAGTTCTTGTGAAGAAAGGTTTGCTGTATCGCAGTACCGTGGATCCCATCACTGTTACTCATCTCCATCAAATTGTGATCACAGGGAGAGATATAGACATTGTCCTCACTGCCTATCATGATCTGTCAGGTAACTTTGGAGTGCAAAAGACAGAAGCCACAGGCCGTAGGCGATTGTGTTGGATTGGCATGAGAGGACACATTTAAAAATGTGGGCAGGAATGTCACACGTCTGTGAGTCGGAAAACCGTGAAAGCTGATGATAAACCACCACTGCATCTCATTGAGAGTCGACGTCCATAACAAATGGAAGCCATTGATCATCTGAAGATAGAGCCCAGCAGGACAGGGCATAGCTATGTCTTAACCATCATCTATCAGTTCACCAAATATGTATTGGCAGTCCCAGTGATGGATTTAACAGCCCAGACTACAAAGCGGTGGAGCAGGGAGAGGTAAGCATTGCAAGTGCTGGGGCCCTGAGCAAGCAGGGGGGGCCCACTCGTGGGCAGCGGTACTGGCACAGGGCCCCTCATAGTACGCCGGTGTGTCTGATGGCGGGTGTGCACCCCCACCATCAGAGACACTTGATTGTACTATGAAGGACCCTGTGCCAGTGCCGTTGCCAAACAGTATGCCCACCCACCTGCCCAGGGCAACGGCACTCGCACGGGTGCGTGCGCCTGGTGGTGACCCCAGCCCTGGGAGGGAGGCAGCCCAGTTAGGGAGGTTGAAAAAAATGGCATATGTGGATGTTGGACATTCAGCAGCTGAAAATTGAGGAATGGGAAAAGTCCTAGGAAGAGGAGGACAAAAGCGATCCATTTTTCGGGCAACCTACGTGTCAGCAGGGGAAGG
Organism: Dendrobates tinctorius; assembly: GCF_039654945.1. NCBI lineage: Eukaryota > Metazoa > Chordata > Amphibia > Anura > Dendrobatidae > Dendrobates > Dendrobates tinctorius. Next base: position 15,507,538 of record NW_027361673.1, read on the forward strand.
TGGGACAAAATCCTTTGAAACCCATGCATGGTTCATTTTAATGAAGGTTAGATCATCAACACTTTGGGTCGACAGACGGGTCCTTTTTTCTGTCAGGATTGATCCAGCATCACTGAAGACTCTTTCGGATAGCACACTAGCAGCAGGGCAAGCGAGCTCCTGTAAGGCATATTGTGCCAATCCAGGCCAGGTATCCAGTTTACAGGCCCAATAGTCAAAGGGGAATGACCTGTGAGTGAGAACATCGATATGGGAGGAAAAGTAGTTTGTAACCATAGTTGACAACTGCTGTCTCCTGTCACTTTCAATCTATGCAGTATTACCAGTCGTGTGAGCGGTACTTGAAAAATCAGTCCACAACATGGTCATGAAACCCCTGTGTCCAACGCCACTTTGGCTGTGTGCACCACGAACACCTCTTCCATGTTGCCTCTTACAGCTCGTGGGAGAACCATCACCGCTGGGAATGCCTCAACCAACCAGTTTACCAAAGTTGCTTGTTTGTTAGCCAATATTACCTCTAGGTTCTCCTGTGGCATGATGGTTTGGAATTTGCCTTTACAGCGTGGATGCAGGATGCTGGCCAACCAGTTGTCGTCATCGTTCATCATTTTGCTATGCGGGGGTCCCTTTTTAGGATCTGCGAGGCATAATCACACATGTGGGCCAATGTTCCAGGTGTCAATGATGCACTGCGAGTGCTGGGTGGAGGAGCACTTTCTGGCAAATCAACATCCCTCCAGTCACGCACAAACCTGACCTTGCCACACCAACATTTTCTCTTGCCCCTGAGAAACATCCTCCCCTAAATAATCATCCCCATCATCCTCCTCCTCCTCCTCCTCTTCCTCTTATTCCTCCACCTCATCCAGGAGAGTTCCCTGAGCAGACAATGGCTGACTGTCATCAAGGCTTCCCTCCTCCTCTTCCTCCTCGGCTGCAGATGCCTGCTCCTTAATGGGCGTCAAAGTTTGCATGAGCAGACGCATAAGTGGGATGCTCATGCTTATGATGGCGTTGTCTGCGCTTACCAGCCGTGTGCATTCCTCAAAAAACTGAAGAACTTTACAGAGGTCTTTCAGCTTCGACCACTGCACACCAGACAACTCCATGTCTGCCTTCAAACTGCCTGCCTGTGTATCCTCCCACAAATACATTATAGCCTGCCTCTGTTCGCACAGCCTCTGAACCATGTGCATATGTTACGTCAATAATTAGGCGATGCTTGGGAAGGTGGAGCAATCGCTGCAGCTTCTGCATACAACTGGAGTGTACGGGCGACCGGCAGATGTGCGAGCACAGTCTTCGCACCTTATGGAGCAGGGCTGTTAACTCCGGATAATTATTGAGGAAGCACTGCATCACCAGGTTCAAGGTGTGAGCCAGGCAAGGTATGTGTCTGAGTTTTGAAAGGGCAGGCTGCCACAAAATTCAGGCCGTTATCACTAACTACCTTGCCTGCCTCAAGATGTAGACTGAGGCAATGACTCAGTTTGTCGCTGCAAGTAGTCGGCCAGTACCTCCGCGGTGTGTCTGTTGTCGCCCAAACACATCACCTTCAACACAGCCTGCAGACGCTTACCACTAGCTGTTCGATAGTGGGACACCTCATGTGCAACACTGGCAGCTGCAGATGGAGTGCTCGTGCGACTGCGCTCTGTGGACGAGCTTTCGCTTCTGGAGGAGGAGGAGGGTCGAACGCTTACAGCCAACTGTTTCCTATACCGTGGGCTATGCAGCACTGTCCCACTGCCGCTGTCCCCGTGGACCCTGCATCCACCACATTAACCCAGTGCACATTGATGGACACGTAACGGCCCTGGCCATGCCTACTGGACCATGCATCTGTTGTGAGGTGCACCTTTCCACTCACTGATTTCTTGAGTGCATGGACAATGCGGTCTTTCACATGCAGGTGGAGGGCTGGAATGGCTTTTCGAGAAAAGTGCCGACTGGGTAGGTCATAGCGTGGTACTGCGTAGGCCATGAGCTCGTGGAAAGCTTCGCTTTCAACCAACCGGTAGGGCATCATCTCTAACGAGATTAGTTTGGCAATGTGGGCGTTCAAACACTGTGTACGCGGATGAGAGGATGAGTACTTTCTTGTCCTACGGAGAGTCTCTGGAAGGGTGAGCTGGACTTGAGAGCTGCATATGGTGGAACTAGCGGTGGATATGGCGGACTGAGAGAGGGTTGGTGATGGTGATTGCGATGGTGTTGGTGGTCTTGCTGATGGTCTAGATTCAGTCTTTCGCAGCAATAACATTGTGATTCCCTGACTGCTTTGGCCTTGCGACGACACCTCAACATTTGCTGATGGTGGTGTGCTAACCGGTGGGCTTACAGTGGGGGAAGCGACATAGCGTTGCTGACTACCTTCATTCAGAGCAGTTGCACATGTGGTACGTGAAGTTTGGTAGTCCGTCCACGCTTGCAAGAGCATGGTGGTTAAATGTCTAGGCATGCAACTGGTGTTCAAATTTCTCAGATTTTTCCCTCAGCTAAAGGTCTTTGCGCACTTCTTACAGATAACCTTTGCCTGATCATTAGGATTTTGTTAAAAAAAGTGCCACACTGCACTCTTCCTACTATGGAAGACATTTTGAGGCCTTGCACACTGTGCTAATTTGACCGTCTGGCCAAAATGTCCTGCAACTCTTTGGGTTTTTGTAAACCGTTTTTGGACTGCTACGGGCCTGCCAGATAGCAGCTGTTGTGATGTCGATGCCTGCTGCTGATCCTCCTCCTCTTCTGAGCTATTGGCAGCAGCACCCTCTTCCCCCAATGGATGTCAATCTGGGTCAACAACTGGGTCATCCATCACCTCCTCTTCAATTTCATGTGCACCTTCCTCTGTGTCACCGTGTAAGGTGGTATAGTATGCGGGAAGGGGCACCTGAGTTTCATTAGGGTCAGATTCTGGCTCAGTACACTGCGAGGACAATGTAGTGCTCTGAGTGAATGTACCAGCAGAAAAATCTGGCAGTGGCTGTGCATCAGTGCACTCCATGTCCGATTCATCTTGGACTGGGGAATTCACGATTTGACTTGATAACCAAGGCATGGTATGTGAAAAGAGCTCCATGGAGTAATCTGTAGTGTGGCCTGCCGCATCCTTCACTTTTGGTAGGGGTGAAGGACACAAGGAAAGGTGTTGTTCCTGACCAGGATCCTCCACTGACGACTCAGTGCTTTTATTTTTTGAAACTTCAGAAGAGGAGGCAATAGAGCTGGAGGCTGTGTCAGCACTGTAAGGCAAAACTTGTTCCTGAAGCTCCAGCTTTAAAAGCGGTTTACCTACTCCCAGAAAAGGGAGCCTTTGAGGCCTTGTGGAGCCAGACGATGACGCAGGCTCAACACCTAATGCCTTAGGTGCTATTGTGCTTTTGCCACTACCAGCAGATGCAACACCACCCCCACCACCATCAGTACCAGCTGGCAACCCCCGCCCACTTCCACAGCCTCTTCCACCATACTTCCTCATTTTTGGAAAAATGTACCCAAAATACCACCAGCTATATGGTACTGTAAAACAAGGTACAAGGTGTATATAGTATTGGGGAGAATTGGAATCTCCCTAGAGATTTTAGGAGGCTGAACTATTATCTCAGGCCCACTATATATTACACCTCAATTTAACAGGCTGAAATTGGCTGGTGTATGACAAAGTACAAGGTGTGTATATAGTATTGGGGAGAATTGGAAGCTCCCTAGAGATTTTAGGAGGTTGAACTATAATCTCAGGCCCACTATAGATTACATCTCAATTTAACAGGCTGAAATTGGCTGGTGTATGACAAAGTACAAGGTGTGTATATACAGTAGTATTGGGGAGAATTGGAAGCTCCCTAGAGATTTTAGGAGGCTGAACTATTATCTCAGGCCCACTATAGATTACACCTCAATTTAATAGGCTGAAATTGGCTGGTGTATGACAAAGTACAAGGTGTGTATATAGTATTGGGGAGAATTGGAAGCTCCCTAGAGATTTTAGGAGGCTGAACTATTATCTCAGGCCCACTATAGATTACATCTCAATTTAACAGGCTGAAATTGGCTGGTGTATGACAAAGTACAAAGTGTGTATATAGTATTGGGGAGAATTGGAAGCTCCCTAGAGATTTTAGGAGGCTGAACTATTATCTCAGGCCCACTATAGATTACACCTCAACCCCTTAGCGACAGAGCCAGTTTGCAGCTTAATGACCAGGCCAATTTTTACAATTCTGACCACTGTCCCTTTATGAGGAATGCTTTAATGTATCCCACTGATTCTGACAATGTTTTTTCGTGACATATTGTACTTCATGTTAGTGGTAAAATTTCTTTGATAAGTCTTGTTTATTTATGAAAAAAATGGAAATATGGCGAAAATTTAGAAAATTTAGCAATTTTAAAACTTTAAATTTTTATGCCCTTTAATCAGAGAGATTTGTCACAAAAATGTCTTAATAAATAACATTTCCCATATGTCTACTTTAGATCACCACAATTTTGGAAGCAACATTTTTTTTTTGTTAGGAAGTTATAAGGGTTTAAAGTTGACCAGCGATTTCTCATTTTTACAACAAAATTTACAAAACCATTTTTTTAGGGACCACATCATATTTAAAGTCATTTTGAGGGGTGTACATGACAGAAAATACCCAAAATTGGCACCATTCTAAAAACTAGACCCCTTAAGGTGCTCAAAACCACATTCAAGCAGTTTATTAACATTTTAAGTGCTTCACAGGAACTAAAGCAATGTGGAAGGAAAAAATTAACATTTAACTTCATTTAAATTTATTTCAGAACCAATTTTTTTTATTTTCACAAGTGTTAAAAGACAAAATCAACCACAAAATTTGTTGTACAATTTCTCCTGAATATGCTGATACCCCATATGTGGGGGTAAACCACTTTTTCAGCACACGGCAGAGCTCGCAAGGGATGGAGCGCCGTTTGACTTTTTCAGCGCAGAATTGGCTGGAATTGAGATCGGATGCCATGGTGCGTTCGGAGAGCCCTTAATGTGCCTAAACAGTGGAAACCTCCAACAAGTTACCCCATTTTGGAAACTAGACCCCCCAAGGAACTTATCTAGATATGTGGTGATCACTTTGAACCTTCAAGTGCTTCACAGAAGTTTATAACCTAGAGCAGTGAAAATAAGAAATCCATTTTTTTCCACAAAAATGATCTTTTCGCCCCCAAATTTTTATTTTTACAAGGGTAACAGGAGAAGTCATACCCCCTCAGTTATTGTGCGATTTGTGCTGAGTATGCTGATACTCCTTATGTGGGGGTGAACCACTGTTTGGGTGCATGGGAGAGCTTTGAAGGGAAGGAGTGCCATTTTGGAATGCAGACTTTGATGGAATGGTCTGCGGGCATCATGTTGCGTTTGCAGAGCCCCTGATGGGCCTAAACAGTAGAAACCTCCAGCAAATGACCCCATTTTGGAAACTAGACCCATTAAGGAACTTATCTAGATTTGTGGTGAGCACTTTGAACCTTCAAGTGCTTCACAGAAGTTTATAACGTAGAGCCGTGAAAATAAAAAATCCATTTTTTTCCACAAAAATGATCTTTTCGCCCCCAAATTTTTATTTCTTCAAGGGTAACAGGAGAAATCATACCCCCACAGTTGTTGTGTGATTTGTCCTGAGTACACCAATACCCCATATGTGGGGGGAACCACTGTTTGGGCGCATGGGAGAGCTCGGAAGGGAAGGAGTGCCATTTTGGAATGTAGACTTTGATGGAATGGTCTGCGGGCGTCATGTTGCATTTGCAGAGCCCCTGATGGACCTAAACAGTGGAAACCCCCAACAAGTGACCCCATTTTGGAAATTAGACCCCCTAAGGAACTTATCTAGATGTATGGTGAGTACTTTGAACCCCCAAGCGCTTCACAGAAGTTTATAAACGCAGAGCCGTGAAAATAAGTCTTTTTTATTTCCACAAAAGTGATTTTTTAGACCCAATTTTTAGACCCCCAAAGTTGGTAAATAGTGGAAACCCCTCAATTCTTGCTCCAACCCTAACCCCAACACACCCCTAACCCTAATCCCAACCCTATCCTTAATCCCAACCCTAATCCCTAATCCTAATTCTAACCCTAGTTCGCCCTAACCCTAATTCTAACCCTAGCCCTAACCTGAGCCCTAACCTTAGCCCTAGCCCTAACCCTAACCCTAGCCCAATCCTAACCCTAACCCTATCCCAACCCTAACCCTAGCCTAACCCTAACCGTAGCCCAACCCTAACCCTAACCCTAATGAAAAACTGAAAAAAAAATATTTTCTTTATTTCGTTATGTTGGCCTAACTAAGGAGGTGATAAACGGGGGGATTATGTACTATTTTGTTTATTTTGATCACGATGATAGTTTATCATCGTGATCAAAATGAATGAATGGAATCTGCCAGCCGGAGCTGGCAGATTCCCGGCGGGCGCACTGCGCATGCACCCACCATTTTCCCCGGATCCAAGATGGCGATGCCCACCGGAGGACGCCGGCAGGACGCGGGACCACCGGGAGGGACGTGAGGACCACGGAGAGGTACCGGGGGGAACGGGGGGGATCGGGGACCCTCTTTCTCTCTCCTCTGAAGTGCGATCACATCAGAGGAAAGAGAAATTAAATGTAAAATCGCATCTTTTTTTTGCGGTCGCCGTTATAGGGTTAATAACGGCGATCGCAAAAGCGGGGTCGGTAAAAACTGACCAATTCATGTTCTCTGGGGTCTCGGCTACCCCCGGCAGCCGAGACCCCGAAGAAAATCTGACGCTGGGGGGCGCTATTCACTTTCTCCACAGCGCCGTGAATTAGCGGTGCTGTGGTTTTAGTACAGTTAAATACCGCCATTAAAAGGCGTATCAGCGGTCGCTAAGGGGTTAACAGGCTGAAATTGGCTGGTGTATGACAAGTACAAGGTGTGTATATAGTATTGGGGAGAATTGGAAGCTCCCTAGAGATTTTAGGAGGCTGAACTATTATCTCAGGCCCACTATAGATTACACCTTAATTTAGCAGGCTGAAATTGGCTGGTGTATGACCAGGTACAAGGTGTATATAGTATTGGGGAGAATTGGAAGCTCCCTAGAGATTTTAGGAGGCTGACAATGATGCTCTCAGTCCAAGTATGGACGCAGGCAGCCTAATAAGCAGGACTGCTGCACACAAAAGTGTGGAAAAATGAACGTTTGGTAACTGTGGAGAAAAGAGGAAGAAAAGTATTTTTGCTTTAAAAAAAGCAGTTTGCACAGCAGTGTGCAGACAGCAATGCAGTTATCAGGGAGCCTTATAAGGCAGCCTAATAACCAACAGAGCTGATGCACAAAAAATATAGCCTCCCCTGTCACTGCACACAAACTGTTGTGCTGTACAGTGGAAATCGCTACCAGCAGAAGCAGTTTTTTTGTTCTTCTTCCCTGCCTAACGCTCTCCCTTATTCAGAATCAGCAGCTGCAACCTCTCCCTAATGCTAATATCGGCAGAAGTAAGATGGCGGTCGGCGTGCACGCCCATTTATAGCCCCTGTGACGCCACACAAAGCCAATCACTTGCATGCCCTTCTCAAAGATGGTGGTGACCGATGCCCACAGTGTGCGTCCTCCATCATTGGCTGAAAAAGGGCTCTGGAAGCATCATTTGAAACGCGACTTTGGCGCTTTCGTCGCCGACCTCGTGGCCGACCTCACGCTATGGTCGGGTTTGGTTTCATGAAACCCGACTTCAGCGAAAGTCGGCGACTTATGAATTTGACCGACCCGTTTCGCTCAGCTCTAGAATTGAACTCTTTTACATGAACAGCATGGTAAAAATATTTGGCACATAACTATACTGAAAGGTAATCCATCAGCAGTATTGTAATGAGAAAATGTATGTATGTGTAAATCTGCATGGACCAAAAGGACCTAAATAAATTGATAAATAGTAGTAGATGTAATATATAATCTAAAATGAGATTATAGCTCCTTTATTTTACTCATAAAATGGCTGGAGATCACTATAAAAGGCTATCAGTCATTTTTGACCGAACAGTACAAGTGTATAAAAAATTGTGGAGCAAAAAGTAAACAAAAAAAAAAAATACCCATAGTAAGAACCCCTCAAATGAGGAAAAGTCAATCAACCACAAGTTTCAGAACCGCATCTTGAATATTTTAAAAAATATTAAAGTTCAAAATCGGTCGTTTTTGACAGAACATAACAGCAGGGTTAACAAAAATGTGTGAAACAACTGAAAATATGTTTTATATTCTAGGTTCTTGAAAGTAGCCACCTTTTGCTTTGATTACTGCTTTGCACACTCTTGGCATTCTCTTGATGAGCTTCAAGAGGTAGTCCTTGGAAATGGTTTTCACTTCACTGGTGTGTCCTGTCAGGTTTAATAAGTGGAATTTCTGGCCTTATAAATGGGGTTGGGACCATCAGTTGTGTTGTGCAGAAGTCTGGTGGATACACAGCTGATAGTCCTACTGAATAGACTGTTAGAATTTGTATTATGGCAAGAAAAAAGCAGCTAAGTAAAGAAACATGAGTGGCCATCATTACTTTAAGAAATGAAGGTCAGTCAGTCTGAAAAATTGAGAAAAGTTTGAACGTGTTCCCAAGTGCAGTGGCAAAAACCATCAAGCGCTACAAAGAAACTGGCTCAGATGAGGACTGCTCCAGGAAAGGAAGACCAAGAGTCACCTCTGCTGCCGAGGATAAGTTCATCCGAGTCACTAGCCTCAGAAATCGCAGGTTACTAGCAGCTCAGATTAGAGACCAGGTCAATGCCACACAGAGTTCTAGCAGCAGACACATCTCTACAACAACTGTTAAGAGAAGACTTTGTGCAGCAGGCCTTCATGGTAAAATAGCTGCTAGGAAACCACTGCTAAGGACAGGCAACAAGCAGAAGAGACTTGTTTGGGCTAAAGAACACAAGGAATGGACATTAGACCAGTGGAAATCTGTGCTTTGGTCTGATGAGTCCAAATTTGAGATCTTTGGTTCCAACCACCGTGTCTTTGTGCGACGCAGAAAAGGTGAAAGGATGGACTCTACATGCCTGGTTCCCACCGTGAAGCATGGAGGAGGAGGTGTGATGGTTTTGGGGTGCTTTGCTGGTGACACTGTTGAGGATTTATTCAAAATTGAAAGCATACTGAACCAGCATGGCTACCACAGCATCTTGCAGCGGCATGCTATTCCATCCGGTTTGCATTTAGTTGGACCATCATTTATTTTTCAACAGGACAATGACCCCAAACACACCTCCAGGCTGTATAAGAGCTATTTGACCAAGAAGGAGAGTGATGGTGTAGGGAGGAAGGCCCCCGCAGAGTGTCCGGGCCGGAACCAAGGGGACCACCATCTGGGTTCCTAGAAGAACTGTACCCGGGGGTGGAGGAGGAAGGTGGACGTCTGAGAGTGACAGGACAGTAAGAGGCGGGGCGAGTATAACAGGGGCAGGGAACGCGCAAGTGAGTCAGTTAGCAGCACGGCAGACACAGAGCAATAGACTGTGGGGGAGTGAGAGAGCCAGAGCGACAAACAGTGACCAGAGAGGAGGCAGGCAGCAGAGGGAAGATTTACAGTGGCCTTCAGGGAGGAGACGCCGAGCTCAATGACAAGAGACTGTCGCTCCACTTCAACCCGGAGTTCTGACCTGCGCACGGTCATCCGCGGCCATTGCCGCTGTGCCCCAGCCCATTGCGGCCTGTCCGCTGCCTCTCGCGGTCGCTACCGCCCCACTCCAGCCCGCGGTTGCGGCCTGCCCGCTGCCGCCCGCAGATGCTGCCGCTCCGCTTCAGCCCGCGGCTGCGGCCTGTTCATCATCGCCCGTAGCTGCCATCACGCCGCTGCAGTCGGCAGTTGGGGCATGCTCCTCGTCAACAGAGAGACTCTTTGTACAGCCCCAGGCTGTGCACATGGCCTACCAACTGCCACTCCTCGTAACTGTGACACACCCCTTCTTGGGGACTGGAGTCTGTCTTAACTCGCTAACGAGCAGAACCCCACTGCCTTCACAGGGGGTTGCCTCATCAAAGAACTTGCCCAGGGCCAGTTGGGCCCCTACCCCTCCTAGACGCTGGAGCGCCCGAAGACTACGCCAGATCTTGAGCAGCTGGGCCCAGCGGCTGCGACGCCAAAGCAACTTCATGAGAGACGCCGAGGGACGTCAAGACGGATAAGTGACACTATAGGAAATAAGGACCCGTAGTCGGCCATACCGTGGCCCTATAGTAACCGGCCTTTGCCGGGTTAGTCGTGTTCTCTTTAAATAGTGTTTTGGTTGTACTGAGTCCCTGCGAGGACAATTGCTGTTACTTTGTTCTGGTTGCTTAGGATAGCCTTAGTGGCTTCAATTTATAAAAGTTACTTCACAAAGTACAACTCAGTCTCGCGTCTCATCACTGCATCCTGTGTACCTGCTATTACCACAATGGGGTGCTACACCAGATGACCTGGCCTCCACAGTCACCAGACCTGAACCCAATCGAGATGGTTTGGGGTGAGCTGGACCACAGAGTGAAGGCAAAAGGGCCAACAAGTGCTAGGCATCTCTGGGAACTCCTTCAAGACTGTTGGAAGACCATTTCTGGTTACTACCTCTTTAAGCTCATCAAGAGAATGCCAAGAGTGTGCAAAGCAGTAATCATAGCAAAAGGTGGCTACTTTGAAGAACCTAGAATATAAGACATGTTTTCAGTTGTTTCACACTTTTTTGTTAATTATATAATTTCACATGTGTTAATTCATAGTTTTGACGCCTTCAGAGTGAATCTACAATTTTCATAGTCATGAAAATAAAGAAAACTCTTTGAATGAGGTGTGTCCAAACTTTTGGTCTGTACTGTGTATGCACAGAAATAGCAATGGATCTGATGCATTAAAAATCACTAGAGTTGAGCGACTTTGGTCGGATCGGGTTTCGTGAAACCCGAATGAAACAAAATAAGTTTCAGATGAAACTCGTCCGACTAGAGCAAAAAAAGTCGGAGTTTCGTCCGACTTTTATTTCCCATTGACTTGCATTGGGGTCGGGTTTCGGACGAAACTCCGACTTTGTTTTGCTCTAGTCGGACGAGTTTCATCTGAAACTTATTTTGTTTCATTCGGGTTTCACGAAACCCGATCCGACCAAAGTCGCTCAACTCTAAAAATCACTTCTAATTCATCTGTTGAGTGCCAAGATTCATTAACTATATGCACCACAATATTAGCACAACCACAGTATAATGTGGTCTCCTGCCTGCACCACAGAATTAGCACAAATGATTTAGATTCTGAAATGTGGACTCCTGCCTGCACCACAGTTTTAGCACAATCGATTCATATTCTGAAATGTTGACTCCTGGCTACACCACACATTTGTAAAAACGATTTAAATTCTGAAATGTGGACTTCTGCCTGCACCACAGTATAAGCACAAGTGATTTATATTCTGAAATATTGGCTCATGCTTGCTCCACAGTATTAGCAAAAACAATTTAGATTTTGAAATGTGGACTCCTACCATCACCACAGTATTAAAACAAATGCTTTAGATTCTGAGTTGTGGACTCTCCTGGCTGCACCACAGTATTAGCACATATGGTTTAGATTCTGAAACGTGGACTCCTGTCTTCACAACACTATTAGCAAAAACAATTTAGATTCTGAAATGTGAACTTGTGCCTGCATCACAGTATTAACACAAACGATTTAGATTCTGAAATGTGGACTCTAGCCTGCATCACAGCATTAGCACAAACAATTTAGAATCTGAAATGTGGACTCCTGGCTGCACCACATATTAGCACAAATGATTTAGATTTTGCAATATGGACTCCTGCCTGTACCACAGTATTAGCACAAACATTCTAGATTTTGAAATGTGGACTGCTACCTGCACCACATTATTAGCTCAAGCAATTTAAATTCTGAAATGTGGACTCCTGGCTGCACCACATGTCAGCACAAATGATTTAGATTTTGCAATATGGACTCCTGCCTGTACCACAGTATTAGCACAAACAATCTAGATTTTGAAATGTGGACTCCTGCCTGCACCACAGTATTAGCCCAAACTATTTAGATTCTGAAATGTGGACTTCTGCCTGCACCACTCTATTAGCACAAACTATTTAGATTCTGAAATGTGGACACCTGCCTGCATCACAGTATTAGCAAAAACTATTCAGATTCTGAAATGTAGACTCCTGCATGCACCACAGCATTAGCACCAGTGGTTTCATTCTGAAATATGGACTCTTGCCTGCACCACAGTATTAGCACAAATTATTTAGATTCTGAAATGTGGACTCCTGCCTGCACCACAGTATTAGCACAAACAATTTAGATTCTGAAATGTGGACTCCTGCCTGCATCACACTATTTGCAAAAACAATTTAGATTCTGAAATGTAGACTCTGGCCTGAACCACAGTATTATCACAAATTATTTAGATTTTGAAATGTGGACTCCTGCCTGCAATACAGTATTGGCACAAATGGTTTAGATTCTGAAATGTGGCCTCCTGTCTGCACCACACATTAGCACAAACTATTTTGATTCTAAAACGTGGACTCAGGTCTACACCAAAGTGTTAGCACAAACTATTGAGATTCTGCAATGTGAACTCCTACCTTCATCACACTATTAACACAAACAATTTAGATACTGGAATGTCGATTTGACAGGATCCTATCCAGCTAAACTAGCTGACAATAACCCACCTAACTAACTATGTGACAACTTACAGCAGTAGCAAGAGCAGCCTCTCTATGCTGTTACACTAACAAAATCGCGTGAAAACAACATGTCTGCTTTTTAAATGGAGAGGGACATGTGACTTTGGCAGTCAAAGACAGAAGCCCTTGTGTCTGTATGTTGCAGATGGTTTCGGTGCCCTGATTGGCTGCTAGAATCTCCACCCATTAAGATAAAAAAATATACAGTTCGCCGCTACTCTGACATTTCCCCGCCCCCTCCCCTCATGAAACACATTCCCCTGTTCATCATACAGCACCACTATCCTAGCCAAAGCATAAGTGGAATCTTGATGATTTATTGAGCTTTGGCCAAATTTTGCCGATTTTTAGGAAAAATGCTCAGGAATCCGAACGCGAATTCGAATGTGCAATGTTAGGCTAATTTCACGCTTGCTTTTTTTTGCAGCGCGTTTTTTGCGCAAAAAAATGCATAGAAAAACGCATACAAATGCATACAAACGCTGCGTTTTTTTCAAGCGTTTTTATGCGCATGCAGGAAAAAAAAATATATACCCTGTCTACAGTATTCTTCAGATTTGCTTGATTCTTCTCGTGTCAACATGGATCTGCGCTGGAAGAGTTTTCACTTCAACTTGGATTTGGACATCGCGATGGCTCAGGCGTATGCAGTTGCTTGCCATGAACAAAGGAAGAGAGAGAGGCAGCGAAGACGGCAGCGGCGGCGTATGTGGATACATCCGAACTGAACTCCGGGAGAGCCGTGGGGCATACCACACCCTCTACAGTGAGCTACAGTCAAACCCGGAGAAATTTACAGATTATATCCGGATGTCCCAAGAAAGCTTCAGGGATTTGCTTGCTCGTGTCCAACAATCCATCCGGAGACAGGACACACAGCTCCGTCGTGCGATTCCTCCTGAGGAACGGCTACTGGTGACATTACGGTACATAATATTTAAAAATCAAGGGGTGCGGTCTGATGGGTTTTTTTTACATGTAGTATTCAAAACCTTGGGTAATTAGTTTTCGTGAATGTACTAATATTTTATTTTAGAGTTTTATAAAATAATATACAGAAATATTAATTTTACTTCTTTCTCTGTTCACAGATTCCTGGCGACTGGAGAAACCCTATCTTCACTACACTTCCAGTACCGTATTGGAATCTCTACCTTGTCTGGAATTGTTGCGGACACCTGCCGGGCTCTCTGGAATGTTCTTTGTCCAGAATTTATGCCCCTGCCCACCGCTGAAAAGTGGATGGAAATTGCTGACAAATTCTGGACAGTATGCAATTTCCCCAACTGTTTGGGAGCTGTTGATGGTAAACACATACGGATCATCAAGCCCAAAAGAACAGGATCTGAGTACTATAATTACAAAAAGTACTTTTCAATAGTACTCATGGCCATTGCGGATGCCGGATGTATGTTTGTAGCAGTGGACATTGGAGCATTTGGCCGTGGTAATGACTCCCAGGCTTTTAAAAACTCAGACATGGGCCGGAGGTTGTATGGAAACCAATTTAATTTCCCTATGCCACGGCCTCTTCCTCACACCGAAGCTCCGCCACTGCCCTTTGTAATGGTTGGGGATGAGGCTTTTCAAATGTGCGCAAACTTACTGAAACCCTACTCCAGCCAGGACTTGGACCACACCAAAAAAATATTTAATTACAGGCTGACCAGGGCCAGAAGAACTGTCGAGTGTGCTTTTGGGATTCTTGTCTCAAGATGGCGAATTCTCGGCACAGCCATAAATCTTAAACTTCAAACGGTCAATGAGGTGGTGAAGGCATGTGTGGTTCTACATAATTTTGTGATGGCTAAAGAGCTCCCGACCTTTGAACTGGACGATGATGCTCCTAACCCATTGCCTGAATTCACTCAGCACCCTCTCAGGTCATCCGTTGAAGTTGGCCAAATGAGGGACCAATTTGCGGCCTACTTTATTTCTGATGTAGGATGGGTGCACTGGCAAGATGAAATGGTGTAATAATGTTCGTTTGTGTTTGTTAATAAAAAACCTTATTTGATACCAGTACCGAGAGCACTATGTTTTTTACACTCCAATAAAATAAAAAACTTCCCATGTATACCTGTGAATTCATGATGTTTATTCACCTGCGCAGATAAATACACAATTTAAAATGCAGCATCGCTAGTCTGTGTTAAATATATTGGTAAGCAAAGCTGCAGGTTAAATATGGTAAGCAAAGCTGCATGGTTAAATATATGTGTATTAACCTGGACATATGATTGATAAATAGTTCTGATTATGACAATGAGCGACTTTGTTTGGATCGGGTTTCATGAAACCAAATTAGTTTCAAATAAAACTTGTCCAACCAGAGGAAACAAGTTGGAGATTCTTTCATTTTGAATGAAAGAAACTCGCCTTTTTTTTTTACCAAGTTTCACCAGTTTGTGTTTCTGGAAGCCAGATCCTAGTTGGTAAAATGCTAGTTATTATACTAGGCCTTGGTATGTAACATATTAACAGATTACGTTTATTTTACACTTATACTAGGCCTTGGTATGTAACATACGTTTATTTACACTTATACTAGGCCTTGGTATGTAACATATTAACATATGACGTGTATTTTACCCATCAGTGGATTCTAAACACACGAGTATGTTTTTAATTACAAGGTATATCAATAATCCCCCTTGCCTAGAATCACCTTGCCTAGAATCACAATAAGTGAAATGAGGATGATAAAGACAGCCAATCCTCCAAACACTTTTTATGACACCTTGCAAAGTTTAAGTCGCATTGTGTGTACGGCGCAGTGTGTGTGAGCGGCGCCAAAAACATTAATCAAACTTTGTTATGGTGAACCAGAAATTGTAAACTTATTTTAAAACAGAAATATTTCAAAAAAACTTTATTTTTTTTCTGCGTTTGGGGGCAGAAGGTTGCAAGTTGGGTGTGTGCAGGGAAGATGCAGAACTAACTGTCGAAGAAGGTGTTCTAGGGGAAGGGGCCAAAAAACTTGTGGGGGAAAGGAGTCCAGTTATGGGACTTGCAGTAGAAACAGTTTGAGGAGATGAAAGAGGTTCAGGGACATTGGTATGAAGTGCTTGTCTCCACAAACTTGACTGCCTGGACCTACTTGGGCCCAATGCCCGCCTTGCTTGATGTCGCCTTGTACTTGGGGCAAATATAGAATGTAGGTCCCCCATCTGCAGCTGTGGCTGCTGCTGTGGCTGCTGCTGTGGCTGCTCTGGCTGCTGTTGCTGCTGTGGTGGCTGCTGCTGCTGTGGTGGCTGCTGCTGCTGTGGCTGCTGCTGCTGCTCTGTGGTGGCGGTGGCAGTGCTCGTCCTTGCAGGAGGACTGGTGGCGGCAAGTTTGCGGAGTGGTGGTGGCAGGGCTACTACATGTTGTTGTAGCGGCAGGGCTGTTCCACATTTGCGGAGTGGTGGCTGTGCTCCAAGCATGCATGGGGGTGGCGGTGGTGCTCCAGACAGGAGCAGCGCTTGCCATGGTGGTGTTGGTGAACTGACCAGCTGTACTCAGACTTGTGGTGGTGTAACGGTGGGTGTCCTGGCTTTGAATAGAGGTGTCCGTGCAGTGGTATGCAGCACAAGTCGGTAGTGAGGTGAAGCGAGTCAATGGTGGCACAGGTGGAAATGCCACTACTGACTGCTGCCCGTACCGATTATGCTGCATAGCCTGCAAGCAAGCATTGTTGCAGGCCTGAAGCACATTCAGCTGTTGCTCCGGACTAAGGTGTTCCGCCATGCCCTTTTCAATCTTACTAAAAAAATGGTGCGCTGGTCTGTTGAGGTCGGCCTCCAGACGGTCAAGGCGCTGTTCGACAGAATTGAAGCGGTGTTCAAAGTGGTTAAAACCATGTTCCATGAGTGCAAAACCGCTTTCCACTCTGTCGGACAGCGACTTGAGGCTGGCATTAAAGGCCTCGCTCAAGTGCATAAACTCGGGCAAGATATTCCTGTCCAAGGCCCTCTGCCACTGGCGGGTAGTGCCCGCATAACCAGTGGCAGAGACTTGGGACAGGGGAACACCTGATGGCCCAGCTTCCTGGTCACCAGCTGTCTGTGTGGCTGACCTGCAAGGTGCTTCCTGGCTGTCGGATGGCTGGGACGTGTCAGAGGACGTCCGATGAAGGACCACTCCAGGACCAGGTTGCAGGGTGCTGCTCCAGGTGCTGTTGAAGTAAGGAAAATCATTACTATCATGCCTTTACAAGAAGCATCAGCTGTGGATTAGAAAATCACAGATTAAAAAAAAAAAAAAAAAAAAATTATAATACTTACGCTCTGGTGGCAAGGACAGGTCTTAGGAACTGCAACGCGTGATAGTAAAGGTATCAGGTTCTTGTCATTGACGCAGATCCACTGCGAACCTGGCCCTCAGCACAAACATCACTGTTGAAGCGGTCCTTGATCGAGCGCCAACGTGTTCGGACTTTGTCCACTGTTGGAAAAAAAAACAAAAACATGTCACTTGTGTTTTTGATGCACGACATATGCTATAACTAAACCCAACAGTGCCATCAAGGACAATAGTCACTGCGGCACAATACAGCAATACAATACTCAAAGCAGTCACTGTAGAGCCCAATGACACTGTTGGGTTTCCTGCTAGAATATATCTAGCACGAAACCCAACAGTGACATCAAGGCGGCACAATACAGCAATACAATGCTCAAAGCAGTCACTGTAGAGCCCGATGACACTGTTGGGTTTCCTGCTAGAATATATCTAGCATGAAACCCAACAGTGACATCAAGGACAACAGTCACTGTGGCACAATACAGCAATACAATACTCAAAGCAGTCACTGTAGAGCCCGATGACACTGTTGGGTTTCCTGCTAGAATATATCTAGCACGAAACCCAATAGTAATATCAAGGACAACAGTCACTGCGGCACAATACAGAGCAGGGAAATACTTATTAAACGCCTTTTTGGAGGATGCAGTGGCGCTGTCCCAGCCATCCATCAACGCTGCGGCCACCTCATTCCATAGCCGCCGGGTCACCACATTGTCCTTGTACAGCCGGTCACGGCTGTCCCACAATGGGGCACGCTCCTGGACCAGGCTGATGAGCTGCTCATTATCCAGGTAGACGTCTTCATCCCTTTGTGGAACCTAGACAAAGCACATTCATTAGAATAATCAAATTTAAATTGAATAAAAAGTTACAAAAAAAAACAAACAGAAAAGATGAAATATAGAAGATAAAAAATAAACAACATTACAAATCATTTGATACATACATTCTGTATCACCACCGGGACTTGGCTTCGCTGCTCCTGCTGTTCGCCCTCAGTAGTCACGTCCGCAGAAGATAACGATGTCTTTAAAAAAAAAAAACGTAAGAGATTTGGAGTAGCAGCAGATATACTTACCAGATGCACGAAAATAATCACTTCACGGCTTGCTTGCGCCAATTCCTGCCGGGATGGGGAATATTCTGAATCTGAAGACATACTGCATGTAAAAATAAGAAAAATCATTAGTACATACACAATTTAAAAGGACAGGCATACGATGTAATAATACTCACATTCTTGACGCTGATAGAAGATGGGTTCGTTGCTGAATGTCTGCTCTCCAATCTGTCACTGTAGTTGTGGTACAGTGTTGGCAGACACCTCCTTTATATAGACTTTTTTTTTTGGACTTTGGAATTTTATAACTTGTCAAAATAGTGGACACCAAAAAAAAAAACGCAGCGCTAAAAAGACGCATACATGCGCATGCCAGTGTGCACGTATGCGCCTCCATAGGACATAATGGTCTTTTTTAGCGCAAAATGTGCGAATACGTGCGCATGCGCTTTTTTGAAGTGGTTGGGCGGACCAAAAAATGCAACATGTAGCGTCTGGAAAATAAAATCGCACACCACAAAAAAACGCAGCGCACGAAAAACGCATACGTGCGCATGCCAATGCGCACGTATGCGCACCCATGTTAAATATTGGGGGAAAAAGCGCATGCACACGTATGCGTTTTTTTCCAGCGCAAAAAAACGCAAATGTGAAACCAGCCTTCGTGCTGAATTTGAGATGGCTAACATTTTCCAAACAAGTTTGCTCATCTGTAGTACTGCCCACACATATTTATACATATAAATGAAATCTCTTCTGAGACGTCTTTTTTCTATGCTAAACAAGCCCAACTTTTCCAACCTTTCATGACATGATAGGCCTTGTAATAATCTAGTTACCCACCTTTGAACTGACTCTAACTTGAGAATATCCTTTTTAAAATGTGGAGCCCAAAACTGATCTTATATTCTAGATATGGCTTTACAAGTGATTTAAAGAGGGATAACTATATGCTAGGTCACAGGATTTTATCTCTCTTTTTATACACCCTAAAATCTTGTTTGCTTTTGCAGGTACTGCTTGACAATGAGTACTGCTGCTCAGCTTACTTGTAACCAGAATACCCAAGTTCTTCTCCCGTTCTGTAGTCCTAAGTATACTCCCATTTAATGTATATGCAGCAATAGGATTACTCTGTCTCAGGTGCATTACTTTACATTTATCAACATCAAACCTCATTTCCCAAGTGTTTGCCCATTCAGATATCTTATCCAGATCGTTTCGTAATATTTTACTGTCAAGTTCAGTTTTTAATATCCTACATAGTTTGGCGTCATCAGAAAAGGCATACACTTTACTCTCAATCTCATCCATAAGGTCATTAATAAAGAGAGTGAAAAGAATTGGTCCTAGTACAGATCCCTGTGGTACACCACTACTGACTGTATGGCATTTAGAGAATGCACCATTTACAATGACTCTTTGTTTCCTGTCTTTTAGCCAATTCCATATCCTTACCCATCTGCATTTAGTTTCTCCTAATCCCTGCTTCTGGTGCTTTAGTATAAGGTTGTTATGTGGTACAGTATCATATGCTTTTGCAAAGTCCAGATAAATCACATCAGCCACCTTACCAACATCCAGATTTGCATTTACCTCCTCATAGAAACCCACCATGGTTACACACAACTTATATTTACACAATATAAGTTGGTTACATGCAACTTATATTTCTTGAATAGATGCTGGATGTTGTCAGCTATTATATTATTCGCTGCAATATATTTTTGCAGGTCATCTCTTATAATGCCCTCAAAACTTTGCATACTACTGATGTCAGACGTACCAGACTAGTTGTCTGGATCCACCTTCTTAGCTTACTTAAATATCGGTACCACATCAGACATCTCCAATCCTGTGGCACCAACCCTGCTACAAGAGATTCTAAGAATATGAGATACATCGATCTGTCAATTATTGAGCTCAATTCCCTCAATATCCATAGATGAATGTCATCTGCTCCGGGGAATTTGTCAATATTTAATTTGCTCAGACGCAGGTGTACTTCTTGTGTTAAACTACATATATCAGGTGGTGAACTTGAATTGTTGCCTTGTTGAATGACCACTGGAGCAATTCGATTTACTGGTGAACATGGATAAAAAGTGACTGGTTAAAATCTCAGCCTTTTGTTTGTCCTCTATAATTATATTGTTATTATCATCTTTTATGGAGCCGATACCATCTGTTTTTTTCTGTTTGGTTTTGATGTATTTATAGATTTGGGGGGATTTAATTTAATATCACTGGCAATTTGTTTCTTTGAAGATAACTTTTCTAGCTTGATTTATTTTTTAAATTTTTTAATGAGATCTTTTCATTTGTGAACTGCTATTTTAGTGTTCTTAGCCTTCAAAATATTGAATACCCTTTGTTTTTTTTCCTATTACACTTTGTATTGTCTTAGTTATTCATAATAATAATAATAATCTTTATTTATATAACGCCAACATATTCCGCAGCGCTTTACAGTTAAACTGTTTCAAACACAATAGTAATAAGTAACAACGTTAACAATAATATAATGATTAAAGCAAAATAAAATTATCCATAATTGTTTCTTTTTATTCCTTTTATTTTCTATAGGTTCTACTAGTGTATTATGAAACATGCCCCATTTGTGTTTGGTATCCCCAGATACCATTTTATGAACCCGTCTACATTAAGTTCTTCCCTTAATTTGTTGAAATCAGCTTTCCTAAAGATCCAGGTTTTTGCATTTTCCCTTTGAAATGTTTTATTCAATATTACATTGAAAATTAACATATTATGGTGGCTGCATCCCAAATGCTTCGGGACCTGTATATCTTAAAATTTATCTGTTCTATTTGACAGGGCCAGATCCAGCAAATTATCTACCCAGGTTGGTTCATTTACCTACTGAGAGAGGTAATTGTCTTGAAATGCAAACAAGAACTTGAGTCTTTTAGTAGTACCAGAAGATTCTGTTTTCTGTTAAATGTCTTCATAGTTAAAATCCCCTATGATAAGGACCTTATACTATTTGCTGCTTTTTTAATTTGTTGCTGCATTTCATCCTCTGCCAGTTCAGCTATATTAGGAATCTTGTAGCAAACTCCAATTAGCAGCTTTCTGTTATTGCCATCCCCATTTACATTTACCCATACTGACAATGTATTGTTGCAGCTCCCCCAAATCTCATCATTGAGCAAAGGTCTTAAGATGGATTTAAGGAAAATACACACCCCTCCACCTTTTTTGTCCTTTCAATCCATTCCGAATGTAATGTTTATTTCCCAGTCATGTTTTTCATTCAGTCAGGTTTCCGTAATGCTAACAATCTGAAAAATATATAATCCTTAAAGGGTTCTCAAATCAAACTCATATATTAAATCCCTAAAACGATACTTTATTGTTTAAAAACCACAAATGTGGTACACACCAGAAGAAATGTGACAGTAAATGAAAAAATAGGTGTTCAAAAATTAGCCCACACTAGGGTAACCCCTATGAGTCCCTATTTGTTTACTGAGCTGTACCCTGCCTGGCTGCGGAGGTTGGCACCCTAAGGGGGGAACGTTGTGGCGCCCCCGCTCACGATGGCTATCCCTGGGGGCCCTGACAAACCCTACAGCCACTAGTGGTCCCTTCTACCCGATATAAGGGAACCCCTAGTTCTAAACAGAGATCAAGCCTGCTCTATAGAGGACCCTGTGTCCCAAGAAAAGAGGTTAAAAACAATTTAGAACACACATGGCATGGGGTGGCATGTTAAAGTCCCACAAAAAGATACAAACAAACTTCAAGGCAGCCCAGTGGGGTATCTCAGTTCAGATCATGCCTAAATCTTATACACAAGATAAGGAGAGGCATCTTTTACTCAATTGAAAGCCATAGCTCAAAAATTGATTTAGAAATGGCTAAAAGATGCCATCAATAGTCTCCCACTAATAGAAATATATGGGGAACGCAGAGCTGCAACAGCGGTACTTATCTGCGTTTTTCGCCACCTGCCATCAAATCATGAATGCCTCAACGCGTTTCGCCTTCCAGGGCTCATCAGGAGGCCCGATGCTACGATAATTCGTGTCCCATAAAGGTGCAAATAGCTATTTGCACCTTTATGGGACACGAATTATCGTAGCATCGGGCCTCCTGATGAGCCCTGGAAGGCGAAACGCGTTGAGGCATTCATGATTTGATGGCAGGTGGCGAAAAACGCAGATAAGTACCGCTGTTGCAGCTCTGCGTTCCCCATATATTTCTATTAGTGGGAGACTATTGATGGCATCTTTTAGCCATTTCTAAATCAATTTTTGAGCTATGGCTTTCAATTGAGTAAAAGATGCCTCTCCTTATCTTGTGTATAAGATTTAGGCATGATCTGAACTGAGATACCCCACTGGGCTGCCTTGAAGTTTGTTTGTATCTTTTTGTGGGACTTTAACATGCCACCCCATGCCATGTGTGTTCTAAATTGTTTTTAACCTCTTTTCTTGGGACACAGGGTCCTCTATAGAGCAGGCTTGATCTCTGTTTAGAACTAGGGGTTCCCTTATATCGGGTAGAAGGGACCACTAGTGGCTGTAGGGTTTGTCAGGGCCCCCAGGGATAGCCATCGTGAGCGGGGGCGCCACAACGTTCCCCCCTTAGGGTGCCAACCTCCCCAGCCAGGCAGGGTACAGCTCAGTAAACAAATAGGGACTCATAGGGGTTACCCTAGTGTGGGCTAATTTTTGAACACCTATTTTTTCATTTACTGTCACATTTCTTCTGGTGTGTACCACATTTGTGGTTTTTAAACAATAAAGTATCGTTTTAGGGATTTAATATATGAGTTAGGTTTCCGTAATGCCCACCACATCGTAGTTCATGGCTGACATAAGAGTCTCAAGTTCATTCATTTTGTTTGCAAGACTTCTTGCATTTGCTAGCAGACATTTAATACTATTAGCACATTTATTACTCCTACTCTCTTCCCTACTTTCCTTGCATGTCCCAGCCCCCCTAAAATCTCATTGACCCCAAATTTCTCACTCTCTCTGACTATCCTATTTGTCCCCTTATTTGCACAACTACCCTCCCTCCACCAAATCCTAGTTTAACCCCTTAATGACCAGAGCTCTTTTCGGTTTTGCGTTTTCATTTTTCGCTCCCCTTCTTTCCAGAGCCATATCTTTTTTATTTTTCCATTAATATGGCCATGTGAGGGCTTATTTTTTGTGGGACGAGTTGTAATTTTCAACGATATCATTGGTTTTAGCCTGTTGTATAACAGAAAACGGGGAAAAAATTCCAAGTGTGGTGAAATTTCAAAAAAACTGCAATATCACACTTGTTTTTTGTTTGGATTTTTTGCTAGGTTCACTAAATGCTAAAAACGACCTACCATTATGATTCTCAAGGTCATTACGAGTTCATAGACACCAAACATGTCTAGGTTATTTTTTTATCTAAGTGGTGAAAAAAAATTCCAAACTTTGCTTAAAAAACAATTTTCCGAGTGCTGTAGCGTCTCCATTTTTCGTGATCTCGGGTTGGGTGAGGGTTTATTTTTTGCGCGCCAAGCTTATGTTTTCAATTATACCACTTTTTTCCAGATACGTTCTTTTGATCGCCCGTTATTGCATTTTAATGCAGTGCCACAGCGACCAAAAAAACATAATTTTGGCGTTTTGATTTTTTTCCTCGCTACGCCGTTTAGCGATCAGATTATTCTTTTTTTATTGATAGATTGGGCGTCTCTAAACGTGGTGATACCAAATATGTATATGTTTATTGCTCTATTTTGATTGGGGCGAAAGGGGGGTGATTTGAACTTTTATTTTTTTTTTTTTTTTATATTTTTAAACACATTTTTTTTACTTTTGGCATGCTTCAATAACCTCCATGGGAGACTAGAAGCTGCCACAACTTGATTGGCTCTGCTACATAGAGGTGATGCACAGATCACCTCTATATAGCTGAATTACAGCATTGCTATGAGCTCCGACCACATGGTGGCGCTCATAGCAATCCATCATCAACAACCATAGAGGTTTCCAGGAGACCTCTGGTTGTGATGGCAACACATTGCTGACCCCGATCATGTGATGGGGTCAGCGATACGAGTATTTCCGGCCCGGCGGACGGAAGCGCTTGTTAAATGCCGCTGTCAGTGTTTGACAGTGGCATTTAACTAGTTAATAGGTGCGGGTGGATCATGATTCTGCTCGCACCTATTGTGGACACATGTCAGCTGTTGAAAACAGCTGACATGTCGCGACTTTGAGGTGGGCTCACCGCCGGAGCCCACCTCAAAGCGGGGGATACTGCCAGCTGACGTACTTTTCCGTCAGCTGGCAGTAAGGGGTTAAAAGCTCTTCCATCTGTCTGACCATTTTTTCTCATAGTTGCACCCTCCCCATTGAGGGGCAGCCCATCCCTACCATAGAGCCTGTAGCTGACAGAGAAGTTGCCCCAATTTCCTATGAATCCAAACCCTTCCTTCCTGCACCAATTTTAAGCCACTTATTTATTTCTATAAGCTACCATTGTCTTTCTAGTGATGCTCGTGGCACTGGCAGTATTTTTGAAAACACCACCTTAGAGGTCCTGGCTTTCAGCTTCTCTCTTAGGTCCCCGTCACACATAGCGATTTCACTAGCGAGATTGCTGCTGAGTCACAAGTTTTGCTTGTGCGTCCCTTAGATACCCGATGTGTACGTTAGCTACCAGCGCGCTGATGCAGGGAGCTGGTAACTAACGTACACATCGGGTATCTAAGGGACGCAGGTCCCTTTGTTACCCGATGTATATGTTAGTTACCTGCTCCCTGCATCAGCACGCTGGTAACTAACGAACACAGTGACGCCGCGTGCTCGGCGTCGCTGTGCTGATCGCTGGTGAAGCTGTCTGTGTGACAGCTCACCAGCGATCACATAGCGACTCACCAGCCATCCTGACACGTTGATATCGTTGTCGGGATCGCTGGTGAGTCGCTATGTGTAACTCCAGCTTTAGTTCGCTGTAATCATTTTTAAGAACCTTCCACCTCTATTTAAATTTATTATTAGTACCAATTTGTACCATGACTACTGGGTTTTCCCCAGCTACTCCCAACAATCTGTTTATCCAGTCTGCAATATGCCCATCCCGAGCACTCGGCAGACAACTCACTTTTCGGCCTTCACTGTCTTGGCGGCAGATGAATCTGTCTGTCTGTCTAATTATAGAGCCTCCTACCAGCAACATCTGTGTTGCCTTTGCTGCACTCCCATTCCCCTCCTTCCTACAGAAGTCATTTTCCAAGTTCTTAGCAGCAACGTCCTGCTGTAGTGATCCTAGTGTTGGGCTTGCATTCCTAATATCAGTCAAAAAGACATGCTTACTAGGTTGTTCCGGATCAGGACTAGGCTCCCTGACACTTTTTTCCTATCTCTTCTTCTATCTGTTAACCAGCTACCTACCTCTGGGTCCCGATCTACCCCACCTCCAGCCTCCTCTTTATTGCTGGCCCCAGACAGGCTTGCTCAGTGAGCTGTAAACTCCTCTCCAGGTTCGCAATGCTTCTGAGTGTTGCATACTATATATTTAGATCTATTACCTGGACTTCCAGGCATGTAACAAAAGGTGTGTGCAAATATCCTCTTTATAGAGCAAGAAGATGAAAACTCTAGTGCCTACCTATTAGGAGTAGCAATCCTAAATGTCAATATCGAACCTTTATTGAGCCTTGCCAATTGACTTAAACTACAAACCCATACCAGACACTCGATTTGTAAACATGTGTTTCAGAGTTTCATTAGGTCCATAAATGTAGATAGATTGCTAATTGTTGATATTTCCTCAAATTCTTATCGTAGTTTCAACATTGGCAACTTTATCCCATATTAGTAAAGTGCTGAGAGGGTAAGATATTTTTGTAATATAGTCTATGAGATAAATATGCATCATTCTCTATTTATTAGTCACGTTTTTCCTCCTACTGTAATCTTTCACTCTCAAAACCTGCTCAAATCTGTCAAAGTATACCTGCTGTCTATAGAAATCTATTGAGAAGGGAAGGAATGAACTTGGAGGGAGACGGAATCAGAAAGATACAGATAAGCTGTTGCAGCTTTAAAGGAGTTGTTCACTACTAGGACAACCCCTTCTAGATCTACATGTTTGGCCTAAAAAAAAAAGCCTATACTCACCTTCTATGGGGTCGCCATTACAGTGGTGTCGACACTAACGATCCCAGGGCAGTAGTGCAGTTGCTGTGACAAGTGGCCCTGGCGCCCAATCAGCACTGGTGTCACTATCCCTGCATTCATATAAATTGCGCATGAAGAGGAAGTCTGGGCTGCAGCTAATCCCTGACTTCCTTGCATGGTCAATTTGACAGGAGATGGGGACAATAACCCCAGTGCTGATTTGGTGCTGAGCTCTTGTATCACAACAACTACACGGGAACCTCGGGAGAGCGAGTGCAATCACCGCTGAAATGGCGCCGACACGGGAGGCGAGTATAAGCTTTATTATTTTATCAGGGCCAAGCCTGGGGTATGAGAAGGAGTTGTTCAAGTAGTGGACAACTTCTTTAAGTACCTAGAGCCTGCTAAAAAAGGCAGGTTATAAGTCATAAAATGGTAAAAAAAATAATGTTGCTCATTGTGTACACATGACAATTTATTCTGTAATGTAACCTAAAATGATTGCCACATTTTATTGATGCTTGAAACTTGAAGTTGAACATTTAGGTTAGGATTTTTTCCAACTGCAAACATTTTTTCAGTTTGTAGCTTTAGTAAGTTTCTGTAAAGTTTGGGCTGTTATTAAGATCACCTTTGCAAGTAAATCACAGTAAATGAACCTTAAATTTTCTGACTGATAAAACCAAGGATCATATGTTGTCATCAAATAAAAAAAGGCACAGATCTGTTTGATTGCATTTGACGTCTTCCGTGTCCTTATTTCATGTTGAGATAAGATCTCTTACAAAAACATATTATTAAATCAGCTATATTGTTAGATATAGGATGACATGTGGCAGTTTACCCTCTTTCACTTTCCTAAAATAAATGCATCAAGCCTGCAGTACTATGCTGGTCATGGAAATGGCTGTCAGACCCTTGTAGTACAGAAGACTGTGCCAACGGGGAGAATAGTTCCATCCAACATGACAGTTTAATTACTTAAAGCCATTCTACACAGCCCCATCACATTTCCTGCACAATATAACTATTTCATGGCCAAGACAGTGAGCATCTACTTAGATCTTGCTTTTAGTTCAAGTGTTGAGGTTATGACCAGAAAATGTACATAGCTTAATATAAATGAAATGTTATATGGAAATTTATATATACTGTATCACTGTAAATGGATGGTAAATGAATCAAGGTGACAGGTACAGCCGAGTATTTCCATTCAAGGGTATATTTGCCCATAATGTTTTAGTTTAATTTTTCTGTGGTTTGTGATTGTATGCCATTAAAGAAAATAATGACATAAAAAATTACAGTGGAGTTTAAAAAAACTTGATCATAAATTATATTTGCCTGTGTTGTTTTAGTCAAACTTCTACCATGGTTTGTGATTGTGCGCCATTAAAAAAATTAAAATAAAATTACAGCGGTGTTTAGAAAACCCTATCAAAAACAATAAACTGCAAACAAAATGGTACTGCAAAATACAGCCAAAGATATTAAAGTCATGTGACAGCAATTATTATTATTATTTATATAGAACCATTGATTCCATGGTGCCGTACATGAGGAGGGGTTACATACAAATTACAGATATCACTTACAGTAAACAAACTAACAATCACAGACTGATATAGAGGGGAGAGGACCCTGCCCTTGCTGACTTACATTCTACAGGATGGTGGGGAAGGAGACAGAGGTTGGGGGGTTGCAGCAGCTCTGGTGTTGGTGAGGCGCTAGCTACTATAGGTCTTCAAAGGGTTCCAACTTGTGTTTTTATTTCTTCTGGGCAGCTTTTAAAAAGTCACTGATGGACAATATTTTTTATGGACACATTGGCTTAACCATAATAAATCATTATGATTAAGTGTTGAATGCCTACATCCCATAATTCTGATATATAGACATTAGCTGCATTCACTGCAAACTATAAAATGATGATAATTATATTCAAAATAAGTTGCATAAATTTCTTCAGCGTCAATAAAAGTACAGATGCCTTGATTTTTTTCCATGTATTAAATACTGGGCACACTAGAATGAATTGATGTGAAGAAAATAAATTTTAATACATACAGTAGTCACTAGATACAAACGTTTCGGTCATAGAAGACCTTCATCAGTGTACTAGAGTTAGTAATAGGAGATTGTGTGATATGTCACACACACTAGAGCGGTGATCAGGAAAGGTAAGTTGCCTGAAGAATTGGTGGTCAGTTAAACAACGACTAGAAGCAGGACATGCAGCCTATGACGCGGTGTCCACCGCCTGACAAAATTCTCATAGTCACAATATTTGGCACATAGTTTGCATTTACTGTTAAGTTCTAATACCTTTATTTCCAAGCTCTGTATTTTATATGGACTCAATAATGAATTGCATTGTAGTCAATGTGTTATCACAAAACAGCAAGACAGAATTGTAGTTAACATTATAGGATTATAGTTATGGAAGAGAATAACTGTTATTTTTTTACTGAGCGTGTAATCAGACTTAAGCAAAACCTCCATACACAAAGCTTCAGACTGCATAACTCGAATTCATTTAACCTTCCTCCACTAAACCCCTTATCAGGACATTTTCGGCACCAATTTAACTTACAGGGAAACAGAATGATAATATCAAGATAATATTGCCACCCTATAGTTTTACATTACGATTTGGAATTAGACCTAGATGCAAAGGGATTAATGTGAATGCAGCAGTGGTCCCAGGCCGGCAACGTGCGAACACGAAAGTCTGAGTCACAGGTCTGTTGTTCTGGAACAGCAGATAACACAGATGGCATGGATAAAGGTTCACTGAGAGAAAACACTAAAATATATCTGCTCTGTGTAACTAAACAAATACACCAAGTATTTGCCCTCTTCCGCAAGTCTTGTCCTCTTATTGCATATCTGTCTTGCAAATATTATCTGTGTACAAACTGTCATACCAGACACCTTGTTTTGAATGATGTAGAACAGCACTCTGTTGATTCAGGGGCTATTTTTGGGATGTGTTAAATGGGGGCTTGTGGGTGTTGGAAGGCTGTTTCTTAAAGGGATTATCCCCAGTGAAATTTTGGCAATCATTGCAGCTTTGTGAATCCTTTGTCTAAGGTCCCATGAGCGTATGTGCCCTCATCCGTAATAATCAAGTCAATTATGCAAATCACACCCTGATCATACCCTAATCAAAGTTTGATCACAGTGTGATTCGATTCTCTCTCATGAGAAGATGGAGAAAAAAATGTCTATATCTTCTCCACTTTGTCAGTCTGTGGAAATCGTACTGCATTCAGATGTAATGCAAATGCAGTCCGTTATTTTCCATGGACTCAATGACTTGTATGGTGGAGTGTCATCTGAATATTGGATCAAACTCAGACATGCAGCATTTTTTTGTTCCTGGAACCAGCTCTATCCATGCAAATAATTGGACTTGTGCATAGTTCTATAGAATAAGATTTGTCCTAGTGCGATCCGATGTTTTTTGGATACGTTCATGTGTACGAGCTCTAACACTGTGTAACTTACACACTGTTAGTATTCTGCTCTGCTTGACAAGTGAAATAGTTATGACGTGACTGCAAGTATGGGATTTGCTTTCTTACAGTCATGTACCACCTAGATTCTCTTCCTTCTCTCGATAGAATATTAAGAAAGGTGCATGAGAATCTTGTCAGTAGGTGACTGCAAGCATGAATCAATGTTCTATTGAGAGAAGCTGAGGAGAATCTAGTTGGCACATGACCATTAGGATTCCAATTGCATGCTTGCAGTCACATGACAACTTCTGGAAAGGGCAAACAGAGCTGAATCCTAACAGAGATAATTACTCTCTAATAGGATTTAGCAGGCTGCAATGCTTGCTGAAAATTCCACTAGGGCTTGACATATCCCTTAAGAAACCAAATCATGCAAGATTATTCAGTTTTGAAAAACAATAGTTTAAGGGAGATCTTATTACAATGCACAAATATATGAGTGGAAATTACAGAGATCTTTCTAATGATCCTTTTACATCAAGGCCTGCGACAGTGACAAGGGGTCATCCTCTACGTCTAGAGGAAAGAAAGTGTAATCATAATCACAGACAGCGATTCTTCACAGTAAGAGCAGTGAGATTATGGTGCTCTCTGCCACATGATGTTGTAATGGTTGATTCATTAAAAAGTTCAAGGGGGGCTTGGATGCCTTTCTTGAAAAATATAATATTACAGGTTATTGGTCCTAGATTCTGTGATGGGACATTGATCCAGGGAACTAGCCTGATGGCAATATATGGATGTAATTTGTCATCTAAAATGTAGCTACTAGCATCTGCCTCTTGGGGGTATTGCCTCCTCTGGATCAACATGTTAGGCTATAAGTAGAATCCAATGGACTTATGTCTACCTTCAACTTTAAAAACTATGAAATATCTATAAGATCCACAAAAATAACAAATCCACTTACTTGATAAATTAATTAATTAACTAAAAAATGTACAATGCCATTCAGCAGCACAAAATGGGCGAAAGTTACTGAGACTGACATTTCATTAAGCAGCCTTAACCCCTTTCTAACATAGGACGAAATGATCCGTCCATGTGACCTGGACATATTTGACCAGGGATGGATCATTACGTCACTGCTGAAACCCGGCACTAGGTGCCAGGAGCTGTCACAGACCACTCCTGGCACTTTAACCCCTGAAATTCTGCAATGGAACATGATCACATCATTCCGGAAGCCGGCAGAGGGCTGAGTCCCTCTTTCTTTGGTTCGGAGACCCCGCGGTGGGGTCCCGATTGTTGCCATGGTGACCAGAGCTAGGAAACTTGTTGATGCTCAGTGCATGATCAGCAAGTCTCTCTGTCAGTGCAGTGGACAGCTTCTATGACATGCAGATGCTGCTTCATCTATATGCTATAGAAGCGATCACCCTGCAAAAAATGATTGTCTCAAAGTGGGACAAAGTAAAAAAGTTAGAAAAAAGTAAAAATAAGAAAATAATTGTAAAAATATAAAATAATAATAAAAAAATCAATATATATTCTATCACTAAATAAATACAGTCATATGTAAAAGTTTGGGCACCCCTATTAATGTTAACGTTTTTTCTTTATAACAATTTTGGTTTTTGCAACAGCTATTTCAGTTTCATATATCTAATAACTGATGGACTCAGTTATATTTCTGGATTCAAATGAGATTTATTGTACTAACAGAAAATGTGCCATCTGCATTTAAACAAAATTTGACCGGTGCAAAAGTATGGGCACCCTTATCATTTTCTTGATTTGAACACTCCTATCTACTTGTTACTGACTTCCTGAAGCACTAAATTGGTTTTGTAACCTCATTGAGCTTTGAACTTCATAGCCAGGTGTATCAAATCATGAGAAAAGGTATTTAAAGTGGCCACTTGCAAGTAGTTCTCCTATTTGATTCTCCTATGAAGAGTGGCATCATGGGCTCCTCAAAACAACTCTCAAATGATCTGAAAACAAAGATTATTAAACATAGCTTTTCAGGGGAAGGATACAAAAAGTTGTCTCAGAGATTTAACCTGTCAGTTTCCACTGTGAGGAACATAGTAAGGAAATGGAAGAACACAGGTACAGTTCTTGTTAAGCCCAGAAGTGGCAGGCCAAGAAAAATATCAGAAAGGCAGAGAAGAAGAATGCTGAGAACAGTCAAGGACAATCCACAGACCACCTCCAAAGACCTGCAGCATCATCTTGCTGCAGATGGTGTCACTGTGCATCGGTCAACAATACAGCGCATGCATAACGCCTTTTTGTATGACCAAACAACTCAATCTTTGTTTCATCAGTCCACAGGACCTTCTTCCAAAATGTATCTGGCTTGTCCAAATGTGCTTTTGCATACCTCAGGCGACTCTGTTTGTGGCGTGCTTGCAGAAACGGCTTCTTTCGCATCACTCTCCCATACAGCTTCTCCTTGTGCAAAGTGCGCTGTATTGTTGACCGATGCACAGTGACACCATCTGCAGCAAGATGATGCTGCAGGTCTTTGGAGGTGGTCTGTGGATTGTCCTTGACTGTTCTCAACATTCTTCTTCTCTGCCTTTCTGATATTTTTCTTGGCCTGCCACTTCTGGGCTTAACAAGAACTGTACCTGTGTTCTTCCATTTCCTTACTATGTTCCTCACAGTGGAAACTGACTGGTTAAATCTCTGAGACAACTTTTTGTATCCTTCCCCTGAAAAGCTATGTTGAATAATCTTTGTTTTCAGATCATTTGAGAGTTGTTTTGAGGAGCCCATGATGCCACTCTTCATAGGAGAATCAAATAGGAGAACTACTTGCAAGTGGCCACTTTAAATACCTTTTCTCATGATTTGATACACCTGGCTATGAAGTTCAAAGCTCAATGAGGTTACAAAACCAATTTAGTGCTTCAGGAAGTCAGTAAAAAGTAGTTAGGAGTGTTCAAATCAAGAAAATGATAAGGGTGCCCATACTTTTGCACCGGTCAAAATTTTGTTTAAATGCAGATTGCACATTTTCTGTTAGTACAATAAACCTCATTTGAATCCAGAAATATAACGGAGTCCATCAGTTATTAGATATATGAAACTGAAATAGCTGTTGCAAAAACCAAAATTGTTATAAAGAAAAAAGGATAACATTAATAGGGGTGCCCAAACTTTTACATATGACTGTATTTGAATGAAAAAAATATAAACATTAAAAGTACACTTATTTGAAATCGCCACATCTGCAATGACCTGACCTATAAAACTGCTCCACTAGTTAATCTCTTTAGCGAACACCATAAAAAATATAAAAACAAGGCAAAAAACAATACTGCCGAACAAAAAGTGGAATAACATGCGATCAAAAAGACGGATATAAATAAATATGGTACCACTGAAAATCTTGTCCCGCAGAAAACAAGCCGCCATACAGCTCCATCAGTGGAAAAAAAAAGTTAAAGCTCCCAGAATAAAGTGATGCAAAAATAATTATTTTTTCTTTAAAAGTTTTTATTATATGAAAACACCAAAACATAAAAAAAATATAAACGAGGTATCGCTGGAATCGTACTGACCCGAAGAATAAAACTGCTTTATCAATATTACCACACATGGAACGGTATAACCTCCCAGTAGCAATAAAAACATCAACTCGTCCTGCAAAACAAAAGACCTCACATGACGCTGTGGGCTAAAATATGGAAAAATTATAGCTCTCAAAATATGATGATGTAAAAACTATTCTTTTGCAATAAAAAGCGTCTTTAAGTGTGTGACAGCAGCCAAACATAAAAACTCGCTATAAGGTCTCTTTCACACGTCCTGATATTTTCGGTACGGCCGGGGTCACACTTGCAAGAAACTCTGGCATGAGCAGGGGGGAATGATGAGAGTTACATTTAAGTGATAAAAGAGATAGCAGGTGGTGGCTGATGGGACTATTACTAACATAAAAAATTGGGGGCAAAAAGATTATTTTTGTGGAAAAAATCTGGGGGTTCAAAGTGCTCACCACACATCTAGAGAAGTTCCCTAGGGTGTCTAGTTTCCAAAATGGTGTCACTTGTGGGGGGTTTCCACTGTTTAGGCACATCAGGGGCTCACCAAATGCAACATGGTGCCCAATCTCAATTCTAGCCAATTTTACGTTGAAAAAGTCAAACGGTGCTCCTTTTCCTTCCGAGCTCTGACATGCGTCCAAACAGTGGTTTACCCCCACATATGGGGTATCAGAGTACTCAGGACAAATTGTACAACAACTTTTGCGGTCCAATTTCTCCTGTTACCCTTGGTAAAAATAAAAAAATTTGGATCTGAAGTAAATTTTTTGTGAAAAAAAGTTAAATGTTCTTTTTTTTTAAAAAAAACATTCCAAAAATTCCTGTGACGCACCTGAAGGGTTAATAAACTTCTTGAATGTGGTTTTGAGCACCTTGAAGGGTGCAGTTTTTAGAATGGTGTCACTTTTTGGGTATTTTCTGTCATATAGACCCCTCAAAGTCACTTCAAATGTAATCTGGTCCATTTTGTTGAAAAAAATGGAAATTGCTGGTCAACTTTTAACTTCCCAACAAAAACGTTATGTTTCAAAAATTGTGCTGATGTAACGTAGACATATGGGAAATGTTATTTATTAATTAGTTTGTATGACAAAACTTTCTGACTTAGGGTCATACAAATTTAAATTTTTAAGATTGCAACATTTTTCAAATCTTTGCCAAGTTTCATTTTTTTCACAAATAAACGTATTGAAGAAGTTGTACCACTATCGTGAAAGACAATCCATTATGTGGATAAATGGGGTCAGTGGATTCTTTCATCTTCTGGCCTGGCTGCCTTTAGCAAGACTGCATGGACTACGGCTCATCCCACTGAATGCCCGCTCTATCTCCTCATGGGCAGAACACTACTCAGACAACACAGGGTTAGGGTAAAACAGTGTGACAATACTTTATTGAAGCACAACACACAATAGCAAAAAGAACAGTCCCAGCAATTATCCCCAAGATGGTGCACATTACAGGGTCTCACCCTCCCGCTGACTCGCCGAGATAATGGTAGATGACACGTCAGAGCTCTCAGGGTCACTATTCCACCTGTGATACACAGCGAAGAGGTAACGACAAGCATAGGGAGATGACCGAGAACAGGTCATAGAGTCCATACAAGGTCCAAAGCCAGTTTACATGAGAGCCACCACTTGGCTTATCTGACCATCTCCATGGAACCAGGTGGCCAGCGGGTCCCAAACCAGGCTTTCTCTAAACTCTTCCATGGTTCAGCGATGCTCAATGGATCAGATCTGTATCTTTCCAACCGGAGCCGTAATCCCCTAAGTTGTTTCCTATAGAATCATAGATCCGTGTCCCTCGTGATGGTGCCATAATGAATTGGCTGCAGTCCTGTCTCTTGTCTGTTGAATGTTTTGCTGAATGTTCGACTGGTAGCTCTGTGTGATGAGATCTCTGAGTCATTTTATACCTGAGGCATGTAAACTATTTTTAGAATTATCCAGTGTCCTTCAGTCACATTCTTTCCCTCTCTACATAGCCCCAAGTTTCAGTGGCCAGGAATATTTTTTTTGGCATCTTAATCCTGATTATTTTATTCAAAAGCAATCCAGATCACATGTTTTTTTTCTGCATTTGGTTGTTGACACTACAGAATACAGCCAGATCCTTTTCATAGTACAGTGTGAAAACCCAGCTATTTAAAACAAGTTTGCCCATCCCAGTAATCACATCTGAGTGCGCAGAAAATTCTGCCATTTTTGTGGTACTGTAAAATTTTTTGGGAGTGTCTTAACAACTTATTGACACCATTTTACTGCCAAAAAAAATGTACTTACAAGGCAGATATTTTCCACGGGGTTTTGTCTGCCAAACAGATCGCATATCATTGAATTTAAAATTGTGCCATTTCAAGTCTTCATAGAATTGTTTTTGTTGTGTCTTAGTATACTTTTCAAAAAAATACAGGCCACATACAAATTACAACATTTGAGGCCTCAATTCAACTGTTTTTGCTGTGTGTTACCCTAGTTCTTGATACTATTTTCCTGTAAAAAAA
The DNA here is from genome assembly GCF_039654945.1 of Dendrobates tinctorius. NCBI lineage: Eukaryota > Metazoa > Chordata > Amphibia > Anura > Dendrobatidae > Dendrobates > Dendrobates tinctorius. Next base: position 15,543,267 of record NW_027361673.1, read on the forward strand.
TAAAAATACAGGCCACATATTTTACAGTGTGGTATCTCCGTCACACACCTTATCTTTCTGTGGGCTTCAAATTGTGGCATTTCAGGCCTACATTGAACTGTTTTTTTCTGTGTGCTACCCTACTTAGTGACACTTTTTTGCAGTTAAAAATAAAAATACAGGTCACATATTTTACAGTGTTGTATCTCCGTTACACGCCTCATCTATCTGTGGGCTACAAATTGTGGCATTTCGGGTCTCCATTCAACTGTTTCTGCTGTGTGTTACCCTAGTTCTTGAAACTATTATCCTGTAAAAAAAAAATACAGACCACATATTTTACAGTGTGGTATCTCCGTCACGTGACTCATCCATCTGTGAGCTACAAATTGTGGCATTTGAGACCTCCATTCCATTTTTTTCCTGTGTGATAGCTTAGTTATTGACACTAGTTTACTGAAAAAAAATTGTTACCTACAGGCCAGATATTTTAAACTGTGTTTTTCCTGCACACTGATCACATATAAGTATGCTCCAAATTCAGCCATTTGTGGTGAATGCGGAAATTATTGTTGTCCATTTAAAATGGGCAAGGTGCGTGGCAAGAGACGGGGAAGTGGACGTGATGGCGATGGTGCATGCAGAGGCCGAGGCCGAGACCGTGGGCAAGTTGATATTGTGCCACAACAAACACCCACATCTTCTTGCCTGACCTTCTTGTCCGAATTACTAGGGGACCGCAGAACACCACCAGTGAACCCAGAGCAGTGTCAAAAGTTTGTTGTTTGGATTGCGGATAATGCTTCCAGTCACTTTGCCACCACCACCACCCTATCTTCCACATGGTCAAGTCTGAGTAGCCGTGAGTCTGGACAGCATATTCCTCACCCTGATCCTCCATCTTCCCACCATGCCGAGTGCCTGGAGATAACTGATTCTACACTTGGTCACTCCGAAGAGCTGTTCACTTTTCCATTTATAGCTTTGGGCCTTTCGCCCGGTCCACTTGAAGCGGGGCAAGATGAGATTGCATGTAGCAATGCCCAAATACGTGAGCAGCCACTGTCACACAAAGGTGACAGTGGGAACGTGTCACAAGAGGTGGACGATGATGAGACATAATTGCCAGAAAGTCAGGAGGAGGGCCAGGTTGCGGAAGTGGAAGATGAGGTTGTGGATGATATAGTAACTGACCCAACCTGGCAGGAGGACATGCAGAGCAAGGACAGCAGCAACAGACAGGAAGAAGCAGTGTGGTGGCTGCAGACAGAAGGTAGGCAACCATTCCTCATAACACCAACATGGTGGAAGTTGGCAGTACAACTATTAAGTCTTCCCATGTCTGGTTGTTTTTTAAACACTCTGCTGATAACCCCAAACAGGCCATTTGCGCCACCTGCCATGCACGCATCAGCAGGGGTAGCAAAACTACCAGCCTGATCACCACCAGCATGATCAGGCACATGACAGCAAAGCACCCGACTTTGTGGGCCAAACCCCAGGATCCAAGTACAATGTCTGCAGGTGACAACACTGCTTCTTCCCCTGTTGTGCGTGGAAGCCAATCCCTGCCAATGGTGCCTGCAAAAATGCCTCCTGTCGTTGCACACACTCATCTACCACCAACACCAAGAACATCCATGTCCTTGTCCAAGTGCAGCGTTCAGTTGAACTTATCCCAGTCCTTGGAACACAAGCGTAAATATGTAGCCAACTCCCCACAGGCCACAGTACTATTTTCACACATTTCTCAACTGCTTACACTCGAAATGTTGCCTTTTAGGCTCATGGAGACAGAAGCTTTCCGCAACCTGATGGTGGCAGCCGTTCCAAGGTACTCGGTCTCCAGCCGCCACTATCTCTCCCGGTGTACTGTCCCAAAATTACACAAGCATGTGTCCCACAACATTACCCATGCCCTCAACAATGGTGTTACTGGGAAAGTCCACCTAACCACAGACACGTGGACAAGTTCTTGTGGCCAGGGATGGTACATCTTGCTGACGGCACACTGGGTTAACATAGAGGAAGCTGGGACCTTGGGATGGAATACGTCCTCCCAACACAGAGGATTGTGGGCCCTATGTCAATCAGGGTTGCCCCCACAGTCTACAGCTCCTGCACCTCCTCCTTCTCTTCAGCCTCCATCTCCAAAATGACCATAGCAGTCACAAGCTGGAAGTACTGCAGCACTGCCTCAGCCAAGCGGCAACAGGCTGTGCTGAAGCTATTATGCTTAGATGACAATCACACACTTACTGTGCCTGGCCCATGTGATTATCCTTGTTGTTAAATGGTTTCTCAAAAGCTACCCAGAGCAGCCAGATCTGCTTGTGAAAATACGTCGCCTGTGTGCCCATTTTAGAAAGTCAGCTACAGTTTCTGCCACCATTGCTGTGCTTCAGCAGCGTTTGCAGCTTCCAGCTCACCGACTGGTGAGTGATGTCCCCACGCATTGAAACTCTGTACTGCCTATGTTACATAACATATGTACCATCCTACAAAACTTTGAGGAGTCCTCCAAGATGGTGAGCAGTGATGACGCCATAATTAGCATCACCATCCTGCTTCTCTCTATTCTGAAAAGCTCTCTGCTCACAATGAAAGGATGCAATGTAGGCAGAGCACGATGAGATGGAGCAAGGAACCTTACAGGGTAATTACACACAGCCCAGCCTCATCTGATCCCAATGTGGATTGGTTGACAATGAGGAAGAGGAGGAGGAAGAACAGGAGCTACTTTCATGCGCTATAGATGGTACTACAAGCACAACTGTCATACCGTCTGTTCAGCGTGGATGGCCTGAGGACAGGGAGGAGGAGGAGGAGAGCATGGTCAGTCGTCCTCTTGATGAGGACACGAATGTCTTGCATGTTAGTAGTCTGACTTGCATGCCTGACTTCATGTTGCGCTGCCTTTCCTGTGACCCTCGTATTCTCAAAAATTTTGGGTGACAGTCATTACTGGTTGGTGACACTTCTAAACCCATGCTACAAGGAGAACTTTCAATCTTTTCTTCCAGAGGAAGACAGGTGTACTAAAATGGTGCAGTACTAGAAGGCCATTGTTGTGGAATTATTAAAAAAAATTGCCATCTGAAAACACTGGCGGCAGAGGTCACAGTTTGTTGGACAACCAAGGAGTACAGGCAAGAGAGACAACTCCAATCCAATGGGAAAGTTTTCTCTGACCCTCCCATTGCACTGGCCCTGAGGAACGTAATACTCTCAAAAGGAGTGCAAAGTTTTGGAAGATGCTGATGGAGTACCTTGCTGACTGTACCAACATCCTCCGTAATTCCTCTGTGCCTTGTTATTATTGGATCTCCAAGCTGGACACGTGGCATGAACTGCCTCTCTATGCCTTGGAGGTCCTGGCCTGCCCTGCCACTAGCATTTTGTCAGAGTGGGTTTTTAGTGCCGCTGGTGGAATTATAACTGATAAGCACATCCACCTGTCAACTGAAAATACTGACAGGCTGACTCATAAAAATGAGCAAGGGCTGATTGGGCCAGACTTCTCTACACCACTGAATGATAACAGCATAACATAACCTCAAATCCAGTGTTATATTTTTGGAGGTATTTTCCCAGGCACCTCTTTAAACCCACACATGGGTATACACTTCCTGATTTTGCCTATTTGCTGTTATCCTCCTCCTTCTCCTCATCCTCATCAGCCACCACCACTAGATCACTACTGTGACAGTGAGCCATGATGCAACAGCTACGTTATCTTGTCAAAGGGTGTTTTTGATGTCCGTAAAAAAAAATTGTACGCGTTAGGATGATGTGTACCCCCCAGAGGGAAATGTTTGGCAGCCCATACACTTAGTGTATGGGCATTACAAGTATCAAAGACCCACTCCTTTAAACTTGGAAAATATTTTTAGGAGGCAATCGTCCATGTCTCTTCTGACACCACCACTAGATCACCAGGGTTAACGTGTTCCGTGATGCAACAGACACGTGATTGTTTTTAAAGGGGTGTTTTTAGTGTCAGCAGAGTTTACCTATTGTTTCTTGTGGCCCCCCCTCCCAATGAGGAGTCCAAATAAATATCAATTTTAAAAAAATAACAGGGTTACAGGAACAGCAAATAGATAGTTTGGGTATGGCACTGCGCCCTGCCTACATTCGAGAATTTTTTTTTATTACCAACATTAAATACAAATTTGTAAATGCAGATGAAGTTGACAGAAAACCACAATCTGTGTCCTCCCAGCATTCCTCTGTACATATCTCAGTATTTAGATCACTATTAGTGTGATCTACTTCCCCTCAGCATTTCTCTGTGTTCAGATCACAGATATCACAACATGCTTCAGCCGCAGGGCAATAAGTATTGTCTATGATTGTAAAGTTCTGGAAGACATTTTCACAGTGTGAAACATTAATTAGGCATAAACATTTTTTTGGTCTAGAACAAGGCTGGTGGACACTTAGTAATTTCCCCCTCATTTACTGGAATATACAGGTCTTCATATCCATTTGGACGAATCCAGATATTAAAAAAACGAAACTACAAAGATTATATTTTAAGCAGAACCAGATTATTGAAGAAATTTAAACACGTTATTCAGCATTTAGCCTCCCTTTACATAACAGTAGAACTATAATCGTGCTGGATCAGAATACTAGAGGAAGGGTAAAATGGAAGTTCTTGAGGCAATAACGCAACTGCCCCACAATGAAATTGAACTGTACTACAATGCTGGGAATAGGATTGATTGTTCAATTTCAGATACCAGAATCCTTCAAACATCAACTAAACACAACACAAGGAGCAAAATGAAGGGTTTTTAAAGGAGTTTCTGGGCCCATATGTGACTTGGGAATCTTTTTTATTACAGTCTCCAATTTGTGTTGGTCTCATCAGAGCTTAATCTTTAATGCAGTTCGTTGGATTACTGCTGATGATCCTGGCACCGTATACCCATAAAAGCAACACGATATCTTCCTCTGTGACTCTTGGATGCAAATTATTAACGGCCTATTTTTGGCCTTCTAAAGGGCTAAAGACAGACTCTTTTGGAGTCAGCCCTACTGAAGAACTGGCCTCCTTTGTGACAAGTGTCCATGACCTGTTGGTTAGAGCCTTTGAGTTGCAATAAAGGTGGTAAAGTCTCGTGCTGAGTAGACATGGGAGCTCTCTATGCATCAGTCTGTACCACTTTAGTAAGAGGTAAAGTTTGCCCAAGAGAAAATGAATTTCCAGACATTCCCGGCCTTTTTTGCACAGTGATGGCAGCTGTGATTTTCATCTTCTTGGTGGGGATGTGAGAAAGTTCCAAGTCATCATCCATACCATCATCATCCATATCTTGTAAAGGGGAAATCTGTGGTTTCCCTGGTTCATGGTTAACAACATTTATTCGCATTCCTTTAACATTGTTCATTACACCTGAAGAAATAGTTTTCGGCTGTGAAATTTTGATGGTCTTAGTAATATTTATGGGTGAAGATGAAGACCCTTGTGCCATGGGTGAGATGATAGTTATGGCAGCACTCCTCTTTAAAATTAGTTTTTCACGAGCATCCATCAGTTTGGTTGGTTGTCCTCCAACACTGATCTGCTGCTTTCTAGAATTCAGCATCTCATGAGCATCTTGCCCTTTACCCTTTATACGGAAACGTGTGTCTTTGGCAACCAATTTTTCATGGCCATCTTTTAGGCCTAGTTTGAGACGCGCATCTGTTGCAGCTATATTCTGACAGACATCAAACACATTCCGGTAATTGGTGGTGGGTAAACGACTAATAATTGTAGGCTGGATCCTGGATCTCATGCCTCCTATAGCCCCCTTGTTATTAATCCTGTATGTTCCCATTCCCATTGTCACCATGCCCCTTTTCCTGATCACTTCATACAATGACTCCTAAGCCATATTTCTGCTACAAACCTGCACCTTCCCAGCAGCAACTGTGTAGGACGCCACATTATTGTTTTCAAGAGTGTTTATGATGCCCATAAAAAAATGTTGACATAGTATGTTGATGTGTAACCTCCCCAGGGGGAAATTATTGTCAGCCCAAACACTTAGTGTATGGGCATTACAAATATAGGAGACCCGCTCCTTTAAACTGGAAAAACCTTTTTTCGGAGGCCATCCTCCACATTTCTTCCTCGGGGGATTGGAGTGTGTGCAAATTTGGGTCAGGCCTTGTATTCACTTCATGGGCAAACTTTATGTGACTTAAAAAAATCATAATAATGGGAACTTTGGTTTCATGTGGCCATCCACTACTTGGGTTCAAAGGCTTATTGGGGTGTGTGTAACTTTGGTGCTGGGCAGGCCTTGCATTCAATGCATAAGCAAACAGTATGGGAGTACCAAATGAATAATGTGAACTTGGTTTTCCTGTGGTCATCTATGACGTCTGTTCAACAGGTTGTTGGGGTGCGTCCAAATTTTGGGCAGCCCTGCCACTCACTGCATATGCAACAACAATATAATAATGGGAACAACAAGCATAGCCGGCTGATGTCTCTAAGAAAATTGAGGGCCAACTGATGGACCTATAAATATAGACTTTGTGACATTCAGAGTCCCTCCTTCATAAATGAAACAGAATGTGTCTGATGATGTGTCACACACTACATGGCCAAATAAGGTTGTAAAATGTCAAAATGACATCTCCCAGTGAATGCATTTGCCTTGTTTGAAATCAATGCTAAAGTTGAAAAATGCATCAAAAACACTACGTGTGAACATAGCCCAAGTGGTGGAAGAACATTTTTGTTTTGGGTTATTTATTTTGCCTTACATACAAATTATTACCCTGGAAAAGATGTTCCTTAACATATTTCCCAGGAAAATACATTTTGGTCTCGTTTTTGTATGTTTTATTGTACGCCTGTTAAAGTGGCATAAGACTCTGACAACATTGTTCACAGCTGTGACCTGGGAGTCAGAAATGCTTCCAGGGGTCTTCCCCATGGTGTTCCCATGTTATATGAGCACTGTTCCCATTGATTTCAGACATTTTTAGACTCTAAAAGGACCCCCAGGGAGGTCGCAGCAAAAATGCTTGGGTTTCCCATAAACTTACATTGGGCTCGTTGCTCGGGCCGAGCACTCGAGCATTACAATTTGCTTGACCCGAGCATCAAGCACCCAAGCATTTTAGTGCTTGCTCATCACTACATATAACAGTAGAAAAAAGCATTTGAAAATTTGGCTTGTTTCTTCACATTTCTTATCCATACACTGTTCCGTGTTCTAGGGTACGTTTTTGTGATATATAACACTAAAAAAAAGCTTTTCAAAGTGTTGCTGGGTTTCATTTCTGAGACATGCAGTATTGCGTGTTCTTTTGTACATTTCATTAGTATTTCAAAACATTTCTTCAAAAATTATTATAATGCTCAACCCCAGACTATTCAGTGGTCTGGAGTACATTTTACTGGTATATATAACCCTCATAAAACTTGTTCCAAATTTATCGGTATTATATTGCTCATCCATAGGGTATTACATATTTCTTGGGTACATTTCTTTGGTACATAATGCTAAAAAACCCTTGTTTAAAATGTATCTATATTATACTGCTCATACATAAGTTGTTACATTTTCTTGGGGACATTTAGTTGCTATTTAAGCCTCCAAAACTTGTTCCAAATTTATCAGTTTTATTTTGCACACCAATAGAGTATTACATCTTCTTTGCTATTTTAATGCTCACTATTAGACTATTTTCTGGAGTACATTTCGTTAGTATAAAACCCTGAAAAAACTAGTTAAAAATGTATCAGTATAATATGGGTCACCGATAGGGTACTACATCTACTTGTTCAAAATTTGTCCATAATATATTGCTTGCCCATAAGGTATTACATCTTCTTGGGTACATTTAGTTGGTTAATAACCCTCAAAAATCTTAAAAAAATGTATCACCTTTTTTTCTGCTTGTATTTGGGAATACCTGATGCCATTAAAGTGAATGAGAAAACTGACATGTCATGCACAAGTTGAGTATTTTTGACTTGCAGATTTGATGCAGAAAATAGTCTGCAGCATGTCAATTCTCTGTGCGTTTTTGCCCTGTATTTTTTCACATTCATGTCACTTAAATCATCAAAAACACTGGCAAAAAAACATCAACAATGCTCCTTTTTGCAGCTGCGTTCTCCTGTCAAGAGATGCAGAAATTTTACTCAACATGTGCACATACTCTTATTGGTATTATAATGCTTACTCTAATCCATGGTCTGGAGTATGTTTCCTTGGTATACAGTGGTGCTCAGAAGTTTACATTCCCCGCCCTATTTTTTGCTTTCTTGGTCTTTTTTTCAGAGAATATGAATGATAACACCAAAACTTTTTCTCCACTCATGGTTAGTGGTTGGGTGAAGCCATTTATTGTCAAACTACTGTGTTTTATCTTTTCAAATCATAATGACAACCCAAAACATCCAAATGACCCTGATCAAAATTTCAATTACCCCATTTCTTTATACCGTGTATTGGTGTATTGCCCCTTCTAACCTCAATGACAACTTGAATTCCTTTGTGATAATTGTGGATGAGGTTCTTTATTTTTCAGATTGTAAAGCTTCTCACTTTTCTTGGCAGAAAGCCTCCAGTTCCTGTAAATTCCTGGGCTGTCTAGCATGAACTGCGCGCTTGAGATCTCCCAGAGTGGCTCAATGATATTGAGGTCAGGAGACTGAGATGGCCACTCCAGAACCTTCACTTTGTTCTGCTGTAGCCAATGACAGGTCGACTTGACCTTGTGGTTTAGATTGTTGTCATGCTGGAACGTCCAAGTACATCCCATGCCCAGCTTCCGGGCTGATGATTGCAAATTTGCCTCCAGCATTTGCTGATAACGTTTTGCATTCATCTTTCCTTTAACTTTGACCAAATTTCCTATGCCGTTGTAGCTCACACATCACCAAAACATCAGCGATCCACCTCAGTGCTTTACAGTAGGAATGGTGTTCCTTTCATCATAAGCCTTATTGACCTCTCTCCAAATGTAAAGTTTATGGTTGTGGCCTAAAAGTTCAATTTTGGTCTCATCACTCCAAATTACCTTCTTCCTGAAGTTTTGACTCTTGTCTCTGTGCTGTTTTGCTTATTGTAGGTGACATACTTTGTGGCATTTGCGCAGTAATGGCATTCTTCTGGCAACTTGACCATGCAGTCCATTTTTCTTCAAGTGCCTCTTTATTGTGCATCTTGAAACAGCCACATCGCTAGTTTTCAGAGAGTCCAGTAATTCAGCTGATGTTATTTCTGGGTTTTTCTTTGCATCCTGAACGATTTTCCTGGCAGTTGTGGACAAAATTTTTGTTGGTCTGCCTGACTATGGTTTTGTTTTTACAGGGCCTCTGATTTACCATTTGTTAATCACAGTTTGAACACTGGTGACTGGCCTTATCAATTCCTTAGATATCTTTTTGTATCTCTTTCCTCTTTTATACAGTTCACTACCTTTTCTCGTAGATCCGTTGACAATTCTTATGCTTTCCCCATGACTTACAAACCAGAAACGTCAGTGGCTAACTCAGTTTTTATGCACGCACACTGATTACAAGCAAACAGGTCCCAGGTGAGGATGTCACCTTTAGTAGCCATTCAAACCAATTTGTGTCAACTTCTGTGCATGTTATCAGGTCAAAATCACCAGGGTATGTGAACTTTTGATCAGGGTCATTTGGATGTTTTGGGTTGTCATTATGATTTAAAAAGAGAAAACTCAGTAATTTGACAATAAATGGTTTCACCCAACCACTAACCATGAATGGAGAAAAATTTTGGTGTTATCATTCATATTCTATGAACAAAGGCCAAGAAAGCAAAAGTTCTTCCGGGGTATGTAAACTTTTTATCTCAACTGTATAACCCTCAAAAATGCATAGACTTTATGAGTCTAGGAGTAAGAATATATAACAAATTTAACATAATGTGTATGAGGCCCTCCTTCATAAATTGCTCTGAAATTTCTTTTTTTTTAATTAAAAAAAAAATTTTGGTTTACTAAAATTATAGATTTTTTTAATTCTTTTTAAATTTTCCTTATATACAAGTCATTATATAGAAAGAAAGGTTTCTTAACATTTTTTTCCTGTAAAATGCAATTTCTCTTCGGTTTGGTATGTTTTATTGTCACTCCTTAAAGTGGAGTAAAAGTGTGATACTGGAGAATCAGATACGGCCTGATAAATAAGTTGTCTAAGATGGACCCCATGCATATAGCTGCTCAAGTTAGCTTCATCAGGGGAGGAAAAAGAAACAGTGAGAAGCAGATAGATAGACAGGTAGATGGATAGAAATATAAATAGAGTGTATGTAATCAATAAAATACCATTGAGTGAGTTCTCTGTCACACCACTGGATAAATGTCATTAATGTGCGCTGATGAATGTTGTGTAGACATAATCACTTTGCACTCAATGAAATGAGCAATCATCCACCAAACATTATGCACATGTGCAAATATGTTGTGTCTGTCAAGTAGAGTCAGTGCACCGATGACATTAAATGAGAATGGTACATATGTAAAAGTTATATGCAACACCAAAGAGGTTAGGTATGTCCAATATGGGCTAGCATAGAAAAAAGCTGCATATATCAACAGCCTTAGACATCACTTGCCATAGACGTCAATATGAATTGTGAACTAGCTGCAATTTGGCTATTGTTTTACAGAAAAGTCACAGCTCAAAAATAGTGTGACACCACATTACAGACAAGTATACCAGATTTTTTTTGGGTTGTGCGAACTGTCTGAGAATTCCTTTAGGGCGAAACATGTCGCTGTGTAGTCCCAGCCTAACAGTTTTTGCGTGTAACCTAAAATATAGGCCACAAATTACAAATAAAGGGATTCATTACCAACAGGCCCAATGGGATTATAGAAGCACTCCTCCTCCCATCAAAGTTTTTATACTCTTAATATATTGCTGTCATATAATATGGCACTGTGTACTTGCAATTGCTTATTTTGCATTTCTACCCAGCTAATGCTTCTCTTTTCTCTGCTCTGCATTTATCATTCCCCTCTTCAACTTCTGACCAAGCTGCTTCACTCCTCCCTCCTGTCAGGGGCTTTGGAGTGACTGATGATTCATACATGGAAAATTGACATGTTTCTACATGGAGCTTAGAAGGATTTGGTTAGTCAGTTTTTAATCATGTGATGTTATAAACCTAATGGAAAAGAGAAAAATTAGCTGCGTTGTAAGGAGATGGACCAGCTGCCATGTTTCCCTGAAGACATCAAAGCTGCTGTGGTATAGAATGTGAATAATTTTTTGTTACTGATATGTTTCCTTGTGATAACAATTGTTAATTGCCTTGGAGGCTGCAGTACTAACTCACGGTCACAAGATGTCACTGTCTAGAATGTAGGTAAAAGGTGAAGTGTGTCAGTAATAAAGCAAGCACAGAGACAGAGCAAGAGTTAAGGCCAGACCATTGTGGGGATTAGGTTTGGGAATTTATGGTTAGTGTGAGGAACAGGAAGTAGAGTTCAGTTGAGGAAAGTAATGAGATATGACAGCAACAGTCTTGAGTGATAGACTGCTAGGGAAAACATGGGCCTAATACTCGGGGCAATGGATTGCCAAAGAACCCTTCAGTGTCAATCCATCTGCTGGCATGGAAACCTCTATATGGACGTCAGGGCCCTTGGGCGCACTCAGCCTGTGAAGTTCCAGAGAAAGATGGACTCATACTCTCACAGGTGGGAGGTGATGAAATCCAGGTGCACTGCTAGTGGTGAAGAAGAATTCCTATGACTAGAGAAGTTAGCAAGAGGGATGCTCTACCCATAATGAGAACCAGGGCTGAAGTTGTGTCTGGTACCTGTGGGAAAAAATTACAACTCGTCGAGCCTTATCCTTTATGCCTGTTTGTAAAGACTGCTAGTTCTCAAGTAAAAGTTTGATTGTTTTTACGAATACTATGACCCTTAACACAGCGAGTGGGAGCAGCCGTTTGTTCACGAGTTCATTGCTTTCGAGGATAGAGGGGTAAAATGATCAATTGTAAGTACAAAATGCATATCATATGATGATTACAATATATCAAAAGGATGAAGATTTTATGTGAGTGCTTTCTTTAACCACATAAGCACTTTCAACCTATAGTACTCTACTAACTTCCAAATTATAGTTCAGAAAATGCAAACATAAAAAAATCCTTTTATTAATAGTAATCCTACGTTTGGTTTGCATATTTTATATTTCATTTTTTCACGAAAAATGTACTTCTCTGGAATACTGGGATTGTTTTAATTGGAAATATATAAATTAATATAATACCAAAATTAATAAACATTTAGGCTATTTTACGTCAAATAAACAATAGAAAAGTAATAATTAAGCAGCTTAATGTGCAAATTGTACATTACATGAGTATAATAACTGCAGGCGTCAGCTTTCTAAAAAATGTTAAAATGTTATACTCAGCATGTTGGTTTATAATGATACACTGTATTCCTGAAGCCCAATTTGTTGGGAATGATTTCTACTCCACCAAATCTATATCTTTAGAACTAAAAAATACAGCATCAAGACAAAGAAACATTACCCCTTTCATGTACAACATTTCTATATCCCAAATAACACTCCATCTCCCATGGCTCCCCCTGTCATCACGAGTATGAAGCTTTAATAAGATATGAAACAAGAAATTCATCTGTTCGCTTGTTCACTTTGGTAATCATTTTTGATAGATCTCAATCAGAGAGAAATATCATGTTTCTGTGCTATTAAGATTTAAATAAATGACTCCATATCCTTAGTTACAGTGAAAGTAACATTTTTTCATGTGGTTTATTATATTCAAATTCCATAAATCTTCTACTTTACAAGTAGGGTATCAACCTACCAATTACAGCCAATTAAAATGCAGACTTTTTTTAAGAGGCTCCGTAGCTATCAATAAATGTCAGTTCATCAAAGACAACTTGGTAAGTAATGTTAGGCTTTTGTAGATAACAGATACCTTAACAATATGTACCGTATATACTCATGTATAAGCCGACCAGAGTATAAGCCGACCCCCCTAATTTTGCCACAAAAAAACTGGGAAAACTTATTGACTCGAGTATAAGCCGAGGGTGGGAAATGCAACATGCTCCATATTAATATATGCCCCATGTAATGCCGCACAATGGTTAATGGTGGCCCATAACGTGCTCCATATTAATATATGCCCCATATAATAATGCTGCACAAAGGTTAATATATATGCCCCATATAATGCCGCACAAAGGTTATTGGTGGTCCATAACACGCTCCATATATGCCCCGTATAATAATGCTGCTGCGATTTAAAAAAAAAGATGACATACTCACCTCCCCTTATGGCATCCTTATGGCATGGCCGGCTCACCCTCCCCCAGTGCTACTCACCCTCCTGGTATCAATTTTTGTAGTGGCATCTGCTGCGTGCCGCGGAGCTGACCCTATTAGAATGAATAGTAGAGAATCTGCAGAATCTGGAAGATGATTGGTGGCAGCGTTAGATTATCATTATTTGATCCGTGGAGATCCATCTTGAGAATCAATGTAGTGGAGCAACCCTTTAAAGGACTAAAAGGGGTAAGGGAAACCTTGTGATGGGTAGTGCCAGGCCTGCCAGCTCATGGTGACAGATGCAGCCGAACAGGTACGTTGTGGAGCTGAGTAAAGGAAAGGACAGGCAATACGTCTGTGCTGCACTGATAGACTTTCACCTCTCTTCTTAGTATTTCCTCCTGCCTGCCATGTAGTAGATTGAGCTCCAGGCAGGCCAAAGACTTCCGATCACTTATTCCTGGCTCGGTCTCCCCTCCCTCGGTCTGTGCCCACAAGTCATACAATTATGGGCAGGTTAAGGCCTAGACTGCTTCTTGTTTATTGTTACAGCACAGGAGGATACAGACCACGTCACTCATGGGGAACGCTAAATAACATCCCACTATATATATATATATATCTCACCCTCCCCCAGTGCTAATCACCCTTCTGGTGCCTGCATATCCCTGGCTCTGCTACATCTCAGTCCCAGCATCTGTATCTCTCTTCCTTTCTTCCTCATGTACTGTAACATGGTACTGCTCATTAAAGTCATTAATATGAGGCTCCACCCCTATGAGAGTGGAGAGGCATCCATATTCATGACTTTAATGAGTGGTACCATGTGACCGCACAGGAGGAAGACAGGAAGGGAGATACAGACGCCGGGACTGAGATGTACAGAGCCGGGGATATGCAGACACCATAGTCCATGAGCCAAAAGCCAATTTTGACGATATCGGTACTACCCGGAGTGACTAATTCTCTTTGGTGTTTTTAGGTAGATGCATGTCTGTAGTTTATGTTTTGATATGATAGCCCTTGCACATCAGTAGCTTAACCCCTTCAGGCCTATTTGTACCCAAATGCCTAGGCCATTTTTTGTAAATCTGACCAGTCACTTCATGCGGTAATAACTTTGGGACGCTATCACCTACCCACGCCATTCTGAGATTGTTTTCTCATGACATATTGTACTTCATGGTAGTGCTAATTGTGAGTCAATAGATTTTACCTTTCTGCATAAAAAATTACAAAATACACGAAAAATTGGGAAAAATTCGCTATTTTTGAACTTTGAAATTCTCTACTTTTTACAAAAATGCTGATACCCCCCATAACAGTGAGTAGTTTACATTCTCCACATGTCTACTTCACATTGGCATCATTTTGGAAATTAAATTTTATATTTTTCGGATGTGATAAGGCTCATAGTTTTATACACAATTTTTAAAGTTTACGACTAAATTTCCAAAACCCATTTTTCCAAGGACCAAGTCAGTTCGGACGTCACTTTATGGGTCTTGTATAACAGAACCCACCCATACATTACCCCATTTTGCAAACTACACCCCTCAAGGTGTCCAAAACGGATTTTCAAAACTTTGTTAACCCATTAGGTGTTGCACAGGAATTCAAGCAAAATGACAGTGAAATATCAAAATTTCAATTTTTTGGCAGATATTCCATTGTAATCCAATTTTACCTGCAACCCAGCAAGGGTTAACAGCAAACCCAAAATTGGTTACCCCAATTCCGCAGTTTATAGAAACACCCCACATGTACACGTAAACTAAATTATGGGCACGCAAGAGGGCTCAGCACAGAAGGAGAGCTAGGCGGTTTTTGGGATAATAGATTACACTGGAAGAAATCCAGTGGGCCATGTCGTATTGGAGAGACCCTGAGGTACCCCCAGAGTGGAAACCCCCAAAAGGTTACCGCATTTTGGAAACTACACCCCCTAAGGAATGTTTTAGGGGGTATAGTAACCACTTTGACCCAACAAGCGCTCCATTGAAGTTTCATGCACTTGGTTGAGGAAATTGAAAAGTACGTTTTTTTACCTGAAAAAGTCACTTTAGTCCCACATTTTTCATTTTAAAAAGGGGGACCAGGAAAAAGTACACCCCACTTTTTATTCCCCATTGTCTCCCGAACACGGCAATACCAC
Source organism: Dendrobates tinctorius (assembly GCF_039654945.1). NCBI lineage: Eukaryota > Metazoa > Chordata > Amphibia > Anura > Dendrobatidae > Dendrobates > Dendrobates tinctorius. The sequence goes on from NW_027361673.1 coordinate 15,558,713, forward strand.
AAGTGTTGTCTAAAACCACAGTATTGGCGCATATGGGAGGGGGGGATGTGTAGTGTAGTGTTTTTGTTTTTTTAACTTTCTTTTACACTTTTTGCCTGCCCAGACTTGCTGGGACTTGTGGTACCACAAGTTCCAGCGAGTGCAGGCAGGTCCGGCCAGCCTGCACAGTGCAGCGATCGTCCCTGTATGAGACCCTGTGCTGACAGGATCTCATACAGGCAGAGGCGACACTGTGTCGGCCCTGCTACATCGCTGCTATGGCTAGAACGATGTTCTAGCCAATCGCAGCACAGGGGGAGGAGATCAGACACTGACATCCTCCCCCTGGCCTGTGGAGTGACTGGTAAATGCACCAATCGCTCCACAGGCACGAACCCCTGCAGCGAATCATGCCATGTTTTACAAGGCATGCTGCGATTCGCTGGGCTATATAGCCCAGCGAATCACAGTGATTCTAGCTGCAGGGGGTCGGCGCGATGGCCACACACGGCGAGGGGACAAGCCCTGCTGCCGGTAAGTGCAGCCATCTACCCTTGATCCCAGCGCGATTAGCAGCGGGGACGCTAAAGGGGTTGTGCCGTACTAGTACTGCTCTTGTCCTTTGGTCCAGGGCGAGAGAGCAGTACTCGTACGGCGCTCGGTGCCAAGGGTTTTAATGTTTTTCTTTGTGTTTGCAGGTGTTTACTGACATATCTAATGGCATGATGGAAGTACCAGCGAGGAAGAAATCACGGATCGACTGTACAATACACTGCTCTAATGATGACAGTGATGATCTGGCATCCCTACAGGATTTGGACTCCTGGAAAACATTGCTTAGGGCTGCAGAGATCAGACAGCATGAATCCGTCCTGGAAGCAGCTAAGGGCCTTGAAGAACGAGAAATACCACACATACAATATCACCGTAAATGTCGTAGTCTCTTTACAATGAAGAAGTCACTGGATTCTATCCTTGCCAAGGGTGTCAATGTCGAAACAGCAAGCGAAATCCCCAGGAAGAGGCTACCGAGGGGTACCCCCAGTGATAGCAGGGTGTATGCCAAAGTATGTATGTTCTGCGAGAAGTCAAGCAAGTATCTCAAAGGAGAAAAAACAAGGGAGCCAATCGTCCAGTGTGTTGAGCTACGAGCAGATGAGACGATCCGCAGAGCAGCGATAAGGAAAGGCACACAGAGAATCATTGGTTTACTTAGCAGAGACCTTGTTGCTTCAGAGGGGCACTACCACAAGTCGTGCTACAAACTATTCACAAAAGATGATTCCCAAGTGGCCTGTAGGTCTGGTGCAGCAGAAAATCAGGAAGAAAGCAAGGAAGTATGCTACGGAGAGGCAGAGAGAGAAGCCCTTGAGGAACTCTTCTTGTATATAAGGACTGAATTGTTCCCAAACCCAGAAGTACTGCCTATGATAAACCTCACATCTAGGCTTCAGAGATGCATGATGTCCCGTGGTATCATCAAACTGAAACCATCGACAAAGAAACATGTTCGCCGAAAACTTGAAACAGAGTTTGGTGAATCACTCCGCTTTCTCTCCGATGAGAAAGGTAAGCTTCTAGTCTATCCATATAGCCTATCAATGGACGACCTTGCCCGGCAAGCACACAGCATGACAAAAGATCTGCAAGAAGTAAGAGCCGCTAACTCTGGAGATGTCGTAACCAAAGCAGCAATGCAGCTGAGGAATGAGATCAAGAAGCAAGATGTGAGTCAGCCATCGCCTCCCGATACAGATCAGAATGTCGTTCCTGCATTAGTCACTCAATTCCTGCAAACCCTGCTTACAGGAGATTGTGAGTGCCAAACTCCCTCTGAAAGAGCTCAACGTCTTGCCACATCCTTCGGCAGTGACTTGGTTTTTGCTGTTACCAATGGAAAGACAAAGCCACCCAAGCACGTACTGCTGTCCTTTGCAATTAAGTCTTTGACCGGAAATAAAGAACTGGTTCGAACTCTGAATCGTCTTGGCCACTGTGTGTCATATTCAACGGCTGAGGAGATCGATACAGCCCTTTGTATCCAGAAGTTGGAATGTTCAACGGATGACATCCCAATGCCAGCAAATATCTACCCTGGTGTGTTCACAACCTTGGCCTGGGATAACATTGACAGACTTGAGGAGACACTAAGTGGAGCAGGTACATCTCATAGAGTCAATGGCATCGCTGTTCAGTCCAATGTTGCATGCCCTGTGACAAAAGTCCTGCCAGATGTAACCAAGTCGAAGAAAAGAAGCATAATTCCGACAGAATTAATGCTACCAATATACAATGTTGGGCGGCGGGGAGGGCCACCCAGGATTGAGACAGCGAATGTTAACACTACCGAGGAGGTCCAGGATTCAAAAACCAAGAACCATATCTGGCTTCTGGCTAGAATGTCAGACCATGAGGATCAGACCATTAGCAGTTGGACTGGGTTCAACATCCAAATCCGCAGCGACATTGTAGTGGCCCAGGACACTGTAAGCTACCTGCCCACTATCAATGCTCCTGCAACAGCCATGTCCACTGTGAATGAAGTCTTGGAGCAAACACATGCCATCATGCAGACCCTGAAGCTTAACAGAATTGTGTGCGTGTTTGATCAAGCACTCTATGTATGCCAAAGCTGCCGAGGTTATCTGGAAACAGGAGAAGTTCAAGAACATTATAATTAGAATGGGTGTCTTCCACACAATCTGTAATCTCCTCTCCATCATAGGTAAGAGATTTCAGGATGCAGACCTTAGAGATCTGTGTGTTGAATCCGGTGTCATCGCTGAAGGATCAGTGTCTGGAGTGATGGACGGCCGGAGGTACAACAGAGCAGTGAGACTACACAAGCTGGTCTATGAAGCACTTATGAGGCTTGCATGGAAAAACTTCCTTCCATGGCTAGAAGAAAACCATGCAAGGGACCTTCACCATCTGGATGAAACACTGAAGAACATCACAAACTTTCGCATCAGTGTGTCGCAGGGATCCTTCGAAAAGTTCTTGGATAATGAATCTTGCACACTTACCCTGAAGCTCTTTCAAGTTTATCTTGAGACCTTCAGAAATGAACAACTCTCAGCATTCTGGATGTCATACTTGGACATGGTCGAGACCATGCTGGCCCTGGTTCGAGCTTCAAGAGAAGGCAACTGGATGCTTCACCTAGGAGCAATCCGACAGATGATACCGTGGTGTTTTGCCTATGACAAGGTCAACTATGCCCGATACCTAACCTATTACTATGCTACGATGTCTCGGCTGCCCATAGACCACCCAGAGGTCCATGAATACTTCATGAAAGGTGGCTTTTCGGTCCAGATCGGTAGCAAGAATCCTTTTGGACGGATTCCTGTGGACCAGACCATCGAAGAAACAATCAACAAAGACACCCAGACACCAGGGGGAACAAAAGGCTTCAGCCTCAAAGTTGGAGCTGTTGCCAGATTCTACCTGACATCGGATTACCGCAGCATGTACTTGAGGCAGCTGAGGGCCCTAGTAGGCCAACAATATACTGACTTCAGTCATTCAGACCTACAGGTGTCCAGGATTAGAAGAGATGAAGCCGATGTCCGATCTTTTGTTGAACTGCTGGAGACTGGTTGGTTGAACCCCTTCAACAAAGAGCATAATGGTGAACTTATCAGTTTATCAACAGCGACTGCAGCACCACCAGATGTAGCCAAAGACCTTCTAGGGGCATACAGTATAGGAGAGGATGCATATCACACATTCAAGGATGAGCGTTTGGGTACCGATACGCCAACAACACTGTTTCATGACAAGATGACGAAGAACAATCTTAAAACGTTCTCTAACATCAGAATGAAGACACACAGACAAGGCCTTGGCAAGGAGGTAATTTTGAAGGCTGACAGGAACCTATTTGGCCAGATGATACTTGTAGCTGAGAACAGAAAGCTACAAATGAGTGATGTCTTGACTCATCCCCTGGGGCCATTGCCATGGGCACTTGCCAACGGTGATGGGTCTATCCGCAAGACCAACAAGGCTGCCCTAGCAAGGGAGTTGGAGAGGAATGCTCCTCCTGCAGAGGTGATCCCTGAGCCCTCTGCAACCATCATTGATGGGATGAGCCTGGTTCAGAAACTGAAGGAAAACGATGCAACATTTGCCCAGCTAGCAGGCACAGCAATGAGTCGCGCTATCCATGAGGGTGCTAAGAGCAAGCGCATTGATATTGTCTTTGACGTCTACAAGGAGACATCCATCAAAGATACAGAAAGAGTCAACTGATATGAAGGCACAGGGATCCATTTCAAGAACATTCAACATGGGCACAACATCCAGCAGTGGAGAAAGCCACTAAGTAATTCCTCCAACAAGGCAAGTCTCATAAAGTTTCTGGTAGAAGAATGGAAGGCGAAACACCACAGGGAGAAGCTTGAGGAGAAGGAGATGTATGTCACATGTGAGCAGCTCTGCTTTAAGATCACCAAAGAACAGTGGGAAGAGGCTGCTGACCTTAAGTCAAGTCAAGAAGAAGCAGACACACGCCTCCTTCTCCATGCTCTTCATGCAGCAGAATCTGGTTACAAGTCTGTCATCATCACTTCAGAGGATACTGATGTCATGGTCCTGTGTCTGGGCATGTGCCACAAAATCCCATCCCACCTGTTCCAGAAATGCGGTACACAGAACCGGACAAGATTCCTGGATATCACCACTCTGAGCAGAACATTGGGAGGCAGCGTGTGTGATTCATTGATTGGTATGCATGCATTTACAGGCTGTGACACAGTCAGTGCATTCGCTGGCCGTGGGAAGATGACGACACTCAAGCAGTTGAAGATGAACAAGACATACCAGGATGCCTTTCAGGAAGTTGGTCGTTCATGGGAAGTGTCTCCCGAACTCTTTGAGAAGTTACAGGAAATCACCTGCCACATGTACCTGCCAACTACCCAAACAACTGAGGTAAACAGGCTCCGGTATCAGCTGTTCTGTGCCAGACGTGGAGTGGTAGAGTCAAGTCAACTCCCTCCTTGCCAAGACTGCCTTTTCAAGCATGTACTGCGTGCAAACTACCAGGCTGCGATCTGGAGGAGAAGTCTGCAGAGCCAGCCATTTGTTGCAAACCCAACAGACTGCGGTTGGATGATAGATAATGACGGAAAGCTTGTTGTCAAGTGGATGCAAGGGGCACCGGCACCAGAAGCTATTATCCAGATACTGTCCTGCAAGTGTGTGCGGTCATGCGAACTTCCTCAGTGTACTTGCCTCAGCAATGGCCTGAAGTGCACGGACATGTGCAGGTTACAGACATGCCAGAACAAGGGTATTGAAGACGAGCCAGTAGAACAACAGTCAGATTCAGAGTCTGATGTTGAAGATATTATGGAGTAACCTTATATAATTATACATACACACACAATATATATATATATATACACATACACACACATGCCTACACACACACACATTAGTATGGACAAGCCCATGACATGTTCAGTGTGTATTTACATAACTTGGATTCAATTTTGTTACAAATACTACATGCATTGTATTGACATTTTGGCATTTCCCCTAAATCGACCTTTAATCATTATTTTTTGGAAATATAGGTAGGATCTATTCAAAAGGTGAAAAATACCATTAACCCCTTCGCGCCGGCCGCCGTAGCGGTACGGCGAATCGTACCCGGATCATATGCCGGGCGATCGCCGCGGGTCGGGAGCCGGTTCCCGGTGCAAAGTGGTTACTGTACCTCCTAAAACATTCCTTAGGGGGTGTAGTTTCAAAAATGGGGTCACTTTTTGGGGTTTCCACTGTGCGGGACCTCAGGGTGTCTCCAAATGTGACATGGCCCCATAGATTTCTTACAGTGAATTTTGCCGCAGCTTCGCTTGCCGTGCGCCAATACTGTGGTTTTAGACAACACTTGTGGTATTGCCGTGTTCGGGAGACAATGGGGAATAAAAAGTGGGGTGTACATTTTCCTGGTCCCCCTTTTCAAAATGAAAAATGTGGGCCTAAAGCGACATTTTTCGGTAAAAAACGTATTTTTCAATTTCCTCAACCAAGTGCATGAAACTCCAATGGAGTGCTTGTTGGGTCAAAGTGGTTACTATACCCCCTAAAACATTCCTTAGGGTGTGTAGTTTCCAAAATGCAGTAACCTTTTGGGGGTTTCCACTCTGGGGGTACCTCAGGGTCTCTCCAATACGACATGGCCCACTGGATTTCTTCCAGTGTAATCTATTATCCCAAAAACCGCCTAGCTCTCCTTCTGTGCTGAGCCCTCTTGCGCGCCCATAATTTAGTTTACGTGTACATGTGGGGTGTTTCTATAAACTGCGGAATTGGGGTAACCAATTTTGGGTTTGGGTTTGCTGTTAACCCTTACTGGGTTGCAGGTAAAATTGGATTACAATGGAATATCTGCCAAAAAATTGAAATTTTGATATTTCACTGTCATTTTGCTTGAATTCCTGTGCAACACCTAAGGGGTTAACAAAGTTTTGAAAATCCATTTTGGACACCTTGAGGGGTGTAGTTTGCAAAATGGGGTAATGTATGGGTGGGTTCTGTTATACAAGACCCATAAAGTGACGTCCGAACTGACTTGGTCCTTGGAAAAATGGGTTTTGGAAATTTAGTCGTAAACTTTAAAAATTGCGTATAAAACTATGAGCCTTATCACATCCGAAAAGTATAAAATTTCATTTCCAAAATGATGCCAATGTGAAGTAGACATGTGTAAACTAATAACTGTTATGGGGGGTATCAGCATTTTTGTAAAAAGTAGAGAATTTCAAAGTTCAAAAATAGCGAATTTTTCCCAAATTTTCGTGTATTTTGTAATTTTTTATGCAGAAAGGTAAAATCTATTGACTCACAATTAGCACTACCATGAAGTACAATATGTCATGAGAAAACAATCTCAGAATGGCGTGGGTAGGTGATAGCGTCCCAAAGTTATTACCGCATGAAGTGACAGGTCAGATTTACAAAAAATGGCCTAGGCATTTGGGTACAAATAGGCCTGAAGGGGTTAAGCTACTGATGTGCAAGGGCTATCATATCAAAACATAAACTACAGACATGCATCTACCTAAAAACACCAAAGAGAATTAGTCACTCCGGGTAGTACCGATATCTGGCCCGGCTCATGGACTACCAGGAGGGTTGAGTATCATGTCTCCTGCTCCCCCTCCCTCACTGGCTTTCAAGTGTATGACTCGTGTATAAGCCGAGAGGGACTTTTTCAGCCCCAAAAGAGGGGCTGAAAAACTTGGCTTATACACGAGTATATACGGTAAATTGAAACCTACTAGACAAAGGAAGAAATCAGTAATCAAAATTAAATAAGAATTATGCTTGTAACAGATTAAAAGTAGTCAGAAAATGTCCTTGGTTTTTAGAGTAAAACTGAAGTAGTTGTACTAAAAGTACCAAGGTCAGACTGGTATTGAAATTCAGCCATAACATTTAAAGCAAACCTATCACCAGGTTTGGCGGATATGAGGTAAGTCCACCACCTTTTAGGCCTTATATACAGCATTCTATAATGCTGTATATAAGCCCCCAACCTGACCTGAAAGAAAAGAAAAAGACTTTTTATTATATTCACCTGTGGGGCGGTCCAGTCCAAGGGGTGTAGCTGGTCTTGGTCCGGTGCCTCACTTCTTCCAATGCCATCCTCATTCTTGCTTCATGAATGTATCATAATGTCATCCACACAGTCTGCCCAGCGTTGCGCTCCTGAGCAGGTGTACTTCTCTGCATAGTACTACAGTGCGCAGGCGCCAGGAAAGGTAAAAGAGCCAGTGCATGCTTACTGCAGTACTTTACTCTTCCCTATTCAGGGCAGAGAAGTACGCCTGCGCAGGAGTGTGATGCCGGGAAGATTGTGTGGATGAAGTAGAAACAAGTTATCCACATGAAGCAAAAAGGAGAGTGACGAATGTAAGAAGATGGGAGATGCCAGACGAAGAACATTGAACCCTTGGACTGGACCGCTTCGCAGGTGAATATAATAAATGGTCTTTTTCTTCTCTTTCAGGTTGGATGGGGGAGATATACAGCATTAAGAATGCTGTATATGAGGTCTGAAAGTTGGTGGCCTTACTTCATATATGCCAAACCTTGTGACAGCTTGCTTTTAAAAGCATACCAATCCATTCTACTCCCCCCCATCTACATTCCAAGATGAGAGTTTCTATTTCAAATATGGCCCTGCCTGACAGAGGTAATCAAAGTTTACTGTAATTTAAATGTAATTCCAAAATACATGCTAGCCCTCTTTTCTTTTGATTAATTAGACATACTCCCGGTGCTCTATTACAAAGACACAATGATGGGTGACATAACCAATGCAAAATATAGGGTTAGGATCAGGACTGAATGATAAGTTTAGAAGCTGTGCAACATACAAGGAAAACCAGGAGAGTAACCAGAGTACTAGGAAACCCAGGGCAACTTTGGAGTTGGGGCCTTACCACTAGTACCACTACTAACACCATATACAGTGGGAAAAATAAGTATTTGATACTGTAACGGATGGCACAGTGAATGGGATGTGTCGACTTCATTCACCTCTGGGGAGGAGAGAGAACAACCCAGCAGGGATCGGCTCTCTGGTGCCACCACTTACCCCAGGTCATGCAGGGAACTGAGAGCGAATAGTCGCCAGAGAGGCTTCCCTTATAGGTACGAGTTATTGAGGAGCTTCCAGTGAGGGAGGATATATATCACCAGTCCAGGCTGGGGATATATATGTAAAACCTCTGGGCCATCACTGTCAGAATTCCCTATTAACACAATATGGTATGCTGCCACCAGTTCCTCGTTAGAGATAAGCCCCAACCGACAACAGGCTTATCGGGTCAGAAACCAACCCCGGTGTAGTGTATAATAACCAACCAAGTGTGCGGGGGTTCAAAGTGCTCACAACACATCTAGATAAGTTCCTTAAGGGGTCTACTTTCCAAAATGGTGTCACTTGTGGGGGGTTTCCACTGTTTAGGCACATTAGGGCTCTCCAAATGCGACATGGCGTCTGATCTCAATTCCAGCCAATTTTGCATTGAAAAGTAAAACGGCACTCCTTCCCTTCCGAGCTCTGCCATGCACCCAAACAGTAGTTTACCTGCATACGTGGTGTATCAGCGTACTCAGGACAAATTGTACAACAACTTTTGGGGTTCAATTTCTCCTGTTACCCTTGGTAAAAGAAAATAAATTGGATCTGAATTAAATTTTTTGTGAAAAAAAGTAAAATTTTCATTTTTTAAAACATTCCAAAAAATCCTGTGAAGCACCTGAAGGGTTAATAAACTTCTTGAATGTGGTTTTGAGCACCTTGAGGGGTGCAGTTTTTAGAATGGTGTCACTTTTGGGTATTTTCTATCATATAAACCCCTCAAAGTGACTTAAAATGTGATGTGGTTCCCCAAAAAATGGTGTTGTAAAAATGAGAAATCGCTGGTCAATTTTAACCCTTATAACTTCCTAACATAAAAAGTTTTGGTTGCAAAATTGTGCTATTGTAAAGTACACATGTGGGAAATGTTACTTATTAAGTATTTTGTGTGAGATATCTCTGTGATTTAAGGGCATGAAAATTCAAATTTGGACAATTGTGAAAATTTCAAAATTTTTGCTAAATTTCCATTTTTTTCCACAAATAAATGCAAGTCATATCAAGGAAATTTTGCCAGTATCATGAAGTGCAATATGTCACAAGTAGTGTTGAGCGATACCTTCCGATATCAGGAAATATCCGATCGGATTGGATCGGACCGATACCCCAAAAATATCGGATATCGCCGATTCCGATACTGGAAACCAATGCAAGTCAATGGGATACAAATATCGTAATGAAACTAAACCCTTACTTTCCTTGTAGGTTAATTTTACATGAAGGAAAACAACTGATAATAGTGTAGAATATATTGGGGGAGGTGGAGGAGACATTAAAGGCATAGAGGTTTAGCCCAATCAAATGGAATATCAGGAATTAATTTTTTTTTAAGACGTTCGGAGTTACAAAGATATTGACTATGTTAAGCTTTTTTATATTTTGTCAGATATTTATGTTTCACTACTTTCATGCTCTTCATCTTCTTTTTTACTTCTCCCACACTTTCTCCTTCATCATCCTCAGCAGCAGCATCTTATTCATCAACTTCTTCTTCACCTTATTCATCTTCTTCTTCTTCACCTTCTTCCTATTATTCTTTTTTTTACATTCTTCATATTCTTCTTATTCAACTATTCTTCTTCTTCATATTCTACTTCTTCATCTTCTTCATATTCTTCTTCATCATATTGTTATTTGTGACAGGCATTCCTGTAGTTGTTATCTATAAAAGTTTGAAGATTACACCTTCCTTTCTGACTGTCACAAAAGATTTACAACAGAATTTGTCCGCGTTCAGTTTTGCCTGCAGCAGCAGGTATTTTCCAGGGGCTCCACGAGGAGTAACGGACTCACCCCCATACACTGCTTAGTCTTCTTCTGCTTATAATTTAGATGATATGTTTTGCTCTGATTTTTAGTCTTATGCTTAATGTTCTTCTGATTTTTGTTCTGCAGCTTCTTGTTCTTCTGCTTCTTGGTCTTCTGTCTCTTGTTCTTCTGTATCTTGGTGGTTGTCTTCTTGTTCTTTATCCTCTTGGTCATCTTCTTCAGGGTCATCTTCTTGGTCTTCTTCGGGGTGGTCTTCATGGTCGTCTTCGGGGTCGTCGTCTTCTTCGGGGTGGTCTTCAGGGTCGTCGTCTCCAGGGTCGTCGTTTTCGGGGTCGTCATCTTCTTCGTGGTGGTCTTCAGGGTCGTCAACTTTAGGGTCATCATCAGGGAGATCCAGAGTGATTACCAAAAACCATTTCAAAAAGCTTGAACTTGGAAATGTAGCAGAAGGTACAAGAAGGCTGAGGAACTGCTGAGAACCAGCTGACGGTACTGGAACCTGGATGGGTAGCCGAAGGTACAACAGCCAATGGAACTACCAAGGACCAGCTGATGGTACTGGAACCCAGTTACTAAGCAGGAGGTACCTGTGCCAGAAAGCACTACCAAGGACCAGCAGACGTTGGTGGAACTCGGATACCGAGAAGGAAGCACCTAAGCCAAAGGCTCTGCCTGGAACCAGCTGACGTTACTGGAACCCAGGGGGACATATTCAAGATTGACTTCCAAAGAACCAACTAATGGTACTGGAACTCAGATAGGCAGCAGAAGGTGCGCATGAAAAAAAATTGCAAGGCCGCAAGCCGGCCGGAGTTACCGAAACCCACAGTCCTACAGGGGGAGCTTGTCCTATTGGCACTCCGGAACCAGCCTTCATTGCCAGATCCCGCAGCCCACATAGGAAGCACCTAAACTGCAGGCACCATAGAGTCAGCTAACCCGACCGCATCACAATAGGACAACGTATTGGAGGCAAAGTGACGTTGACACTACCCGGAAACAGCTGGCGTGCTGGAACCAGGCTGAGCAGGAGGGAGTACCCGTGCCAAAGATACTTCTGAGCAGCAACTGGTGGTGTTGGAGCCCAGGGATTACAGTAGAAACAGAGTGTAGCCAGAGGCCTAATTGGAGCAAGTTTAATATCTGTAGTAGTGTGTATGTGAACAGAGCAGGCGAAATTGCCGGACACACAGCAGGGGACCAGCTGACGTTACTGAACCCCAATAGCACTGGAGCATGTGTTGACTGTGCAGACGGCACTTCTGCGCAGCAACTGGCGGTGTTGGAGCCCATGGATTACAGGAGAAACAGAGTGTAGCTGTAGGCCTAATTGGAGCAAGTTTAATATCTGTAGTAGTGTGAGTGTGGTCGGAGCAGGAGAAATTGCCGGACACACAGCAGGGGATCAGCTGACGTTACTGAACCCCAATAACACAGGAGCAAGTGTTGACTGTGCAGACGACACTTCTGAGCAGCAACTGGCGGTGTTGGAGCCCAGGGATTACAGTTAAGGTGGTAGAAACATGAACACAACAGGAGACCTGGATACTGTTGCCAACCAATTATTTAATCTGGAAGAGGACTGGCAAATTTCTGTGAGATCCAGGCCTTGTTCATTTTCAGAAAAGTAAGCCGGTCAACGTTATCGGAGGATAGTCGCATGCGACGGTCTGTTAGTACACCACCTGCGGCACTAAAGACGCGTTCTGATAATACACTAGCAGCAGGGCAAGCCAGCACCTCCAATGCATACTGGCTAAGCTCTGGCCATATATCCAGCTTAGAGACCCAAAACTTGAAGAGGGAAGAGCCGTGTGGGAGAACACTGAGAGGGCAAGACATGTAGTCTGTCACCATCTGACAGAAACGTTGCCTCCTGCTGACTGGAGCCGTCTGTGATGGTGTAGACATTTGTGGCGGGGACACAAAACTTTGCCACATTTGGGCCATACTGGTCTTGCCTTGTGCTGAGGTGCTGCTTCTGCTCTCTCTTTGTGCAGAGCTTCCTCCACTGCCTCGACGCACTGAGCTGCTTTGTATAGCACTAGCAGCACTGCTCTCGGGTGGAATGGAGAACATGATGGAATGCACCAGTGTGTCTTGGTACTCCTGCATTTTATGCTCCCGGTTCAATGGTGTTATGAGGCTTTGTAAGTTGTCCCGGTAGCGAGGATCTAGGAGGGTGTACACCCAATAATCAGCCGTGTTGAGAATGTGGGCAATGCGGCGGTCGTTTCTCAGGCACTGCAGCATGAAATCAACCATGTGCTGCAGACTGCCAACTGGCGAAGAAATGCTGTCCCCTGCTTGAGGCGTCATCTCTGCCTGCTCTGCATCACCCCACCCTCGCTCTACATACTGACTACTAGAGCATTGAGTACCTCCCTCCTCTGGACAGATGTCTTCCTCTTCCATTGACTCCTCATCCTCCTCAAAAAGTGTCCCCTGCCTAGGCCTTTTTGAGGAACCATGTTGCACAGACTGTCCAGAAGCAGATGGCATTTGTGACTCCTCATCCTCCACCTCTTACACAACCTCCTCCATTAGTGCTTGCAGTGTTTTTTCAAGCAGGCAGATAAGGGGGATAGTCATGCTGACTAGTGCATCATCTGCACTCGCCATCCGCGTGGAATCATCGAAGGCACTCAAAGCGTGGCAGATGTCCTTCATAGAGGCCCACTCAGTGGTGGTGAAGTGTGAACGGCGCGCAGTGCAACTTTTTTGCGCCTGATGCAGCTGGTACTCCATTACTGCTGCCTGCTGCTCACACAACCTCTCCAACATATGTAATGTTGAATTCCACCTGGTGGGTAGGTCACATATGATGCGATGTTCCGGAAGGTGGAATCGGCGCCGTAGAGCTGCAATGCGCGATCTTGCCATGCTGTAACACCGCAAGTGAGCGCACTCTATGCGGACCTTGTGCAGCAGTGCATCAAGATCCGGATAGTCCCTCAGAAAACTCTGCATGACCAAGTTGAGCACATGTGCCAGACATGGGATGTGAGTGAGGTTGCTTAGGCCCAGAGCTGCCACCAGATTTCGGCCATTATCACACACTACCATGCCTGGCTGGAGATTCGCTGGCACAAACCACACGTCGCTCTCCTGCTTGATGGCATTCCAGAGCTCCTGCGCTGTGTGGCTTCGATTCCCCAAAGAAATTAATTTCAATATGGCCTGTTGACGTTTGGCCACGGCTGTGCTCATATCGGTCGTAACAGGTAAGCGTTCACGGGTCCATGTGGAGGTAGACTGTGATGGCTCCTGCAGCGCTGATTCATAGGAACTGGAGTATGAGGAGGAGTCACTGTGTACAGATTGGATTCCTGCAATCTTTGGAGTTGGCAGAACACGTACAGCGCCACTCTCAAGATCTGTACCCGGTTCCACAACATTTACCCAATGGGCAGTGAGGGAAAGATATCGTCCCTGTCCATGGTTACTGGTCCACGCATCGGTGGTCAGGTGGACCTTGCTACTGACGGCGTTTAGTAGCGCATGTTTAATTTTTCCCTCCACATGCTTTTGCAGGGCAGGGACGGCTTGCCTGCTGAAATAAAAGTGTCTGGGCACGTTGTATTGTGGGACTGCCAATGCCATGAAGTTATGGAAGGTGTCAGTCTCCACCAGCCTGAATGAGAGCATTTCAAGGGACAGTAGTTTTGCAATGCCAGCATTCAGAGCCTGTGCTCGTGGGTGGTTTGCCGAGTATGGGTGCCTTTTCTCCCATGCCTGTGCTACCGATGGCTGTAGAGTGGCTTGGGAGTGTGAGGATGACAGGGAACATGGTGCTGTGGGTGGAATGACACTGTGTCTCTGTACAACAGTGCCAGAGGTTCTTCCATGGTGATCCTGTGAGGAAGCCAAACCAGCTGTGTGTGAGCTGGAGGAAGAGGCTACAACACGAGCTGAAGAGGTGGTAGGTGGCGCTGTAGGTTGGCCTAGGTCTTCAGTCTTTGTAACTCCACCACGTGCTTGGTCCGCACATGTTTCCACATATTTATGGTATTGAGGTTGCTGACGCTTTTCCCTCTTTTCACTTTCTGATTACACAGCTAAAATTTGACAAAGCAAATGTCATCTCCAACTGTGTCAAAAAAGGACCAGGCACTGCAAGTCTTGGGAGCGCCCATTTTGGGTTTTGGAAGAGTCATGCTCCTAATGGGTGCCGAAGTTGAGGCTACAGGAAACCAAGTCTGCCCCCTCCCTCTCCCTCCTTTTTTGGCCGTTCGGGGAATCTCTTCCTCAGAGCTGCTCCCACCACCTTCCTGTACCTCACGCCATGATGGGTCAAGGACCTCATCATCTACACTACCCTCTTCAAACGACTGCTTCTCCTGGGTAGTCTTGACAGCACATTATGCACCAGAAAGTGGCACCTGAGTCTCATCATCAGATGCATACTGAGGTGTGCTTACTATAGGCACTGGCCCACCTGCCTCTTCAGATTCAGAGAGACAAAGCTGTTGCGCATCACTGCATACTACCTCTTCTTCAAATTCTCGAATGCTGCTTGGCTGACCCCATCTTTCCAAGCCAACAGATTCAGAGAACAGAAGTAGAGATGGCTCCTGTCCAAGGCTCTCTGACTGCCTGGGCAATTTGGCAGGTGGTGAAGAGACAGATGGGTGCTCTTCAGTGCTCTTGACCTGAGAGGATCTGGAACTAATTGAAGTCGATGCGTTAGCTGCCATCCATCCGACAACGGCTTCAATTTGTTCGTCCCGCAGCAGTGGGGTACGGCGAGCTCCTACAAAGCTGCGCATAAAGGACTGTTCCCTGGGAAAACTGGGGGATGCTGAGTCATTGGTGCCCGCAGCAGGCAGAGAATCCCCACTTCCTCTCCCTGCAGAAACTCCACGCCAACGACCGCGTGCCTTATTCCCTGCCTTCTTCATCTTGGTAGACTGACAAAGATAGGCAGAAAAGTACTAAGGGCTTAGTGTGCTTACTCCTGAACAGCTGCTAACAGGTATAAAAAACACTAATTTTATAAAGTGTGGACTAGACTTTAATATGAGCTAATGTGGCCTACACAACTGTAAAGTGGAGTGCTTGGTGAACTTTATTAACTTTTTTTTTCACAAAAAGACACTGGATGTGCCCAAAGATGTAAAACCGATACTATCACAAACTTTTTGTAGCTATTACAATGCAGGAAGGTAACCTACAATGCAATAGATGAGGCTCCAAAAAATAGGCTAATACTAATCTGGCTGGGGATGCAGGGCACAAGCCAGCAGAAAGTCTCCTCTATCTACTCCTATATAGTGTTTGCAAATATTCTAGCTGGATACGGATGGAACCACACTAATAGGAGAAATCTGGAAAAATGAGCAGCACTAATGCAAAAAAGGACAATGTATGAGGCAGTGACGCACGCTGAACGTACTACAACCGGAGGTGGCTGCAGAACACACTAAAGCGTGAGCTGCACTCACACACAGAGACCTCGCAGACAGCCGTGAAGAGCGCTGCAAGGCTGCAGAAAAGCTCCTCTATCTACTCCTATATAGTGCTTTCAAGCAATCTAGCTGGATGCGGATGGAAACACACTAATAGGAGAAATCTGGAAAAATGAGCAGCACTAATGCAAAAAAGGACAATGTATGAGGCAGTGACGCACGCTGAGCGGACTACAACCGGAGGTGGCTGCATGCAGGCCACACTACAGCGTGAGCTGCAATCACACACAGACCTCGCAGACAGCCGTGGACAGCGCTGCAAGGCTGCAGAAAAGCTCCTGTATCTACTCCTATATAGTGTTTTCAAACAATCAAGCTGGATACGGATGGAACCACACTAATAGGAGAAATCTGGAAAAATGAGCAGCACTAATGCAAAAAAGGACAATGTATGAGGCAGTGACGCACGCTGAGCGGGCTACAACCAGAGTTGGCAGCAGAACACACTACAGCTTGAGCTGCACTCACATACAGAGACCTCGCAGACAGCCGTGAACAGCTCTGCAAGGCAAAAGAAAGCTTTTCACACAGCGGTTGCTAAAGTAGCCTGGGTAAAGCACAATAAAGCAAATCGCTAACTCAAACTGTCCCTCAGAGTCAGAACAGCAGCGTCCTGTCCCTAAGTAAATTCACAGCAGAGTGAACCCAAAATGGCGGCGGCGGCTTTTATAGTGCATCATGACATCATTTCAGCAGCCAATCACAGCCATGCCATTAGTTAACATGCATAACAGGATGTGCCCACACTTCTTAGGATTCCTCATTGGCTGAATAAAATCAAACTGGCTCATTGCATTATGGGAACTTCCGATTCCGGTATTCGATATTCTAAAAGTATCAGAACTCAGTATCGGAACTCCGATACCGCGAATATCGGCCGATACCTGATATTGCAGTATCGGAATGCTCAACACTAGTCACAAGAAAACAATGTCAGAATCACCGCAATCCATGGAAGCGTTCCAGAGTTATTACCTCATAAAGGGACAGTGGTCAGAATTGTAAAAATTGGCCTGGTCATTACATGCAAACCACCCTTGGGGGTAATGGGGTTAAAAAAAAGAAAAAAATGTGAAAAATAGGACAAAAAAAGAGAAAATATTTTAAAACAGTGAAAAAGCACATGTACAATAGAACCTGTAAATGTGTCTGGTAAGGAATGGGGGAAAATGATTAAACAGCAATATTAAGTAAACTATTTATGGCTGCATCTCTGCAATGATCTTTCATCAAATGATCATTGGTTCACTGGTTGTTCGATCACCAACCATCAACTTATCTAAAAGTTCTTCACTGATTCATAGTACTTCTGCCAGAGAGGAAACAATGCTCTGATTTTACAGTATGTAAGTCTTTCAGTGATTTCTATATTGGTTGCCTAAAAGTGATTGTAGCCTGTAGCAAGTTCAAAAAGTCTACGTACCAAATTTTCACTTGTAGAGTTCAATGCAAGTTGTAGACTGCCCTAATTGTTTAGCAATTCCTACTAATATTATCAATATTGAATTGTTTTTGTTATTTAGGTACACAGATGGTTATGTAGTCATTAGTGATGAGCGCAAGTGCTCGCTACTTGGCTTTCCAAGCATGCTCAGGTATGCACCGAGAATCGCAAGTGCTCGAGTGACATGTTCGAGTCCAAGCAGCTGCATGTTTTGCAGCTGTTACACAGCCACAGAATATGCTGGGATTGCCTGGCAAACACGAGCAAGCCCCTCATGTTTTGTGGCTATCTAGCAGCTGCAAAATATACAGCTGGAGGGACTTGAACATGTCACTCAAACACCAGTGACACTTGTCTATTGAACTAGTGTTCACTCATCCAATAATTGCTTGTTGTTTTTGTTGGAAAATAATTAAAACTTCTAAAGTATGAATCTCTAAGGATTTTTGAAATTGTTGAATAATTTATGTACTGTATTTCTTAGCTTTATTACATGTAAGTTGTATTGATTTTAAGCTTCCAACTTTTTCTTTCTTTGGGTTGATGAACCTAATAACTAGTGTTGAGCATTCCGATACCGCAAGTATCGGGTATCGGCCGATACTTGCTGTATCGGAATTCCGATACCGACTTCCGATATTTTTTCAATATCGGAATTCGGCATCGGAATCGGAAGTTCAAAGTTGATTGACAGACTGACGTCATCATGATGCGCGGTGTGTGCGCATCATGATGCGCCGTCATTTCGGGCCTTCCGGGGGTCTCTGCCGGCCTGCCGGGGGGCTGTGCCGGCCTGCCGGGGGGGCTGTGTGGACTGCCCGGGGTCTGTACCGGCCTGCCGGGGGGCTGTGCCGGCCTGCCGGTGGTCTGTGCACCCTGTGGGGGTCTGTACCGGCCTGCCGGGGGGCTGTGCCGGCCTGCCGGTGGTCTGTGCACCCTGTGGGGGTCTGTACCGGCCTGCCGGGGGGCTGTGCCGGCCTGCCGGTGGTCTGTGCACCCTGTGGGGGTCTCTACCGGCCTGCCGGGGGGCTGTGCCGGCCTGCCGGGGGGGCTGTGCTGATGTCCGGGGGTCTGTGCAAGCATCGTCCGATGGGACTACAAGTCCCATCGGGCGATGCCTGCTACCATGACAGTGATTGACACATTAGCCAATGATGGGACAGTAGTAGTCCCATCATCCGGCTAATGTGTTAAATGTTAAAAAAAAAAAAAAATACTACATACATACTACATGCTACATACATACTACATATATACTACATACATACTACATACATGCTACATAAATACTACATACATACTACATGCATGCTACATACATACTACATGCATGCTACATACATACTACATGCATGCTACATGCATGCTACATACATACTACATGCTACATACATACCACATACATACTACATACATACTACATATATACTACATGCATGCTACATACATACTACATGCTACATACATACCACATACATACTACATACATGCTACATACATACTACATATATACTACATGCATGCTACATACATACTACATACATACTACATGCATGCTACATACATACTACATGCATGCTACATACATACCACATACATACTACATACATACTACATACATACTACATGCTACATACATACTACATATATACTACATGCATGCTACATACATACTACATGCTACATACATACCACATACATACTACATACATGCTACATACATACTACATATATACTACATGCATGCTACATATATACTACATGCATGCTACATACATACTGCATGCTACATGCATGCTACATACATACTACATACATACTACATGCTACATACATACCACAGATATACTACATACATACAATACATTCATACAATACATACATAGACATACAGTACATATAACATAGAGTAACATACTTACCAATACTTGTCACATTGTTCCCCGAAGCCAGTGTCTTTTCCGGAATAAATATTAACATAACAAACCACAAAAATACTCACCCACGATCCGAAGCAGTCCACGAGTGTGTCCCACGACGATCTTGGGTAGAGAACTGCAGCATCAGATGATGCTGCCGTTCTCTACGGGCTGCAGGAATCCAATGACGGAAGGTAGGTATCCTTCCGCACTGTATTCCTCCGCCACTTAAAAAAAAAAAAAGTCCCTAGTCTCACTTTATGCCATTGCTGCGTGGGACGATGCCTGCACAGACCCCCGGAGCCTGCACAGACCACCGGCAGGCCGGCACAGCCCCCCGGCAGGCCGGCACAGCCCACCGGAGCCTGCACAGACCACCGGCAGGCCGGCACAGCCCCCCGGCAGGCCGGCACAGACCACCGGAGCCTGCACAGACCCCCTGGCAGGCCGGCACAGCCCCCCGAAAGGCCCGTACAGACCCCAGAGAGGCTGTACAAGGGCAGGAAAGGGTTTTTCTTATTCCGATACCGGAAGTCCCATAGACTTGAATGGGACTTCCGGTATCGGAATCGGCGATACCGATACTTTTTTTAAAGATCGGCCGATACCATCCGATACGATACTTTGAAGTATCGGACGGTATCGCTCAACTCTACTAATAACACTAATATATAATTTATTGAATGAATGAAAGAATCTAATCTGTACAATGAAGTATAGCTATGAATACAAAAAAATCCCAATCACTCTGTATTCAGCTGCAGATACATGTTAATTGTTGTAAGGCCACAAATTTTGTATCTGCAAATCAGGCACATGAGGCACACCTGGCTTTCAAATGTTTCACTTTTCCTCTGCAGTCATTTTCATAAATCTCACTCAACACAATATAAATACTTGCAAAAACAACTGCATACAAAACAGAGCAGCTGACCATAGTAAGGCTATGTGCACACATTTCTTTTTTGCTGCTTTTTTCTGCAGCCAAAACCTGATCTCTTGCATTTTTTAGGATCCCAACATTCTGTTTTGCTTCCACCTTGCAAGCATGAACAATACAAGATGTTAGGCCATCAATTCAAGACATACGTGAAGCAATTAAATATTTTTAGAAAAATGGGCAAACTGATCAAATTAGACATAAATAATAATAACATGGTTCCTCATGTGAGTATACCAAAACATTAGGTTATAATCTGATTTGCTTATGAGCAGGTGTCACACCTTTTATTTTAAACAATAATTAGGGCATAATAACAAAGAGTTGCAAATATTTCCTAAAAAAATTGATTTTAAAAAGCCCTATAAAAGTACAAAATATTGCAAATATAAAGTCTCTATCAAATTTTAAATGTAGCGTGTCATATGTAGGAGCAAAAAGTCCACAAATGACTATGGACAAAATAAAAAAGTGAAATTAGGGACACTAAAAACTATCACAGTCTGAATGGTGTCATAAAAAACTCACAGGCCACTGGCTTTTGAATTAATCCTATATCCAGGCAGTTCTAATCAGACAGCATCTATTAGGATAGATGGTGGAGGATTATGGCTTTTCACTTGGTGGGTGTTCACAACCCCTAAAATCTTCCTCAAATAAATGGCGTGATATTCTATAAATCAGAGTAGCCAAAACATCATGTAAAACCAATAACACATTTTTATTCAAAAACAGGATTAAATTATTCAGAAAATAGCAGAAGATAGTCATTGCATTAATATAATCCATTCTCAGAAATCAAAGCTATAAGTTCAGTGTCCTGCCCGACCCAGAGTTTTGCTCCTTTGGCCTCTTCGTGGGACAGGTAAGCATAGCACAACTATTTTGTGGGTACTTACTTATATACATGAGATCTATTATCTTTTTTTTTTTTTACTTATATACCGTAATGCAAAAAAACTGTGTTAAGGGGTTGTGCCATGAACAAAAGTATATTTAATCCATAGATCTAGGAATAAAAATAGACTCCACAATTGGATTGGTTTAAAATCAATGTTCCCGTGCTGAGATAAAGTATTTAGTCAGCCACCAATTGTGCAAGTTGTCCCACTTAAAAAGATGAGAGAGGCCTGTAACTGACATCATAGGTAGACCACAACTATGAGAGTCAAAATGAGAATACAAATCCAGAAAATCACCTTGTCTGATTTGGCAAGATTTATATAGCAAATTATGGTGGAAAATAAGTATTTGGTCACCTAAAAACATGCAAGATTTCTGGCTCTCACAGACCTGTAACTTCTTCTTTAAGAGGCTCCTCTGTCCTCCACTTAATACTTGTAGTAATGGCACCTGTTTGAACTTGTTATCAGTATAAAAGACTGAAAAAGATAAATTTCAGCTCACCTCTTGTAAGTTCGTAAGAACTATTGAAAAGCTCTGAGAGCGGACACATCTCTGCCAGGACGTATAATGACTCCAAGAAAGGGAAGAAAGGTCCAGCTCCAGAAATTTACAATCCAGGATTTTTATTGTATCATGTTTAAAATACATTCATGGCTGCTTGTGATCAAGTAACGGCAACAAAGTTCACCGCATGGGGATATTCTCCAGGTCTCTGTACGCGTTTCGAGCACAAATGCTCTTAGACTCAGAGTAGCTACTCAAGCAGCCATGAATGTATTTTAAACATGATACAATAAAAATCCTGGATTTTAAATTTCTGGAGCTGGACCTTTCTTCTTTTTCTTGGAATTAGTATAAAAGACACCTGTCCACAACCTCAAACAGTTACACTCCAAACTCCACTATGGAGAAGACCAAAGATCCGTCGAAGGACACCCGAAAAAAATTGTAGCCCTGCGCTAAGCTGGGAAGACTGAATCTGCAATAGGCAAGTACCTTGGTGTGATAAAATCAACTGTGGAAGTAATAATAAGAAAATAGAAGACATACAAGACCACGGATAATCTCCCTTGATCTGGGGCTCCACTTAAGATCTCACCCTGTAGGGTCAAAATGATCACAAGATCGGTGAGCAAAAATCCCAGAACCACTCGGGGGACCTAGTGAATGACCTGCATAGAGCTGGGACCACCGTAACAGAGACTACCATCAGTAACACACTATGCCGCCAGGAACTCAGATCCTGCAGTGCCAGATGTGTCCCCCTGCTTAAGCCAGTACATGTCCAGGCCAGTCTGAAATTTGCTAGAGAGCATTTGGATTATCCAGAAGAGTATTGGAAGAATGTCATATGATCTGATAAAACCAAAGTATTACAGTTTGGTAGAATCAAAACTCGTCGTCTTTGGAGGAGACAGAATGCTGAGTTGCATCCAAAGAACACCATACATACTGTGAAGCATGGGGGTGGCAATATCATGCTTTGAGGCTGTTTCTCTGCATAGGGACCAGAACTAGAGTTGAGCGAAATGGGTCGGTCAAATTCAAAAAATGCCGACTTTCGCTAAAGTCGGGTTTCGCCGATCGAAACCCGATCATAGCATGAGGTCGGCCATGAGGTCGCCGATCAGAGCGCCAAAGTCGCATTTCAAATAATGCTTCCAGCGCCTTTTCTCAGCCAATGAAGGTGGACGCACACTGTGGGCAACGCGATGACAAAGGCAGCGGCCACCACCATCTTAGAGAAGGGCATTGAAGTGATTGGCTGGCTTTGTGTGGCGTCACAGTGGGTATAAAAGGCTGTGACCGCTGACCACCATCTTACTTCTGCCGATCTTAGAATAGGGAGAGGTGCTGCTGCTGATTCTGAATAAGGGAGAGCGTTAGTCAGGAGAGAAGAAAAAAAAACTGCTTCTGCTGATAGCACTTTTCACTGTACAGTTAGTGTGCAGTGAAAGGGGAGGATTTTTTCTTTCGTGCAGCAGCGCTGGTGGTGATTAGGCTGCCTTTTAAGGCTACCTGCTAGCTGCGTTGCTGTGTGCACTCTACTGTTCAAACTGCTTTTCAACTTTTATTATTTTGGCCTGGTGAGTTACTGAGCATTCATTTTTTCACACACCGTATAGCGGTGTACGCTCCTCACACACTACCGTGTACCAGCTGGTATCACGGACAAATAGAAGCTATCTGGGTGTGACTCTAGAAGAAAAAGCCGAGTTTTTCCATTTTTCCAGACCTACACCTTAGAGTGCTGTCCGCTTTTCAAACAGTTTCGTATATCTGCTGTTTGATCACAGTCAAAACTAGACAGAGACAGCGTGTGTCAGTCCCTATACAAATAGATGGAGATTGACAATTTTCCATACAGACACCGTGTAGCGGTGTACGCTCCTCACACACTACCGTGTACCTGCTTGTATCATGGACAAATAGAAGCTATCTGGGTGTGACTCTGGAAGAAAAAGCCAAGGAGTTTTTCCATTTTTCCAGACCTACACCTTAGAGTGCTGTCCGCTTTTCAAACAGTTTTGTATATCTGCTGTTTGATAATGGTCAAAACTAGACAGAGACAGCGTGTGTCAGTCCCTATGCAAATAGACAGAGATTGACAATTTTCCATACAGACACCGTATAGCGATGTACGCTCCTCACACACTGCCATGTACTGGCTGGTATCACGGACAAATAGAAGCTATCTGGGTGTGACTCTGGAAAAAAAAGCCGAGGAGTTTTTCCAGACCTACACCTTAGAGTGCTGTCCGCTTTGCAAACAGTTTCGTATATCTGCTGTTTGATAATGGTCAAAACTAGACAGAGACAGCATGTGTCAGTCCCTATACAAATAGATGGAGATTGACAATTTTCCATACAGACACCGTATAGCAGTGTATGCTCCTCACACACTACCATGTACTGCCTTGTATCATGGACAAATAGAAGCTATCCGTGTGTGACTCTGGAAAAAAAAGCCAAGGAGTTTTTCGGTTTTTCCAGACCTACACCTTAGAGTGCTGTCCACTTTTCAGTTTTGTAAATCTGCTGTTTGATAATGGTTAAAACTAGACAGAGAAAGCGTGTGTCAGTCCCTATACAAATAGACAGAGATTGACAATTTTCCATACAGACACCGTATAGCGGTGTACGTTCCTCACACACTACCGTGTACCAGCTGGTATGACGGACAAATAGAAGCTATCTGAGTGTGACTCTGGAAAAAAAAGCCAAGGAGTTTTTCTGTTTTTCCAGACCCACAACTTAGAGTGCTGTCCACTTTTCAAACAGTTTCGTATATCTGCAGTTTGATCACGGTCAAAACTAGACAGAGACAGTGTGTGTCAGTCCCTATACAAATAGACGGGGATAGACAATTTCCCATACAGACACTGTATAGCGGTGTACGTTCCTCATACACTACCGTGTACCAGCTGGTATCACGGACAAATAGAAGCTATCTGTGTGTGACTCTGGAAAAAAAGCCGAGGAGTTTTTCCGTTTTTCCAGACCTACACCTTAGAGTGCTGTCCACTTTTCAAACAGTTTTGTATATCTGCTGTTTGATCACGGTCAAAACTAGACAGAGACAGCATGTGTCAGTCCCTATACAAATAGACCGAGATTGACAATTTTCCACACAGACACCGTATAGCGGTGTACGCTCCTCACACACTACCGTGTACCGCCTTGTATCACGGACAAATAGAAGCTATCTGTGTGTGACTCTGGAAAAAAAAGCCAAGGAGTTTTTCGGTTTTTCCAGACCTACACCTTAGAGTGCTGTCCGCTTTTCAGTTTTATAAATCTGCTGTTTGATAATGGTTAAAACTAGACAGAGAAAGTGTGTGTCAGTCCCTATACAAATAGACAGAGATTGACAATTTTCCATACAGACACCGTATAGCGGTGTACGTTCCTCACACACTACCGTGTACCAGCTGGTATGACGGACAAATAGAAGCTATCTGAGTGTGACTCTGGAAAAAAATGCCGAGGAGTTTTTCTGTTTTTCCAGACCCACACCTTAGAGTGCTGTCCGCTTTTCAAACAGTTTCGTATATCTGCTGTTTGATCATGGTCAAAACTAGACAGAGACAGCGTGTGTCAGTCCCTATACAAATAGACGGGGATAGACAATTTCCCATACAGACACTGTATAGCGGTGTACGTTCCTCATACACTACCGTGTATCAGTTGGTATCACGGACAAATAGAAGCTATCTGTGTGTGACTCTGGAAAAAAAGCCGAGGAGTTTTTCCGTTTTTCCAGACCTACACCTTAGAGTCATGTCCGTTTTTCAAACAGTTTCGTATATCTGCTGTTTGAAATACTGTCAAAACTAGACAGAGACAGCGTGTGTCAGTCTGTATAAAAATACACGGAGCTTGACAATTTTACATACACACACCGTACAGCGGTGTACGTTCCTCACACACTACCGTGTACCGCCTTGTATCACGGACAAATAGAAGCTATCTGTGTGTGACTCTGGAAAAAAAAGCCGAGGAGTTTTTCCATTTTTCCAGACCTACACCTTAGAGTGCTGTCCGCTTTTCAAACAGTTTCATATATTTCATGGTGTGTTTTGAGTTTTGGGTAGGTGGTGTAGGAGTTAACTCTGAGAGCCTCTCTGTGGATCAGGGGAGTGCTTTTATAGCTTCAGGGGAGAGCCGTCCCCTGTCGCTTATACTCCTATCTGAGTATGCCCGACCCTGCTCTGTCCGTGCGTCAGGCCAATCATTGTCTGTCTGCCTGGTATTCTGACCCTGCTCTGTTACGGTTTACGTCTCTGGTTTGCTGACTCTGTACCTGCTTTGCCTGTGCTGTGTATGACCCTTGGCTTTGTCTGGCCTCCCTCCTGAATATTCCTCCTGTACTGCGCTTGCCCGTACTGTGTATGACCTTTGGCTTTGTCTGACCTCCCATCTGTATATCCCTCCTGTACCTTGCTTGCCCGTACTGTGTATGACCTCCGTTTTGCCTGACTCTGAGTTTTCTGTATACTGTCCTGCCATCTCTATAAGCAGGATGCTAAGCCCCACCCCCTTGCAGTCACAGGACTGTAGGTCCTGCGACTGCTTGCTAAACTTCAACGTCTACAGGTCCTGTGCATCTGTACTTTCTGGTTGTACCTGTCCCCGGGCCCCCTACAGTGCGGGTGAGTCCCTGCTCAGCGGAGGCTGTACGCCGGCACTGTCAGGATCCTGACATTATAAGCGACCTATAACAGTTCATTTCCCCTGCCCCTGAGAGTAAGGTGTGTGAGTGTGGGAATTACAGCTTGCATCATGGACCCCATGCAAACATTGTCTGACCAGGTTAAGCAACTACAACAGATGTTTCAGAAACTTAATGTGGAGCAGCGCTCTATGGCCCAAACCCAGCAGCAGCTGGTTAATACTGTACAGGGAGCTTTCGGTCCTGAGATCAGGGACGTGTCACTTACTTCCCCGGAGTCTCCGGTTAATCTGCCAGACTCTTTTTCTGGGGACAAAAGGGAGTACAGGGCTTTTAGAGAGGGATGCAAATTGTTCTTTTCCCTGAGACCCCGTTCGTCTGGGGGAGAATTTCAGAGTGTGGGGTGATTATTTCCCTACTTCGGGGTGCCCCCCAAGCCTGGGCGTTCTCTCTAGCCCCCACAGCCCCAGAACGTATGACTGTGGATGCATTTTTTGAGGCTTTGGGCCGCATTTATGATGAACCAGACAGGGTTCGCTTGGCAAAGGACATGGTGATGAGCACACGTCAGAGTCGGCACTCAGCAGAGTGGTTCTGCACTGAGTTCCGACGGTGGTCAGCGGAAGTCTCCTGGGATGATGCTGCTCTCTGTGGACTATTCCATAGGGGCCTGTCGGAACGCCTTCAGGACGCCCTGGCTCTGCATCCACCTCCTGACAGTCTGGAGGATGCCATGACCCAAGCCGTGTGGATGGATCGCCGGCTCAGAGCCAGAGGGGTTATGCACCCCGAGTCGTCCTTGTTTTCCAGTAGTAAAGAGGTGGAGGTCAGTCCTGTGCCTATGGAAATTGGTGCCACCTCGGTCAGAGAGAAAGAGAGGAAGCACCGCCGTGAGAAACAACTTTGCTTCTACTGTGGGGAACCAGGACATTGGAGGAGAGACTGTCCAGTGTGTCCAACGTCCTCCAAGCCGACGGGAAACTACTAGGTCTGGGTAGTGATCGAGGAGGCTGCCCAGACCCCCAGGTACTTTTTTCCTCATGCCCTAAATTTCTACTTAATGTTGAACTGGTAGTAGACAACTGTCATTTCATTTCTACAGCCTTGGTGGACTGCGGTTCATCACCTAACCTGGTCAGTTCCAGTACCGTCTCCAGGGTCAAGATAGGGACAGTCAGGTTGGAGACCCCTCTGAAAATCATGGCCATTGACTCTTCCCCTCTCACCCGTTCGGGGATTCATTATGTTACTAACAGTTTTGTTTTGCATGTTGGTTCCTCCCATGTTGAGGAGATGAAATGTTTTGTCATGGACAACCTGCCCGAAGGGCTGGTATTGGGCATGCCGTGGCTTCAATGGCACAACCCAATTATTGATTGGGAGAAAAGAGAAATTGTTAAGTGGGGTCCTAAATGTATTGACTGTGCCTATAAACCTGTGTTCTGTGTTACACCTGCAAAACCTGCCTGTGAGTCCTCTGTTTGTCTGGAGGGTATTCCAGAGTACCTCAAGGACTTCGAGGACGTGTTCTCCGAAAGCGAGGCCGAGGCATTACCCCCACATAGGTCATTTGACTGCACTATAGACCTATTCCCTGGGGCCAAATTGCCCAAAGCCCGTTTATTTAATTTGTCAGGACCTGAGCGTCTGGCAATGAAAGAATACATAATGGAAAGTCTCCGAAAAGGGCATATAAGACCCTCAGTTTCTCCGGTAGCAGCAGGGTTTTTCTTTGTTAAAAAGAAAGATGGTGGCCTGCGCCCCTGCCTCGACTTCAGAGAACTCAACAAGATTACTGTCAGGAATACGTACCCCTTACCCCTGATTCCATATTTGTGTAACCAACTTTCACGGGCAAAATGGTTTTCCAAATTGGATCTTAGAGGGGCTTATAATTTGATAAGAATTAAAGAAGGGGATGAATGGAAAACTGCCTTTCTCACGTCAGAGGGATTGTTTGAAAATTTAGTGATGCCGTTTGGCCTCACTAATGCTCCAGCGATCTTTCAAAATTTCATTAATGTGGTGTTTGCAGACCTCATCGGCCGCTTCGTTGTCATTTACTTGGATGATATTCTGATTTACTCGACTGACAAAGAGTCTCATTTGTTCCATGTCAAAACGGTACTTCAAAGACTCAGGGAAAAATCAATTATTTGTTAAACCTGAAAATGTACTTCTTTTCGTCCAGGAGCTAACGTTCTTGGGACTCATAATCTTGCCACAGGGGTTTCAGATGGATCCCAAGAAAGTGCAAGCCATTGTGGAGTGGGTCCAACCTCAGGACCTGAAAGGACTCCAGTGCTACTTGGGATTCGCAAACTATTACCGTAGATTTATCAAGGGCTTCTCACAGATTGTGAAACCTCTCACCGATCTCACATGCAAAGGGGCTGATATAAAAAATTGGTCCCCCTCGGCGAAACAGTCCTTTCTGGTTTTAAAAAATTGTTTTATGTCTACTCCAATACTTGTGCAACCAGATCCGTCCTTGCCATTTGTGGTGGAGGTTGATGCCTCTGAGGTAGGGGTAGGGGCTGTGTTGTCTCAAGGGCCAGCTACCCTGACTAACCTTAGACCTTGTGCTTATTTTTCCAAAAAGTTTTCTCCGGCAGAGAGAAATTACGATGTTGGGGATAGAGAGCTTCTGGCAATTAAGCTGGCATTTGAAGAATGGAGACATTTTTTGGAAGGGGCAGAACATTCGATTACGGTCATCACTGATCACAAAAATCTGGAATATATCAAAACTGCTAAGAGGTAGACCCCCAGACAGGCCTGTTGGTCACTTTTTTTTTCCCGATTTCAATTCTCAATTACGTTCCGTCCAGAATCTAAAAATGTGAAAGCAGACACATTATCACGCAGTTTTGAACCATTGTCTGCCCCTGATCCTCCATCATCCATTCTTCAACCTGGGGTAGTTTTAGCTGCACTGTCATCGGAATTGGAGTGGGAGGTTATGGAGGCTCAATCTTTAGCTCCAAGGTCCAAACCCGGTAAAAAATTGTTAGTCCCACAACACTTGCGTTCTGATCTCCTGCGAGAGTTTCTTGACTCTAAACTGGGCGCTCATCCAGGTATTGCTGCCACAGGTGAGGCGATAAAAAGAGTTTTCTGGTGGCCATGTATGTCGGGGGAGATTAAGAAACATGTCACTGCATGCGGGGTTTGCGCACGTTCAAATTGCTCTCATTGCTGGCCGGCCGGGGAATTGGTGCCTTAACAATTCCAAGAAGGCCTTGGACTCATTTGTCCATGGACTTCATTACTAACCTCCCTCCTTCTCGGGGTAATATGGTAATTTGGGTAATTGTGGATAGATTCTCTAAGATGGCACATTTTGTACCCATGACTAAATTACCATCTGCAGAAGTTCTATCTCGACACTTCCTTTCTCAAATTGTTCGCCTCCATGGGGTACCTACTAACATTGTCTCGGACAGGGGGACACAATTTGTGGCTAAGTTTTGGCAGGCTTTCTGTAGGAAGTTGGGGATATCTCTGTCTTTCTCCTCAGCTTACCACCCAGAGAGCAACGGACAGACGGAACGCACCAATCAGTCATTGGAACAGATCCTCCGGTGTTTAACTTCCACGTTACAGGACGACTGGTGCGAGGCCTTACCAATGGCGGAGTTCGCCTTTAACAGTCGAATAAACCAATCCACGGGTAGGTCACCATTTTTTATTAATTATGGATTGAACCCTCATATTGGTGAGTTCTCACGCCTGGATTCAAGCTGTCCAGGGGCGGAAGACTCCGTCAGCAGAATAAGTGATTTATGGGTTAAGGTTCGGACGAACATTTCCAGAGCACAAGAGAAATATAAACGTTTTGCTGACAATAAGAGGGATCCGGGTCTGACACTACAATGTGGGGATAAGGTATGGCTTTCTACGAGAAACATAACCTTAAAATTACCTTCCGCCAAGCTGGGACCTAAATTCATTGGCCCTTATGTAATAACCGAGGTAATCAACCCAGTGGCATATCGTTTACTTCTCCCTGCATCCTTGAAACTTCATAATGTGTTCTATAGGTCTCTACTCAAACCAGTAGGCTCGGTGGTTGAGGAACCTGGTTCCATACCAACTTCAGTGTTGGTAGACGGTCATATGGAGTTCGACGTGCAAAACATTGTACAGTCTCGGTGGGTACGCGGTTCCTTGTAATATCTTGTACATTGGAAGGGGTACGGTCCAGAGGACTGATCATGGGTACCAGCCAGGTTAGTGTACACTGATCGTCTGGTTAGAGCTTACCATGCTCGGTATCCTGAGAGACCTGGGGGTCTGGAGGCTCCCCGTTGAAGGAGGGGTACTGTCATGGTGTGCTTTGAGTTTTGGGTAGGTGGTGTAGGAGTTAACTCTGAGAGCCTCTCTGTGGATCAGGGGAGGGTTTTTATAGCTTCAGGGGAGAGCCGTCCCCTGTCGCTTATACTCCTATCTGAGTGTGCCCGACCCTGCTCTGTCCATGCGTCACGCCAATCATTGTCCGTCTGCCTGGTATTCTGATCCTGCTCTGTTACGGTTTACGTCTCTGGTTTGCTGACTCTGTACCTGCTTTGCCTGTGCTGTGTATGACCCTTGGCTTTGTCTGACCTCCCTCCTGAATATCCCTCCTGTACCTCACTTGCCCGTACTGTGTATGACCTTAGGCTTTGGCTGACCTCCCATCTGTATATCCCTCCTGTACCTCGCTTGCCCGTACTGTGTATGACCTCCGTTTTGCCTGACTGAGTTTTTTGTATAGTGTCCTGCCATCTCTGTAAGCAGGATGCTAAGCCCCGCCCCCTTGCTAAACTTCAGCATCCACAAGTCCTATGAATCTGTACTTTCCGGTTGTACCTGTCCCCGGGCCCCCTACAGTGCGGGTGAGTCCCTGCTCAGCAGAGGCTGTACGCCGGCGCTGTCAGGATCCTGACAGTATATCTGCTGTTTGATCATGGTCAAAACTAGACAGAGACAGCGTGTGTCAATCCCTATACAAATAGACAGAGATTGACAATTTTCCATACACACACCGTATAGCGGTGTACGCTCCTCACACACTACCGTGTGCTGCCTTGTATCACGAACAAATAGAAGCTATCTGTGTGTGACTCTGGAAAAAAAATTGGAGTTTTTCCGTTTTTCCAGACCTACACCTTAGAGTGCTGTCCACTTTTCAAACAGTTTTGTATATCTGCTGTTTGATTATGGTGAAAACTAGACAGAGACAGCGTGTGTCAGTCCCTATACAAATAGACGAAGATTGACAATTTTCCATACACACCATATAGAGCTGTCCGATTCTCAAACAGTATTGTATAACTGCCGTTCGCCTTACAGTAACGTCTATACAGAGTCAGCATGTGTGTGTGACACTCCGTAAATACATATACGGAGATTGTTAGTTACACAAAAAACATATACAGCTATACACTTCTGATAAAGTTCCGTATATCTGCTTGTTGGATTACGGTCCAATACATACTGTGAAAGCGTCTGTGACTAACACAATATATACGTAGATTTAATTTTTGTAATACACCTTACACAGCTGGACGCTCCTCATACAGTACCATCTCTCTGCTGGTATTTTTGGTACATTTTCCCAAACATGAGGAAGTATGGTGGAAGAGTCCAGACATTTGTTGGGAATCTCTCTCAGGCAAAACTAACAGGTCAAGGAAATTCTTATCCTCTCTTGCTGACAACTTTATCTTCCAAAAGGTAAGGGAGAAAACAAGGGGAACTGCTACCTTGGATCTAATCCTTATAAACAGGGAGGAAATGGTTGAGGAGGTAAAAGTGGCTGGGACCCTAGGAGGTAGCGACCATGCTATTTTAGAATTTTGGATAACTAGAGGAGGAAGACCTGTGAAGACTCAGACGTCAAGGTTAGATTTCAGAAAGGCAGATTTTAAGGGATTCAGAAAGAGAATTGGAGGGATACAATGGCTGGATATCCTTAAAGACAAAAATGTCCAGGAAGGATGGGAAATCTTGAAAAATGAAATTCTCAAAGCACAGTTGTTAACAATTCTGAAAAGAGGGAAGAATAGGAAGCATTTAAGGAAACCAGGATGGATGAACACAGAACTTAAGCACATGCTAAAAAGGAAGAAAAAAATGTTTATAAAATGGAAAGAGGGAGGCATATCTAAAGAAGAATATTATGCTGTCTGCAGAACCTGCAGGGCACAAATCAGATTACTAAAGCTGAAATTGAATTGAGGCTTGCAAGAGATGTCAAAAGCAATAATAAAGGATTTTGGGGATATGTCAAAAGTAAAAGAAAAGTCAAAGATGCTATAGGATTTTTACAGGATGAAAATGATGAAATGGTAAGACAGGATGTTGAGAAGGCTGAACTTTTAAATTCCTATTTTGCATCTGTTTTCTCTCAGAAAGGAAATGTAACATCAACTGTTACTCACTGTCCTATTAAGGGAATAGAAGAATCCAGGATATCTATAAACAGAAAGATAGTGAGGAAACACTTAGCTAACCTAAATGAATTCAAGTCTCCAGGTCCAGATGAATTACACCCCAGAGTACTGAAGGAGATAGCAGAAGAAATTTTTTAACCCCTCTCCATAATCTTTGAAAATTCTTGGAGAACAGGAGAAGTGCCAGAAGACTGGAGAAGAGCAAATGTTGTTCCTATCTTCAAAAAGGGGAAGAAGGTGGACCCAGGCAACTATAGGCCGGTGAGTCCGACTTCTATACCAGGAAAGATCTTTGAACAAATTATTAAACAACATGTATGTCAATACCTGGATAAGAATGAAGTGATTAAACAGAGTCAGCATGGGTTTGTAACTAATAAGTCATGTCAGACTAACTTAATTTCCTTCTATGACGGTATCACTGATTGGGTGGATCAAGGAAATGCTGTAGATATAGTATATCTTGACTTCTGCAAAGCATTTGACAAAGTCTCTCATACAATCCTTATTGAAAAAATGACTAAGTATGGAATGGACAAGGCAACTGTTAGGTGGATTCATAACTGGCTTAGTGATCGGACCCAAAGAGTGGTCGTAAATGGCTGCACATCCAGTTGGAAGAATGTCTCAAGTGGGGTACCACAGGGCTCTGTCCTGGGCCCTGTATTGTTCAACATCTTTATCAATGATTTAGATGAAGGAATTGAGGGTAAACTGATTAAATTTGCTGATGACACAAAGCTAGGAGGGATAGCTAATACTAGAGAAGAGAGAGAGAGGATTCAAAAAGATTTAAATAAACTGGAGAAGTGGGCAGCAACTAACAGAATGGTT
The DNA here is from genome assembly GCF_039654945.1 of Dendrobates tinctorius. Lineage (NCBI taxonomy): Eukaryota > Metazoa > Chordata > Amphibia > Anura > Dendrobatidae > Dendrobates > Dendrobates tinctorius. The sequence goes on from NW_027361673.1 coordinate 15,592,248, forward strand.
TTTAACAGGGAGAAATGCAAAGTACTACATCTGGGCAATAAAAATGAAAAAAGCATTTATAGAATGGGAGGAATAGGGCTAAGTGACAGCACATGTGAAAAAGACTTGGGTATACTAATAGATCACAGACTGAATATGAGTCAACAGTGTGATGCAGCAGCAAAAAAGGCAAATGCAATTCTAGGATGTATTAACAGAAGCATACAGTCTAGATCACGTGAAGTCATTATTTCCCTCTACTCCTCTTTGGTCAGACCTCATCTGGAATATTGTGTCCAGTTTTGGGCACCACATTTTAAAAAAGACATCAACAAACTCGAGCAAGTTCAGAAAAGAGTGACCAGAATGGTGACCGGTCTGCAAACCCTGTCTTATGAGGAAAGGTTGCAGGATTTGGGAATGTTTAGTTTGCAAAAGAGAAGACTGAGAGGAGACTTAATAGCTGTCTACAAATATCTAAAGGGCTGTCACATTGTAGAAGGATCAACTTTATTCTCATTTGCACAAGGAAAGACTAGAAGCAATGGGATGAAACTGAATGAGAGGAGACACAGATTAGATATTAGAAAAAACTTTTTGACAGTTAGAGTGATCAATGAGTGGAACAGGCTGCCACGAGAAGTGGTGAGTTCTCCTTCAATGGAAGTCTTCAAACAGAGGCTGGACAGACATCTGACTGGGATGATTTAGCGAATCCTGCTTTGAGCAGGGGGTTGGACCAGATGGCCCAGGAGGTCCCTTCCAACTCTACGATTCTATGATTCTATGATTCTATGATTCTATGACGTGGGCAGGGGGCGGTACTGATGGTGGTGGTGCATCGGCTGGTTCTGGCAAAAGCACAATAGCAGCTTAGGCAGGAGGTGTTGAGCCTGCGTCATCGTCTGGCCCAAGTAGGCCTGTAAGGTTGCCCTTTCTTGGACTAGGAAAACCGCTTTTAAAGCCACGGCATCAGGAACAGGTTTTGGCGTACATTGCCGAAACAGCCACCAGCTCTATTGCCTCCTCTTCTGAACGTTCGAAACCTGCAAGCACGGAGTCGTCAGTGCAGGGTTCTGGTCAGGAAAAACACCTTTCCTTGTGTTCTTCACCCCCACCAAAAGTTAAGGATGCGGCAGCCCACAATTCAGATTACTCTATGGAGCTCTTTTCACATACCGTGCCTGGGTTATCCAGTCAAATCCTGAATTCCCCAGTCCAAGATGAATCTGACATGGAGTGCACTGATGCACAGCCACTGCTAGATGATTCTTCTGGTACATTGACCAAGAGCACTACATTGCCCTCGCAGTCTATTGAGCCAGAATCTGAGCCTGATGAAGCTCAGGTGCCCCTTCCCGCATACTATACCACCTTACACGGTGACACAGAGGAAGGTAAAGAGGAAGGTGCAGATGACTTTGAAGAGGAGGTGATGGATGACCCAGTTCTGGACCTGGGTTGGCATCCATTGGGGGAGGAGGGTGGCACTGGCAATTGTTCAGATAAGGAGAAGGATCTGCAGCAGGCATTGACATCGCAGCAACGGCTATCTGGCAGGCCCGTAGCTGTCCAAAAATGTGGAACAAAAACTAAAAGAGTTGCAGGACAGCTTGGCCAGACAGTCAACTTAGCACAGCATGCAAGGCCAGAAAATGTATACTATAGTAGGAAGAGTGCAGTGTGGCACTTCTTTGTCCAAAATCCTACTGATGAGGCAAAGGTTACCTGTAAGAAGTGCGGAAGGACCTTTAGCCGAGGTAAACAACTCAGAAATTTGAATACCAGTTGCATGCTTAGACATTTAATCAACATGCACTTGCAAGCGTGGATGGACTACAAAACGTCAGGTAGCACGTGTGCACCTGCTCCGACTGAAGGTAGTCAGCAATGCTCCAATGCTTCTCCCACTGTAAGACCACCTCCACCGTTAAGCACACCACCAGCACTAAATGTGGAGGTGTTGTCGCAAGGCCAAAGCACTCAGGGAATCACAATGGTTTTGCAACACAACACTGAATCTAGGCCATCACCACCAATACCATCACCAACCCCCTCTCACTCCGTCCGGTCCACCGCTACTTCCCCCATATGCAGCTCTCCAGTCCAGCTCACCCTACCAGACACTCTGAGTAGGACAAGAAAGTGCTCATCCTGTCATCCGCATACACTTTGTTTGAACGCCTACATTGCCAAACTGATCGCATTAGAGATGATGAACTTCCGTTTGGTAGAAAGCAAAGCTTTCCGAGAGCTCATGGCCTACGTTGTCCCAGGTAACGGTGGCTCAGTGGTTAGCACTGCAGCCTTGCAGCGCTGGGGTCCTGGGTTCAAATCCCACCAAGGACAACATCTGCAAGGAGTTTGTATGTTCTCCGTGGGTTTCCTCCGGGTACTCCGGTTTCCTCCCACACTCCAAAGACATACTGATATGGAATTTAGATTGTGAGCCTCATCGGGGACAGTGATGATAATGTGTGCAAACTGTAAAGCGCTGCGGAATATGTTAGCGCTATATAAAAATAAAGATTTATTTTATTTATTGCCAAACTAATCTCATTAGAGATGATGCCCTACCGTTTGGTTGAAAGCGAAGCTTTCCGCGACCTCATGGCCTACGCTGTCCCATGCTATGACCTACCCAGTTGGCACTTCTTTTCTCGAAAAGCCATCCCTGCCCTCCACCAGCATGTGAAAGACCGCATTGTCCATGCACTAAAACAGTCAGTGAATGGAAAGGTGCACCTCACAACAGATGCATGGACCAGTAGGCATGGCCAGGGCCGTTACGTGTCCATCACTGTGCACTGGGTTAATGTGGTGGATGCAGGCTCCACTGGGGACAGCGTCTGTGGAACAGTGCTGCCTAGCCCATGGTACAGGAAACAGTTGGCAGTAGGTTTTTGCTCTCCTCCTCTATCAGCGAATGCTCGTCCACAGAGCGCAGTCGCATGAGCACTCCATCCGCAGCTGGCAGTGATGCACACGAGGTGACCCACTGTCGAACAGTAAGCGTCAGCAGGCTGTGTAAAAGATGATGTCTTTGGGCAACAACAGACACACCACGGAGGTACTGGCCGACTACTTGCAGCGACAAACAGAGTCATGGCTGGGCAGTCTACATCTTGAGGCAGGCAAGATAGTCAGTGATAACAGCCGTAATTTTGTGGCAGCCATATCCCGTGCAAAACTCACACACATACCTTGCCTAGCTCACACTTTGAACCTGGTGGTGCAGTGCTTCCTTAATAATTGTCCGGAGTTAACATCCCTGCTCCATAAGGTGCGAAGACTGTGCTCGCACATTCGTTGCTCAAACATCCACTCCACTCGCATGCAGAAGCTGCAGCGATTGCTCCACCTCCCCAAAGCACCACCTAATCATAGACGTTGCAGCAAGGTGGAACTCCACCCTGCACATGGTTGAGAGGCTGTGTGAACAGAGGCAGGCTGAAATGCATTTGTGGGAGGATGCACGGGCAGGCAGTTTGAGGGAAGACATGGAATTGTCGGGTGTGCAGTGGTCAAAGCTGAAAGACCTCTGTAACGTCCTTCAGTGTTTTGAGGAATGCACACGGCTGCTAAGCGTAGACGGTGCCATCATAAGAATGAGCATCCCACTTATGCGTCTGCTCATGCAAAGTTTGACGCACAATAAGGATCAGGCGTCTGCAGCGGAGGAGGAGGAGGAGGGAAGCCTTGATGACAGTCAGCCATTGTCTGGTCAGGGAACTGTCCTGGACGAGGTGGAGGAAGAAGAGGAAGAGGTGGAGGAGGATGAGGGGGATGATTATTTTGGGCAGGAGGATGCTTGTCAGGGGGCAAGAGAAAATGTTGGCATTCCAAGGTCAGGTACAGTGTTTGTGCGTGACTGTAGGGATGTGGATTTGCCAGAAACTGCTCCTCCACCTACCACTGGCAGTGCATCATTGACACCAGGAACATTGGCCCACATGTGCGATTATGCCTTGCAGATCCTAAAAAGGGAACCCCGCATTGCCAAAATGATGAGAGATGATGACTACTGGCTGGCCAGCATCCTCGATCCACGCTACAAAGGCAAATTTCACAACATCATGCCACAGGAGAGCCTAGAGATAATATTGGCTAACAAACAAGCAACTCTGGTAAACAGGTTGTTTGAGGCTTTCCCAGCACACAGCAGTGGTGCTGGTTCTCCCACGAGCCATAGTGGGCACAATGGAAGAGATGTTCGTGGTGCACACAGCCGAAGTAACATTGGAGACAGGGGTTTAATGACCATTTTGTGGAATGATTTCTCAAGTACCGCTCACACGACTGCTAATACTGCTAATACTGTATCGATTAAAAGTGACAGGAGACAGCAGTTGTCAACTATGGTTACAAACTACTTCTCCTCCCATATCGATGTTCTCCCTCACAAGTCATTCCCCTTTGACTATTGGGATTGGGCCTCTAAACTGGACGCCTGGCCTGAATTGGCACAATATGCTTTACAGGAGCTCGCTTGCCCTGCTGCTAGTGTGTTATCTGAAAGCGTCTTCAGTGCTGCTGGATCAATCCTGACAGAAAAAAGGACCCGTCTGTCTACCCAAAATGTTGATGATCTAACCTTCATTAAAATGAACCATGCATGGGTTTCAAAGGATTTTGTCCCACCTTCCCCTGATGTTACATTGGTTGCCAGAAAACTACCTCACTTTTCTCCTCCTCTTCCTCGGACATGCCCAATTCCGCCCTTTGCAGCAGCTGAATGTCCAGCCAAGGCTGCCCCCAAATGGCTGGGGTCAATACCTGGCGCACCCGGGCAAGTGCCATTGCTCTGAACAGGTGGATGGGCCCACAGATGGCCAACGGCACTGGCACAGGGCCCCTCATAGTACAATACAGTGTCTCAGATGGTGGGGGGGCCCACTCGCCGTCAGACACACCAGCGTACTATGAGGGGCCCTGTGCCAGTACTGTCAACCACGAGTGTTCCCCCCCTGCTTGGTCATGGCCACAGCACTTGCAAGTTGCAATTCTTACCTCTCCCTGCTCCACAGCTGTGTAAACTGGTCAGTTAAATCCTTCACAGGGATGGCTACTAGAAATTTGGTGTATTGATCGATGATGGTTAAGATGTAGCTATGCCCTGTCCTGCTGGCCTCTACCTTCAGATGATCAATGGCTACCATTTGTAATAGACGTCAACTTACAAGTGGATGCAGTGGTGCTTTATGATCACCTTTCACAGTTGTGATAGTCACAGACGTGTGACATTCCTGCCACCATTTTTCAATGTCTCCTCTCATGCCAATCCAATAGAATCACCTACGTTCTGTGGCTTCTGTATTTAGCACTCCAAAATGACCAGACACATCATGATAGGCAGTGAGGACAATGTCTACATCTCTCCCTGTGATCACTGATTGATGGAGACGAGTAACAGTGATGTGATCCACGCTACTGTGATAAAGCAATCCTTTCTTCACAAAGAACCGTTTTTGCTGTCTCCACAGAAACAGTAATCGAGGGTCTGCATCATCTAGACTGCATCATCGTTTGAGACTGACTACAGGAATATGTACAGAGGGGAAAAAAAGTATTTAGTCAGTCAGCAATAGTGCAAGTTCCACCACTTAAAAAGATGAGAGGCATCTGTAATTTACATCATAGGTAGACCTCAACTATGGGAGACAAACTGAGAAAAAAAAATCCAGAAAATCACATTGTCTGTTTTTTTTTCATTTTATTTGCATATTATGGTGGAAAATAAGTATTTGGTCAGAAACAAGCAATCAAGATTTCTGGCTCTCACAGACCTGTAACTTCTTCTTTAAGAGTCTCCTCTTTCCTCCACTCATTACCTGTAGTAATGGCACCTGTTTAAACTTGTTATCAGTATAAAAAGACACCTGTGCACACCCTCAAACAGTCTGACTCCACACTCCACTATGGTGAAGACCAAAGAGCTGTCAAAGGACACCAGAAACAAAATTGTAGCCCTGCACCAGGCTGGGAAGACTGAATCTGCAATAGCCAACCAGCTTGGAGTGAAGAAATCAACTGTGGGAGCAATAATTAGAAAATGGAAGACATACAAGACCACTGATAATCTCCCTCGATCTGGTGCTCCACACAAAATCCCACCCCGTGGGGTCAGAATGATCACAAGAACGGTGAGCAAAAATCCCAGAACCACGCGGGGGGACCTAGTGAATGAACTGCAGAGAGCTGGGACCAATGTAACAAGGCCTACCATAAGTAACACACTACGCCACCATGGACTCAGATCCTGCAGTGCCAGACATGTCCCACTGCTTAAGCCTGTACATATCCGGGCCCGTCTGAAGTTTGCTAGAGAGCATTTGGATGATCCAGAGGAGTTTTGGGAGAATGTCCTATGGTCTGATGAAACCAAACTGGAACTGTTTGGTAGAAACACAACTTGTCGTGTTTGGAGGAAAAAGAATACTGAGTTGCATCCATCAAACACCATACCTACTGTAAAGCATGGTGGTGGAAACATCATGCTTTGGGGCTGTTTCTCTGCAAAGGGGCCAGGACGACTGATCCGGGTACATGAAAGAATGAATGGGGCCATGTATCGTGAGATTTTGAGTGCAAACCTCCTTCCATCAGCAAGGGCATTGAAGATGAAACGTGGCTGGGTCTTTCAACATGACAATGATCCAAAGCACACCGCCAGGGCAACGAAGGAGTGGCATCGTAAGAAGCATTTCAAGGTCATGGAGTGGCCTAGCCAGTCTCCAGATCTCAACCCTATAGAAAACCTTTGGAGGGAGTTGAAAGTCCGTGTTGCCAAGCGAAAAGCCAAAAACATCACTGCTCTAGAGGAGATCTGCATGGAGGAATGGGCCAACATACCAACATCAGTGTGTGGCAACCTTGTGAAGACTTACAGAAAACGTTTGACCTCTGTCATTGCCAACAAAGGATATATCACAAAGTATTGAGATGAAATTTTGTTTCTGACCAAATACTTATTTTCCACCATAATATGCAAATAAAATGAAAAAAAAACAGACAATGTGATTTTCTGGATTTTTTTTTCTCAGTTTGTCTCCCATAGTTGAGGTCTACCTATGATGTAAATTACAGACGCCTCTCATCTTTTTAAGTGGTGGAACTTGCACTATTGCTGACTGACTAAATACTTTTTTTCCCCACTGTAAACGGAGATTTCAATTGTACCCTATAATACATATACTTGTTATCTTGTTATCCAGTACCTTTTTTGCAACATTTTTTATTATGGTCAAACCCAGACTGAGTAAGCGTCTGAGGATGACTCCGGAAATATATACCGAGATTTCAAATTTGCCCAACACTGTATACAGCTGTACGCCTGGGTTACCCATTTACAGCTTTTCATATTCTTGTGTAATCCATACTGGGCCTGAGAGCGTTTGTGTCTGCCTCCTGAAATGTATAAGGAAATTCAGAATGTTTACACTATACTATATATACCTTGTATCTGGTGATACTGTACCCTTTTTCACCTTTTTATTTTATTGGGTAATCCATACTGAGCCTGTGAGCGTCTGTGTATGACTCATGAAATATATACGAAGATTTACTGTTATCCCTCGACTGTATAGAGCTGTACGCTTCTGATACAGTACCATATATCTGCTGGTATTTTGGGTCAATTTTCTAAAACATGAGGAAGTATGGTGGAAGAGGATGCGGACGTGGGAGTGGGGGGCCACCTGGTACTGATGGTGTGGTAGTGCATCTGCTGGTAGTGCCAAAAACACAATAGCAGCTAAGGCAGGAAGTGTTGAGCCTGCATCATGGTGTAGCTCTGGAAGGCCTGTAAGGCTCCATTTTATGGGAGTAGGTAGACTTCTTTTAAAGCAGGAGCATCAGGAACTGTTTTTGGCTTACATTGCTGAAACAGCCTCCAGCTCTATTGCCTCCTCTTCTGAAGTTTAAAAAAATAAAAGCACTGAGTCGTAAGTGCAGGCTTCTGGTCAGGAGCAACCACTTTCCTTGTGTCCTTCACCCACACCAAAAGTGAAGGATGCAGCAGCACACACTTCATATTACTCCATGGAGCTCTTTTCACATACCATGCCTGGGTTAATTAAAAATGGGGCCCATCATACACTGGAGCATTCAAAATAGGGGACATCTGACACTGGAGTATCATCGATGAGGCCCATCATATACTGGAGCATTCTAAATGGGGTAGATCAGACACTGGAGCAGCATCTATGGGGCCCATCATATACTGGAGCATTCCAAATGGGGAACATCTGACACTGGAGCATCATTCATGAGGCCCATCATATACTGGAGCATTCCAAATGGGGCAAATCAGACACTGGAGCAGCATCTATAGGGCACATGATACACTGGAGCATTAGAAATGGGGCCCATTATATTTGGAGCATTATTAGGGCCCATAAGACACTGGAGTATCATCCATGAGGCCCATCATATACTGAAACATTCCAAATGGGGGGCATCAGACACTGGAGCAGCATTTACGGGGCCCATTAGACACTGGAGCATTAGAAATGGAGCCCATTATATATGGACATTATTAGGGCCCATCATACACTGGAGCATCATCCATGAGGCCCATCATATACTGGAACATTCCAAATGGGGCAGATAAGACACTGGAGCAGCATCTATGTGGCACATGATACACTGGAGCATTAAAAATGGGGCCCATTATATATGGAGCAATATTAAGGCCCATAAGACACTGGAGCATCATCCATGAGGCCCATCATATACTGGAGCATTCCAAATGGGGGACATCAGACACTGGAGCAGCATTTACGGGGCCCATTATACACTGGAGCATTAGAAATGGAGCCCATTATATGTGGAGCATTATTTGGGCCTATAACTCACTGGAGCATCGTCCATAGGGACCATCATATACTGTAGCATATGTGGAGCTCACCATATACTGTATGGAATATTAAATGTGGCCAATTATTCTGTATGGAGAAATATATGGGGCTCATTATTCTGTATGGCCCACAATGTGGTGGCCATAATACTGTGTGGAGTAATATACTGTCCTTTTTTTGAGCTATTGTACAATTTAAAATAGAAAAAAAAGGGTCTTACCAGCTCACTTGAAAACAGCCTGTGGTGTGTGGGAGCAAGGAATCAGGTCGTCCAGCGTGTAGTTACTCCAGAAAAAAGAAAAAAATTCCAGCTACTATAAGATTCATTTATCGAGTGAAAAGTAAGACAATCATGAGACAATCATGTGAACTCTGTCTTACTTTTCACTCAATAAATCGATCTTATAGTAGCTGGAATTTTTTTCTTTTTTCTACAATTTAAAATAGATCAGTCATGTCATGTAAGCAGTGAAGTATTTGTCATTGTACTATACCTATATTTCTGTGCCGTATCGGAGCATCATGAGTTGTGGTATGTGTTAAAGGGGCGCACTGACACTCTTTGGCCCAGGGCACACGAAAACCTGGAGCCAACCCTACCCACCCACAACTTTAGCCTAATAACCCCCAGTTTTCAATGCATAACTATTATTATGAAGTAAATTAAGGTTGACAAGCTTCAGTAATAAGAATTGATGTTTTTGGCATTGAAATGGGCACTGTAGATGTGTTAACTGTCCTCCACTCCCTGCCGACTTTGCTTCCCCATTGACTTGCATTGGGTTTCCTGTTTCAGTCGGCCTCCGACTTTTATAATAATAATACATTTTATTTCTTTAGCGCTGACATATTCCGCAGCACTTTACATTTCAGAGGGGATTTGTACAGACAATAGACATTACAGCATAACAATAATCACATAGATTATAACAAATACCAAGAGGAATGAGGGCCCTGCTCGCAAGCTTACAGTCTATGAGGAAAGAGGTAGACACGAAAGGTGGGTGGTAACAGTTGCCCTGATTGTATGGACCAGCCATAATGTTAAGTATGTAACGGTACAGACACAGAGGGCTAATGGATGCATAAAGTATGTGGGAACATGATGCAGGGAACCTGTTTAATGTAAAACTTTTTGCTGTGCCTCACAGGGATAGATTAGGTTAATGTGTTGAGGCAATAGGCCAGTCTGAATAAATGCGTTTTCAGGGCACGCTTAAAATTGTGGGGATTGGGGACTAATAATATTGACCTGGGAAGTGCATTCCAAAGAATTGGCGCAGCACGTGTAAAGTCTTGGAGACGGGAGTGGGAGGTTCTGATTATTGAGGATGCTAACCTCAGGTCATCAGCAGAACGGAGGGCACGGGTAGGGTGGTATACTGAAACATGGGAGGAGATGTAGGGTGGTGCTGAGCCATGGAGGGCTCTGTGGGTGAGGGTAGTAAGTTTATACTGAATTCTGGAGTGGATGGGTAGCCAGTGTAATGACTTGCACAAGGTAGAGGCATCGGTGTAACGATTGGTGAGGAATATGATCCTGGCTGCAGCATTCAAGATGGATTGGAGAGGGGAGAGTTTAGTAAGAGGGAGACCGATTAGAAGAGAGTTACAATAGTCGAGACGAGAATGAATAAGAGAAACAATAAGAGTTTTTGCAGAGTCAAAAGTAAGAAAAGGTCTAATTCTAGAAATGTTATTGAGGTGTAGATGACAAGAGCGAGCCAGTGATCGAATGTGGGGGGCAAAGGAAAGCTCGGAATCAAGTATGACCCCAAGACAGCGGGAATGTTGCTGGGGAGTAATAGTGGAGCCACACACAGAAATGGCAATGTCAGGTATAGGTACATTAGTAGAGGGAGGAAACACAAGGAGTTCAGTCTTTGACAGGTTCAGTTTCAGATATAGTGAGGACATGATGTTAGACACAGCGTTTAGACAATCGCCGGTGTTTTCTAGACTTTTCCCTATAGTCGGGCGATTTCGTTCGACCCGACTTTTGAGAGAGTAGGGTTTCATGAAACCCGACTCGACCCTAAAAAAGGCAAAGTCGCTCATCTCTAACCAGAACGACTGATCCATGTACATGAAAGAATGAATGGGGCCATGTATCGTGAGATTTTGACTGCAAACCAACATCCATCAGCAAGGGCATTGAAGATGAAATGTGGATGGGTCTTTCAGCATGATAATGATCCCAGGCACACTGCCAGGGCAATGAAAGAGTGGCTTTGTTAGAAGCACATGAAGGTCCTGGAGTGGCCTAGTCAGTTTCTATATCTCAACCCCATAGTAAACCTTTGGAGAGATTTAAAAGTCCATGTTGCCCAGTGACAGGCCCAAAACATCACTGCTCTAGAGGAGATCTGCATGGAGAAATGGGCCAACATACCACCCACAGTGTGTGCCTACTTTGTCAAGACTTACAGAAAACGTATGACCTCTGCCATTGCCAACAAAGGATATATAACAAAATATTGAGATGAACTTTTGTTAATGACCAAATGCTTATTTTTCACCATAATTTGAAAAATAAATCTTGCCAAATCAGACAAGGTGATTTTCTGGATTTGTTTTCTCATTTTGACTCTCATAGTTGTGATCTACCTATGATGTCAATTACAGGCCTCTCTCATATTTCTAAGTGGAAGAACTTGCACAATTCCTGGCTGACTAAATATTTTTTTCCCCACTGTAAATGTACCCCTGCTATGTACTGTTGAATGGCTATGTCTGACCATACAGGGACATGGTCTGATCATACCACATCTCCTGGCCAGGAAAGGAAGCAAAAGAGAGTATACAGACATTACAGCTTGGGATCACAAATTATTCTTTTTGTGAGTTAAAAATTTCCCTGCCTGTTTTTAAACAATATTTGACCTCAACAAAAGATTCAGATGCGATCTATATACTCTTTTATGCTTCCTATGCTGGTGAGGAGATGTGGTATATCCGACATGTTCCTGCAAGGTCGGACAAAGCCATAACACTTTGGTACATTTATAAGATTATCTCAGCAAAGGAATATTTTTTTAAACACATCCAATTCTGGAGCTTATTTTTATTCCAAGATCTGTTGACTAAAATATACTTTTGTTTGGGGCACAATCCATTTATCTGAAAATGCAATTTCAACCAATCAGATTACCGATTTCATATTATTAGAGAGAAAAAATTAAAAAGAAACCTATTTGCAATAAACAATGTGATACTTTGGTTAGCACAATCTTTATGCCTGTGGCTGACTTTATAATTCTAATATTGATGGATAAAGTAATTTTTTACTCTAATTAAAGAATATTCCTGTAGCTATGTATAATAATAAATAGTGTATGACATGAACATTTGTCTACTCCAACTTGATTTTTATTGCATTTAGTAAGGACACATCATTAATTATGTTGAGATACTTACCATTTTACACATGAATTCATTTCTAGTGTTAGATGGAATTTTTTTTACATCATTAGCTTTATATACATTTAAATTGATTGATCGTTTTCTATGTATTACCATCATTAAGGAATACATTAAACATGTTTAAGTAAAACACGTTCTATCAGAACCTTTGGCTAGCTTTACTAAGCATCCATATCAGTTGCAGGTGGAAAAATCCATGATTGCTTTTAAAAGAGATTTGCATGATAAATCCATGTTTTCTACAACGTGTTTTTAGTTCTCGTGCTTTTTTACATGGTTTCTGTATTTTTTTTTACATTTTTTGCAGGTTTTTTAAGTTCATGTTGCCTTCATATTTTCCACAGCACAATTTAGCAGACCATGTCAGAAAATAACTTACTGTATGAATAGTAGTGATGAGCAAGTGTGCTTGCCACTACTCATTATTTGCTCTAGCATCAGTGTGCTCGGGATACTTGCTACTCGGCGAATATTTGTTGATTATTTGAACGGGAGCTTAAGTCCTCGCCTTGCATGTTTGGCGCTTTGTAGACAGCCAATGAACATGTGGGGATTGCGTAACATTCACTGTAATGACGTAGTCATCTTGGTGGTGGCATTACTGTGATTGACTGGCCGCATAGAAACATCAGGTCTAAAGAAGACCCATGGTTCTATGCTTGGCATATGTACCCCGGACACATGCAGTGCAGGGAGGGGTGCTGATGAGAGAGGAACAGAATTGTAGCTGCGTATTAGGCAGTGTGAGACAATGACCGGCATTGTTCACAGACAGTAAGTTAGTGACAGTGATGGACTATGTGTTGGGAACTGATTCTCAAAACTGACTGAGAAGGCCCTCTCGGCTGGTAGGGCAAGGTAACATGTGTAGCCTGTCTCGAGGCCTCTATTTATGACGTGTTCATCCTCACAAGTTTGAACAGAGGGGGTATGTGAAACATTGTCTGGAATTGTTGTGAATGGCCGGTATGTGTCGCAAAGGAGGTCCTCTGCGTTGTAAGCCCAAAATGTTGCTCTGGGACCTGTAGTTCCACGAGCCTTGTTTAGCTTATAAGGGGCTGGGCTTACAGGGTTGGCCATAGAGCTGTGTGGGTCTGGCCAACCACCTACCTCCCATCAAGAGGTTTGTCTCAAATGTTATAATGAGACTGTTTTTTGGTCACATGGTCTCTGTGTTGGAAGGTCCTGCAAAAGGAGAGGTTTCCTGAATAGCACATGGTGAGGCCATGTACCTGCAGAGTCTGTGTCAACTAACTGTGGTGGGGAAGCTACAGCCCTTCTGAGGGTTTGGAACTGTCAGGTTTGACCTGTTGAGCAAGTCATCGTCCGGGACAGTGATCCCAGCAAGGCAGCTTCCTTGAAAGCCAGGACTGACAAGAAGTCAGCATGTGGAGCAGAGCTCCTGGAAAGTAATCTCAGACATGGGGGTAGTAAGAAGGTAGAGAGGTGTATCTGCTACATGAACAGACTGGTGTCTAATTATGTTTTGTGGATGTAATGAAACGGACTGTACTCTATCCGGTGTTATGATTGAGTCACCGTAGGAGGCAAAAATAGAAATGCTAGCTAAGTCCAGAAAACCAGAGAAGTTGGCAGCTATCGGATTGCAGACCCCTGAACCTATCAACACAACTAGCAGTAGCCGTGGGGGGCTCCTACGATGCCCTAGGCCCCTCGATCACAGCCGGAGGACTACATAACCTAAAGACAGAAAGGGAAATCTAAACTGCCCCAGAGCAGACCCCAAAGCAAAAGGCAGCCCCCCACATATAATGACGGTGAAGCAAGAAGAAAGAACAAAACACAGACAGAAAGATAGACTGAGCAAAGATGGGGCCCAAGCTAGCTTAGATAGGAAAGGACAGGAAGGCTGCTGTCTGCAATCAGTGAAAAAACCCTATGAAAATAAGAGCCAACAAACTGACAGTAAAAAAAGGCCCTGAAGACGCTAGGCTTCAAAAAAGGCCATGTCAGTACTCAGGAATATTCTGAAGACAGAACAAAAGGCAAAAGGAGATTCAGCTCACCCCAGCAGGGAATGGCAGAATCCAGAAAAGCAAGGAAAACAAAACACTAATGCAAAAAGGCAAAGCAGAAATCTTAGCTTTAGATGAGCAGGAATCAGACTGGTTTCCTAGAAGTCCACAGAGAAATCACCCGCAGGCCAGAAGGGCGTCGGCAGCCTTATATCCAGTCATTAACTCCACTCAGCCAGTCATCATCATCAGCCCCAGGTGTTTGACAATCAGGCTCACTACCTTTCTTCACCAGAAGAGGGAGTTCCTCGGGCCTCAGTAGTGAAGGGGAAAATGAACTCACAACAATCCGGTTTATGCTGTGTTTAAATAAACCGGATGGTCTGTTTAAGTGAGAAACTGTCCCTGTGTGCCTTAATCCTGTTACCAAGTGAGTGTCCCCCAACACATACAGTGAGCACTATCTTACATATGGTGGAGAATGCGGACAAGGGTCCATGAACTCCAAACAGGTTGCTGTGGTTTGGCAGTTCCATGAAAATTTTTCCAATACAACTTGCTGTGGATCGGCGGGTCCAAGAATTTCCAGCATCTGGCGGTGACTCGGAGGGGCCACAAAGATTGCAAGCTTCTGGCGGTAACTTGGCGGGGTTACGAAGTTGGCCCCAACAAATACAGCGAACTATGTCTTACAGCAGGGATTCACCCACATTTAGATTTCTGTTAAGTAAAACAACAGTCCTTGTTAGGGCTAATGATAATCAATAGTAATACTGCTGTTAGCAGCACATAGGAAGAGATTGTGCTGAAAGGATCATGTAAGACAGGATAGAGTGAATTATATGTCCTTTATGCTGCAGCCTGCAACTGATACCAAAGCACCTTTTCAGAAATAATATTCTTTTTGTTCTAAATCCTGCAAATTGTTCTGAGCATGGGATTATTATACACCATTTTTATGATGCCAGTTGTGCATGCATCAAAAGCATGCAGCCAGACTTGGTTGGATCTCAATAGCATCACTACATTGATACAACAGTCTTACATGTCCATCTGAGGTGTGAAAATTTGCCTGGCATTGTAAATACTGCTATTTTTGAAACAGTGAAATTTTATATGGCATTTATTGTGCTACAGTTTTGCTTCAAAACCCTCCAAAAAAGATATTGTCTGTTAAAAAAAAATCAGTTTGCTATACTTAAAATGCAGTCTCATATGTCCATCTGAGGTGTGCACATTTGCCTAGCATTGTAATACAGCCTTTTTTTTGAGCTGTGAAATTTGACATGCTATGATTTGACCTCAAACCCTAATCACCCCCCAAAAAATTAAAATTTCATTGCTATATTTATTCTGCAGTCTCATACGTACATTTGAAGTGTAATTGTAACACATTGTAATACAGCCATTTTATTGTGCTGTAAATTTTATACGTCATTGAACATGCTACAAACCCCCCAAAAAGCAATTGTTTGTTAAAAAAATTGCATTGTTATATTTATACAGCAGTCTCATATGTTCATCTGAGGTGTGCAAATTTGGTTGGCATTGTAATACAGCTTTTTTTTGAGCAGTGCAATTTTATGCGGCATTTAGCATGCTACAGTTGGACCTCAAAAGCCTCCAAAAAGAAAATTGTTTAAAAAATTGCATTGCTATATTTATACCACAGTCTCATATGTCCATCTCAATTGGGTAATTTTTGCTGGCATTGAAATACTGCAATTTTTTCCATCAGTGACATTTTATATGGCATTTATTGTGCTAGACTTGGGCCTAAAACCTCTACCACCCAAAAAAATCATTTGTTAAAAGAATTGCATTGCTTTATTGGTACTACAATCTTATACGTCTGTCTGAAGTTGACACATTTTGCTGGCATGGTAATATTTCAATTTATTCTGCAGTGACATTTTATATAACATTTATCATCACTCTCATTCCCTTCTTTTGAGGTCCACACATCAGGCTCTTCCGTTCCCTCTCCCTCAGAGTAGCAGTCATATACCGGCCCTGAGGCTCACCCACCCACTTCCTTGACCACTTTTCTGCCTGGCTGCCGCACATCATGTCCTCAGAGCTACCAACTCTTATCCTGGGAGACTTCAACATCCCCATTAACAGCCCTACTTCCACATATGCATCCCAGCTTCTATCACTAACCACCTCTCTAGGCCTCTCGCAGCTTTCAACCTCTGAGACAACAAGGACGGTAACACCCTTGATCTCATCTCATCTTTGTCTGGCTCTGTTCAATCTCCCACCTAAATAACTCAGCGCTTCCACTCTATGACCACAACATACTCTCCTTCACGCTCACAAATCCTCGCCCACCCCAGCTCACTCCTACCTACCATACAATCAGAAATCTACAAGCCATTAACCCTCAGACACTTTCAGACTCCCTACACTCATCACTGTCCCCAATCTCCTCTTTTTCCTGTCCTGATCTGGATGTTCATCACTACAATGACACTCTTAGAAGCACCCTTGACCTAGTAGCTCCGATCACCCTCAGAACCTCCAAGCACAGAGTAAAACAGCCCTGGCTCACATTGCAAACTCGACTTCTCCAGTGATGCTCTAGGAGTGCTAAACGCCTATGGAGAAAAACCCGCACACCAGAAGACTTCATCCACTTCAAATTTATGTTAAGAACCTATAACGCTGCCCTTCACCTCGCCAAACAGACCTACTTCACCACCCTGATCTCCTCACTAGCCAACAACCCCAAGAAACTTTTCAACACTTTTGACTCCCTCCTCAGGCCAAAAGCACAAGCCCCTATCACAGACATTTGTGCTGATGACCTGGCCTCCCACTTTACAGAAAAAATAGATAATATCCATCAGGAAATCTGCTCCCAACCACCAAGAGCTGTGACTCCCATCCCTTCCTACATCTCCCCTGGCTCACTCTCCACATTTGATCCCATCACAGAAGAAGAAGTCTCCAGACTCCTCTCTTCCTCTCGTCCGACCACATGCACTACCGACCCCATTCCCTCACATCTCCTCTAGTCTCTCTCTCCAGTCGTCACAACTCACCTAACTGCAATCTTTAATCTCTCCCTCTCCTCGGGCATTTTCCCATCCTCCTTCAAACATGCCATCGTTACTCCATTACTAAAGAAACCCACTCTCGACCCATCCT
This sequence comes from Dendrobates tinctorius, assembly GCF_039654945.1. Lineage (NCBI taxonomy): Eukaryota > Metazoa > Chordata > Amphibia > Anura > Dendrobatidae > Dendrobates > Dendrobates tinctorius. Next base: position 15,609,637 of record NW_027361673.1, read on the forward strand.
GCACAAACAAGTACAGACCAGTCTCCAATCTCCCCTTCATCTCTAAACTTTTGGAGCGCCTAATTTACTCCCACCTTACCCGTTACCTCTCCACTCACTCCCTTCTAGACCCTTCACAGTCCAGCTTCCGCTCCCTACATTCGACTGAAACTGCACTGATCAAAGTGACCAATGACCTTCTGACAGCAAAACGTAACGGTGACCACTCTCTGCTCATTCTTCTTGACCTTTCTGCAGCTTTTGACACTGTTGACCACCATCTCCTACTCTCTAGGCTCCAGTCACTAGGCATTAAGGACACTGCTCTCTCCTGGTTCTCTTCCTATCTTTCTGACCGCTCCTTCAGTGTTTTGTTCTCTGGCTCCATGTCATCTCCTCTTCCTCTTGCTGTCGGGGTACCTCAGGGCTCAGTCCTTGGCCCCCTTCTCTTCTCTCCCTACACGGCCCCAATTGGACAGACCATCAGCAGATTTGGCTTTCAGTATCATCTTTATGCTGATGACACACAACTATAGACGTCATTCCCCAACCTTACCCCCACTGTACTACAGAATGCCAGTGACTGACTGTCTCCAACATCATGTCCTGGTTAAAACAGGCAGGGCGAGAAGTCCAGCATCTAACACCTCAGACTATGAGTCTGAACAACCTGAGCATCCACCAGACTGACTTCTGCTCCACTGTCCACAAGCACCGGAATGCCCTCAGGTACCTCGTCAACCATCACCTCTGTTGTCATAGTACCTTCTGAGGGCGAGGAGGAAATATACACTCCCAGGTCGTCTTCCTCCACTCGAGGGGAACGGCTTCTCTGATAGTACAGAAATTTCGGCATCAGTGCCAAGGACTAAATCATTAGTCTGCTCACTACAGGGATGTACCCCTTCACCTTGGGGAACACCAGGCAGCATCATGGGGACACTGACTCCACCCACCTGCCTGGGTATGTCCACCTGCATAAGCAAGTCCTGCTCCCCAGCAGGGACTCCACGGCACATCCTAGCCAAAGCCGTATATGGACCCTCTAGTTGAGGCAGAGGATAGGCCTCAGACCCATAATTCCGCTGCAGGTGCTGCTGAAACACATCATTCAGCTCCTCACTAACCTCAGTGAGGGCTAGCAGCAACTGCTCACTGGTCTGCACTTGGCCCATGGCTCAACAGAGAAAAATGTTATGGTTGGTGATAATGTCACGTGGACCCGTCCTGTGTGACTCGACCCGTAGGCTGGCAACTTCAGACAACAAGACACGGCACGTGTAACTGTCCTGTGTGACACGGTACTAGACCGGTACTAAAGCAACAAGACACGGGGAAAGGGGCAACAGTTACAATGGTGGGCCCTGCGATAGGGAACGGGGACTTGGAGACCTCCTGCACTCCCTTGAGTCCGTGTCCCTCCACTCCTAATGATCCCTAGGCCGGTTCCGCACCGGGCGCCTATCAGGATACCTGTATGCTTTAGCTTGGTTGGTTGTGAAAAATGAAGGGGACCTCATGTAGTTTTTTTTTAATTATTTATTTAAATAATTTTAAAAGTCGGAGTGGGGACCCCTCTATTCTTGATAAACAGCCTTGTTGAAGCAGACAGCTGAGGGTTGCAGCCCCCAGCTGTGAGTTTTGCCTGGCTGGTTATCAAAAATATAGGGGAATTCATGTCATTTTTTTATTATTTATTTAGAGCGCAGGTGCCAGCTGATGAATGCTCCCATCAGCCGCCGCTTGCTGTCGCTGTTATTAGTGGCAGCAGGCATAGGCTAATGGGAGCAGTAGTCCCATCAGTCGACGCCAGTGACTGGATGTAAACTTTTCACCTCCAATCACAGCTGCGGGCTCAAATGACAGAGTGGGAACTGAAGCTCTCTGACCAGCGGTAATGATTTCATGCTGATGAGAAGCAGTGTTTGCCATGCGGTCATGCACATGACAGCATGACAAACACTGGATATTCGGGCTCCCTATTCGCTTGGTCAGGGTTCTGATACCCAAACCCAAACTTTTTTTTACTGTTTGGCCGAACCTGCTGGACTCGAACATCCAGGGGTCAGCCCATCTCTATTAAAGATTTTAAGCTTTAATATAAAAATATACAGTGCTTACAACAAAAGATATAAAAAAAGGTAAAAAGAAAACCACACTCAAATATGCAAAACAGTTATAAAAAAGAGGACAAATAACACAAATATCTAAACATTTCAGTCTACAGTTATCTTCTGTTTCCTTGAGGGAAGGCAAAATCAATTATGGGTCACACCTGCATATACAGCCCTCAAATGTGAACAACTTCTTTTGTGCCACCCAGCTTTTTATAGTCCTCACCATTGGCTCAAATTACACGATGACCCAGATTGGCTCATTTAAAAGTTGCTGTTTGTGACTGGACGATGGGTTAATTTAAGATCTTGCACTTCAAATATCCTGTGCTTCCCCCCACTCCTATCTATACAGTCAATAGTAAATATTCTGCCTAGTACAGATCACTTTGAAGCAAAGGGTCCAGAAGCCAAGCTGCCATGTTTGACAACTCTTAGTATTCTCCCAGGAAACCCCCCTGTGATTCTGAGTTCCTGTAATAAAAGTAGGCAGATGTTATATTCTTTGTGTGAAGCTAGTCATTTGGATGTAGCATTAGCTAGTTATTTTATTGATATTATAGTTTACCTTACATAGAATCATAGAATCATATAATGTTAGAGTTGGAAGGGTCCTCAAGGGTCATCGTGTCCAACCCCCTGCTCAATGCCGGATTCACTAAATCATCTCAAACAGATGTCTGTCCAGCCTCTTTTTGAAAACTTCCATTGAAGAAGAACTCAACACCTCTCGTGGCACCCTGTTCCACTCATTGATCTTCCTCACTGTCAAAAAGTTTTTTCTAATATCCTATCTGTTCTTCTCCCTTTCAGATACAATCCACTGCTTCTCGTGTTTCCATTTGCAAATGAGAATAAGGATGATCCCTCTACACTATAACATCCCTTCAGATATTTGTAGACAGCTATTAATTCCCCTCTTAGGCCTCTTTCACACATCAGGTTTTCGCCGTCAGGCGCGATCCGGCGCTTTTGACAGAAACCGGATCCGGCGAAATGCAATGCCGGATCCGGTTTCCCTCCCATTGACTTGCATTTGCGCCGGATCGCGCCGGATGGCCATGCGTTTCATCCGGTTTTCGCCGGATCCGGCAATGTGTCGCGATCCGGCGTCTGGAAAAAACGGTGACTGTAACGTTTTTTGTCTCCGGCGAAAAAGCCGGACACGCCGGATCCGGCGCGTCCGGCTTTTTCACACAATGAAAGCCTATGAGCGCCGCAATGCGCCGTATCCGGCGAAAGCCGGATCCGGCAGCCGGATCCGGTTTTTTGGTCTGAGCATGCTCAGTAGCTCTGCCCACAAGACATATGTAAAAGCAAGACAGTGGGACCCACAGCCACACCCAACATGCCACCCAAGACAGCAACCAGGCGCAGGAGAAGGCAGGAGACCACTGCAGCACCATCCGCACCACCACCACCCCAAATGGAGCAGCAAATAGAACATGCTGAGGAGGGGAGGCCAGCAGCAGATGAGAGACGGTAATTATCAAATAACCCATTCCTCCAAACTAGGGCTATTGAATATCAAGATATTCATTGGCCCTTTGTTTCTCTTTATTCAACAGCCGCCCAATAGATGCAGCAGCAGCAGCAGCAATGGCAGCAGCTGGAACACCACCCACAGGCATGGAGTGTGGCCACCAGGAAGACAGCACATCATCTTCTGGGAGCCCTCCCTCGCATCGTCAGCGTTTGACGGTAAGTTTTTATTTCCAAAATCCATCTTCTCTGTAATATATGTCTATTCATTGCCTTTTATTTCAAAACAGGAATCACAAGATGAAGAGGAGCTCCCAGAAGAAGAAGGAAGGGGTGGACAGACACCTGGAGTGGGCTCACAATTGGTAAGTTTTTTGCATCAAACGCAGAAACACAACATCACACTACACACAACACATAGAAAACAATGTTCTGCAGACCACACACAGCAAACAAATGCCTACATCCAAAGACATAACATTTTTTGTTTTCTTCTCTAGTCTTCCCAATCTGGTGCTTGGCCAAGAGGTCCTCGCAGTGCCTCCCAGGGTCGTCGGCGACAGCAACGCGGCGGTCACCAGCGTGTAAGTATAAATATTTTTGCTTTGTTTTTTTGCACTTTTTATTTCATTTCTTTTGTGGAGGCTAATTATGTTATTTTTGTCTTTTTCTTTAACAGCCTTCACAGCGTGCTCCCGACTCTGACGGTGAGGATGGAGGGATTGATGTGGACCGCCTCATCGATCTCGTCAGAGAAAGGGAGCCGCTCTGGAATATGGCTGACCGCCGCCACGCTGACCTGATCGTTACCCGACGACTCTGGGAGGAAATCTGTTCGCTCCTTGTGGGCCGCTGGGAGGACCTCGAAGCTCGGGCCCAGATTAAAGAGCGTAAGTATATACAGTACCAGTTGCTTGATGTAAACCAGTGTTTCCCGAACTCCAGTCCTCGTGGTCCCCACGGATCATGTGTTCAGGATTTCTATTTACTATGGAAATCCTGAAAACATGACCCCTGGGGACCATGAGGACTGGAGTTTGGGAAACACTGATGTTGTATACTAACCACTCCTTTCTCGTTTCAGGGAACAGAATTGTGAATCGGTGGCGGTCTGTGAGAGATCGTTTCAAGAAGGAGTTCAATAAAGAGATGCGGGCCCCGAGTGGATCTGGAGGACGCAGGAGCAAGTACAAGTACGCAGAAGCCCTGTCATTCCTCCGGGAAACAATGGTCACCAGAAGGTAAATATTACACACCACATGTGAAAAAAAATGTTATATGTAAATTTTTTTTTCAGCCAGGGCCATACCATGTCAGTATTTTAATTGTTTTTTTTTCTCTTTATTCCACAGCACGGTGAGCAGCACTCGGGAGCCGGCACGATTGGACCCTTCTGAGGCGATCCCTGAGGAGACCGGCACCGAGGGACACTTCGACCGCCCCGGTACATCTGCACCTTCCCAGCCTTCCCACACATTCGACCCATCTGTCCCATCCACCAGCACAGGAGCATCGTGGCCGCCTACATTACATGAAGCTGCTGGTGAGGAGATCGCTTTCCCTTTACCCCACCCTTCTGCCCCTGCCACCTCTAGTACACCTGCGGGTACTGGGCGGCAGCGGCAGAGGGGTCAGGAAAAGACTTATGCGCCAGAGTTCTTGCATCTGAATGCATCTTTCCAGAACTGTCTAAAAGTCTTGTCAGAGCAAATCTCCGCAGGCTATCAGCAGATCAACTCCAGCATTCTGGAGGTGAAGACACTTCTGCAAACCATGCATTCAGAAGCAAGATCTTCGCCAAACCACACCTTTTTCAGGTCTGTTGTGGAGCGCATGGAAACGCTCTCTCCTGCCCAGCAGATGCATGTAATGCATTCATGCCACGCTGCTCTCCAGCAAGTTACCTCCCAACCTCCTCCTCCTCCCACCACAGTAGTTCCTACACCTGCACCCCCTCCAGCCACTTTCCATCCTCCCCCTCCTATTACATCTACACCCCCTCCAGGCACTTTCCATCCTCCCCCTCCTATTACATCTACACCCCCTCCAGCCACTTTCCATCCTCCCCCTCCTATTACATACCATCCACCTCCAGCCACTTTCCATCCTCCCCCTCCTATTACATACCATCCACCTCCCCAGCACCATCCACCTCCCCAGCACCATCCACCTCCCCAGCACCATCCACCTCCCCAGCACCAGCAACCTCCCCAGCACCAGCAACCTCACCAGTACCAGCAACCTCCACAGTACCTGCAAACTCCCCAGTACCAGCAACCTCCCCAGTACCAGACATCTCCCCACTTCCAGCAACCTGCCCCGTACCAGACATCTCCCCACTTCCAGCAACCTGCCCCGTACCAGACATCTCCCCACTTCCAGCAACCTGCCCCGTACCAGACATCTCCCCACTTCCAGCAACCTGCCCCGTACCAAACTCCTTCCCCATACAACTTGCCATCAACATCATCTGCTCCTACAGTCCCTGCCCAACCCTCCACTCCACCACCCACCACCTCTTCTGCTTCCCACATGTCCACCCATTCTGTAGTTTTTTCCACACCTTCACCTCTAACTGTTCCTTCCCCACCACGATCCCAGTCCTCTCTCCACACTCCCAGTGTCGAAGTGTCCCGCAGCCCCTACAGCAGTATTTCCACCACACACTACACAGAATTATAATGTGTGTATTTAAATAAAAATGACCAGTTTTATGGTTTCAGTTTTATAGTTTCAAAGTTTTATTAAACAAGTTTATTAAAATTTTAAAAAAGTTTACTAAAAAAAACATTTTTCAATAAAAGTTAAATTATTTTACACTGGTTGTCTGTCATTTCTTTCTGCGGCGAAAAAGGTTAAATACAGGGTATTTAAAAGGTGAAATGGTATTCAAAACTAGGTATATAACTGTGGGTAAATTTTAGCTTTTTGCCACAGTTGTGTTCCTGGTTGTGTTTGAAGCAAAGTATTTCACCTAAAAAGTTGTGTTTATTGTTGGTGATTTCCTAACAATGTACACAACTTTTGTTAAAAGGTGAAATACTTTGCATAAAACACAACCAGGTACACACCTGTGGCCTAAAGCTAAAAATAGAGACCATGACAAGATAGTCAACTTTGGTTGGCAAAGGTATATACTGTTGGTACAGAAGGTACACAAGTTTGGTTAGGGCACAAATCTTTCACACTCTGTCATCCTGCCAGTGTACTCTGCCTTGAGGTGACATAAAGTATAGTGCAAAATTGTCCCTCATTACTGAAACCGTCACAGAACTTCTAGTGGTAATGTCATGGTAATCTTGCAAGGTGGTTTCTTCAGAGGTGTCCTCAATGGAAATGGGTTCCTTGCAGATAACAAAATTGTGGAGTACCACGCACGCTTTGATCACCTCGTCCACAGTTTCTGTCTTGAGGTTGATCGCAGTCAATAGGACCCGCCATTTGGCTGTCAGAATACCAAAGGTACATTCAACCATTCTTCTTGCTCTTGTGAGGCGGTAATTAAAAATGCGTTTTGGTCTTGTCAATCCTCTGCTAGAGTACGGTTTCAAAAGGTGTTCTGACAGCTGGAAGGCTTCATCCCCTACACAGACAAATGGCATAGGTGGACCAGATGTTTGCGGCAGCGGTCTAGGTGGTGGGAACTGGAAGGTGTTTCCATACAGTTTATGCCCCATGGCAGACAGTTTGAAAACTTGAGAGTCATTGGAGCGGCCATAGGCCCCAATATCAACCGCAATAAATTTGTATTCCGCGTCAGCGATGGCCATGAGGACAATTGAAAAATATTTCTTGTAATTGAAATATTCCGATCCCGATCCAGCTGGCTTTACAATGCGGATATGTTTCCCGTCCACAGCGCCCAAGCAGTTTGGAAACTGACATATCTGTTGAAACTTGTCAGCAATTTCAATCCACCTCTCTGTTGTGGGCTCTGGTAAAAACTCTTCAGCTAAGGAGTCCCACAGTGCACGGCATGTGTACTTCACAATTCCAGATATGGTGGAAATCCTGAGTCTGTACTGGAAATGCAGTGACGAAAGGGATTCTCCAGTTGCAAGAAATCTGTGGGGAATTAAAAAACAATAAATTAGTTTTAAATCACAGCATTACATATCAAAACTGACCTATAACACTTGGAGATACAAATTACCACCAACAAGATTGCAGTGAAAGTGTGCTCTGATGCGATCATATCCAATAAATGTGGCTTACCTTAAAGTCACCATCAGACGCTCTGCGGGTGAAACAGAGAAGCGGCAATAGGTGTCCGCTTTTCTTATGAGGTATGCAATGCGCTCCACCAAGTAATCAAAATTCTCCATTTTCATCCTAACATATCCAAAAAATTTATCCGGGTTTCGTCGAAGGTCCATGCATAGTGTAGAATAGACCCCACGCATCATTCTCTTGGCTGTGACGGGGTGGATCCACAAACATCATCTACGATGCCTGATGCGCTGCTGTCTCGCTCTCTCCTTCTCCAGAACAATCACCCTCAAACGATTTGCCTCCGCTGTAAAATCCGCCAAATTCTTCAAAATATTTCCAATGACAACATCCATCTTCGCCAGTAACTTGCTCTTCTCTCCAACCTGCACTTTCTCCTCTACAACCTGTCAAAGAAGGGCTGTAGGAACATGCTATATATAGTTTTCCAGTAGCCAATCCCGTTCGGAAGGCCACAAGGGTCAATTTTAAAAACCGGATCCGGCGTAATCTGTCGAAAAACGGATAGAAAAACGGATGAACCGGATGAGACGGATCCGGGTTTGTCTGTCCAGAAAAAGACGGATCCGCCAGAAAACCGGATCCGTCACATCCCGTTTTACGAAACATTTGCCGGATCCGGCGTTCCGGCACGACGCCGGATCGCGCCTGACGCCGAAAACCTGATGTGTGAAAGTAGCCTTAGCTTTCTTTTTTGCAAGCTAAACATTTCCAGATCTTTTAACTGTTCCTCATAGGAAATACTTTGCAGTCCACACACCATCCAGATAGCTCTTCTCTGAACTTGCTCCAATTTTTCAATGTCTTTTTAAAAATGTGGTGTCCAGAACTGGACACAGTATTCCAGATGAGACCTGACCAAGGAGGAGTAGAGGGGAATATTTAATTCACGTGATGCGTCTTCTAATACATCCTAGAACTGTGTTTGCCTTTTCTCATGTTTCATCAAACTGTTGACTCATGTGCAGTTTGTGATCTATTAGTATACCCAAGTCTTTTTCACATGTGCTTTTGCTTAGTTCTATTCCTCCCATTCTATAAATGTAATTTTCATTTTTTTGCCCAGATGTAGAATCTTGCATTTCTCCCTGTTAAATACCATTCTATTAGTCGCTACCCATTGTGGAAACTTATCTAGATCCTTCATAATCTTTTCTCTTCTCTAGTGTTAGATATCCCTCCTAGCTTTGCATCGTCTGCAAAATTGATTCATTTACCTTCAGTTCCCTCATCTAGGTCATTTTTAAAAATGTTGAACAACACTGGGGCCAGGACAGAGCCTAGTGATACCCTAATTATAATTATATATTTACAATTAGACAGTATATTTTCTTCACAACATCAAAAGTTTTATTAATAATTATATTTTTCATAATCATATGTTCCCTTTTTCACTAGTTTTACTATATGTACGTGCAGAAGCACAAATCTATAAATATATATGAATTTATATATATAGAATAGAAAGAGAGAGAAATCAAATTTACATATTGATATGTATGATAGATTTGTAAAAATAAGTTATTGGAAAAAGTTATGATATAGTAGACATCTGACTGCATATCAAGGAGTTATTAAATTAGACAGCTAAATATTAAATGATTATCGCAAGGCATGTTACATTTATTGTCTGTTATAGACACATTATTAATTTTCACTTCACTCTTGTAAAACATGGCAAGACGGCCATATTCTGAGCAGGTGTGAAATTTTGATCAATATTAATGAGAATGAAAAATCACATGCTCATGATTGAGTATACTAATAGTGTTACTGAAAAACCATGACACCATGAAACTGCTAAAAGTTTGCTAGCTATGAAATGGAGAACCTTATAGAGCCAAGGGGATTAAAAACATTATCCGTATTACAAATTATGTTGGAATTTGATCTGTGATAACTAGACTTTGTAAAGTCATCTTTTGTGTGAATTGAAAAGGAGGAACTCATCAGAATGGTCAAAATGGCCTGTGCAATAATATCATTAGTAATTCCCTACCTCCTTGTTTACTAACAATGTACATTCTCTGAAGGGGTATCCTGCACAGGTTTTTACAACCCATAATAAGGAGGTGGAACATTCCAGGGCAAAGTTTTCTTTCTGTAAGTGCTCTGCAACAGTCACATGGTGAGCTTTTATGGTATGTACAGACTAGACTCGTAAGGATGCACTGTGCATTGTAAAAGCAACATCTATGTGACTATGTGCCTTCAATAGTGATGGGAGAACCCATGGATGTTCAGATCTGGTGTGTTCAGCCGAACATCTGAAAAAAAGTTTGGTTCAGTTACCAAAATGGTAGAGGAATGGGGGGCCTGAACATCCATTGTTTGCATGACAGCGCAGCAAACAGGGGCTCTGATCAGCGGTTAGATCATTACCACTGGTTAGATAGCTACAGTTTCCACGCTGTCAGATGACAGTGTGAGGCAGAAGCTTTGACCACTAGTAAAAAGTTTACCGCGAGTGACAGGTGTCCGCTGATGAGAGAGTACTACTCTCATCAGCCTACGCCTGCTGCTGCTGATAACAGTGAAAACAGGTGCCGCTGATTGGAGTATTCATCAGCCAGTGCCTGTTATATAAATAAGCAAACAAAGAGGAAAAGACAATAGATTGGTATTTATAGATGTGCAGCATGCTATTCTGATCCAGAAGCAGCACCGCACAACCGGAAGGGACGTCCCCAGCTGGAGGTTACACATGTGTCACCATGACAACTGTGATGCCAGCCGGCGTCCCGCAGTGGGAGGCAACTTTGAAATGCCAATCACAGTGCTGAGACGCCGAGCGCCCGCAAGGGTGATGGGAGCAGAGCGCACACATGTGTACAGGCAGGGGGCACCATAGCCAGCGCACGGGTGCATGTTCATGGCAATCACAATATAATTGGGTCAAACATAAAAAAAATTAAAAAAATATTAATGGCAAGAGTGTTTTAAGGTATCGCAAGTAGTGGTGCACGGGCATGGCGCATAATTCAGAAAAAATCTGAAAAAATCAAGGGCAAGTGCTGTCAATAAAGTAAGCACAATACATTAGTATTCATCGAAGAACGGCAACATAAGCATTATTTCATGCATGTGAAACCGAAACAATGAAGAGATAGAAATTATTACAAATTATGAAATCATATATACTGTATAGCACAATATTACATGATGATAGGTCCATGGTAGTCTGCTACATATACACGTGGTTCACATTTTTGACATTAGTCTTTTTGCATGACTATTATTACCATGTGTTTTCATCGTTTGAGTGTTTCTTATCTATAAATAATTATATAAAGCAAAAATAATGTGGAGTTTCTTCATTTTTTTATAAACAGTGCAGGCAAAACTGACAGCTGTCAGCTTTATTATGTTTGATTATCAAGAATAGAGGGCTTTATGCCATATTTTTGAATTATTTAAGTAAATCTGGTAAACTTTGGTGAAATTTCTCACAGCAGCTCAGCGCTAGACACTGCAGGAGCAATTACGCTCCTGTCAGTGTGAGATGGTTGACAGGGAGAGGGTTCACTAATGAGATGGTCTCCAAATTATCTGGATCGTCATGGGACAGTATGGATTATCTTTGCATCAGACAAATGAGGGGTATGGTTGTTCATTACTTTTCTTTTTTCCAAAGATGAGCCTTTTAGTGTAACTAGATGTAGGCCCGATGCTAGGGCGGTAATGTCACGATGGAGGCAGGCTTTGCAGAATTGAGAATCTCTTCCCCCATGTGCTCACCCACCTATCCACTTTCTCTTTCCCAATGAGCTGACTTCTCCCGTCTGTGCTCTCTTCTTTGACCTGCCTACCCCATGTGCTATCCCACTTGTCTACTGTCTCTCTCCTTTCTGTGCTGTGTTCTCCCCTCAAGTGCTGTCCCATTTGAGCTGTCTCCCTCCTGCGCGCTGTCTCTCTCACCCCTGTGTCTGACTGTGTACAGAACATACCACAGCTCCTGGGCAGGAGAGGAAGCATTACTGCTGTAATGTCAGTATTGTCTTTTTCTTCCTCCCCTGCCTAGGAGATGTTGTATTCTCCGTACATGGTCAGACACAGACAATTATTAAAATGAACTTTCATTCATGGGAAAACCCCTGTAATGTGACCGGCTTCCTCTGCCTGTAGACACGTCACGCATCTGCCGCTGGGATCAGCCAAATGATTCACCGCTCCTGCGTGGAATTCGTGCAGGTGCAGTGCGACAGTGTTCCTCTGGTGGTAAAATGCAAGAATCTGCATGAGTGTGTGTGTGAGTGTGTGAGTGTGTCAGTGTAAGAGTGAGTTTGAGAGTGTTAGTCCGTGAGTGTGAGTGTAAGAGTATGACAGTGTGAGTGTGAGCCTGAGTCAGAGTGTGTGAGTCTGAGAGTGTGAGTGTGAGGGTGTGAGTGTCTGAGGGTGAGAGTAAGTGTGTAAGTGTGAGTCTGAGTGTAGGTGTCAGTGTGAGTGTGAATGTGAGTATGAATGTGAGTGTGTGAGTGTGAGATTGTGAGTGTATGAGTGTGAGTGTGAATGTGAGTGTGTATGTGCATGTGTGAGTGTGAGTGTATGAGTGTAAATGTGAATGTGAGTTTGAATGTGAGTGTGTGTGAGAGTGTGAGTGTGTGAGTGTAAGTGTGATTGTATGAGTGTGGGAGTGTGAATGTAAGTGTGTGTGAGTCTGAGTGTGTGACTGTGAGTGTGAATGTGAGTGTGTGAGTGTGTTTGTGTGAGAGTGTGAATGTGAATGTGAGTGTGTGAGTGTTAGTGTGAATGTGAGTGTGAGTGTGTTAGTGTGAGTGCATGAGTGTGAGTGTGTGTGAGTGTGAGAGTCTGAGTGTGTGAGTGTGAGTATGTGTGAGTGTGAATGTGAGTGTGAGTGTGAATGTGAGTGTTTGTGTGAGGGTGAGTGTGGGTATGTGAGTATGACTTTGAGTGTGGCAATGTGACTGTGAGTATGAGAGTGTGAATGTGAGTGTGTGAGTGTATGAGTGTGAGTTTGAGTGTGAGAGTGTGAATGTGTGAGTGTGAGTGTGTGCATGTTAGTGTGTGGGTGTGTGAGTGTGAGTATGAGTGTGTGAGTGTGATTGTGTGAGTGTATGAGTGTGTGAGTGTGTGTGTGGTGCATACGGCATATAGAGTGTGTGTTGGGTGCGACGGTGTTCCGCTGATGGTACCCCGCAAAATAGGTTGGTACCAGCAGCAGTTTCCATATTGAGACACCCATCACTTGGGTGTCCCAATATGGTGGTCGGTGAACTTCTTCCACTTGGAATTCTGGGATACGTTGACATCTGGACAGAAAAGGAAATAAAAACATTACAAGGCAATTATATAAATAGATAAATGTGCCATTTCGGGGGTGGCTGTGGGCTGCTAGTTTTAGGCTGGGGGGCAGTATCCATGGTCCCATACCAGTCTGAGGATACCAGCCCCCATCAGCGATGCCTCTCATCAGCCGATGCCTGTGACCAGTGGGAGCACAGCTCTGTGACAAGCGTTAATAATCTTACCGCCAATTAGAGCGACCGGTGTTTTTCACGCTGCCATATAGATGACATCATGAGAAACAGCCAATATTTTGGATGCCGAACCCGAACAGTAACACAGACTTTCTGGAGAAGTCTGTGTTCGGGGTCTGTGCTCAAACACAAGTTGCTTGGTACGGACCTCAAACTTTACTGTTTGAGTTCGCCCATCTCTAGACTTAAATGAAACCAAGGTGTTGTCCAATATTTTTTTTTCAATAAAAATATTTTTGCCACTTATTTATGCTAAAGTTTTGTAGGCTTTGCTGCTGGCTTGTTAAAGAAGCACTCCCATCAAAATGTTTACTTTTAGATATTCCAGTCATCATATTATTGTGATGGCTTAGTTTCAGGATTCATGCTGCTGAGCTGTTGCTGCATTGTCGGTTTTCGTGTCAGTGAGCTATTGTATTTTCTTCCCAGTCCGAATGCTGATGGTTCCCATTTACTTTGTTTCCCTTTCTTGGTTGACTCCTCAGGTGTTTGCATTTTCCCATTTTGATCTGCTCTATCACATTTTGGGTTGGGTTTTATTTGTTCACATTCCTTGCACTTCCCTGCTGGCTATACCACCAAGTAAACTTAGGTTTAGGACTTCCAACCCTTCAAGTAAGGGGTTTACCTTACATGTTAAAAACCTGTTGAATTTCTGCAGTGAGTCTGTTAGTTTTCTTTCCTGTTCCTCTTACTTTCACCTCCTTAGATTTTTGGGAGATTATACTTGTTCTGTTTACTTTTGGTTTTCTTTAGTGTACCCTCTCTACCCTATATGAATGTGATTTAATTTTCTCACCCTAGGTTTTGTATCTTCCTGCACTTCCCTCTCCTCTTCTTGGCCTCCCATCTGGCTCCTCAGGAGGTACAATAAACCACTCAATGGCCTTTTAGCGAGCTCCTGTTCTCAGTATGGCAGTCAATGGAGGAGCATGGTCCTCTACTGCTGACAGCGGCAATTTTACTGAATCCACGTAGAAGCAAATTACACTGCTTTAGATGCATTCACATTACACTGAGGATTTTATGATTAAAAGGAGTATGAGATCTTTAAACAAAAGGGAAGATATACATTCCCTAGAGTAAAGGCACAATTTTGTGAGGCCTATTCAGCTCCGGAGGTGCCAAAGATACCGGAAGACAAAAATGAACACCAGAGAGAGTCAGCGTCATGAGACAAATTAATGCCAGCCAGGGTAAGGTATGATTTTATAATTTTTTTTTTTTACTTATGTTTATTATGTACTGGGAAAGGCTTCAGAGCATAATAAGGCACATTAAATTCAGAACTAGTAAATTCAATGCAAATCAAATTGCCCTGTGAAATCCTCCTATAGATAAGCGCAAAATACATAGAAGAGAAGACCTATTTGATATGTCAACAGGGGGTTGTGAAAGATAGTGGCTCATAAAGACTTCTTTTACTCATCACATAATTTTACAGAGATCATAAATTATAGCAGCAGATGCGAAAACAGCCAAGTCATCTCAGAAATTTCCATATTTTCCACTGATGTTCATTACGGTAAATGTTGAGGAGCACAGAGATGCATTTGATCCTGGCACTACAAATTCTCTGCTAATATTAGGGGACCAAGAACTCCCTTTCTAAGTATCGGTAGAGGTACAAGTTGTCAGACTCCCATTATTCTGAAATAGTAGTCAGTTTATATGTTATACACAGGCTTTTTAGTGCCTCTTGTTAACACACAATAGTGGCTGCCATTTTGTACACACTAAAAATAGTCAGGTTGTGCAGTAGTAGGAATTATCTTGACACCTCACTTGAGTGCAAGCCAAATATGGTACCAATCTGAGATGCACAACATGTTTAGTGACCTAGTTCAGTGTCATGGGATTTCCCTGATATTTGGGCATTCTACCAATGGATGCTTATGGCATGGTAACCCTTTCTTTCCCCTGAGCCAGATTGCATGGACTTTTGATTCATGCAATTTACAGTGCATTGATGTAGCATAGTTGCTCATTTGTTTGCTTGCATACAAATAGGTGTTTATATGCAGAAATAGTTTGGTGACAAACGGTCCTACTGAGACTTCTAGCTATTTTGGAAATTGTTTGACATGATATCATTATTTTTCCTTAGCTAGAGGGCATTGATTCTCGATTGATGTAACTTACACTGCTTGCATAAGGTGTGTTGTAACACTGATCCTAAGAGTGGCTTCACTTTTAGTTTTATTTGTTTTTATCATTGACAAGCCATGGCACTTTTCTTGTCGTGTTGCCAGCAGCTCAGGAGTGAAGGCTCTAACAGGGCTTTAAGCGCCAGTGTGACATTTTTTTTGTCATTTATTCACTGTTTTACCTATGATGTACTGTGTATATACTGTTATACACCGAAGATGCTTGATCCTTCTTGATCCACTTTACTATATTAATGTGTTAGTGCTTCCTTGGACAAATATGTGTGTCTCTCTTCTTGATGCTAGCCATGCTTGCGTCATTGTTCACATTGTTGAGATTTATTCCAATTTTTTACTAAAAACACAAAAATGGAGCATGTACAGTTCAAAACCCAACCACTGGAATGTTAAACAGTGCAGAAACCTCAAGCTATACTATAGGGTGTGCACCTGAGAACTGGAGGTTGATGCTTAACCCCTTTCTGTCATGTGATGTACTATCCCGTGCATGTGCCCTGGGACTTAATTCCCAGGGACAGGATAGTACGTCACAGCGATCAGCATCACCCACGTGGTGAGCGCCGCTGATCGCGGCTGGGTGTTAGCTCTGATTATCACAACTGACACCCGGCACAATGTGTCAGGGGCGGTCACGGACCGCCCCTGACATGGTAACCCCTTGCACACCGCGATCAAACACGATCGCGGTGTACCGGGGGTTAAAGGGAAGCATCAGCAGGGAGGGGGCTCCCTCCGTGCTTCCCTGAGCCCCCCACAGCAGCGCAATGTGCAGCGCTGCTGCGGGGGGCTCCATCCCTGCAGGTCCCCGAATCCAAGATGGAGACGGGGACCTTCGGGGGCCTGCAGGGAGCTGGCTTCCTCATGCCTGCAAAGCGCAGGCAAGGAGGAAGCCTTGTGCAGTGCCTGTGACAGATCGCTGATCTGTGATGTAACAGATCAGCGATCTGTCACATGACAGGTATGTCGCCCCTGGGACAATGTAATAAAGTTAAAAAAAAAGTGTAAATATAATTTTAAAAAATCGCTAAATAAATTAAAAAAAAAAATATTCCCTAAAAAAATTCATCTTTGGAAATAAAAAAACAAACAATAAAAGTACACATATTTGGTATCGTCGCGTCCGTAATGACCCGCCCTATAAAACTTCCATTAATTAACCCCTTTAGCAAACCCCTTAAAAAATAAAAATAAAAAACGAAGCAAAAAATATTGATTTATTATCATACCGCCGAACAAAAAGTGCAATAACGCGCGATCAAAAAGACGCATATAAATATCGATGGTACCACTGAAAATGTCATCTTGTCCCGCAAAAAACGAGCTGCCATACAGCATCATCAGCAAAAACTAAAAAAGTTATAGATCGCAGAATAAAGCGATGCAAAAAAAATTATTTTTTATATAAAATTGTTTTCATTGCATAAAACCGACAAAACATAAAAAAAGACCTAAATGAGGTATCGCTGTAACCGTACTGACCCGAAGAATAAAAGCGCATTATCAATTTTACCGCAGGTGGAACGGTGTAAACGCACCTCCCAAAAGAAATTCATGAAAGGCTGGTTTTTGTTCATTCTGCGTCCCAAAAATCAGAATAAAAAGCGATCAAAAGATGTCACGTGTCCGAAAATGATATTAATAAAAACGCCAACTCGTCCCACAAAAAATAAGACCTCACATGACTCTGTGCTTCAAAATATGGAAAAATTATAGCTCTCAATATGTGGTGATGCAAAAACTATTTTTACAATAAAAAGCTTCTTTTAGCATGCGACAGCTGCCAAAAATAAAAACCCGCTATAAATAGTAAATCAAACCCCCCATTATCACCCCCTTAGTTAGGGAAAAATAAAATTAAAAGAAAATGTATTTATTTCCATTTTCCCATTAGGGTTAGGGCTAGGGCTAGGGTTAGGGCTAGGGTTAGGGCTGAGATTAGGGTTAGGGGTGTGTTGGGGTTAGGGTTGGAGTTAGAATTGGGGGTTTCCGCTGTTTGGGCACATCAGGTGCTCTCCAAATGCAACATGGCGTCCGATCTCAATTCCAGCCAATTCTGCATTGAAAAAGTCAAATGGTGCTCCTTCCCTTCCAAGCTCTGCCATGCACCCAAACAGTGGTTTACCCCCACATATGGGGTATCAGCCTACTCAGGACAAACTGAAAAACAACTTTTGGGGTCCAATTTCTCCTGTTACCTGTAGGAAAATAAAAAATTGGGGGCAAAAATATCATTTTTGTGGAAAAAAATGATTTTTTAGTTTCACGCCCGGGCGTTATAAACTTCTGTGAAGCACTGGGGGGTTTAAAGTGCTCACCACACATCTAGATAAGTTCCGTGGGGGTCTAGTTTCCAAAATGGGGTCACTTGTGGGGAGTTTCAATAGTTTAGGTACATGAGGGGCTCTCCAAACGCACATGACACCCGCAGACCTTTCCATCAAAGTCTGCATTCCAAAACGTCACTACTTCCCTTCCGAGCCCTGACGTGTGCCCATACAGTAGTTTTCTCCAACATATGAGGTATCAGCGTGCTCAGGACAAATTGGACAACAACTTTTGGGGTCCAATTTCTCCTGTTACCCTTGGGAAAATAAAAAAAATTGGGGACTAAATGATCATGTTTGTGGAAAAAATACGATTTTTTTTATTTTCATGCCCGGGCATTATAAACTTCTGTGAAGCCCTTGGGGGTTCAAAGTGCTCACCACACATCTAGATAAGTTCATTAGGCGGTCTAGTTTCCAAAATAGTGTCATTTGTGGCGGTTTCCACTGTTTAGGTACATTAGGGGTTCTCCAAAGGCAACATGACACCCGCAGAGCATTCCATCAAAGTCTGCATTCCAAAACGTCACTACTTCCCTTCCGAGCCCCGACGTGTGCCCATACAGTAGTTTTCTCTTACATATAAGATATCAGCGCACTCAGGACAAATTGGCCAACAACTTTTAGTGTCCAATTTCTTCTGTTACCCTTGGGAAAATAAAAAAAATGGGGACCAAAAGATCATGTTTGTTGAAAAAATACGATTTTTTTATTTTCACGCCCGATCGTTATAAACTTCTGTGAAGCACTGGGGGGGTTCAAAGTGCTCACCACACATCTAGATAAGTTCCTTAGGGGGTCTAGTTTCCAAAATGGGGTCACTTGTGTGGGGTTTCCACTGTTTAGGTTCATCAGGGGCTCTCCAAAAGCAACATGACACCCACAAAGCATTCCATCAAAGTCTGCATTCCAAAACGTCACTACTTCCCTTCCGAGCCCTGACGAGTGCCCATACAGTAGTTTTCACCCAAATATGGGGTATGAGCATACTCAGGACCAATTGGACAATAACTTTTGGGGTCCAACTTCTCCTGGTACCCTTGGGAAAATAAAAAAATTGGTGACTAAAAGATCATGTTTGTGGAAAAAAATATGATTTTTTTATTTTCACGCTCGGGCGTTATAAACTTCTGCGAAGCACTGGGGGATTCAAAGTGCTCACCACACATCTAGATAAGTTCCTTGGGGGGGTCTAGTTTCCAAAATGGTGTCATTTGTGGGGGGTTTTCACTGTTTTGGTACATCAGGGGTTTTCCAAACGCGACATGATGTCCAATCTCAATTCCAGCCAAAAACGTCAAATGGCTCTGCTTCCCTTCCGAGCTCGGCCATGTGCCCAAATAGTGGTTTACCCCCACATGTGGGGTATCAGCGTACTCAGGACAAATTGCACAATAACTTTTAGGGATCTGTTACCCTTGGGAAAATAAAAATTGGGGGTGAAAAGATCATTTTTGTTGAAAAAATTTGATTTTTTAATTGTACCGCTGTACATTATATACTTCTGTGAAGCCCTTGTGGGTTCAAAGTTCTCACCACATATCTAGATAAGTTCCTTGGGGGGTCTAGTTTCCAAAATGGGGTCACTTGTGGGAAGTTTCCACTGTTTAGGTACATCAGGGGCTCACCAAAAGTGACATGGCGTCCGATCTGAATTCCAGCCAATTTTGCATTGAAAAAGTCAAACGGCGCTCCTTCCCTTCTGAGCTCTGCCATGTGCCGAAACAGTGGTTCCCCACAACATATCAGGTATCAGCGTACTCAGGACAAACTGCACAATAACTTTTGAAGTCCAATTTCTCCTGTTACCCTTGGTAAAATAAAAAAAATTGAACCTGAAGTATTTTTTTTGTGAAAAAAAGTTAAATGTTCATTTTTTTTTAAATATTCAAAAAATTCCTCTGAAGCACCTGAAGGGTTAATAAACTTCTTGAATGTGGTTTTGAGCACCTTAAGGGGTGCAGTTTTTAGAATGGTGTCACTTTTGGGTATTTCCTATCATATAGACCCCTCAAAGTGGCTTCAAATGTGATGTGGTCCGTAAAAATAAAATGGTGCTGCAAAAATGAGAAATCGCTGGTCAACTTTTAACCCTTATAACTTCTTAACAAAAAAAAGATTGGTTCCAAAATTGTGCTGATGTAAAATAAACATGTGGGAAATGTTACTTATTAAATTTTTTGTGTGCTGTATCTCTGTGATTTAAGGGCATAAAAATTCAAAGTTGGAAAACTGCGAAATTTTCAACATTTTCGCCAAAATTCCGTTTTTTTTAAAAAAATAAACGCAAGTTATATGAATGAAATTTTACCACTAGCATGAAGTACAATATGTCACGAGAAAACAATGTCAGAATCACTGGGATCCATGGAAGTGTTTCAGAGTTATTACCTCATAAAGGGACAGTGGTCAGAATTGTAAAAATTGGCCCGGTCATGAACGTGCAAACCACCCTTGGGGGTTAAGGGGTTAAAGGGAAGCTGTAAGCAGATTTTTGCTATGTAATTTGAAGGCAGCATGAAGCTGAAACACAGATTTCAGCTATGTGTCAATTATTAAACTGTGTGCTGGTATTTACTTACAATGAAGCTATTATCACCAAAAGATAATCACTGCCAGAATACAGCTCATGTGACTGCTAGACCGACCACGTCCCCTCCTCTGATAAGCAGCTCACTGTCAGTAGACAATGTACACAGAAAACTGTGATGTGGGTGGATTTAGCTTTCGGGCTCTGTTAAATGCTACATCTAAAACTCTGATTGTGTCACATCTTCTGCACCCAGTAAACTAAGTGATTCATCTCTGGAATCAGAGTCTCTTTTCCTAAAATTATGCAGATTAGGTAGCAAAAACCTGGTGACAGATTCCCTTTAAAGACTCCTCTACAACATAGCAAGAAATCAGTATTATAAATGGTAGATGGTATGGTACAGAGTATGTACCAAGAGTATGGAAATATATTTGCAGGCAATTCTAAATGGGAAATAGTATGAAAAGTAACTTATCAGTTTAACTAATGGCGGTTGTCTGGTTTGGGTGATACGAGCTACCGTAATTTGCCTCTCACGTATAAATAAAGCTGCATTTACCAAAGTAATAATAAAATTATGAATATGTTTTGAGAAATATTCTGAGAAAACTAAGAGGTGTATAAGGCTTCTTTCACACTTCCGTTTTTGACCATCAGTCAAAATCCGCCAGGTTTTGAGTTGCATTACTGGCGGATCTTGACGGATGGCCATCCGTTGAATCCATTTTTGTGAGGATCCGCCAAATTTTTTTCGTCCGCCGGCATGCCTGGACGGAGCTTGTAACGTTTTTTTTCTTGTTGGATTCGCATTTTCTATTGCGCATGCCCGGAGAAAGGAACTCAGGGAGAAAATTAACTCTCTCTCTCTCTCTCTCTCCCTCTTTCCCGGCCAGCGGTTCCTTTAAAATTCTTCATTCTGAGGATCCGTCAAAAAACGGATCCTGTGCCATCCGTTCACATCAGTTAGGAACGGATCCGCTTTTCCGCCTTTTTGGCGGCTTTTAACTGACACAAAAGACTGAAGTGTGAAAGAGGCCTAATACTTCGATGTGATGTTAGTGAGTTTAGCATTGGAATAGCATTGCCAGTAAGGTTAGTTGTATGAAACTGCATATTGCACATTTAAGATGTGCATAGTGTAATAAAAAACAGAACAGTTTCTATTTTGGCACTTGGCAGCGTTCGCCTTTGGTTATTCGCATTGTTTAAACATGATATACAGCATGCTTAGCAGTAGCAAGAAAACAGCGTGAATAAGATCTAGAGATGCAGAAGCACACTGTACCATGTACTGCTATAAGACTGCCTGGAGGTATAACACAACTGTACTGAGTGATTCACTTTAGAGGCTCATCAGCTCATACTGCTCTAATAACTTTACCTTCCACATTTAAAGCAGAACTGACCAAAATATATATTTGGAAATGTAGCACACATGCAAGGATAAAGTGATAATTTACAATCTTACAACAACTGTATGTCACTCTCCACAAGGAGAAACCTTACCCCTTAGACCCCAGTCCAGAGCCTCTCACCTAGCCAAATCAGTTCTCATACTTTGCACTGATGAGGGCCAATAGCCTGAAACACTGTCTGCAAATTGAGATTCTGATTTGGCTGTTATATCCTATATTACAAGACTCGTTAGAGGGTCGATTGTGACTTGTAGGATCGCTACTTCCAACAGGTGGCACTATAGAGTTCAAGTCCTCATTCTTTCTGAAGAGGCAATTTGCATGCAATAACTATATGGAGCTAAGTAAAATGAAGACTATAAAGATACATTTGCTTTAATATGGCATAGGTATTATGCGATGGAATCCCATTGAATATCATCTCTGCAATTTAATAGCGGAACACTAGTTATTCATCTAGAAGCAAACGACTGAAAGAGGTCTTTGGGATGCTGAGTCATATATGATGCAGGTCAGTATCAACCATAGTCGAGCCCCTAGACTTGCAGGTATTTTGGTCTACCACTTTAATCTTTCACTCCACTACAACTGACAGTTTGACAGGTTCTTGACAGCAGAACATATCCTTAGATATACACAATCTATTTTAAGTGTTTCCGAAAGAATACTATTAACTATTTTATATAATTTTGTTGTATAAGTTGTATAAGTAGAACTTATTTTCTCACAAAACAGTTATTATAAAAAGCAATTGCTTTGGATGGTCCCAACAGCCAATTAGAATGTTTGAGCACAAGGTCAAGACTAGACTATTGTTCATGGAGGCGTAACAAGGGAGGAGGTGGTGTGACGTCACAACCCAGTTGCTAGAGCACTATTTGTCTGTTGTGATAAATATATGTACACGTGTTGCAGGTGACACAACCTTAGAAAAAAATATAAGTGGCCTCTAGCTTTGGCCTGGTCAGTAGTGATGAGCGAGTTTGCTTGGAAAACGATCGCCAAACATAAATTCAGCACGAATATGGCACATTCGGATTCGTGATCGGAAAATTTTATAAAATCGGAAACATTCGGTAAGAGTGCAGGAATATATTTGCATTGCCACAAAAGTATTTTCAGCACTTTAGCAACGTTTGGCACGTGTTTGATGAGGGGAGGGGATTTGCAAAGCTCAGAGGCGCGGCGTTCTTTATGTGTGCACATTGCGGTTACGTACAATGTCATGTCACAAGGGCTTTTGTCATTGGCTGCAGAAATCACATGTCCCTCTCCATATAAATAGTGGATATCTTGTCTTAGCACCATTTTCACACTGTAACAGCACAGAGATGCTGCTCCTGACACTGCCACTGTTAACAGCAAGATTTTAGCGGTTGTATATCAGTCAGATAGTGTAGCTAGCTACTATCCAGTGTCAATGTTAAATTTACCTTCCAGAATTTTTTTTTCCAGCCACAGACGTAACCAGCAGGGCACATGTTCTACAAGTGTGTTGTGCACTGCTTCTATTATGCTCCATGCATGAGTATAGCATTCCAAATAATATTTTTTCACTAGCTAAATGTGAAAAAGCCTGCTGTATCCCATATTTTAGCTAGTTAGCTATGTGGTTGTATATCAGTCAGATAGTGTAGCTTGATAGTGTCCAGTGTGGCTGTTAAATTTACTTTCCAGCACTTTTTTTTGGCCATTACTGAGGTCCACAGACAAAGCCAGCAGGGCACATCTCCTACAGTACATGTGTGTTGTGCACTGCTTCTATTGTGCTCCATGCAAGAGTAAAGCAGCTGCCAAAGAAAGGGAATTGAGTAGCCCGTCCAGTAACAGATGTTCTTAGTGGTCTTTGGATAGGACAAGTCAGTGTTTGTTCAGTTGAGCTTTCATTAACATTAACACCTACCCACAAACACGTCGAGCACCAAGACTATTCACAACCTTAGGCCCACAACTGTCAGTCACCTGTCACTAAATGAACAATCACTACTTATTTTCTAAGATAGTGTGCTGTCTTGTTGCTCAGTTGTGCAGAGGTGCCTCCCACTACTCTTTCTACTCTGGTTAGAGCCTGTTGGTGCTCTCCTCTGAAAGGAGTAGTACACACCGTTGTAGGAAATCTTCAGTTTCTTGGCTATCTCTCACATGGAATAGCCTTCATTTCTAACAACAAGAATAGACTGTCAAGTTTCACATGAAAGTTCTTTTTTTCTGGCCATTTTAAGAGTTTAATGGATCCAACAAATTTAATGCTCAAAGGAAGGTCAGGTTTATAGCTTCTCTAATCAGCCACACTGTTTTTAGCTTTGCTAGCATACTTGCACAAGGGTTTTCAAGGGTATTCTAACCATCCATTAGCCTTCTTACGCAACTAGCAAACACAAAGTACCATAAGAACACTGGAGTGATGGTTGTTGGAAATGGGCCTCTATACACCTATGAAGATATTCCATTACAAACCAGACGTTTGCAGTTAGAATAGTTATTTACCACATTAACAATGTATAGCGTGTATTTCTGAATCATTTAATGTTAGCTTCATTGGAAAAAACTGTGCTTTTCTTTCAAAAATAAGGAAATTTCGAAGTGACCCTAAACTTTTTAACGGTACTGTAAATGTGAAACAGCCTGCAGTATCCCACCTTGTCATTTTGTGCTGTGGTGATGTGAAACAGACCTACGGCACATAAAAACATTATAATTTTTCAGTTGCAAAAAGTTAGACAACCCGCCATATCACACTTTGTCATTTTGTTGGGTTGAAATTAAGCTGCAAAGGCCTGATACAGAGGCCACAAAAAATCTTCTGTTCCTAGTGTCATACAGTAGGCAACATCTTGCATTCAAATAGTTAGTAGCATCTAGTGTGTTATAGCGGCCTGATCCATAGGCCACAACAAAATTCTTCTGTTCCTAGTGTAATAAAGTAGGGGACATGACTTTCAAATAGTTTGCAACATCTAGTGTGTTATAGAGGTCTAATACAGAGCCCATAAAAAGTCTTCTGTTTCTTGTGTCATACAGTAAGGGACCTAACTTTTCAAATAGTTTCAAATAGTTTGTAGCATCTAATGTGTTATAGGGGTCTGATACAAAGACCACAAAAACATTCTTCTGTTCCTAGTGTCATACCGTAGGGGACATCACCCATTCAAATAGTTTGTAGCATCTAGTGTGTTATAGAGATCTTATACAGAGGCCACAAAAAGTCTTCTGGTTCTAGTGTTATAAAGTAGTGGACCTGACTTTTAAATAGTTTGCAACATCCAGTGTGTTATAGAGGCCTGATCCAGAGGCGGACGAAAGAGCAGAAAAGTTATAGGTGTAATCGATTGAATTGAAAGTTTGCAATACAAAACACTAACTGTTACCAAGGCGGCAGAGGTGGATGGTGCAGAACACTGACTCAAATGGACAGTGTCAGTGTCAGAAGGAACATCATTCTGTTGTGAGTGAGAGTGAAGTGCCATATATTGCATGATGTCTTTTGATTTTTTCCCTCATTAATATGCTTGTCAAAGGCAAAGGAGGTCATTTATGGCATGGATTCAGTAGTATTACATCCCATATGGCAGCAATAGTGGTGACTGTGATGCTCATGCTGCTTGCAGCTACCACATTCTTATTCTTAGATGCCGTGTTATGTTTTTTCTTTTTTCTTGTACATTACTCCCTCTGTTCCCATTGACACTATTTCATTTATCATACATCTGTTACTACACCATAACTAACTTTTGTCATCGTTCTCAACCACAATTCCCCCCTTCTGAAAAAGGCATGAACAAGAAATACTATGTACATATCCAAAAAGCTTGCAGTGGCTACAGGTTGCTGTATTGGTGTGGTATGTACAGATGTCAAATTTGACTACTTAGACAGGTGTGTAAAAATACAGTAGTTTGGGACATGCACATTTTGAGGAGTACACAATGTACAAAAGAAAGGAAAGAATGCTAGATCCATACCCAAAAAAGACCAGCAGAAAGAAGCCACAGTATTGGCATGGCAGGTATGGATGTCAAAAATTTGACTAAAAAAAGATGTGCAACAAAACAAACCTTTAGATTGTGATATAAATATTTATACCATGGTGCCAAAAAAAGGAAGGAACGCTAGGTGCATACCCAAGAAACCTCGGCAGAAAGTCTGAAGAAGAAATGTTAGGAATAGTACCAAAAAAGGGCAGCTGCACAGATCACAGGTGTGGCAAGTACATACAATGCCTTGAAAAAGTATTCATACCCCATGAACTTTTCTACTTTTTATGTTACACCCACAAACTTAAATGTATTTTATCGGGATTTTATGTGATACACCAATGCAAAGTAGCAATTATGTGTAAAGTGTAAAGAAAAAGATTCATGCCTTTCTAATTATTTTAAAAATATAAATCTGAAAATGAGACATGAATCTGTACTCAGCCCCCCTGTAGAATGAGACCCCTAAATAAAATCCTGTGTGACCAATTGCCTCCAAAAGTCCCATAATTAGTGTACGTGTGTGTTATTTATTCTCAGTATATCTATAGCTGTTCTGTGAATGTCTCAGAGGTTTGTTTGAGAACAATAGAGATCAAACAGCATCATGAAAACCAAATAACTCATCAGACAGGTCAGAGACAAAGTTGTGGAGAAGAGGGTTAGGTTATAAAAATAAATAGTCCAAGCACTGAACATGTCACGGAGCATTGTTCAATCCGTCATCCAAAAATGGAATGCGTATGGTGCAACTGCAGACCTACCAAGACATGGCCATCCACTTACACTGACTTACCAAGCAAGAAAAGTACTATATAGAGAAGTAGCCAAGAGGTCCATGCTCATTCTGGAGGAGCAGCCAAGATCCACAGTCCAGGTGGAATAATCTGTCCACAGGACAATTATTAGTTGTGTACTCCACAAGTTTGGTCTTTATGGAAAAGTGGCAAGAAGAAAACCATTGTTGAAAACAATCCATAAGAAGTCCTGTTTGCAGTTGGCAAATGTCCGTGTAGAGGACAGCTAGCATGTGTAAGAAGGTGCTCTGGTCAGATGAGACCAAAGTAAAACTTGAGCTAAATGCAAAGGCTATGTTTGGCAGAAAATTAACACTGCACAATACCCTGAAAACACCATTTCCATCATCATAAATGGTTGTGGCAGCATGATGCTGAGGGGATGTTTTTCTTCAGCAGGGACAGGGAGGCTGGTCAGAGTTAATGGGAAGATGGATGGCGCTAAATACAGGGCAATCCTGGAGGAAAACGTGTTACAGGCTGCAAAAGACGTGAGAATCGGGCATAGATTTACCTTCCATCAGTACGATGGAGGTCAGTTAATGTATGTACAGTAATAACCAATTAAGGTAAGGAATGCTGTCAGGTGTCTTTTTTTACAAAGCAGAGACAGTTGTGAAGTGACTCAATTTTGTTTATTTTGCGTTTGATAATGCTTCACCCTATTGTGTAGCCCAGATATTTCGCCTTTTCCATCCCAATGGCACATCTTTCATTTCTTAAGTCAGAATACCGAATGCTGGTATGAAAATTACAAAGTTAGCATTTTTCTAGAACTTCAATTTCAGCTAAAGATGAAGATAGCAGAAGGAATCACTCATCTTCCAATATAATAATTCTGTAATTTTATACTGGTTAACTCTTTCAGGATAGTTTGCAAAACACTCAAAGAAACTGAGGAAAACCTTATGAATTCCCAGAAGAGTTGGCAGGTACCTTGGGTGCTGCTGAATCTCTTGAAAAACAAGGAAACAAGACATTTTTACAATCGTACTTTGCTCCCCGGTTTCACTCTCCTCCCACTCTCAGAAGGTCTTGCTGAAAATGTGGTAAGCACTGTATATATGTATACTGTTTACATAAATCATTTAAGTTGCATTTGCACATTATTTTTTATTTCCATGCGAACAGACAATGGAGACTCTGGAGTCAATTCAACTAGACTGGTGTAGTGCACAATTGTGCCACGCCAGTCTTTCTAAAATAGAAGGTGCCAAACTGTTTAAGAGGCACACCCCAATTAATGAATTTGGCACCTCTTCTAAGTGGCATGCATCTTCATGTGCTGAACCAGAAATGCTACTCCAGTCAGAAACTAGAGTAGCATTTCTGGAATAGAAAATCTGGTAGTTTTGATTAATTTGATGGACAAGCATGACCACTTGTAGTCTCACCACAGCTCCGCCTGTTCAGGGAGAGCTGAAACAATCTGCAGAAAAAGCACCAAAAGCAACATAATTTTGTCTCAATTCACCGTTGTGCAAAATTTTGCAACTTTACTAAGCTTCTACAACAGTTTTCTGGAATAAAAGTTTTGATGAATAAGCCCCTCTATGTAGTCTAGTACTGCAGTTAATTTGACTCACACCTGCCACCTAATATGTCTAATGTATTTCAGTAGGGGACCTATAAAACATAGTATAGCTGGTTGTGGATACATGTTTTGAGCAACCATGGTAACATATAGGACTGTGTAAAAACTGTAGAAACAAAACAATAGGACATTTTTATTTAAAGCAATTTTGAAAATTGCTTATTTTTAATTGTAAGAGGGATTGAAATAATAACTTAATTGTGTTCAAGTTGGACATAACCTTTAGCGTTTACCATGAAAATAAGAAAGTCAGCTACTACAACCTATTTAGAATAAATACTCTTTATCATTTTTTAGTCATCTTTAATAAACTTTAACTAGACTTTACTGTCGTTGTTGTTGAGTCTAATTAAAGTTTATAACAGATTACTGAAAAATGTTAAGTAAATTTTAAATCAAGTTTTCTGATTTAATTAATGTACAGGTAAAGATTAAGACATATTATATTTCTGAAAGGTCAAGCCAGAAGAAATGGTGTATTTAGACCTACAGTTTGCTGTTTCTGCAGAAAAAAACATCAGCAAACATCCTTGAGATGAAGTCGTTTCATAAGAATACAAGGAAGAATGAGTCAAAGGTCCTACTTTTCAAATGGTCACCCCAGTTACGTTATTTATATATTTCCAATGGTAATTGGTGAAATGAACTACCAAGTATATTCTCTTATATTTTCTGAATTCATTGCATTTATTGAAAAATGTAAAAAAAAATATTTTATAGATTCATAAATAAGATATTGGGGATTGGCTTATGGGTCAACAAGGTTAAAAGATGTTATAAGCAGGTATTAAAAATAAGGAATAAAATCCAATCCAGCAGCACAGCACCGATAAGATTGTCCAGATAGATCTCAGAGCAGTTTCTTTATAGTAAAGTAGAATAATTTAAGACGTGTGCTAATATGTAATTGTCTGTTGATTTATGGCAAATAAAGTAACTTTATTAAAAAGGAGTCTGGAGTAGAGATGAGCGAATTTGTTCTGATTCGGTTCCAAATACGATCGGAATCGAATATTGTTTTTGCAATATTCGTCGAACACAGACGAACGTCATTAGCGTCAATGGAAGTAGAAATTACCAAATATGTTCGGAACCGATCATAAGACATATATTCAGCACGAATAGTGTTCGAATATGGCTCGAATATGTCAAAATCAGATTCGGGGACAAAATCCGAACAAATTCGCTCATCTCTAGTCTGGAACATTTCCATGTCAGAAATAAATGTAGTATGGAAGTAACTTCCGGTCATAAGCAATTACTGGGAGAACTTCAAAATAATAAAATATTATTTTATTGACATTTATTTTATTTATCTTCTTTTATTCACAACATTAGTAATATTGATAATAATAATAATACCACCAACATATATTACAGGACCAATATTTTTTACAGATCAAGACAGGGATTTTAGTAGAAAAAAATAGCATGATAAGTTATTTGCAGCTGCACTTCTGTCTTTTCAATATCGTAATATATATTTTTATATATATATATATATATATATATATATATATATATATATATAGGCAAAAAATTATAAAATACAGTTTAGCATTTCCTGAATGGTTGTGGATTTTATTATTTCTCAGGTAGCAGGATATATCTTCAAATTGTAATAGTACCAACTCCAAAGCACAATATGTTCCTTAGAAAGAAAATCAAATCCAATTTATTATTCTGGCTGTGATTTACTATTTTATCACTTGGTACTTTTCTTCTATTACTACTTTGTGAGTCATATGGTCTGAAACCTCACTAAAATACTGAATCTTTTTAGAGAGAACAAGCCAGAGAGAAACTTCTGGTAACACCATTGTGACAAAAAGAAAAATACTACTACTACTACTACTACTACTAGTACTACTACTACTACTAGTACTACTACTACTACTAATAATAATAATAATAATAATAATAGTAATAAACAAAATATAAATGGAGCTATAGCTCCTTAAAAATATTGTAACTTGTCAGAAAGGTGATGTATTTCCATGCTTACCATGTTAGGCAATTCATTACTCCAGAGATTGGAGCATTGCCAAATATCTCCCTATCTCTATCGAGTCTATCTATGTTGTATCCATGGCATCTGTCTTGAACTGATAATGTCTAAAAGACTGAGACAAGTCTGCACATGGATTGATATCTCTGGTTAGTTAATACGGTACATTAAGTAGTGTTGTGAGATTCATTCAGCAATTAGACATTTAAAAGATACAGTCACGTGGGATAGAAGAGGATTCAATCAGCGCTGACGATCGAGGAAGGCAACAATCCTTAAGTATTTTAATACATTTGCTCTACATTATATACATAATCATGAGGGTAAAATGTTTAACTTTATAATAACTTTTATGAATATCATGCTACTGAGCTTGCTGTTAGCGTCCAATATGTATTTGATTCTCACATATCTACTTCTTTTATTATCTGGTATGTCGACTGATTTTTGCAACACATGTAGATCATGCCACAATGTTGACATTGTGCTAGGCCAGCTAATCAAAAGAAGAGACACGGATGTTATCAGGTAAATCATGGTTCTCAGGGCTTCCATCCAGAGGTCACAACTTACTCTTATGAACTTCAGACCAGGTCCTGCAAATTTATTCACTACAACTCTAATATGCATTTTCCTAAACTGTTTTATTATCATTATTCACACTAGTGATATTATTTAGCCCTATCCAACCGCTGATGGAATAGTACGTCAGCGTTCAGAGTCCCCTGCTTTGAGGTGGGCTCCGGCGGTGAGCACATGTGCCCTCAATAGGTGTGAGCGGAATTGCGATCCACTTGTGGCTATTAACTAGTTAAATCCCGCTGTCAAACTCTGACAGCGGGCATTTAACTACCGCTTCCGGCCGCTGGGCCGGAAGTGAGCGCATCACCGTCCCCTTTATGTAGTCGGGGGTCGGCGAGGCATTGCCTTGACAACCAGAGGTATCATAGAGACCTCTATGGTTGCTATGTGCACCACCCAGTGGTCGGTGCTCATAGCAATGCAGTAAATCTGCTACATATGGGCGATCTGCTCATTGCCCATATGTAGCAGAGCTGATGAAGTATGGCATGCTTCTAGCCTCTATTGAGGCTATTGAAGCATGCCAAAAATAAATAAAAGAGATTAAAATAAACAAAAAAACTAAAAGTTCAAATCACCCCCCTTTCACCCCATTCAAACTAAAACAATAAAAATAATCACACAAACACATATTTGGTATCACCGCATTCAGAATCGCCCGATCTATCAATAAAAAAAGGATTAACCCAATCACTAAACTGTGTAGCGAGAAAAAAATTAAAAATGCCAGAAGTACGTTTTTTGGTCGCCGTGACATTGCATCAAAATGCAATAACGGGCGATCAAAAGAATGCATTTGCACAAAGTGGTAACATTAAAAATGTCAGCCTGGCACGCAAAAAATAAGCCCACACCCGACCCCAGATCACGAAAAAAAGGAAACGCTATGGGTCTCGTAAAACTGTGCTTTTTTTATTTTTAGCAAACTTTGGACCTTTTTTTCACCACTTAGATAAAAGAAAACCTAGACATGTTTGGTGTCTTTGTTCTTGTAATGACCTGGAGAATCATAATTGTAGGTCAGTTTTAGCATTTAGTGAACGTAGCAAAAAAGCCAAGCAAAAAACAAGTGTGGGATTGCACTTTTTTTGCAATTTTACAGCACTTGGAATTTTTTTCCCATTTTTGAGAACACGACATGCTAGTACCAATAACGTCATTCAAAAGAACAACTCGTACCGCACAAAATTAGCCCTCACATGGCCATATTGACAGAAAAATAAAAAAGTTATGGCACTGGAAAGAAGGGGAGCGAAAAACGAAAACAAAAAAAATTGACAAAAGCTCTGGTCATTAAGGGGTTAAAGGGGTTGCACCTGCATAGCAGCCTGACAAATACCGACAGTGTTTAACATACACATTGTAAGGATTCAGCTCTGCCTGCGTGATTGAGGCTATGTGCCCACGATGCGATTTTTAAGCGTTTTTGCCGCGATTTTCGGCGCGAAAATGCTGAAAAAATGTTTAAAAATCGTGTACAGAATGCACCCCATGCATTCCTATGGCATTCCGCACATGCTGTGCTAATGCTGCGCTTTTTTCCGAGGCGGAAACGCATCGCGGAAAAAATCGCAGCATGGTCATTCTTTTGTGCGGAATCGCAAAGAATTGCCGCAATTCCGCACCCATAGGAATGCATGAGAATCGCTTACTTCCCGCATGTGGCTATGCCCACCATGCGGGAAGTTAAGCATCTCATGTGCAGTTGGTACCCAAGGTGTGGAGGAGAGGAGACTGTCCTCCAGGCCCTGGGTACCATACCCCTGTAAAAAAAAGAATAAAAAATTAAAAATCGGGGTATATTTACCTTCTGACGTCCCGCGCTGCATTCCCAGCCTAAGCGTTCCCAGTAATGCCTTGCGGCAAGGTCCTGTGATGACGTAGTCTCGCGTGACTCTAGCGGTCTCGCGAGATCGCTATTGTAACGCGAGACCAACGTCACCACAGGTCTCGCAAGGCATTACTGGGAACGCTGTGGCCCGGGATGGCAGTGCGGGACGTCGGAAGGTAAATATACCCCGATTTTTTATTTTTTTTATCATTTTTAACATTTTATCTTTTACTATTGATGCCGCATAGGCAGCTTCAATAGTAAAAAGCTGGTCACACTTGTCAAACACTATGTTTGACGAGTGTGACCAACCTGTCAGTCGCTTGGAAAGTGCTTGAGAAAATCGCGGCAAAATCGCAAACAGAATCGCGGTAAAATCGCGGTGAAATCGCGCGAAAAAAACGCGCAATTTCTGGGAAGGAGTCCGGTTTTTAGTGTGCGTTTTAACACGCAACGTGGGCACATAGCCTGAAAGTAGCAGATAAGAACCTAGCCGGCACATGACTGCAAGTATGCAAATTACACGTTTGTGATCATGGGATGACCGCTCAATGCGACAATCTGACCCAAATTATAACAGTGTGTATGTGACACATTGTCAGGTATATTTGTGCAGATGTTCAAATACATATTTGCACAGTACATCTAGCACTGGCTACTAGAATGATTTCCTTTGGCAATGAGATAGCTACTTGAATAGACAATATGTGCCAGATCTTAACAGTATGTTACGCGCTGAAAGGTGTTTATGTAAAGATGTACACATTCACATCATATATGGCTACACGGTGGCTCAGTGGTTAGAACTGCGGCTTTGCAGTTCTGGAGTCCTGGCTTGAAATCCCACCAAGGACAACATCTGCAAGGAGTTTGTATGTTCTCCCTGTGTTTGAGTGGATTTCCTCCACATACTCCGGTTTCCTAGTGTAGGGAGGTTGAACTGACGGACAGATATGCCTGTAGTAGGAGGCAGAAGGGTGGCGCAGTGTAGGTACAAAAGCACTGAGATAAAGAGAAAGGGTGCCGTGTAGTAGTTTGACCATTAGAGGGCAGTGGGGAGTGTAGGAGTGGGACTGTGTAACTTCCATTGCTCCATTGGTCAAAGAAACTGTCAGGTGATAGTGGGAAAAGCTACCAGGACTGGGAGTATAAGAGGCTGAGGGAAGGTTCTGGAAAGTCCAGTCAGCCAGGGGAGCTCACTAGTAAGAAGGTTCTGCTGTAGAGAGAGAGACGGTAGAAAGGCTCCAGAGAGGACTGACAGTTGAGGCGGTCACGGGGGGTGGCCCAGAGGACAGTAGCTGCAGACGTAGATGGTCTGGGGGTACCAAGCGCACGGCGTACTTGGAATGGTGAAGGGCTGTGGTGGATGGGCCTAGGGCAGCCACAGTGAGAAGAGCCACAAAGGACGCCACGAATATAAAAATAAGAAGTGAAGGTACCCAGGTCTGTGAACAAAAGAAGTGTGAAAGTCCTGTGATGAATTACAGTGGTCGTCAGAGAAGCGGCAAATAAAAATGGACCTGTTGAATACAACCCCTGTCTCAGTCTCGTGTCTGTGGCAAAAAGCGGGTCACCCCCCATCCCTTTTGGTTAAACTTTTCCTCTATCCTACACTCCCACATTCCAAAGACATACTGATAAGGAATTTAGATTGTGGGCCCCATCGGGAACAGTGCCAATAATGTTTGTAAAGTGCTGTGGAACTAATGGTGCTATACAAATTAGTAAAATAAATAAATAAAAAAAATACTGATCCTCAGAAGTAAGCCCAGTGTGTCCCAGTCTTGATTTGCTTGTACTCCATTGAGACTTTTATACATTACCAGTACAAAACAGTAGCCAATAATGCAGCACAGATATAAACATCAGAGATATGGACAAATTGAGCAAGATTCACACTATTTGCTCTGATAGCCAGTTCAGTCATCACGTGACCACAAGTATACAATTTGCATACCTGCAGTCACATGCTGACTAGCTTGAGAAAAGCAGAAGAGAAGGTCATAAGCAGGTGACTGCAAGTTGCATATTTTTGGTCACTTGACTTAATACTTTAAATGGCAGGTACGAATGAAATAAAAACTGGAACGACATTAAGTGCAATAGATTCTTAAACAAGCAAAATAGAAAACAGAATTTGCTCACCTGTTTAGTTTGTACTAGCTTTTAGGTCCAGGCTGCTGGAGATCCATCAATGTGATGAGATTCAAACTTCCCTTACACGCCACATGCTGTAGGAGGTCTTCCTAGAAGAATGTAAGCTATTTGAGCTGTAAAGTGGGGACAAACTCAATATTAATGGTTATGAATAGAGAATAGGAAGCCATAAAGGCTCTTGTAGGTGTAATGTGTACATAGCCAAATATTTTGCCTAAATATATTATGTTATAGCAATTTGAAAAGTATTGAAACTTAATCAGAGATAGCTGAATTGTCCTATGTGTGTGAACAGCATATGCTCTTTTTCCTATTGAGACCAAGCATAGCATTCAATAGATTTCAATAAAGTTATGCACCTGGATTAAGTGCAAAGAGATATTCATAATTTCATTCTTAAATATTGTAGGGTTTCTACTCACTCAGCTGTGGTTGAGGTAGACACAGAAAGCGGTTTCAGTAAAAATGTCCAGGCTGATCAAAATGAAATAGTACATACAGTTATGCTGGTTTGCCCGCTTATGTTAGTGTCCAGATCTTGAGTCCTTTAGCAAACGCAAGCAATACTGGAGGTCTGCACACCTCCAGACACAGACACTGAATGTGACAACTGGTCTCCTTTTTATCTGCCATACCTTGTAGTGAGTATTTGTGAGCAGCCAGTCCCATCCATCTCTTTAACTGCTCGTAAATCCGGCCCTAATGTGCTCTATTAACTCTCTCAGCCCTATACATGCTGGAGCCTGTGGTCCTGGGCTTACATCACCGAGGCTACCAACATTGATAATACATATCTCCCCTGACCACATGACTAAAGCTTATCGCTGAAACATGTAGGTTTCTCATATGTGCATCATCTGTACAATTACCCATATTGGTTGCTTACAATTTTAAATGGTTTAAATAAAAAGTTGTTTTTATCCCTCCATTGGGGCCATTTTTTCCTCGCTGGAGAACTTTCCTTTATTTTTTCCTTCATCAACTGAGTATGAGACTGGGACTGCAAGGCATTTCGGTGAGCTGACTTTCCTTATTTACCCTTTCCATTTTTTAGTATATCTCCCCTCAAGGACATGTTCAGCCACCATCTTACAAACCCTTCTTTGCCCAAAGCCGGGGGACTTGATACTTTCTGCCATCAAACCGTGGACCCTCGACAGAGCATCAGCAGTGAAAAGCAGTTTCACGGGCCTATGCTCTACATGTAGGCTAAAATCCAGAAGCACTAGGAACCGTTTGGTCACTCAGGTATTGTTCCCCGTCTCTCGCATCCACGTCAGTGGGGCACGATCTTGTACTAGCCTGAATTTCCTTCCCAAAAGGTAGTACCTTAGAGTGTCCAACACCCACTTGATGGCAAACATTCCTTCTCCACTATTAAGTAGTTCTAATAGGATGACAGATTTTGCCCAGCCTGACATCTGACGCATATATGTGGACCACAAAATCCTTAGCGAAATCTGGTGCCACCAGTCCTGGCTGTTTACACAGGCTTCAGTTTCTGGAAGGCCATCTTAGCTTCTGGAGCCCACTTAGAAATAGCCAACATCATCCCTTTAAGGAGGTCCATCAAAAGGGCGGCTATCATGACAAAATTAAGGATAAATGTGGAAAGTATCCCACGATGCCCAGGAACGCTCTGACCTGCTTCTTTGTGAGAGGTGGACAACTCTGGATCATGTCATCTTTATTTATTTATCTAGGGCTGCATTTTGCCCCTGCCTACCACAAATCCCAAGTATTTAGCTTCCTCCATGCCCATAGCACATTTCTTCTAGTTCATGGAACACCCGCCTTCTTTAGAGCATTGAGTATCGCCTGGACTTTGCTCAGATGGCTTCCCCATTCCTGGCCGAAGATCATGATGTTATCCAGGTAGGCCGCTGCGTACTTCTTGTGGGGAGCTAGAATCTGATCCAATGGTTCTCTGGAAGGTGGCCAAAGCTTCTCTGATGGAGAACAAAAGGTATTCAGTCCCAATCTTGTCCTTCCTTCTCTATGACCTTCTTCAACATGGCCTTCAAGGTTTTATTAAACCACTACATCAAACCGTCCTTCTGTGGATGGTAGACTCAGGTCCTGAATTATGTGATTTGCAGAGTTTTGCACAACTCTCTCATCACTTTTGATATGAATGGAGTTAATTAGTCTGTTAATGTCTCCATGGGCAACCCTGTTATGGAAAAAGATATGGACCAAGCTATCCTCTTGGCGGAGGATTTTTGTAGTGGTATTTACATTTAGGTTGCAAGAAGTGCAGCACACATATTCTTTCTAATCGAGAATAATTATTTTAAAAATGTTCTGTGCATTTTTATATAGGAATGGATGTCAGGTAGAACAACCAGCAAGTGATTTATTTAACTACCCACATTTTTTGGATTATAAGATGCACTTTTTTCCCCAAAATTTTTGGGGAAAACAGGGGGTACGTCTTAAATTGCAAATATACCTTACCACTCGCGGTGGAGCAGGGTCCCAGAGTTGCTGCTGGAGGAGGCAAGAGTGGAGCACTCACATGTCGGCAGAGCCCCTGCACCACCGACCACCTGCTGTTGCACACATCGGAACACCCCCTCATACCAGCCTGTGACCTGCAGCAAGACTCCACTCTTGCCTCCTCCAGCAGCGACCCTGGGACCCTGCTTCACCGCAGCCACCACCCCTGGTAAGCAATAAGACACATGGATTATAAGAAGCACCACTATTTTATTAAAAAATAATTTTTTTCTACTTTTCTCCTCATAATTTGGTGAGTGTTTTATAATCCAGTGCTTCTTATAACCCGCAAAATACGGTATATATGTTGACCTAATACATGGATTCATTTCAATTGTGTAAGCTGATCTGCGGTAATATATTATGTCCATTGATGTTTTAAAATCTGGATGTTGACTGTTTTTTTTTTTTGTGCTACCTAAATTGTATTTGTTAGTAAGCATGTAAGCAGAATGATTAGTAACTAGCAATTGTCTATTCATGTCTAATAATCAATACTACATGCTTAGACCCTCAGAATTTTCAGATTTCAGTTTTCTCTAACATTACATTAATTTATCCTTACTTTAGGACAAATGTTATCAATTTTCTGTAAAGCCAATGTGAATACCAATTGCATTAGAACATGAAAAAATTAAACGGCATACAAATGAAGAGGTTTGGTGTAATATGTTACCCATAATATGAAAGTCTATGGACTAATATAGGTTACTGATTATGCTGTAATGTAAACTCCAATTAAAGGCAGCATCATAAAATACTTAATTTCACAAAGCATTAAAAAATACACTTTAAAAGTTATACACCATTACTTCAATGTGTTCTCTTCACGGCACAGTTCAGTTTAGCACTTTTATATTTCCTCATTAAGAACACTCATTAATAATAAACAAACATCTGAATCTAATAGCATCCATCCCCTTAAGATATATTGCAATTCACTTTGTTCTAAAGACATTTTCTTTGACATGAGAGAGTAAATTTTTGCATAAATTACATTAGTGAAACAACAACAATAGAACTGAACTGGAATAACAAAAAAAGACTTTAAACCCACACACATCTAAAAATCTTATAGGAGATCAATTGCCTGTTTTCATGTGTCTTACAGTGATGACGTGCTCAGTGAGACTGGGATATCACTTGAGTATCTGAGTGCTCAGATGTTCTCCAAACTCGCCAAACATTGACTACTGTTTGGATTGAATGCTGGAATCCTCGCCTCTCTTGTTTGGCACCAGTTAAACAGCCAATAAACATGTGGGAATTGCCTACTAGTCAATGTAATACCATAGCCATCTTGGCAGTGGCATTACTGGGATTGGCTGGCTGTATTACCTCATCAGAGATTATAAAAACACTGGCGCCTCCACGCTCCGCACATTGACGCCATTGCACAGTTCAGGGACAGTTCTGATTTGAAACCTGTGCCATGCCAAGATCAGCAAGAGCTTGACCAATAAGAGCCTAAGCACCACCAGCATAATCAGGCACATGTCATCTAAGCACCCGACTCGGCGGGCTAAACTCCTGGATTTACAGTTGGTAGTAGCGGGTGACACCACTGCCTCTTTCCCTGTGCTAGGTGCTTCCCAATCCCCTTTCCATGACACTGGCACCCTGCACCGGTCCTTGTACATTCTGAGGCACCATCATCAGGTACTTCCAAATCCTGGTGCCAACACAACATTCAGTTTTCCCTACCCCAGGCATTGGAGCGAGAAAGAAAGTTCCCAGCCACTCACCCACAGGCCAAAACGCTAAACGGGCACATATCCAGGTTGCTTGCTGTGGAAATGTTACCGTTTGGGCTTGTAGACACTGGATTTCCGTGGCAGCAGCCATCCCTCGGTACTTGGTCCCCAGCCACCACTATTTCTCCTGGAGTGGCTTCCCCACCTTGTACTAGCACGTGTCCAGGAACATTGCCTGTGCCCTTACCAACACACTTACTGGGATTGTCCACTTAATGACTGACACATGGACGAGCGCTTGCTGACAGGAACGCCACATTTCTCTGGTGGTACAGAGTGAACATTGTGGAGGCTGAGCTGAGTTCCACCTTGGCACAGCACATGTGCTACCGATGCCAAGGATTGCTGGTCATACTTCTATTAGGGTTTCTTGCACCAATTCCTGAACCCACTCCTGCTTCTCCTCATCTTCCATATCTGATGTGGTATCTTAAAGAACGTCGTCCACATCAGCTGGAAGTTCTACAGTACTGTTTCAGCATAGCGGTAACAGGCTCTACTGAAAATAATTTGTCTAGGAGACAAACCACACACCATGGCAGATTTATTGAAAGGACTGATAGACCAGACAGATCTGTGGCACTTGCTGCTGAACCTACAATCAGGCATGGTCATGCATAATAATGGCCATAACCTGATGGTAGCTGTGAACCTTGGCAAGCTCACACACATTCCATCCTTTTCCCATGTGTTCAACTTGGTAGTTCAGCAGCTTCTGCCTCTCTGGCAGTGCTGCAGCAGTGCATGCAAGTGCCAGTTCAACGACTGCTGTGTGACATGACCACGCGTTGTAACTCCACACTGCATATGCTATCGAGGCTTTGTGAGCAGAAGAGGGCAGATGTTGAATACTAGCTTCAATATGCCCATTGATATTCTGGTCAGCCTCCACACATATTAACTGAAGAGTGGGTATTTGCTTGGTTCTCCAAGACTTTGAGGACTTCACAAAGATGGTGAGTGGTGATGATGCCATAATCAAGCACAACAATCCTGCTTCTGTGCCAACTTATACAGTCGATGCTGACAATTAAACTTGAAGCTTTGCATGCAAACCAGGAGGATATGGAGGGAGTTATGAGATGGGGAGACACTATCAGGCCCATCCTCATTTTATTTTCTCAGTGCTGATTGGGTAACAATGAGGAGGTGGAGACTGAGGTGGAGGAATAGGAGCTGGTTGCTAGCGCATCAAAAGCTAGTACCCACACAAGTTTCGTCCTGTCTCTCCTACATGGAAGGGTTGAGGAGAGGAATGAGAAGGACGAGAGGGAGAAGGAAGAGGAAGAAAAGGAGAGTTGTCATCATGGTGGAAACAGGGAAATATTGGCTGTAGGGAGCTCGGCACATATTGCCAACTTTATATACCACTGTCTTTCCCGTGACCCCCGCGTTATATTCATCTTGGCCAAAAAGAGTACTGTTTGTTCATCCTGCTAGACCCACACTACAAGGAGAGCCTTGCATCTGTCCTTCCTGAGGTGCAGAGGTCTTCTAAAATGGTGCTATACCAGAAGGCCATTGTGGAAAATATGTTGGAAAAATTACCACCAGACAACGCTAGCAGCAGGGGGCAAGCTTCCTTTCCCAAACAAGAAGGAGAGGCCAGGGAGACACACCAGGTACAGTAGAGGCAGGGGTACACCGTCAAAGGCTTGGGCCAATTTCATGGCACCCTCCCAGCATCCAGGCCTTAATGACTGGGTATTTTTGACAAGAAGGGAAAAGGTTTTAAACATGGTAAAACAATACCTGGCAGACCAAACCAGCATTCTCCCTAATTCCTCGGCGACCTTCAACTAGCGGGTCTCAAAGCTGGACAGCTGGCATAAGATGTAATTCTAGTGCGATCGGGGGGTCATAACAGACAGGTGCTTTCACCAGTCAATAGAAAATAGTGACAGGATCACTCTGATAAAATTTAACAAGCCCTGGATTAGCCCCGACTTTTCCACAAAACCAGATTACAGCAGCACATAAAGTGTTTTTAATCTTCAATATTTGAAAGCGGCCCTCCAGTTGTGGGCTTCAAGGGTCTTTGGATGACCCACTTTATATTGTTTTTCTGGCTTTGCACTGAGTGCAGAGTCTTTATGAGTGTAGGAGTGCCACAATGGCACTTTCTTAATATTTGAATGAAGCACTACAGTTGGTGCCTTCAAGGGTGTATGGATGACTCTTCATGTAGCTTTTTGCATGTTTTGCATTGTGTCCAAATCTTTTTTAATATAGGAGTACCGCAACTACACTTTGTTCACAATATTTGAACAAGGTACTACAGTTGGTGCTTTCAAGGGTGTATGGTTGATCTACTTGTAATTTTTGTCTAGGAATACCCCAACTGGACTTTCTTAATATTTGAATAAGGCACTACACTTGGTGCCTTCAAGGGTGTATGGATGGCCAATCTTGTATTTTTTTGCAGACTTTTCCCATAGCGCATAGCCTTTATGAGTTGAGGAGTACCACTATGTGACATTTTGAACAGAACTCATATGAAGCCAGAGTATATCTGAGTTCCTCTTCCACCTAAGTTTAGGCAGTTCTTGCTTCTTTCATAAATTACACTGAAGTTTCCAATTTTTTAATAAACATTTCATTTTTTGTTTAATTAAATTATTATTTTTTTAGAAATCCAATCATTTTTAAATACTGCCTTATATACTAGTCATTATACAGGAAAGAATATTTATTAACATTTTTTTTCCTGTAAACTCTAATGTCACATCGATTTTTGAGTGTTTTATTGTCAGTTTAATTGGAGCAGAACTGTGACACAATTGTTCTCAGCAGTGATCTGGGATTCAGAAATGCTTCTATGGGTCTTCCCCATGCTCTTCTCCTTCATTTCAGCAATTTTTCCACCCATTTCAACATTTTCATTTCCCCCCACATCTCTTTGTAGAGTCTGCCATAAAAATGCTTGTCTTTCTCATTGACTATCATTATATACTCATTACTCGAAACAATCATCCAGTCATTAGGAATTGTTTGGTTTGAGTAATGAGCATCCGAGCATTTTAGTGCTCGCTCATTACTAGTGTCTTACTGTTCCCAGCACTTGTTAGAATTGTGGACTCTTTTGGTACTCATTGCAGTCATTTATACACACAGAGATTTTTGCCAAATAATGCAGACAATCCTTGTGCAACCTTGCATATTTTATGTGCCATTTATATATAGTTTTTCTGCCATCTTGATTCTATCTCCCTGCATGAATAAGTTCCTGCATTACCCATAATGCCTTTGGCTTTGTAGATCGGGCAGAATCTCATCACATTGTTCTTGCTCTTATCTAATGGCCAATGATAGATCAGAGACATAGAAATGTTATTCTCTGCTGTACTACAGACTACATAATAAACTGGAGCATCGGGCAGCAACTAACAGAATGGTTTTTAACAGGGAAGAATGCTAAGTACTACATCTGGGCAATAAAAATGAAAAAAAGCATATACAGAATGGGAGGAATAGTGCTAAGCAACAGCACGTGTGAAAAAAACTTGGGTATACTAATAGATCATAAACTGACCATGAGTCAACAGTGTGATGCAGCAGCAAAAAAGGCAAATACAATTCTGGGATGTATTAACAGAAGCATACAGTCTAGAATGGTGAGCGGTCTGCAAACCATGTCTTATGAGGAACGATTACAGGATTTGTGAATGTTTAGCTTGCAAAAAAGAAGACTGAGAGGAGACTTAATAGCTGTCTACAAATATCTCAAGGGCTGTCACATTATAGAAGGATCATCTTTATTCTCATTTGCACAACGAAAGACTAGAAGTAATGGGATGAAACTGAATGGAAGGAGACACAGATTAGATATTAGAAAAAACTTTTTGACAGTGAGGGTGAACAATGAGTGGAACAGGCTGCAATGGAAATCTTCAAAACAGAAGCTGGACAGACAACTGTCTGGGATGATTTAGTGAATCCTGCTTTGAGCAGGGGGTTGGACTAGGTGACCAGGAGGTCCCTTCCAACTCTACCATTCTATGATTTGTTTCAATGTATCCTATGTGATACATTTACCCCGACACATGCTGGTGATAAGGTTCTTCCTAAAGAAACAATCATTCAAAGCACCAATATACTTTATAATGTGAAAAAGCTTTTTTCTTGTATAAATCAATTGCAAACACATTATATTCACCAGATCTACATCAAGTTATAGAATAATGCAGTCAAGTAGTCTGTTATATAAAACCAAACAAGAAGAACCACAAAACAAGGAAATATCCAGATAATGACTAATATTTGAGCATAATAATATAATTGCCAAAAATTAATATATAATTCAATGCTCAAAATTATAATTATAAAAGTATAAATCAAAATCCCTAAATAAATTAGAGACTAACAACGTTTTCAAAAAATCATGCAAGATTTATTGATCATGACAGTGTGACAAAAAACATAGCTTGGGTATACACACAATGAAAGACTAGGAATGAAGGGAGAGAAGGGGCAGGTGTGAAAATGTCAAATTCATAGCAATGCGTTAACAAGCATATTCTGAATAAAGCATGGTGCAAGATATAATATCACAACCATTCTCAAATAGTATGTAGATACATGCGTATGAACTAGTAAGTAGTAATCACACACCTAACAGAGAGAAGAAAAAAGGGGGGTCCCACTCTGAAAACCGCAGTGCGGCAAAACTGTAGCAAACCTGCTGATGAAAA
This sequence comes from Dendrobates tinctorius, assembly GCF_039654945.1. NCBI lineage: Eukaryota > Metazoa > Chordata > Amphibia > Anura > Dendrobatidae > Dendrobates > Dendrobates tinctorius. The sequence goes on from NW_027361673.1 coordinate 15,653,267, forward strand.
CAGCAGGAGCTAAAGTCTCTTGAAGGGTGAAGGTCCGTTCATAAACGTGTTGTCATATCTGGCTATAACTAATGGTAACAACATTTTCATCTGCGATATGTTCTACAGGCACAGTATGACAACAGGTATATATGGGGTTAGTTACCTTCTGACATGGTGCGGTATGGTCGCAGAGCAGGAGACAGGTGGAGCCCCCTTAAGCCTCGGCGCGCATTTCACCACTTCCTTGTGACTTCCATAGTCACTTCCTTGACTATGTGAAATTGTTCTTTGGTTTAAATAGTCTGTTATAGTCTACTTGGATGATGGTGGATTAAGTGAACTTGCATACCATGTGATGGTTTGGGGGAGTTTTCTATAATTATTGGGAGGTAAGAGACCTATAGGCATGCAGACATACTGTGTGCACAATTATTAGGCAATTTGTATTTTGACGAATAATTTAGTAAACCTAAATATTTCTGAAAGTAAAAAGTAAGGATTGGTCTTTCTTAGGAGAATATTTATGTGTGCAGAATTATTGGCCAACTGTTAGCGTGCAGAATTATAATGCAACTAGATGAAAAAAGTATTTTTTTTCCTTCTCAATTGTTTATTTTCATCTGTTAGAATGAGAATAATAATCAAACAACTCAAAAGTATGTTTCTGACATTTAAAAATAATATATTACTTCTTTTCAATAACAGCCATAAGCCTGTCAGGTTCTAAATCTGTTGACAACTTTTTGGGTCGCACCAACCAAAGCTTCCCTGACACTGTTAAGAGAGCTGTACTGTTTCCTTTAAGTTGAATCTCCCAGTTAAGAAGGGACCACAAGATCTCAAAAGGGTTTAGGTCAGGTGAGGAAGGGACCATGTCATTATTCTCTAATATTTAAGGCTTTTACTGGCAGCCAACTAGTGGAGGATTTTGATACATGTGAGAGAGCAATGTCTTGCATAAAAATCCTGTAGTTTTGAGAATTGATTTTGAGTCCATGTTCACACTGAAAAGATCCAACTAGTTCATGTTTAATAATATCAGCTCATAGTAGTACCTCACCTCCACCCTTTGCTGTCATCGGATTTGAAGTGGATATCTGTGCCCGATACTGATCCATCCATGGGACCATTCATCTGGTCCATCAAAACTCACTTGGTGATCGGGTCTCACATTGTAGTTAACCTGTTCAGTTTGACCATCAGACTGCATGTGAAATGCTGAGAAAAACAAAACAAAAAACAAAAAACAAATATCCTTAAATAAAAAATTAAAAAATAAATTGCAAAAATTGCATGAAGGTAGTAATAATAATAAGGGTATTTAGTAAACGTAATTTTGATCAAAAGAATGTACAAGCCATCCCGCCACGTCAAGGCAACCCTTGTGGGACAGTCCTAACTCTTGTATTTAAAACCTTTCCACTTGTCAAGTGACGTAAATGTGAACAAAGACAGAGGGACTGAACCACCAGTAAACCATAGGCCAGACAGGATGGATTTTCCAACTCAGAAACAGGGCGGTCACACCCTTAAATGCACAGAATGCACATTGAACTAAATGAGAAACTAGGTCTGAGCTGAAAAAGTAAATTAATGTGTATGCAAAGTGTAAATGCATATAAACACATGACCTTTACACAGAGAAAACCAAAGCAATAAACAAATATCCTAAAATAAAAAATTAAAAATAAATTGCAAAAATTGTATGAAGGTAGTAATAATAATAAGGGTATTTAGTAAACATAATTTTGATCAAAAGAATGTACAAGCCATCCCGCCACATCAAGGCAACCCCTGTGGGACAGTCCTAACTCTTGTACTAACTAAATACCCTTATTATTATTACTACCTTCATGCAATTTTTGCAATTTTTTTTTATTTTTTTATTTTAGGATTTTTGTTTTTGGTTTTGGTTTTCTCTGTGTAAAGGTCATGTGTTTATATGCATTTAAATTTTGCGTACACATTAATTTACTTTTTCAGCTGATACCTAGTTTCTCATTTAGTTCAATGTGCATTCTGTGCATATAAGGGTGTGACCTCCCTGTTTGTGAGAATTGGTGCAGATGCAAAATACTCTGTCAAGATATAGAATGCCTCCCTGGCAAGACTGGACCACTTGGAAAAGTCTGTCCCTTTTCTTGTCATATCCGTCAGAGGCTTGACCACAACTGAAAAGTTTTTGATGAACTCACGGTAGTAGTTGGCGAAAAACAAAAATCTTTGCTATGCCATCAAATCTTCAGGACGATCCCAATCCAGTACCGCCTAGACTTTCGATGGATCCATGCAAAAACCGGTGTACGATAAGGCATTTCTCTGGATTGAAAAATAATTTATTGTCTCTGAGTATCTGTAAGACCTGCCTGATATGTACCTGATGTGACTCAAGGTCAGGTGGATAAATTAATATGTCTTCAAGATAGATTACCACAAATCTACCTACCAGGTGAATAAAGATGTAATTTACAAAGTGCTGAAAGACGGCAGGAGCATAAGTCAACCCAAATGGTATTACAAGGTTCTCATTTTGTCCCCCATGAGTATTGAAAGCTGGTTTCCGTTCATCCAACCATTTAAAACGAATAAGATTATACGAACCCGAGATCCAGTTTAGAAAACCATTTTGCTCCTACAATCTGATTAACGAGGTCTGGGATGAGAGGGAGGGATATGGATCCCGGACCTTGATCTGATTGAGTTCACAGAAATCTAGGTAGGGACATAACCTTCCATCTTTCTTCTTTACAAAGAAAAACTCTGCAGCAATGGAGGATGAGGATGGTCTAAAATGACCCTTTGTCAAACTTTCCGTGATATAGTCCTTCATGGTCTGCCTTTCTTGACAATATTATATAGTCTGCTCTTTGGCAGCTTGGCCCCGGGGACATGATTATTGTGACAGTCATATGGATGATGAGGAAGAAATTATTGACACCGCTGCTCTAAAAACATATCCACAAAGTCAGACAGGTATTTAGGCACAGACTGGGTATCCACCCTTGCAAGCCAGATGCCCAAGCAGTGTCCTTGTCAATACTGTCTCCTCTTTACCATCTCCCGAGTCTGACACTCTACCACAGGATTGTGAAGAGTGATCCAAGGAAGAGCAAGAACCACAGGAGAGGGCAGACCCTCTAGCACATATCAATCAATACCTTCTGAGTGCATTTCCCCTACCTGTAGATGTAAACCTCTGACGGCTTGAGTAAAATACACCTGTCTCAAGGATGCCAAGTCAATAGAAATTATGAGTATAGGTCTGGACAGAGAACCTGTCAGTCAAAGTGATCTTTGACTCCATTAAGGGTTGCCTGGGAGTCACAGTCCTCAAATGTGTTGTGTTAGGGTGCTGTAAAAGATGCATAGATCTGCCATCTTCAGGCTGAGCTGCTGCACTTTCCCTTTCAGAGCAGTGATAGGATCCATAATGCATCAAAAAATGGTTTTGGTTTGAGCTAATGTCACAACTCTGTTGTCGGGTGTCCCAGGACCAGGGGCTCCTTCCCTGTCCCTAACCCTAAGGGTGCCCTAGCTCGCCATGTTCCCTGGTTTACTTCTGATGGTGAAGATGCCGGGGCCACGTACCTTGCCTTAGCTCCTGAATCCTCCCTCAGTCTGTACCCTTTCCCCACCTAGGGAAGAGGGAAGTAGTGGTGTACCATAAAACACAAATCAGACTAACAAGTTAATACGAACAGGGATAAAGGAAAATAACAATCATTCAAATATACACACCTAAACAACAGAAGTAAACACGGGGGAGTGTAGGATGGAGTAGGGGAAGAAAGGGAATTAGCACACACACAAAACCTAGCAACAGCCTCAGATAAATCCACCAAACACCTTCTCAAATAACAACCAACAACCTCCAGCCATGCAGTATAAGCTCCTTTGACAATGAGTGCTAGCCAGGACCCAGTTTATATAGGAGATGGGAGTGGCTAACAGTGCACAGCTGAGAGCCTTAACTCAGCAAAGATTCCAGGATCTCTCAACTGAGCAGATTAACCCCTGATCTCCTAAAATAAATTTACACCATTTAATATGAAGGTTGTGTTTCTAATCAGTGGAGGTAATAGGAGAAATCAGACGCTGTGGTCTTCTGGCTCCTCCCTATAGGTCCCTATCATGTACAAAATGCACCGACATACTGTACATACCAGGCTTATGAAATATTGCATATATAGTGCATAAAGCAAAGAATATTAACAAACAGTAATTGATGAAAGACACTTAAGCAATTTTAAGCATGATAAAAAAATTGACGGTATATGTGGATACAAACTATGTCTTAATGTGTTAGGCTTTTTTTGCGCTGCGCACCGTGTGCAGTGCAAAACGCACATAAAAAACGCATCATGCGTTTTTGTGCGTTTTTTGTGGTTTTGTGCGCTTTTTTAAAAAAAGCATGCGTTTTTTTGCGCTGACGTGCGGTAGCATACCCATGGACTATAATGGGTGGTTGGGTGAAAAAAAACGCATTGCATGTGCATGCGTTTTTTGGGACAAGTCGGACGCATAAAAAATGCAACAGGATGCATTTTGTGCGCCCGAGCGCACACTACAAAAAAAACGCATGCGCATACAAATGCGTACAAATGCATGTGTATGCGCACCCATGTAAAGTATAGGAAAAAATGCATGCTTTTTTTGCGCAAAAAAACGCAAGTGTGAAACCAGCCTTACGTACACAATGAAATGTAGGCTTAACCTGCATTGGGACACCACAGGATCCATAATAGGCAGTCAAACTATGTACTAAGTATAGTCAGACATATGTACACTGTAGTTAAGAGCAAAAATCTGCAGCAGTGATAATCCAGGCCTCTAATGGTGACTAAAATAATAACACCACTTAATGTAAAATCACCTAGTTAAATATAATGTGTAGCTAAGTCAGATACTGTATATGTATATGATATGTGATAAAAGCTGCATGCCATTTGCGTATTTGCATATTTTGGTGGCAAGGCAGGGAATACCAGGTATTTGATAGGATTTTCTGCAGGCTACGCATAGGACCTACCCTTTTTGTTGTTAATCCATATCCTACATGTGAAAACCTCATAACTGATATCTTTTACAATATCTTACTGTGGATCTATCTACTTCACCAATTGGGTCACCAATCTAAAGCTGGAGTCACACATAGCGACTCACCAGCGATCCCGACAATGATATCAACGTGTCGGGATCGCTGGTGAGTCGCTATGTGATCGCTGGTGAGCTGTCGGCGTCGCTGTGTTCGTTAGTTACCAGCGCGCTGATGCAGGGTGCTGGTAACTGACGTACACATCGGGTATCCAAGAGACGCACGTCCCTTGGATGCCCGATGTGTACATTGGTTACCAGCAGCACTGTGGCTCAGTGGTTAGCCACTGGGTTCGAATCCCACCAAGGACAACATCTGCAAGGAGTTTGTATGTTCTCCCCGTGTTTGCATGGGTTTCCTCCGGGTACTCCGGTTTCCTCCCACATTCCAAAGACATACTGATAGGGAATTTAGATTGTGAGCCCCATTGGGGACAGTGATGATAATGTGTGCAAACTGTAAAACGCTGCGGAATATGTTAGCGCTATATAAAAATAAAGATTATTATTATTATTATCTACTTGATGTACTTATGGTACCATTTATTCGGTGAAATAATGGGCTCCTGGGTAGAATGCATACAGCTGCATTGACGATTGCGACATCTATTAAGTGAACTGACCTTCAGATTTTGTAAAAACAATGCATGTTCAGTTTTGTAGCTATTGTTAACACAGTAGCATAAAAAAATTATACTTGATGGAAACGTGATTGATTTCTCACATATCAACAAAGATAAAAAAATGAATCAGCAAAGCAAGTAATTACTGATTATAATGGGTCTTCCATATGTATCATGGCTAGAGTTGAGCAAAACAGGTCGGTCAGATTAAAAAATCGCCGACTTTCGCCAAAGTCGGGTTTCGCTGATCGAAACCTGACCCTAGCGTGAGGTCGGCCATGAGGTCGCCGATCAGCGCGCCAACGTCGCGTTTCAAATGATGCTTTCAGCGCCTTTTCTCACCCAATGATGGAGGACGCACACTGTGGGCAATGCGATGACATGCGCAGCGACCAGCACCATCTTAGAGAAGGGCATTAAAGTGATTGGCTGGCTTTGTGTGGCGTCACAGTGGGTATAAAAGGCCGTGAACTCCGACCACCATCTTACTTCTGCCGATCTTACAATAGGGAGAGGTGCTGCTGCTGATTCTGAACAGGGAGAGCGTTAGGCAGGGAAGAAGAAAAAAAAAACTGCTTGTGCTGATAGCGCTTTTCACTGTACAGTTAGTGTGCAGTGAAAGGGGAGGATTTTTGTTGTGTGCAGGAGCGCTGGTGGTGATTAGGCTGCCTTTTAAGGCTACCTACTAGCTGCATTGCTGTGTGCACACTGCTGTTCAAACTGCTTTTTTCAAAGCACTCCAAATTTTATTATTTTGTCCTGGTGAGTTACTGAGCGTTCATTTTTTCACACACTGTCTAGCAGTGTACGCTCCTCACACACTACTGTGTACCGGCTGGTATCACGGACAAATAGAAGGTATCTGGGTGTGACTCTGGAAGAAAAAGCCGAGAAGTTTGTCCGTTTTTCCAGACCTACACCTTAGAGTCGTGTCCGTTTTTCAGACAGTTTCGTATATCTACTGTTTGAAATACTGTCAAAACTAGACAGAGACAGCGTGTGTCAGTCTGTATACAAATACACGGAGCTTGACAATTTTACATACACACACCGTGCAGCGGTGTACGCTCCTGACACACTACCATGTACCGCCTTCTAGCATGGACAAATAGAAGTTACCTGTGTGTGACTCTGGAAAAAAACCGAGGAGTTTTTACGTTTTTCCAGACCTACACCGTAGAGTCGTGTCCGTTTTTCAAACAGTTTCGTATATCTGCTGTTTGAATACGGTCTAAACTAGACAGAGACAGCGTGTGTCAGTCCATATACAAATACACGGAGCTTGACAATTTTACATATACACACCGTACAGCGGTGTAAGCTCTTCACACACTACCGTGTACCGCCTTCTAGCACGGACAAATAGAAGCTACCTGTGTGTGACTCTGGAAAAAAAACGAGGAGTTTTTCCGTTTTTCCAGACCTACACCATAGAGTTGTGTCTGTTTTTCAAACAGTTTCATATATCTGCTGTTTGATCACGGTCAAAACTAGACAGAGATAGCGTGAGTCAGTCCGTATACAAATACACGGAGCTTGACAATTTTCCTTACACACATCGTATAGAGCTGTCCGATTTTCCAACAGTATTGTATATCTGCCGTTCGCATTACAGTCACTTTTATACCTAGTCAGCGTGTGTGTGTGACACTCCGTAAATACATATACAGAGATTGTTAGTTGCACAAAAATCGTATACAGCTGTACACTTCTGATACAGTTCTGTATATCTGCTTGTTGGATTACGGTCCAATACATACTGTGAGAGCGTCTGTGACTAACATAATATATAAGTTGATTTAATTTGTTTAATACACCTTACACAGCTGGACGCTCCTCATACAGTACCATCTCTCTGCTGGTATTTTTGGTACATTTTCCCAAACATGAGGAAGTATGGTGGAAGAGGCCATGGATGTGGGCAGGGGGGCGCAGGTGGTACTGATGGTGGTGGTGCATCGGCTGGTTCTGGCAAAAGCACAATAGCAGCTAAGGCAGGAGTTGTTGAGCCTGTGTCATCCTCTGGCCCAAGAAGGCCTGTAAGGTTGCCTTTTCTTGGAATAGGAAAACCGCTTTTAAAGCTGGAGCATCAGGAACAGGTTTTGGCGTACATTGCCGAAACAGCCACCAGCTCTATTGCCTCCTCTTCTGAACGGTTGAAACCTGCAAGCACTGAGTCATCAGTGCAGGGTTCTGGTCATAGAAAAACCATTTCCTTGTGTCCTTCACCCCCACCAAAAGTTAAGGATGCGGGGCAGCCCACACTTTAGATTACTCTATGGAGCTCTTTTCACATACCATGCCTGGGTTATCCAGTCAAATCCTGAATTCCCCAGTCCAAGATTAATCTTACATGGAGTGCACTGATGCCCACCACTGCCAGATGATTCTGCTGGTACATTGACCCACAGCACTACATTGCCCTCGCAGTCTATTGAGCCAGAATCTGACCCTGATGAAACCCATGTGCCCCTTCCCGCATACTATACCACCTTACACGGTGACACAGGGGAAGGTAAAGAGGAAGGTGCAGATGACTTTGAAGAGGAGGTGATGGATGACCCAGTTCTGGACCCAGGTTGGCATCCATTGGGGGAGGAGGGTGGCGCTGGCAATAGTTCATATAAGGAGAAGGATCCGCAGCAGGCATTGATATCGCAGCAGTGGTTATCTAGCAGGTCCATAGCTGTCCTAAAACGTGGAACTAAAACTTAAAGAGTTGCAGGACAGCTTGACCAGATGGTCAACTTAGCACAGCGTGCAAGGCCAGAAAATGTTTACCATAGTAGGACGAGTGCAGTGTGGCACTTCTTTGTCCAAAATCCTACTGATGAGGCAAAGGCTACCTGTAAGAAGTGCGGAAGGACCTTTAGCAGAGGTAAACAACTCAGAAATTTGAATACCAGTTGCATGCTTAGACATTTAATCAACATGCACTTACAAGTGTGGACGGACTACAAAACCTCAGGTAGCACATGTGCACCTGCTCTAACTGAAGGTAGCCAACAATGCTCCATCGCTACCCCCACTGTAAGACCACCGCCACCATTAAGCACACCACCAGCACTAAATGTGGAGGTGTCATCGCAAGGCCAAAGCACTCAGGGAATCACAATGTTTTTTTTGAGTAGGACAAGAAAGTGCTCATCCTCTCATCCGCGTACACTGTGTTTTAACGCCTACATTGCCAAACTAATCTCATTAGAGATGATGCCCTACCATTTGGTTGAAAGCGAAGCTTTCCGCGACCTCATGGCCTATGCTGTACCATGCTATGACCTACCCAGTCGGCACTTCTTTTCTTGAAAAGCTATCCCTGCCCTCCACCGGCATGTGAAAGACCGCATTGTCCATGCACTAAAACAGTCGGTGAGTGGAAAGGTGCACCTCACAATGGATGCATGGACCAGTAGGCATGGCCAGGGCCATTACGTGTCCATCACTGCACACTTGGTTAATGTGGTGGATGCAGACTCCACTGGGGACAGCGGCGGTGGAACAGTGCTGCCTTGCCCACTGTATAGGAAACAGTTAGCTGTAGGCTTTCGCTCCTCCTCCTCCTCGTCTATCAGCGAAAGCTCGTCCACAGAGCGCATTCGCACGAGCACTACATCTGCAGCTGGCAGTGTTGCACATGAGGTGTCCCACTATCGAACAGCTAGTGGTAAGTGTCAGCAGGCTGTGTTAAAGATGATGTCTTTGGGTGACAACAGACACACCGCAGAGGTACTGGTCGACTACTTGCAGCGACAAACAGAGTCATGGCTGGGCAGTCTACATCTTGAGGCAGGCAAGGTAGTCAGTGATAACGGCTGTAATTTTGTGGCAGCCATAGCCTGTTAAAAACTCACACACATACCTTGCCTGGCTCACACTTTTAACCTGGTGGTGCAGTTCTTCTTTAATAATTATCCGGAGTTAACATCCCTGCTCCATAAGGTGCGAAGACTGTGCTCCCACATCTGTCTCTCAAAAGTCCACTCCACTCGTATGCAGAAGCTGCAGCAATTGCTCCACCTACCCAAGCACCACCTAATCATAGACGATGCAGCAAGGTGGTACTCCACCCTGCACATGGTTGAGAGGCTGTGCGAACAGAGGCAGGCTGTAATGCATTTGTGGGAGGATACATGGGCAGGCAGTTTGAGGGAAGACATGGAATTGTCGGGTGTGCAGTGGTCAAAGCTGAAAGACCTCTGTAAAGTCCTTCAGTGTTTTGAGGAAGCACACGGCTGGTAAGCGCAGATGATGCCATCATAAGCATGAGCATCCCACTTATGCGTCTGCTCATGCAAAGTTTGACGCACATTAAGGATCAGGCATCTGCAGTGGAGGAGGAGGTGGGAAGCCATGATGACCGTCAGCCATTGTCTGGTCAGGGAACTGTCCTGGACGATGTGGAGGAAGAGGAGGAGGATGAGGGGGATGATTATTTTGGGTGGGAGGATGTTTCTCAGGGGGCAAGAGAAAATGTTGGCACTCCAAGGTCAGGGACAGTGTTTGTGCGTGACTGTAGGGATGTGGATTTGTCAGAAACTGCTCCTCCACCCACCACAGGCAGTGCATCATTGACACCTGGAAAATTGGCCCACATGTGCAATTATGCTTTGCGGATCCTAAAAAGGGACCCCCGCATTGCCAAAATGATGAGGGATGATGACTATTGGCTGGCCAGCATCCTCGATCCACGCTACAAGGGCAAATTACACAACATCATGCCACAGGAGAACCTAGAGGTAATATTGGCAAACAAACAAGCAACTCTGGTAAACCCTTTGTTTTAAGCTTTCCCAGCATGCAGCAGCGGTGCTGGTTCTGCCACGAGCCGTAGTGGGCACAATGGAAGAGGTGTTTGTGGTGCACACAGCAGAAGTGGCGTTGGAGACAGGGGTTTAATGACCATGTTGTGGAATGATTTCTCAAGTACCGCTCACACGACTGCTAATACTGCATCAATTAAAAGTGACTGGGGGCAGCAGTTGTCAACTATGGTTACAAACTACTTCTCCTCCTATATCGATGTTCTCCCTCACAGGTCTTTCCCCTTTTACTATTGGGCCTCTAAACTGGACGCCTGGCCTGAATTGGCACAATATGCCTTACAGGAGCTCGCTTGCCCTGCTGCTAGTGTGCTATCTGAAAGAGTCTTTAGTGCTGCTGGATCAATCCTGACAGAAAAAAGGACCCAGTGTTGACTCAAAATGTTGATGATCTATCCTTCATTAAAATGAACCATGCATGGGTTTCAAAGGATTTTGTCCCACCTTCCCCTGATGACACAAAGGTTACCAGAAACGTGCCTCGATTTTTTCCTCCTCTTCCTCGGACTTGCCCAATTCCGCCCTTTGCCGCAGCTAAATGTCCAGCCAACACATCTATATATTCCAATTTTTAAACCTCCCTAACTGGGCTGCCCACCCCTCCCCCAACCGCTGCGGTCAAGACCTGGCACACCCGGGCAAGTGCCATTGCTCTGAAAAGGTGGATGGGCCCACTTATGACCGACGGCAATGGCACAGGGCCCCTCATAGTACAATGCAGTGTCTCAGACGGTGGGAGGGCCCACTCGCCGTCAGACACATCAGCGTACTATGAGGGCCCTGTGCCAGTAACGTCGACCACGATTGTGCCCCCCCTGCTTGGTCATGGCCACAGCACTTGCAAGTAGCAATACTTACCTCTCCCCGCTCCACCGCTGTGTAGTCTGGACAGTTAAATCCTTCACAGGGACGGCCACTAGAAATTTGGTGTATTGATCAATGATGGTTAAGATGTAGCTATGGCCTGTCCTGCTGGCCTCTACCTTCAGATGATCAATGGCTACCATTTGAAATGGACGTCAACTTACAAGCGGATGCAGTGGTGATTTATGATCACCTTTCACAGTTTCACAGTTGTGATAGTCACAGACGTGTGACATTCTTGCCACCATTTTTCAATGTCTCCTCTCATGCCAATTCAATAGAATCGCCTACGGCCTGTGGCTCCAAAATGACCAGACACATCATAAAAGGCAGTGAGGACCATGGATACATCTCTCCCTGTGATCGCAATTTGATGGAGACAAGTAACGGTGATGTGATCCACGCTACTGTGATAAAGCAATCTTTTCTTCACAAAGAACCTTTTTTCTTTCTCCACAGACACAGTATTTGAGGGTCTGCATCGCCTCTGCAACATCTACCGGGAGTTTTTCCCGCAATGAGTAATTCCAAAATTTCTGCTAACACTCGACTTTGCATCTATACTTGTATCCATGTAGTTTCCAGTAGCGGAGATTCTTGACTGGCTTACTGAGATTGAAATATATATGAAGATTTAAAAGTACCACAACACTGTATACTGGTGTACGCTATGAATACCTTTCCCTTTTTCTACTTTTTTAATTCTGGTGTAATACATAGTGAGCCTGTGAGTGTCTATGTCTGACTCCGGAAGTATAGATGGAAATTTAACCCTAGACTGGGCACACCTGGTATGTGCTGATACAGTACCTTGTTTCAAAAATTTGTATTAAGGTATCATCTGTAGCATAACCAACTGTGGGGAGGACCCTCTTCTTGCCACAGACAAACACGAGACTGAGACAGAGTTTGTATTGAACAGGTCCGTTTTTAGTGCCCATCCTTCTGTTGACAACAGCAATTCACCACAGCCGTTTCACATTTTATCTGTACACAGGCCCCAGTACCTTCACTTCCTTTGTAACTATAATCGTGGCGTCCTCTGTGGCTCTTCCACTGTGGCTGCCCTAGACCCAACCACCACAGCGCTGCACCAGTCTGAGCACACCGTCCGTATGATAACCCCAGGCCGTCTTTGTCTGCAGCTACCGCCCACTGGGCCACCCCCCCGTGACCGCCTCAACTGTCAGTCCTCTCTGGAGCCTTTCCACTGTCTCTATTTCCTCAGCAGAACTTCCTCTTTACTGTGCTCCCTTCACTGACTGACTCTTCCAGAACCTTCCCTCAGCCTTTTATACTTCCAGTTCTGATAACTCTGCCCACCATCACCTAACAGTTTCTCTGACCAATGGCAGTTATTCAGTCCCACTCCTACACTCTCCACTGCCCTCCAATGGGCAAGCTAAAACACTGCACCCTTTCTCTTTATCTTCGCGGTTTCACACCTACACTGTGGTACACCTCTGCTTCTCACTACAGTCTGGTTTGTCTGTCAGTCCACCTTCCCTACATCATCCATAGTGAGTGAGCGTGTGTGGGTTATGCCTTCTATATATACGGTGAATCAGAGAAACAAATTTTTACACTATACTCGATACAGCTTGTATCTTGTTATACAGTACCTTTGTTCGACATTTAGCATTACGGTCAAATCCATACTGTATAAGCGTCTGAGAGTGACTACGGGATTATTTATATGGAGATATAAATTGTACCCTAAAAAATATATACTTAATATCTTGTTATCCAGGACCTTTTTTACAACATTTTTTATTATGGTCAAAACCAAACTGAGTGAGCATCTGAGGGTGACTACGGAAATATATACCGATATTTTCAATTTGGCCAACACTGTATACAGCAGAACGCTTCTGACACAGTAACCTTTTTAGGTATTTAGATTCTGGTGTAATCCATAATGAGCCTGGAAACATCTGTCTGTTACTCCAGCAATATATTTGGAGCTTTAAGATTACCCCAACACTGTATACAGCTGTACGCTTGTGTTACATAACCCATTTACAGCTTTTCATATTCTTGTGTAATCCATACTGGGCCTGAGAGCGTTTGTATCTGCCTCCTGAAATGTAAACGGAGAATGAGAATGTTTACACTATACTATATGTACCTTGTATCTGGTGATACTGTACCCTTTTTCATCTTGTTATTTTATTGGGTAATCCATACTGAGCCTGTGAGCATCTGTGTATGCCTCATGAAATATATACAGAGATTTACTGCTATCCATAGACTGTATAGAGCTGTACGCTTCTGATACAGTACCATATATCTGCTGGTATTTTGGGTACATTTTAAAAAACATGAGGAAGTATGGTGGAAGAGGACGCGGATGTGGGCGTGGAGGGCCACCTGGTACTGATGGTGGTGATAGTGCATCTGCTGGTAGTGCCAAAATCACAAGAGCAGCTAAGGCACGAGGCGTTGAGCCAGCATCAGGGTGTAGCTCTGGAAGGCCTGTAAGGCTCCTTTTTCTGGGAGTAGGTAGACTGCATTTAAAGCCGGAGTATCAGGAACTGTTTGTGGCTTACATTGCTGAACCAGCCTCCAGCTCTATCGCCTCCTCTTCTGAAGTTGTAAAAAATGCAAGCACTGAGTGGTAGCTGCAGGCTTCTGGTCAGGAGCAACCACTTTCCTTGTGTCCTTCACCCACACCAAAAGTGAAGGATGTGGAAACACACACCTCTGATTACTTTATAGAGCTCTTTTCACATACCATGCCTGGGTTAATTAAAAATAGGGCCCATCATGTACTGGAGCAATGTAAATGGGGCAGATCAGACACTGGAGCAGCATCTAAGGGGCACATTATACACTGGAGCTTTACAAATGGGGCCCATTATATATGGAGCATTATTAGGGCCCATGATACACTGGAGCATCATCCATGAGGCCCATCATGTACTGAAGCATTGTAAATGGGGCAGATCAGACACTGGAGCAGCATAAGGGGCACATTATACACAAGCATTACAAATGGGGCCCATTATATATGGAGCATTATTGGAGCCCATCATACTCTGGAGCACCATCCATGAGGCCCATCATGTACTGGAGCAATGTAAATGGGGAAGATCAGACACTGGAGCAGCATCTAAGGGGCACATTATACACTGGAGCATTACAAATGGGGCCCATTATATATGGAGCATTATGTGGAGCTCATCAGATACTGTATGGAACATTATATGTGACTAATTATTTGGTATGGAGAAATATATGGGGCTCATTATTGTGTATGGCACACAATGTGGTGGCCATAACACTGTATGGAGTAATATACTGTCCTGTTTTTGAGCTATTGTACAATTTAAAATAGATCAGTCATGTCATGTAAGCAGTGAAGTATGTGTCATTGTACTATACCTATATTTCTGTGGTGTATCAGAGCATCATGAGTTGTGGTATGTGTTAAAGGGGCGCACTGACTCTCTTTGGCCCAGGGCACACGAAAACCTGGAGCCAGCCCAACCCCCCCACAACTTTAGCCAAATAACCCCCAGTTTTCAATGCATAACTATTATTAGGAAGTAAATTAAAGGTTGACAAGCTTCAGTTGTAAGAATTGATGTTTTTGGCATTGAAATGGGCACTGTAGGTGTGTTTACTGTCATCCAGTCCCTGACGACTTTGCTTCCCCATTGACTTGCATTGGGTTTCGTGTTTCAGTCGGTCTCCGACTTTTCCTTATAGTCGGCCGATTTCGTTCAACCCGACTTTTACGAAAGTCGGGTTTCATGAAACCCGACTCGACCTGAAAAAAGGCAATGTCGCTCATCTCTAATCATGGCTTTTCTTAAAAAAAAAGAAACATGATGTCAGGGTGAACCTTTTATTTTCATACTAAACTGTAGTCTGTCTGTCTTTCACTTTTCTCTGCAAATTTCTTACAAAATCATTCATGCTCTATCTCTCATTATGTCCCCAACCACTGTGACTCCATTGGCACTCCCATAACTGCAAGAGGAATTGCTGGTTGGTTGGATGAATAGCTGTCAGGTTTTCTTCCAATCAGCAGTTCTGATTAGAGATAGGAAATCAAACACAGAGTAAGGATGCCAGCCAGATAGCATGCAGAAGAGAAGGCAATCAGAATCAGTAGCTAGAAAAAAGTTATTAATTAGGTGCAGCTCCCTTCACACGACCATCCTAAGCATCCGTCCTTGGATGCCTAGTGGCAAATACATCCATAGTCAGAGGTGATGAAAGGTTTGGGTCATTGCTTCTTCACAGGTTGTGATCTGTTGCTGCATTCCTCTTCAGCTACACGGTTTTGCCCAATCAATGCACTTATAGGGGAGAGGCCACTATTGAGGCAACCCTGCTATCCCCCAACCTGGCTATGATCTGTTGCGGCCTCTTACATTAACTGCCACGCTCATTCCCTCACTGCCCTGACCTTCGGACCAAGCAAAGAAAGTGCTGTTTGGATCAGAGTTGTGTTATTTTTCCCCCTGTGACTCTAATCTGTCTTGTTTCACCGTTATACTAGAGGCCATTAAGTTATTTACCCAGATGAGTTTATGTATTTTTCTGGTGTCATTCAGATAATGGAAAAATTCTAATACACAAGTTATTTATAGCATTTATTTAGCTTATATGATTTACACACCCAATAATTTGTTAACTTTAATAGAACAGAGAACTTCTAGAAAGAGGTATTTTATCATGGCATTAAAATCTATACTCTTATACCTATGTGAATTATGTTCTTATTCCCAGGCCTAATGATATTGTTATAATGATGTTTGCACACCGCAAACTGGGTACTTGCTTTCCGCTGCTAACTACTACTCTGTTAACAAGAAGAGAATCACACAGTTTTATCTATATTGCCTACTTAATTGATCATTGTACCCAATAGATAATTATAATTAGATATAACAACACATCTGGAGTCAATAGAGAGAGAAGAATCATCTAAAAGAAATTGAGCATTTATTACATAGGCTTACCTACCATATCATGATGCTCAATGTTCAATGAAGACAGTAGAAAAGAGTTGACTCTTATTAATATACTTATTAACTGTCATGATCCAGGTTGGATTATGACAGATGGGTGCGCATACGTGCGCATTGGCATGCGCATGTATGAGTTTTTTTTGCGCATGCATTTTTTTGGTGTCCATTGGTTAGACTAATTATAAAAATCCCCACCTAAAAAAACTTCATGTCTATATAAAAGGAGGTGTCTGCCAGCACTGTACCATAACTATAGAGACAGCCTGGAGAGCAGAAAGACTGCAAAAGAAGACCCCATTTCCAATTCCAGCTTCAGCGGCAAGAATGTGAGTATTAATACATCTAAAAATTTATGCCTGTCCTTTTAAATTGTATATGTACTAATGCTTTGTATTATTTTTACATGCAGTATGTCTTCGGAATCGGAATATTCACAATCCCGGCAGGAACTGGCGCAAGCAGACCGTGAGGTGATTATTTTCGTGCATTTGGTAAGTATATCTGCTGCTTCACAAAATCTCTAATGTTTGTTGTTTTTTTTCAGACATCGTCATCTTCAGCAGACGCGAATAGTGAGGGCGAACAGCATGAGCAGCCAAGTCCCGGTGGTCATACGGAATGTAAGTATCAAATGATTTGTAATGTTCTTTATTTTTTATCTTCTATATTTCCTCTTTTCTGGATCTTTTTTGTAACTTTTTATTCACACAAAATTCAAATATTCTAATGAATGTGTTTTGTCTAGGTTCCACAACGAGATGAAGACGTCTACCTGGATAATGAGCACCTTATCCGCCTGGTCCAGGAGCGTGCCCCGTTGTGGGACAGCCGCGACCGGCTGTACAAGGACAATGTGGTGACCCGGCGGCTATGGACTGAGGTGGCCACAGCGTTGATGGATGGCTGGGACAGCGCCACTGCATCCTCCAAAAAGGCGTTTAGTAAGTATTTCCCTGCTCTGTTATACCGCAGTGACTATTGTCCTTGATGGCACTGTTGGGTTTCTTGCTAGATATATTCTAGCAGGAAACCCAACAGTGTCATCTGGCTCAACAGTGACTGCTTTGGGTATTGTATTGCTGTATTGTGCCGCATTGACTATTGTCCTTGATGGCACTGTTGGGTTTCGTGCTAGATATATTCTAGCAGGAAACTCAACAGTGTCATCTGGCTCAACAGTGACTGCTTTGGGTATTGTATTGCTGCATTGTGCCGCAGTGACTATTGTCATTGATGGCACTGTTGGGTTTCGTGCTAGATATATTCTAGCAGGAAACCCAACAGTGTCATCTGGCTCAACAGTGACTGCTTTGGGTATTGTATTGCTGTATTGTGCCACAGTGACTATTGTCCTTGATGGCACTGTTGGGTTTTGTGCTAGATATATTCTAGCAGGAAACTCAACAGTGTCATAATGAGCATTTAAATAAATTTAAATTTCTGGTTCACCATAACAAAGTTTGATTAATGTTTTTGGCACCGCCTACACACACTGTGCCGTACACACAATGCGCCTTAAACTTTGCAAGGTGTCATAAAATGTGTTTTGAGGATTGGCTGTTTTTACCATCCTCATTTCACTTATTGTGATACTAGGCAAGGGGGATTATAGATATACCTTGTAAATAACAACATACTCTTATTACGTGTGTGTTGAATCTACTGATACACGTCATATGTTCAATACCAAGGCCTAGTATAATAACTAGAGTTGACTGACTAGGATCTGGCTTCATGAAACACAAACTGATGAAACTAGGGCAAAAAAAAGTCGAGTTTCGTTCGAAACCCTACCACAATGTTAATTAATTGGAAATAAAAGTCGGCATTGAGCGAATTACATTCATCCACTCAATGCAGACTTTTATTCCCCATTGACGTGCATTGGGGTCGGGTTTTGAACGAAACTCCGACTTTTTTTCCACTAGTCGGACCAGTTTCATTTGAAACGAATTTAGTTTCATGAAACCTGATCCTACCAAAGTTGCTCAACTCTAATCATAACTATTTATCAATCATGGCCTGGTTAATACACATATTATATTTAAGCTGCAGCGTTTCTTACGTAACAATATATTTCATGCAGACTAGCAATGCTGCAGTTTAACTCATATATGTATTTACCTGCCCAGGTGTGAGAACATCAAGAATTCATAGGTATACATGGGAAGTTTTTTATTTTATTGGAGTGTAAAAAACATAGTGCACTTGGTACTGGTATCAAAACAGGTTTTTTATTAACATACACACACGAAAACATTTTTACACCATTTCATCTTGCCCGTGCACCCGTCCTACATCAGAGATAAAGTAGGCCGCAAATTGGTCCCTCATTTGGCCAACTTCAACTGATGACCTGAGAGGGTGCTGAGTGAATTGAGGCAATGGGTTAGGAGCAGCATCATCGAGTTCAAAGGTCCGGTGCTCTTTAGCCATCACAAAATTATGTAGAACCACACACGCCTTCACCACCTCATCCACTGTTTCAAGTTTAAGATTAATGGCTGTGCTCAGAATTCGCCATCTGGAGACAAGAATCCCAAAAGCACACTCTACTGTTCTTCTGGCCCTGGTCAGCCTGTAATTAAAGATTTTTTTGGTGTGGTCCAAGTCACGGCTGGAGTAGGGTTTCAGTAGGTTTGCGCACATTTGAAAAGCCTCATCCCCAACCATTACAAAGGGCAGTGGCGGAGCTTCCGTGTGGGGAAGAGGCCGTGGCATAGGGAAATTAAATTGGTTTCCATACAACCTCCGGCCCATGTCTGAGTTTTTAAAAGCCTGGGAGTCATTACCACGGCCAAATGCTCCAATGTCCACTGCTACAAACATACATCGGGCATCCGCAATGGCCATGAGTACTATTGAAAAGTACTTTTTGTAATTATAGTACTCAGATCCAGTTCTTTTGGGTTTGATGATCCGTATGTGTTTACCATCAACAGCTCCCAAACAGTTGGGGAAATTGCAGACTGTCCAGAATTTGTCATCAATTTCCATCCACTTTTCTGCAGTTTGCAGGGGCATAAATTCTGGACAAAGAACGTTCCAGAGAGCCCGGCAGGTGTCCGCAACAATTCCAGACAAGGTAGAGATTCCAATACGGTACTGGAAGTGTAGTGAAGTTAGGGTCTCTCCAGTCGCCAGGAATCTGCGAACCAGAGAAAGAAGTAAAATTAATATTTCTGTATAAGGTTTTTTAAAACTGTAAAATAAAAAACTAGTACATTAACGAAAAATAATTAACCCAGGTTTTGAATAGTACACGTAAAAAAAAAAAAACATCAGACCCCCACCCCTGGGTTTTTAAATATTATGTACTGTAATGTTACCAGGAGCCGTTCCTCAGGAGGAATCGCACGACGGAACTGTGTGTCCTGTCTCCGGATGGATTCTTGGACACGATCAAGCAAATCCCTGAAGCTTTATTGGGACATCCGGATATAATCTGTAAATTTCTCAGGGTTTGCCTGTAGCTCACTGTAGAGGGTGTGGTACGCCCCACAGCTCTCCCGGAGTTCAACAATCGGATGTATCCACATACGCTGCCGCTGCCGTCTTCGCTGTCTCTCTCTCTTCCTTTGTTCATGGCAAGCAACTGCATATGCCCTAGCCTTCGCGATGTCCAAATCCAAGTTGAAGTGAAAACTCTTCCAGCGCAGATCCATGTTGACACGACAAAAATCAAGCAAATGTGAAGAATACTGTGGACAGGGTCTATATATTAACATACCACACCGCTACTGACGTCCCATTGGTCGTGTGTGTTGCAAGATTGTTATCTTGATTTTTTTTGGGGTGAGGACAAACAATGTGCAAAAAAACGCAAACGCACTAAAAATGCATACAAACACTGCGTTTTTTTCCTGCATGCGTATAAAAATGCTTGAAAAAAACGCAGCATTTGTATGCATTTGTATGTGGTTTTTTTCATGCGCTTGTGTGCGCAAAAAATGCACCACAAAAAACGCAAGTGTGAAAGTAGCCTTATATACAGGCGAATGTACCCAGGCAGGTGAGAGGAGTTGGTGTCCCCATGGTGCTGCCTGATGTTCCCCAAGGTGAAGGGGTACATCCCTGTAGTGAGCACGACTAATGATTTAGTCCTTGACACTCACGCTGAAACTTCTGTACTGTCAGAGAAGCCGTGTCCCCCTTGTTGTGTGGATGAAGACGACCTGGGAGTGTATGTTTCCTCCTCGCCCTCATAAGGTACTATGTCAGCAGAGGTGATGGTTCACGAGGTACCTGAGGGCATACCGGTGCTTGTTAACAGTAAAGCAGAAGTCAGTCTGGTGGATGCTCAGTTTGTCCAGACCCATGGTCTAAGGTGTGAATTGCCGAACAAACCCATAAGCGTCCATGCCATTAACTCTGTCCCACTGAGCCAGGGGGGGTTAAACCAAGTCGTAGAAGACATTGAGCTGCATAGAGGTCATGATGAGTCCCAGTCATACTACGTCTTGGAGGGAAAGCTAGCACCTATCGTTGTGGGCCCCCTTGGTCTAAAAAACACAACCCGGTCTTAGATTGGCGGACTAGGGAAGTAGACATCTGGGAGCAGTCGTGTGAGTGCTGTTGCCTAGGGGCTCCTGTCTCTGCCGTCTCTCTACAATCGTCTCCTTCCTCTCCAGTGGTAGCAGCTGAGGTGCTGCAGGAGAGTAGGAGCAAGGCTCAACCCTCGCCATTAGCCAATCCTGAGAGGTGCAGACCTCGTAGTGGGAGGGGTTGGAGGGTGGTGTATCCCTTGGTGAATTGCGGGGGTGTGAGTGTGACACAGGGGGATGCCTCTTTTGTCAGTTCCAGAAAGAGTTCACCGTATTGTGACAAACGAATGTGTGGCAATAAATGTTCAGGTCCGGACCTGTGTGTGAACGAGCATGTATGGGTGGCCACCAAAAACATCCAGTGGAAGTGTGTTGCAGGGGTCTGGAATTCTCAGGTGATCGAGCCGTATCTGATGTCGGCCATCATCGGCCCGGAGACTTACCAGCTGGAGTTACCCACAAACTTGCCCATACACCACTCGTTCCCCAGATCGGCACTTTGGAGAGGGGTGGTGCCTCCGGAACATACATTGCCAATACCAGCGGTGCTCGTTTGTCATAAACCTGAAGTTCAGGTAGTGGTGAGAACTCTGGATCTGGGCGTCCCCACTGTAGGTGTTTCTTTTGGTGAGGAGTGGTCTTGAGGGTCCAGAGGCCCCTCATTGAGGGAGGGTACTGTCATGATCCAGGTTGGATTATGACAGCTTTTGCACAAGGTACCTTTTTTTTTTCCTTTAAGCTGTTTGCTTAAAGTTAGTTTTGGCCCCAGTGGCCATTAGGGTCATTACACTGTGGTTGTTTTAGTTCTAGTTTTGCCCCCCGGTGGCTGTTAGGGTCATTGCACTCTGGTTACTTTAGTTTAGTTGCCACCGGTGGCCGCTAGTGTTATTGCACGTGATTATGAAGCAGGTGTGATTCCCTGGCTCCTATCTGTAAAGAAGTTGCAGGTGGTCTCACTCACTGTTGGTGATATTGCTCATTTCCAACCAAGTCTGGTGAAGGAAGGAACTACAGAGAGGAGTTCCTGGCAGCTCAGGGGAGCTCTGGTGTAATAGCTTCAGGCGGAAGTTGAATTCAGGTGTCGAGCTTCAGGGGTGAAGCTGAACTTTGGTGTTGTACTCTGTTGCTGGGAGCAATAGCAACAGAGCAAAGCTAAGTGGTGTTTTTCCCTGTTTGTGACTTTCCTTGTGTGTGTATTAGTGCAGTGGTGGGATTAGTTTCTGCACCGTCCAGTTCACTAGAAAGGGATAGGTGCAGGGCGAGCTAGGGATTTGAGGTATCCAGCTCGTCGCCAGGTGCAGAACCTGCCTAGGGATCATCAGGAGTGTAGGGACACTGACTCAGGGGAGTGCAGAAGGTCTCCACGTCCCCGTTCCCTATTGCAGGGCCCTCCATTGTAATGACTTCCCCGGTGTTTCCCTTAACTCTGTTTAAATTCGCCCTACTGGAGGCGGTGTATCCAGGTTCAGGGGTGTTATAGAAATTCGCCCTGCTGGAGGCGGTGTATCCAGTCACACGTGACATTACATTAACTTCTAAAAGAATATGCTGATGCCTGTACAGACTGGGTCACATATGTTTTTATTAGGATATCCAATGTATTTATTTTCAGTTTCTTGTGATGTAAAGTATCCATACATTTGATGTAAATTAACTCTGACTTTGTTCATCCCAATTTCCAAAAATTGGTCCATAAAATTCCCCAAAAATAATAGGCACTCCAAATTGGCACCTTGTATCTGGTGATACTGTACCCTTTTTCATCTTGTTATTTTATTGGGTAATCCATACTGAGCCTGTGAGCGTCTGTGTATGCCTCATGAAATTTATACAGAGATTTACTGCTATCCATAGACTGTATAGAGCTGTACGCTTCTGATACAGTACCATATATCTGCTGGTATTTTGGGTACATTTTAAAAAACATGAGGAAGTATGGTGGAAGAGGACGCGGATGTGGGTGTGGAGGGCCACCTGGTACTGATGGTGGTGATAGTGCATCTGCTTTTAGTGCCAAAATCACAAGAGCAGCTAAGGCACGAGGCGTTGAGCCAGCATCAGGGTGTAGCTCTGGAAGGCCTGTAAGGCTCCTTTTTCTGGGAGTAGGTAGACTGCATTTAAAGCCGGAGTATCAGGAACTGTTTGTGGCTTACATTGCTGAACCAGCCTCCAGCTCTATCGCCTCCTCTTCTGAAGTTGTAAAAAATGCAAGCACTGAGTGGTAGCTGCAGGCTTCTGGTCAGGAGCAACCACTTTCCTTGTGTCCTTCACCCACACCAAAAGTGAAGGATGTGGAAGCACACACCTCCGATTACTTTATGGAGCTCTTTTCACATACCATGCCTGGGTTAATTAAAAATAGGGCCCATCATGTACTGGAGCAATGTAAATGGGGCAGATCAGACACTGGAGCAGCATCTAAGGGGCACATTATACACTGGAGCTTTACAAATGGGGCCCATTATATATGGAGCATTATTAGGGCCCATGATACACTGGAGCATCATCCATGAGGTCCATCATGTACTGAAGCATTGTAAATGGGGCAGATCAGACACTGGAGCAGCATAAGGGGCACATTATACACAAGCATTACAAATGGGGCCCATTATATATGGAGCATTATTGGAGCCCATCATACTCTGGAGCACCATCCATGAGGCCCATCATGTACTGGAGCAATGTAAATGGGGAAGATCAGACACTGGAGCGGCATCTAAGGGGCACATTATACACTGGAGCATTACAAATGGGGCCCATTATATACGGAGCATTATGTGGAGCTCATCAGATACTGTATGGAACATTATATGTGACTAATTATTTGGTATGGAGAAATATATGTGGCTCATTATTGTGTATGGCACACAATGTGGTGGCCATAACACTGTATGGAGTAATATTCTGTCCTGTTTTTGAGCTATTGTACAATTTAAAATAGATCAGTCATGTCATGTAAGCAGTGAAGTATGTGTCATTGTACTATACCTATATTTCTGTGGTGTATCAGAGCATCATGAGTTGTGGTATGTGTTAAAGGGGCGCACTGACACTCTTTGGCCCAGGGCACACGAAAACCTGGCATGCGCATGTATGCGTTTTTTTTGCGCATGCATTTTTTTGGTGTCCATTGGTTAGACTAATTATAAAAATCCCCACCTAAAAAAACTTCATGTCTATATAAAAGGAGGTGTCTGCCAGCACTGTACCATAACTATAGAGACAGCCTGGAGAGCAGAAAGACTGCAAAAGAAGACCCCATTTTCAATTCCAGCTTCAGCAGCAAGAATGTGAGTATTAATACATCTAAAAATGTATGCCTGTCCTTTTAAATTGTATATGTACTAATGCTTTGTATTATTTTTACATGCAGTATGTCTTCGGAATCGGAATATTCACCATCCCGGCAGTAACTGGCGCAAGCAGACCGTGAGGTGATTATTTTCGTGCATTTGGTAAGTATATCTGCTGCTTCACAAAATCTCTAACGTTTGTTGTTTTTTTTCAGACATCGTCATCTTCAGCAGACGCGACTAGTGAGGGCGAACAGCATGAGCAGTCAAGCCAAGTCCCGGTGGTGATACGGAATGTAAGTATCAAATGATTTGTAATGTTCTTTATTTTTATCTTCTATATTTCCTCTTTTCTGGATCTTTTTTGTAACTTTTTATTCACACAAAATTCAAATATTCTAATGAATGTGTTTTGTCTAGGTTCCACAACGAGATGAAGACGTCTACCTGGATAATGAGCACCTTATCCGCCTGGTCCAGGAGCGTGCCCCGTTGTGGGACAGCCGCGACCGGCTGTACAAGGACAATGTGGTGACCCGGCGGCTATGGACTGAGGTGGCCGCAGCGTTGATGGATGGCTGGGACAGCGCCACTGCATCCTCCAAAAAGGCGTTTAGTAAGTATTTCCCTGCTCTGTTATACCGCAGTGACTATTGTCCTTGATGGCACTGTTGGGTTTCTTGCTAGATATATTCTAGCAGGAAACCCAACAGTGTCATCTGGCTCAAAAGTGACTGCTTTGGGTATTGTATTGCTGTATTGTGCCGCAGTGACTATTGTCCTTGATGGCACTGTTGGGTTTCGTGCTAGATATATTCTAGCAGGAAACTCAACAGTGTCATCTGGCTCAACAGTGACTGCTTTGGGTATTGTATTGCTGCATTGTGCCGCAGTGACTATTGTCATTGATGGCACTGTTGGGTTTCGTGCTAGATATATTCTAGCAGGAAACCCAACAGTGTCATCTGGCTCAACAGTGACTGCTTTGGATATTGTATTGCTGTATTGTGCCGCAGTGACTATTGTCCTTGATGGCACTGTTGGGTTTTGTGCTAGATATATTCTAGCAGGAAACTCAACAGTGTCATAATGAGCATTTAAATAAATTTAAATTTCTGGTTCACCATAACAAAGTTTGATTAATGTTTTTGGCGCCGCCTACACACACTGTGCCGTACACACAATGCGCCTTAAACTTTGCAAGGTGTCATAATATGCGTTTTGAGGATTGACTGTTTTTACCATCCTCATTTCACTTATTGTGATACTAGGCAAGGGGGATTATAGATATACCTTGTAATTAACATACTCTTATTACGTGTGTGTTGAATCTACTGATACACATCATATGTTCAATACCAAGGCCTAGTATAATAACTAGAGTTGACTGACTAGGATCTGGTTTCATGAAACACAAACTGGTGAAACTAGGGCAAAAAAAAGTCGAGTTTCGTTCAAAACCCTACCACAATGTTAGTTAATTGGAAATAAAAGTCGGCATTGAGCGAATTACATTCATCCACTCAATGCAGACTTTTATTCCCCATTGACGTGCATTGGGGTCGGGTTTTGAACGAAACTCCGACTTTTTTTCCACTAGTCGGACCAGTTTCATTTGAAACGAATTTGGTTTCATGAAACCTGATCCTACCAAAGTTGCTCAACTCTAATCATAACTATCAATCATGGCCTGGTTAATACACATATTATATTTAAGCTGCAGCGTTTCTTACGTAACAATATATTTCATGCAGACTAGCAATGCTGCAGTTTAACTCATATATGTATTTACCTGCCCAGGTGTGAGAACATCATGAATTCACAGGTATACATGGGAAGTTTTTTATTTTATTGGAGTGTAAAAAACATAGTGCACTTGGTACTGGTATCAAAACAGGTTTTTTATTAACATACACACACGAAAACATTTTTACACCATTTCATCTTGCCAGTGCACCCGTCCTACATCAGAGATAAAGTAGGCCGCAAATTGGTCCCTCATTTGGCCAACTTCAACTGATGACCTGAGAGGGTGCTGAGTGAATTGAGGCAATGGGTTAGGAGCAGCATCATCGAGTTCAAAGGTCCGGTGCTCTTTAGCCATCACAAAATTATGGAGAACCACACACGCCTTCACCACCTCATCCACTGTTTCAAGTTTAAGATTAATGGCTGTGCTGAGAATTCGCCATCTGGAGACAAGAATCCCAAAAGCACACTCTACTGTTCTTCTGACCCTGGTCAGCCTGTAATTAAAGATTTTTTTGGTGTGGTCCAAGTCACGGCTGGAGTAGGGTTTCAGTAGGTTTGCGCACATTTGAAAAGCCTCATCCCCAACCATTACAAAGGGCAGTGGCAGAGCTTCCGTGTGGGGAAGAGGCCGTGGCATAGGGAAATTAAATTGGTTGCCATACAACCTCCGGCCCATGTCTGAGTTTTTAAAAGCCTGGGAGTCATTACCACGGCCAAATGCTCCAATGTCCACTGCTACAAACATACATCCAGCATCCGCAATGGCCATGAGTACTATTGAAAAGTACTTTTTGTAATTATAGTACTCAGATCCAGTTCTTTTGGGTTTGATGATCCGTATGTGTTTACCATCAACAGCTCCCAAACAGTTGGGGAAATTGCAGACTGTCCAGAATTTGTCATCAATTTCCATCCACTTTTCTGCAGTTTGCAGGGGCATAAATTCTGGACAAAGAACGTTCCAGAGAGCCCGGCAGGTGTCCGCAACAATTCCAGACAAGGTAGAGATTCCAATACGGTACTGGAAGTGTAGTGAAGTTAGGGTCTCTCCAGTCGCCAGGAATCTGCGAAACAGAGAAAGAAGTAAAATTAATATTTCTGTATATGGTTTTTTAAAACTATAAAATAAAAAATTAGTACATTAACGAAAAATAATTAACCCAGGTTTTGAATAGTACACGTAAAAAAAAAAAAACATCAGACCCCCACCCCTTGGTTTTTAAATATTATGTACTGTAATGTCACCAGGAGCCGTTCCTCAGTAGGAATTGCACGACGGAGCTGTGTGTCCTGTCTCCGGATGGATTCTTGGACACGATCAAGCAAATCCCTGAAGCTTTATTGGGACATCCAGATATAATCTGTAAATTTCTCAGGGTTTGCCTGTAGCTCACTGTAGAGGGTGTGGTACGCCCCACAGCTCTCCCGGAGTTCAACAATCGGATGTATCCACATACGCTGCCGCTGCTGTCTTCGCTGTCTCTCTCTTCCTTTGTTAATGGCAAGCAACTGCATATGCCCTAGCCTTCGCAATGTCCAAATCCAAGTTGAAGTGAAAACTCTTCCAGCGCAGATCCATGTTGACACGACAAAAATCAAGCAAATGTGAAGAATACTGTGGACAGGGTCTATATATTAACATACCACACTGCTACTGACGTCCCATTGGTCGTGTGTGTTGCAAGATTGTTATCTTGATTTTTTGGGGGGTGAGGACAAACAATGTGCAAAAAAACGCAAACGCACTAAAAATGCATACAAACACTGCGTTTTTTTCCTGCATGCGCATAAAAATGCTTGAAAAAAACGCAGCATTTGTATGCGGTTTTTTTCATGCGCTTGTGTGCGCAAAAAATGCACCACAAAAAACGCAAGTGTGAAAGTAGCCTTATACAGGCGAATGTACCCAGGCAGGTGAGAGGAGTTGGTGTCCCCATGGTGCTGCCTGATGTTCCCCAAGGTGAAGGGGTACATCCCTGTAGTGAGCACGACTAATGATTTAGTCCTTGACACTCACGCTGAACCTTCTGTACTGTCAGAGAAGCCGTGTCCCTCTTGTTGTGTGGAGGAAGACGACCTGGGAGTGTATGTTTCCTCCTCGCCCTCATAAGGTACTATGTCAGCAGAGGTGATGGTTCACGAGGTACCTGAGGGCATACCGGTGCTTGTTAACAGTAGAGCAGAAGTCAGTCTGGTGGATGCTCAGTTTGTCCAGACCCATGGTCTAAGGTGTGAATTGCCGAACAAACCCATAAGCGTCCAGGCCATTAACTCTGTCCCACTGAGCCAGGGGGGGTTAAACCAAGTCGTAGAAGACATTGAGCTGCATAGAGGACATGATGAGTCCCAGTCATACTACGTCTTGGAGGGAAAGCTAGCACCTATCGTTGTGGGCCCTCTTGGTCTAAAAAACACAACCCGGTCTTAGATTGGCGGACTAGGGAAGTAGTCATCTGGGAGCAGTCGTGTGAGGGCTGTTGCCTAGGGGCTCCTGTCTCTGCAGTCTCTCTACAATCGTCTCCTTCCTCTCCAGTGGTAGCAGCTGAGGTGCTGCAGGAGAGTAGGGGCAAGACTCAACCCTCGCCATTAGCCAATCCTGAGAGGTGCAGACCTCGTAGTTGGAGGGGTTGGAGGGTGGTGTATCCCTTGGTGAATTGCGGGGGTGTGAGTGTGACACAGGGGGATGCCTCTTTTGTCAGTTCCAGAAAGAGTTCACCGTATTGTGACAAACGAATGTGTGGCAATAAATGTTCAGGTCCGGACCTGTGTGTGAAAGAGCATGTATGGGTGGCCACCAAAAACATCCAGTGGAAGTGTGTTGCAGGGGTCTGGAATTCTCAGGTGATCGAGCCGTATCTGATGTCGGCCATCATCGGCCCGGAGACTTACCAGCTGGAGTTACCCACAAACTTGCCCATACACCACTCGTTCCCCAGATCGGCACTTTGGAGAGGGGTGGTGCCTCCGGAACATACATTGCCAATACCAGCGGTGCTCATTTTTCATAAACCTGAAGTTCAGGTAGTGGTGAGAACTCTGGATCTGGGCGTCCCCACTGTAGGTGTTTCTTTTGGTGAAGAGTGGTCTTGAGGGTCCAGAGGCCCCTCATTGAGGGAGGGTACTGTCATGATCCAGGTTGGATTATGACAGCTTTTGCACAAGGTACCTTTTTTTTTTCCTTTAAGCTGTTTGCTTAAAGTTAGTTTTGGCCCCAGTGGCCATTAGGGTCATTACACTGTGGTTGTTTTAGTTCTAGTTTTGCCCCCCCGGTGGCTGTTAGGGTCATTGCACTCTGGTTACTTTAGTTTAGTTGCCCCCGGTGGCCGCTAGTGTTATTGCACGTGATTATGAAGCAGGTGTGATTCCCTGGCTCCTATCTGTAAAGAAGTTGCAGGTGGTCTCACTTACTGTTGGTGATATTGTTCATTTCCAACCAAGTCTGGTGAAGGAAGGAACTACAGAGAGGAGTTCCTGGCAGCTCAGGGGAGCTCTGGTGTAATAGCTTCAGGCGGAAGTTGAATTCAGGTGTCGAGCTTCAGGGGTGAAGCTGAACTTTGGTGTTGTACTCTGTTGCTGGGAGCAATAGCAACAGAGCAAAGCTAAGTGGTGTTTTTTCCTGTTTGTGACTTTCCTTGTGTGTGTATTAGTGCAGTGGTGGGATTAGTTCCTGCACCGTCCAGTTCACTAGAAAGGGATAGGTGCAGGGCGAGCTAGGGATTTGAGGTATCCAGCTCATCGCCAGGTGCAGAACCTGCCTAGGGATCATCAGGAGTGTAGGGACACTGACTCAGGGGAGTGCAGGAGGTCTCCACGTCCCCGTTCCCTATTGCAGTGCCCTCCATTGTAATGACTTCCCCGGTGTTTCCCTTAACTCTGTTTAAATTCGCCCTACTGGAGGCGGTGTATCCAGGTTCAGGGGTGTTATAGAAATTCGGTGTATCCAGTCACACGTGACATTACATTAACTTCTAAAAGAATATGCTGATGCCTGTACAGACTGGGTCACATATGTTTTTGTTAGGATATCCAATGTATTTATTTTCAGTTTCTTGTGATGTAAAGTATCCATACATTTGATGTAAATTAACTCTGACTTTGTTCATCCCCATTTCCAAAAATTGGTCCATAAAATTCCCCAAAAATAATAGGCACTCCAAATTGGCACCTTGTATCTGGTGATACTGTACCCTTTTTCATCTTGTTATTTTATTGGGTAATCCATACTGAGCCTGTGAGCGTCTGTGTATGCCTCCTGAAATATATACAGAGATTTACTGCTATCCATAGACTGTATAGAGCTGTACGCTTCTGATACAGTACCATATATCTGCTGGTATTTTGGGTACATTTTAAAAAACATGAGGAAGTATGGTGGAAGAGGATGCGGATGTGGGCGTGGAGGGCCACCTGGTACTGATGGTGGTGATAGTGCATCTGCTGGTAGTGCCAAAATCACAAGAGCAGCTAAGGCACGAGGCGTTGAACCAGCATCAGGGTGTAGCTCTGGAAGGCCTGTAAGGCGCCTTTTTCTGGGAGTAGGTAGACTGCATTTAAAGCCGGAGTATCAGGGACTGTTTGTGGCTTACATTGCTGAACCAGCCTCCAGCTCTATCGCCTCCTCTTCTGAAGTTGTAAAAAATGCAAGCACTGAGTGGTAGCTGCAGGCTTCTGGTCAGGAGCAACCACTTTCCTTGTGTCCTTCACCCACACCAAAAGTGAAGGATGTGGAAGCACACACCTCCGATTACTTTATGGAGCTCTTTTCACATACCATGCCTGGGTTAATTAAAAATAGGGCCCATCATGTACTGGAGCAATGTAAATGGGGCAGATCAGACACTGGAGCAGCATCTAAGGGGCACATTATACACTGGAGCTTTACAAATGGGGCCCATTATATATGGAGCATTATTAGGGCCCATGATACACTGTAGCATCATCCATGAGGCCCATCATGTACTGAAGCATTGTAAATTGGGCAGATCAGACACTGGAGCAGCATAAGGGGCACATTATACACAAGCATTACAAATGGGGCCCATTATATATGGAGCATTATTGGAGCCCATCATACTCTGGTGTACCATCCATGAGGCCCATCATGTACTGGAGCAATGTAAATGGGGCAGATCAGACACTGGAGCAGCATCTAAGGGGCACATTATACACTGGAGCATTACAAATGGGGCCCATTATATATGGAGCATTATGTGGAGCTCATCAGATACTGTATGGAACATTATATGTGACTAATTATTTGGTATGGAGAAATATATGGGGCTCATTATTGTGTATGGCACACAATGTGGTGGCCATAACACTGTATGGAGTAATATACTGTCCTGTTTTTGAGCTATTGTACAATTTAAAATAGATCAGTCATGTCATGTAAGCAGTGAAGTATGTGTCATTGTACTATACCTATATTTCTGTGGTGTATCAGAGCATCATGAGTTGTGGTATGTGTTAAAGGGGCGCACTGACACTCTTTGGCCCAGGGCACACGAAAACCTGGCATGCGCATGTATGCGTTTTTTTTGCGCATGCATTTTTTTGGTGTCCATTGGTTAGACTAATTATAAAAATCCCCACCTAAAAAAACTTCATGTCTATATAAAAGGAGGTGTCTGCCAGCACTGTACCATAACTATAGAGACAGCCTGGAGAGCAGAAAGAGTGCAAAAGAAGATTCCATTTTCAATTCCAGCTTCAGCGGCAAGAATGTGAGTATTAATACATCTAAAAATGTATGCCTGTCCTTTTAAATTGTATATGTACTAATGCTTTGTATTATTTTTACATGCAGTATGTCTTCGGAATCGGAATATTCACCATCCCGGCAGTAACTGGCGCAAGCAGACCGTGAGGTGATTATTTTCGTGCATTTGATAAGTATATCTGCTGCTTCACAAAATCTCTAACGTTTGTTGTTTTTTTTCAGACATCGTCATCTTCAGCAGACGCGACTAGTGAGGGCGAACAGCATGAGCAGCCAAGCCAAGTCCCGGTGGTGATACGGAATGTAAGTATCAAATGATTTGTAATGTTCTTTATTTTTTATCTTCTATATTTCCTCTTTTCTGGATCTTTTTTGTAACTTTTTATTCACACAAAATTCAAATATTCTAATGAATGTGTTTTGTCTAGGTTCCACAACGAGATGAAGACGTCTACCTGGATAATGAGCACCTTATCCGCCTGGTCCAGGAGTGTGCCCCGTTGTGGGACAGCCGCGACCGGCTGTACAAGGACAATGTGGTGACCCGGCGGCTATGGACTGAGGTGGCCGCAGCGTTGATGGATGGCTGGGACAGCGCCACTGCATCCTCCAAAAAGGCGTTTAGTAAGTATTTCCCTGCTCTGTTATACCGCAGTGACTATTGTCCTTGATGGCACTGTTGGGTTTCTTGCTAGATATATTCTAGCAGGAAACCCAACAGTGTCATCTGGCTCAACAGTGACTGCTTTGGGTATTGTATTGCTGTATTGTGCCGCAGTGACTATTGTCCTTGATGGCACTGTTGGGTTTCGTGCTAGATATATTCTAGCAGGAAACTCAACAGTGTCATCTGGCTCAACAGTGACTGCTATGGGTATTGTATTGCTGCATTGTGCCGCAGTGACTATTGTCATTGATGGCACTGTTGGGTTTCGTGCTAGATATATTCTAGCAGGAAACCCAACAGTGTCATCTGGCTCAACAGTGACTGCTTTGGGTATTGTATTGCTGTATTGTGCCGCAGTGACTATTGTCCTTGATGGCACTGTTGGGTTTTGTGCTAGATATATTCTAGCAGGAAACTCAACAGTGTCATAATGAGCATTTAAATAAATTTAAATTTCTGTTTCACCATAACAAAGTTTGATTAATGTTTTTGGCGCCGCCTACACACACTGTGCCGTACACACAATGCGCCTTAAACTTTGCAAGGTGTCATAAAATGTGTTTTGAGGATTGTCTGTTTTTACCATCCTCATTTCACTTATTGTGATACTAGGCAAGGGGGATTATAGATATACCTTGTAATTAACAACATACCCTTATTACGTGTGTGTTGAATCTACTGATACACGTCATATGTTCAATACCAAGGCCTAGTATAATAACTAGAGTTGACTGACTAGGATCTGGTTTCATGAAACACAAACTGGTGAAACTAGGGCAAAAAAAGTCGAGTTTCGTTCGAAACCCTACCACAATGTTAGTTAATTGGAAATAAAAGTCGGCATTGAGCGAATTACATTCATCCACTCAATGCAGACTTTTATTCCCCAATGACGTGCATTGGGGTCGGGTTTTGAACGAAACTCCGACTTTTTTTCCACTAGTCGGACCAGTTTCATTTGAAACGAATTTGGTTTCATGAAACCTGATCCTACCAAAGTTGCTCAACTCTAATCATAACTATTTATCAATCATGGCCTGGTTAATACACATATTATATTTAAGCTGCAGCGTTTCTTACGTAACAATATATTTCATGCAGACTAGCAATGCTGCAGTTTAACTCATATATGTATTTACCTGCCCAGGTGTGAGAACATCATGAATTCACAGGTATACATGGGAAGTTTTTTATTTTATTGGAGTGTAAAAAACATTGTGCACTTGGTACTGGTATCAAAACAGGTTTTTTATTAACATACACACACGAAAACATTTTTACACCATTTCATCTTGCAAGTGCACCCGTCCTACATCAGAGATAAAGTAGGCCGCAAATTGGTCCCTCAATTGGCCAACTTCAACTGATGACCTGAGAGGGTGCTGAGTGAATTGAGGCAATGGGTTAGGAGCAGCATCATCGAGTTCAAAGGTCCGGTGCTCTTTAGCCATCACAAAATTATGTAGAACCACACACGCCTTCACCACCTCATCCACTGTTTCAAGTTTAAGATTAATGGCTGTGCTGAGAATTCGCCATCTGGAGACAAGAATCCCAAAAGCACACTCTACTGTTCTTCTGGCCCTGGTCAGCCTGTAATTAAAGATTTTTTTGGTGTGGTCCAAGTCACGGCTGGAGTAGGGTTTCAGTAGGTTTGTGCACATTTGAAAAGCCTCATCCCCAACCATTACAAAGGGCAGTGGCGGAGCTTCCGTGTGGGGAAGAGGCCGTGGCATAGGGAAATTAAATTGGTTGCCATACAACCTCCGGCCCATGTCTGAGTTTTTAAAAGCCTGGGAGTCATTACCACGGCTAAATGCTCCAATGTCCACTGCTACAAACATACATCCGGCATCCGCAATGGCCATGAGTACTATTGAAAAGTACTTTTTGTAATTATAGTACTCAGATCCAGTTCTTTTGGGTTTGATGATCCGTATGTGTTTACCATCAACAGCTCCCAAACAGTTGGGGAAATTGCAGACTGTCCAGAATTTGTCATCAATTTCCATCCACTTTTCTGCAGTTTGCAGGGGCATAAATTCTGGTCAAAGAACGTTCCAGAGAGCCCGGCAGGTGTCCGCAACAATTCCAAACAAGGTAGAGATTCCAATACGATACTGGAAGTGTAGTGAAGTTAGGGTCTCTCCAGTCGCCAGGAATCTGCGAAACAGAGAAAGAAGTAAAATTAATATTTCTGTATATGGTTTTTTAAAACTATAAAATAAAAAATTAGTACATTAACGAAAAATAATTAACCCAGGTTTTGAATAGTACACGTAAAAAAAAAAAAACATCAGACCCCCACCCCTGGGTTTTTAAATATTATGTACTGTAATGTCACCAGGAGCCGTTCCTCAGGAGGAATCGCACGACGGAGCTGTGTGTCCTGTCTCCGGATGGATTCTTGGACACGATCAAGCAAATCCCTGAAGCTTTCTTGGGACATCCGGATATAATCTGTAAATTTCTCAGGGTTTGCCTGTAGCTCACTGTAGAGGGTGTGGTACGCCCCACAGCTCTCCCGGAGTTCAACAATCGGATGTATCCACATACGCTGCCGCTGCTGTCTTCGCTGTCTCTCTCTCTTCCTTTGTTCATGGCAAGCAACTGCATATGCCCTAGCCTTCGCGATGTCCAAATCCAAGTTGAAGTGAAAACTTTTCCAGCGCAGATCCATGTTGACACGACAAAAATCAAGCAAATGTGAAGAATACTGTGGACAGGGTCTATATATTAACATACCACACCGCTACTGACGTCCCATTGGTCGTGTGTGTTGCAAGATTGTTATCTAGATTTTTTTGGGGTGAGGACAAACAATGTGCAAAAAAACGCAAACGCACTAAAAATGCATACAAACACTGCGTTTTTTTCCTGCATGCGCATAAAAATGCTTGAAAAAAACGCAGCATTTGCATGCGGTTTTTTTCATGCGCTTGTGCGCGCAAAAAATGCACCACAAAAAACGCAAGTGTGAAAGTAGCCTTATACAGGCGAATGTACCCAGGCAGGTGAGAGGAGTTGGTGTCCCCATGGTGCTGCCTGATGTTCCCCAAGGTGAAGGGGTACATCCCTGTAGTGAGCACGACTAATGATTTAGTCCTTGACACTCACGCTGAAACTTCTGTACTGTCAGAGAAGCCGTGTCCCCCTTGTTGTGTGGAGGAAGATGACCTGGGAGTGTATGTTTCCTCCTCGCCCTCATAAGGTACTATGTCAGCAGAGGTGATGGTTGACGAGGTACCTGAGGGCATACCGGTGCTTGTTAACAGTAGAGCAGAAGTCAGTCTGGTGGATGCTCAGTTTGTCCAGACCCATGGTCTAAGGTGTGAATTGCCGAACAAACCCATAAGCGTCCAGGCAATTAACTCTGTCCCACTAAGCCAGGGGGGGTTAAACCAAGTCGTAGAAGACATTGAGCTGCATAGAGGACATGATGAGTCCCAGTCATACTACGTCTTGGAGGGAAAGCTAGCACCTATCGTTGTGGGCCCCCTTGGTCTAAAAAACACAACCCGGTCTTAGATTGGCGGACTAGGGAAGTAGTCATCTGGGAGCAGTCGTGTGAGGGCTGTTGCCTAGGGGCTCCTGTCTCTGCCGTCTCTCTACAATCATCTCCTTCCTCTCCAGTGGTAGCAGCTGAGGTGCTGCAGGAGAGTAGGGGCAAGGCTCAACCCTCGCCATTAGCCAATCCTGAGAGGTGCAGACCTCGTAGTGGGAGGGGTTGGAGGGTGGTGTATCCCTTGATGAATTGCGGGGGTGTGAGTGTGACACAGGGGGATGCCTCTTTTGTCAGTTCCAGAAAGAGTTCACCGTATTGTGACAAACGAATGTGTGGCAATAAATGTTCAGGTCCGGATCTGTGTGTGAACGAGCATGTATGGGTGGCCACCAAAAACATCCAGTGGAAGTGTGTTACAGGGGTCTGGAATTCTCAGGTGATCGAGCCGTATCTGATGTCGGCCATCATCGGCCCGGAGACTTACCAGCTGGAGTTACCCACAAACTTGCCCATACACCACTCGTTCCCCAGATCGGCACTTTGGAGAGGGGTGGTGCCTCCGGAACATACATTGCCAATACCAGCGGTGCTCGTTTGTCATAAACCTGAAGTTCAGGTAGTGGTGAGAACTCTGGATCTGGGCGTCCCCACTGTAGGTGTTTCTTTTGGTGAAGAGTGGTCTTGAGGGTCCAGAGGCCCCTCATTGAGGGAGGGTACTGTCATGATCCAGGTTGGATTATGACAGCTTTTGCACAAGGTACCTTTTTTTTTCCTTTAAGCTGTTTGCTTAAAGTTAGTTTTGGCCCCAGTGGCCATTAGGGTCATTACACTGTGGTTGTTTTAGTTCTAGTTTTGCCCCCCGGTGGCTGTTAGGGTCATTGCACTCTGGTTACTTTAGTTTAGTTGCCCCCGGTGGCCGCTAGTGTTATTGCATGTGATTATGAAGCAGGTGTGATTCCCTGGCTCCTATCTGTAAAGAAGTTGCAGGTGGTCTCACTCACTGTTGGTGATATTGCTCATTTCCAACCAAGTCTGGTGAAGGAAGGAACTACAGAGAGGAGTTCCTGGCAGCTCAGGGAAGCTCTGGTGTAATAGCTTCAGGCGGAAGTTGAATTCAGGTGTCGAGCTTCAG
The DNA here is from genome assembly GCF_039654945.1 of Dendrobates tinctorius. Classification (NCBI taxonomy): domain Eukaryota; kingdom Metazoa; phylum Chordata; class Amphibia; order Anura; family Dendrobatidae; genus Dendrobates; species Dendrobates tinctorius. Next base: position 15,690,244 of record NW_027361673.1, read on the forward strand.
GGGTGAAGCTGAACTTTGGTGTTGTACTCTGTTGCTGGGAGCAATAGCAACAGAGCAAAGCTAAGTGGTGTTTTTCCCTGTTTGTGACTTTCCTTGTGTGTGTATTAGTGCAGTGGTGGGATTAGTTTCTGCACCGTCCAGTTCACTAGAAAGGGATAGGTGCAGGGCGAGCTAGGGATTTGAGGTATCCAGCTCGTCGCCAGGTGCAGAACCTGCCTAGGGATCATCAGGAGTGTAGGGACACTGACTCAGGGGAGTGCAGGAGGTCTCCACGTCCCCGTTCCCTATTGCAGGGCCCTCCATTGTAATGACTTCCCCGGTGTTTCCCTTAACTCTGTTTAAATTCGCCCTACTGGAGGCGGTGTATCCAGGTTCAGGGGTGTTATAGAAATTCGCCCTGCTGGAGGCGGTGTATCCAGTCACACGTGACATTACATTAACTTCTAAAAGAATATGCTGATGCCTGTACAGACTGGGTCACATATGTTTTTATTAGGATATCCAATGTATTTATTTTCAGTTTCTTGTGATGTAAAGTATCCATACATTTGATGTAAATTAACTCTGACTTTGTTCATCCCCATTTCCAAAAATTGGTCCATAAAATTCCCCAAAAATAATAGGCACTCCAAATTGGCACCAATGAAAGCTTCAACTTGTAATCTAGTGATATTTTAATAAAAAAAAAGTTTATTTGTGTTATGTGCAAGTAGTAAAGAAAAAAATGTATCACAGTAAGACCCATAGAATTTATGATATGGAAAATAAGGACTATTTTATGGAACAACAAGTGCCACTTTTTCTTTGCTTTTTCTGGCACCTGCTACAGAAGCTGAGCACCACCATATTCCTATGAACTATAATTTGTGTTACAAGATGTCTCTGTACTCACTGGTTTAGCTGATTAGTGCAGTATCACTCTTTTGGATTTGGACATTCTTCTACAAAGCCTCTTCATTTCAGGGGCTTAAAAGTAGTTGGACAAATCAACTTTACCACAAAGACACTGTTCATTTTCAATGCTTTGTAAAGAATCCTCTGCAGCTAATGACTGCCTGAAGCCCGAAAGCCATGAATGTCACCAAATTCTGGGTTTCCTCCTTTGTGATAATTTGCCAGGCCTTTAGGGTACGTGCACACGCTGCGGAATCCGCTGCGGATTAATCCGCACGGATTTTGCAAAAACCGCAGATAATCCGCAGGTCCAAAGACCTGCGGATTATCTGCGGTTTTGCCTGCGGTTTGGTCCTGCGGATTCACTATCTCCACAATGGTGGAGATAGGAACCCGCAGCGGTTTCCGCAGAAAGAATTGACATGCAATTCTTTCTGCGGATTCAAAACCGCAGCAAATCCGCGCGTTTTTTTCCGCAGCGTCGGCACAGCGTTTTTTTTTCCCATTCAAATGAATGGTACTGTACACCGCAGCTAAAACTGCTGCGTGTCCGCAGCGGCCAAAACCGCTGCGGAAACGCAGCGGAATCCGCAGCGTGTGCACACAGCCTTAGTGCTGCTGACTTCATTTATTGTTTGTTCGTGGATCTTTCTGCCTTAAGTTTTGGCTTATACGGAAGAAAGAAACTGGGAAAGAAAAAGTGCAATAGGGTCTTATCCGATGACAGTGGGGTGTCAGGGAAAGGGAAGATACATTCACCTTGCTAGGTTGCTGAATGGCAACACATAACAAGCATGTAAAATAACTGCTGCACAGATACCGGTCAAGAGGACAACCAAAAGAACAGAGAGGAATACGGAGGCATCACTCATGCGCTGCTGATATCCTGGTTTTGCCCTGATTAAGACGTCCTGTGTGACCTCTAAACGCGTTCACTATTAAACCTGTCTAAATAAATGTTTTCATTTTACCGATATTTGGATGTCAGCAGTGCATGGTGATACCTCCACCTTGCTCTCTGTTAAATTTTGTCTTAAGCATGTGGACTACTTGCTCAATGAGGTTGAGACCTAGTCATTGCAGAATACTACACTTCTTTTCCTAAAAAAAACAAGGTGAGACAAAACTCGAGGTGTTCTGTTATGACACTTAGAATCAGAGACATAGGTTCTGCTGAGAGTGTGTTGTTACTGTGTATCCTTCAAATGGTTCTCAGTCTGCATCCTCATATAACACAACAACCCCAGATTTAGTATAATAGCATAGAAGAATTCAGTCCGTTTTGTAAAAATATAAGATAAAGCAAAGGGGCAGGGTGCACTACATTATAATATATAAAATATATGGGTCCTACATCCAGTAGTAAAACATGATGCACTAGATTAAGAAGAAAAAAAATACCAAATGATGTGCACTCTCAAAATTATATAGCAAATATACACAAAATGTGTCTCATCAGCATACCAATGTGCAAAGATATACACACAGGAATCACAGTTGACCACCAACTGTAGTCTACAAGACTTCAAACCTCGATTCATCACCAGCTACAACACACAATGGACACAGGTGAGACAGGTCCTCCGTGAACATTGGAGCATATTTACAACTGATCTCCAAACCAATAATATTGTGAGTGAACAACCACTGCTCACTGCAAGAAGAGCCCCCAATTTTAGAGAAATTCTCACCAGGAGCCATAGGCAGAACAATGCATTCCTATGTGGGTGGAATTGCCGTGATTCAGCAAAATAATAAGCATGCTGCGTATTTTTCCACGATGCGATTCCACCACGGGAAAATACACAGCATTAGCACAGCATTGCGGAATCCCATAGGATTGCATGGGATGGTGTTTTTTTGCGGCAAAATCACGCATTAAAAACCGCCGAGAAAACGCAAAAAAACTTGATGTGTGAACGCAGCTTTAAAGGTGGTAAGTGATTAATACATTTGCGAATATTGAAAGTGTCGGAGACACCGCACTGCGCTTGCTCATAGAACCAGTGCGTGTGTCCTGAGAACAGAAGCAGTGCTAAAAGATACCTGTGGAGCAGGGCAGCAGAGGTGACCATGCGTGCTTCAGGCTAATAGTGTCAGGGTCCAGTCAGCGCTGGAAGGTAAAGAGGCACGGGACCTGCGGACACTGAAACTGAATAATCTGCATGGGACCTATGGTCATGTGACTGCAAGGGGGCTGGGCTTAGCGTCCTGTTTTCAGATAGGACAGGACACCATACAACAACTCAGAGTCAGGCAAAACAGAGGTCACAGCAGTACGGGCAAACGAGGTACAGGAGGGACAAACAGACGGGTAGTCAGACAGAGCCAAAGGTCATACACAAGAGGGCGACGTGGTACCAAGGGGACAAGCAGAGAGGAGTCGGGTCACAAGCAGAGAGTCATACACGAGAGGTAGCGCAGTACAAGAGGGTCAGGCAGAACTCGTAACAGGGACAGAACCAGATCACAACCGAACAAGCAAGCAAGATATCAGGCACAAGGCACACGTATACAAGAGGTCACTTAACTCAGCCGAGGGCAGGAGTATAACTGACACCGGACCCAGGTCCAGTGAGCACTAAATAGCCTCCTGCTGCCAGAGAGAGGCAGCACAATTAACCCATAGTCTAACCAGGATGGGGCAAAGCGAAATCCCATCCTGGATCATGACAGAAAGCACAAATAAATACATATTATGTGAATGTGTTCCCCTGCAAAACTAATAAATGCATTGATGAAAAAGTGTCAATGGGGAAACATCTTTTTGCATCCATAGCCATAAATCCCTTTTTATCTGGAAGGTCTAGACTTAGTAGTTTGCTATAACTAAGAACAAAGGAGCCAGAGTTCAGACACAGTAAAGGTACTGTCACACTAAGCGATATCGCAAGCAATATCGCTATAACTTGTGACATTATAGCGATATTGCTAGCGATATCGCTATGTCTGATACTTACCTACAACCCGCTCCCCCGCTGGTTATTGCTGATCGCGCGAGAACAGGCTGAACTGTTTCTCGTCATCAGCTTCCTGCGGCGCTTCCTGCTGTGACAATGAGCGACGCGTGGAGCCGGGCGGGAGGACGCAGGATCGCCTAGTGTGACAGGTAAGTAGCGACCCCCATCCCAGCGATGTCGCTAGTGAGATCTGCATGTGTGGCAGCTCACTAGCGACCACTTAGCGATGTAGCAGCGATCCTGACCGCGTCATATCGCTGGTCGGGATCGCTGGTACATCGTTAAGTGTGACAGTACCTTAACAGACTCCAAGAGTGGTTTTTTTTCTGGCTATGATGCATTTTATTGGTTTCTAAATAAACTGTTTTTACTCCTGGATTTTTTGACAACTGTTGGGACAACCATTTTTCTTCTTCGTTTATGGTTGCATTACAAAGGAGGTGACCAATTTACTATTCAGAAGATCTTTCAGTTTTTCATCTCTGTTTTATTAAGAATATAACAAGAGAACCAATTGTATTTTTAGATATGCATGCTTTTTGTATTGACAACACAGCTTGCCTTAGACACCAGTCTACATATACACACTACAGTAGGTTCGTAATGACAGGTCCTTGGATCATTACTCCTGTTTTTTACCACCCTCATTATTAATATATGCAGAATTGTTTTATATATAAAACGGCAGATGGTTGAAGAAATAATAGATTATTGGCATTTCTTGCTCCAGGAAAATAGAAAAAACATTGTATTTTTATATGAATTTTATGCAGTCATTATAATCTGCCTATTTATAAACGTATAAAAAATACAAGTTAAAATATGTATTTGGAAGTTTCACATTACAGTATTAAATTATATATGTTGGTTCCTGTCTACTGACATGTAACTATTTCAACTAAAGTCAACAGCTCTACTTTTTCTTGTTACTTTGTTATTAAAATATTAGAACCCGGGACATATAACTTTACACGGCAATAAAAGACAAATCAATCATCGTGTTTATCTATAACTCACATCAATAAATTAATTATGAGGCGAGAGCTGTAGAAATGTTAATGTGGTTCTTTACACACAAGTCAGAGAACATTGAGATTACCACTGATATTGAATGTGCAGCAGCAAGCAGCATGCAAATATGACATTTGAAGGTACTATAAGGCTGTGTGCATACGATGCAGATATCCAGCGGATCCGCAGCGGATTTTTCCGCACAGAAATGCTGCATATCCGCATTGTGATGTACAGTAGCATGTTAGCCAATAGAAAAAAAAAACCGCTGTGCAGACGCTGCAGATTTTTCCACGCGGTTTTCCTGCGGTACAAAATCCGCAGCATGTCACTTTTTTTGTGCGGTTTTCCACCTCCCCTGTCTCCAAATCCGCAGGGGGAAAACCGCAGTGGAAAACCGCACAAAAACCGCAAGAAAACCGCATTAAAAATGGAAGAAATCCGCAGGAAAAATGCAGGTCATTTGACCTGCGGATTTCTTCAATTCTGCGCGGAAAAATCCGCAGGGCAAAAAAGTACGTGTGCACTCAGCCTTACTCTTCTATTTCAGGTTTAGGATTGCTCTCAGAAACCAGACCAAAAACGTCATCCACCCAAATCACAAATAGCAGCCATCAAAGATGTATAAGCAGATCTAGAATTTGAAGCACAGGAAACTCTGCAGAAGATGATTGTTGTCTACCTGGAGTTTAAAGCTTAGACAAAGGCTTATTCTTTAAACCAAGTGTGCTCGTAGTTGAAATGAATTTTTACCCCAGATCCTAAACTAATTTAGATCCTAATATCTAATTTCTGCTCCAAGTTAGGCCTCTAAAATTAATCTAGACTCCAGACCAAAAGTCTACACATAATTCAGACTCCATATCAGAGCCATTATGAAATGTCTAATATATATTTTTTCTAAACAATAGGTACTACCTAAAGCCTGACAGATCTAAGACCTCCACAGATCTAACGTCTCACAGATCTACGACCTTTACTGAGAACTCAAAAAGCCTTTCTGAAATGGATAGCTCATCAGGCAGAAGCACTCAGTGGACCCGCATAGAAATATGTGAACTAAATAGGAAGTCTGTACTCCATTCTCATACAGGTGCTTCTCACAAAATTAGAATATCATCAAAAAGTTAATTTATTTCATTTCTTCAATACAAAAAGTGAAACTCATATATTATATAGTCATTACAGAGTGATCTATTTCAAGTGTTTATTTCTGTTAATGTTTATGATTATGGCTTATAGCCAATGAAAACCCAAAAGTTATCTCAGTAAATTAGAATACTTTACAACACCAGCTTGGAAAAATGATGTTAAAATCCAAAATGTTGACTTACTGAAATGTATGTTCAGTAAATGCACTCAATACTTGGTTGGGGCTCCTTTTCCATCAATTACTGCATCAATGTCAAGTGGCATGAAGGCGATCAGCCTGTGACACTGCTGAGGTGTTATGGAAGCCCAGGTTACTTTGATAGAAGCCTTCAGCTTGTCTGCATTGTTGGGTCCAGTGTCTATCATTTTCCTCTTGACAATATCCCATTGATTCTCTATGCGGTTAAGGTCAGACGAGTTTGCTGGCCAATCAAGCACAGTGATACTGTTGTTTAAAACCAGGTATTGGTACTTTTGGCAGTATGGACAGGTGCCAAGCCCTGCTGGAGAATGAAATTTCCATATCCAGAAAGCTTGTCGGCAGAGGGAAGCATGAAGTGCTCTAAAATTTCCTGGTAGATTGCTGCGCTGATTTTGATCTTGATAAAGCACAGTGGACCTTCACGAGCAGATTACATGGTTCCCCAAACATCACTGATTGTGGATTATGACTTGTGGATTATGACTGTAAACCATAATCATCAGCATTAACAGAAATAAAACATGAAATAGATCACTCTGTTTGTAATGACTCTATATATGAGTTTCACTTTTTGTATTAAAGAACTGAAATAAATTAACTTTTTGATGATATTCTAATTTTGTGAGAAGCACCTGTGGACTTTCTAATGAGTCTGTACACCATTCAGTGTGCACGTTTCAGAATACTTTTTAAGCTATCATTTGTGTCTCAGGACCTGAAAACACATCGATTTGAATATGCTTGTTATTGCCTATCATTTTAACCCCTTCACCCGTAAACCTGTTTCCACCAATATGACTAGGCCAGATTTTACAATTCTGACCATTGTCACTTTATGTGATAATAACTCTGGAACATTTCAATGGATACTACTCATTCTGAGATTGTTTTCTGTGACATATTGTACTTTGCAATAGTGGTAACATTTGTTTGATATGACTTGCGTTTATTTGTGAAAAAGTTGTAAATTTGGTGAAATTTTTGAAAATTTATGACCTTAAACCAGAGAATAATGTCACACAAAAGTTAATAAATAACATTTGAGACATGTCTACATTACATAAGCACAATTTTTTAAATATTTTTTTTTCTGTTAAAAAGTTAGAAGGGTTAAAAGTTGACCAGTGCTCTAATTTTTCAAACAAAATTTAAAAAAAACATTTCTTAGGGACCACATCACATCTGAATTGACTTTGAGGGGCCTATGTAACAGAAAATACCCCAAATTGAAACCATTCTCAAAAATTGCACCCCTCAAGGTGCTCAAAACCGGGATCCCAAAATGGATCCCTAAATTTGTGGTGCAATTTCTCTTGAGCATGCCAATACCATTATGTAGGGGAAAACACCTGTTTGAGCCCATGGCAGGGCTCGGAAGGGCTGGAGCACCGCCTGACCTTTTTAACACAAAATTAGCTAAAATCGAGAGCAGACACCATGTCGCATTTGGAGAGTCCCTGGTGTGCCTATACAGTGGAACCCCCCACAATTGAACCTTTTTTGGAAAGTAGACCCTTGAAGGAATTTATATAGATGTGTGGTGAGCACCTTGAACCCTGATGTCCTTCACACAAATTTAGAACATTGAGCCGTGAAAATAAAAAATCAAATTTTTTGCATAAAAATGTTCTTTTAGCCCCAATTGCAATAGCCATGCAGCCATGAAATTTGTTCTGCAATTTCTCCTGAGTACACCGATACCAGATATGTAAGGGGAGTCATTTGACTTTTTAAACTCAAAATTGGCTAGAATCATTAGCGGACACAATGTTGTGTTTGGAGAGCCCCTGATGTGCCTAACAGTGGAAAAACCCAACAGATGACCTTATGTTGGAAACTAGACCCCTCAAGTAATGCATCTGGATGTGTGGTGGGCATATTGAACCCCTAGGGTGCTTCACAAAAGTTTATAACGTTGAGCTGTGAAAATAAAAAATCCCATTTTTCCCACAAAAACGTTCTTCGAACCCTAATTTTTTTACTTTCACAAGTGTAACAGGAGACATTGCACCACACAATTTGTTGTGCAATTTCTCCTGAGTACACTGATACCCCATATGTGGGGTATAATTTATTTTGAGGCACAGTGCACAGCTCAGAAGGGAAGAAGCTCCATATTGGAGTTCAGATTTTTCTGGAATGGCTTGAGGGTGCCATGTGACATTGTCAAAGCCCATGAGGTGCCAGAACAACAGAATCTCCCTAGAAGTTATATCATATTACAAACTACACTTCTCAATGAATTTGTCTAGTGGTGCAGTGAGTATTCTTTACTGCATAACATGCAAAAATAAAAACACAGCAGTGCTCTGTAAGGGCCAAGATATATGCAAACACTGAAAGCATGAGATCTAAACTACATTGTGTTGGGTGTCGAGTTTCCCCCACTGCACAGGGGGAATCTCAAGCCATGTCCTCTGTGGTCTCCCATTCCTCTGCGGCTGCAGAGATTCCTGCTCAGCAGAGACGTCGGTCCAGGCTTCTTGCCCAGGCTAATGCTAGGTGTATGGTTGCTCCTTCAGGCTCTGCTGTAACACCATCTTTGAGTCAGCAGCAAGCAGATGCTCCAGGGACTAAGTTCTGTATTCTGCCTACTGAGCATGCCCATGGGACGACCTCTCATTGGAGGTCGGAGGTCACATGCGCAGGTCCCATTCCTGCTCTGATTGGTCCACTACTGGGAAGGTCCCGGAAGGACACCGCTATAAGAAAGCCACATGGCCGCTCGGCCATGCGCTAGTATAGACTCTTATGCTTATTTGTGTGCATGATGATGGATGCATGAATCTGGTGACTGACTCATTAAGATCCCCTCCCTCTGGTTGTGTTTGTGTTAGGGATTCAGAATTAGAGTCAGCACCAATGGGTGGCTGTGCTCATGCCACTGTGCACCTAGTACTCCGCACACACTAGCGTCGCCCACTGCAGAGCACTATTGTACCGCGGCAAGTGGCAGCGACCACCTATGCAGCACCTTGCGCAACCTGTGCGCTTATCTGGCCCGACCTTGGGCAATTAGAGGCATTTGCCTGAGCGGCTCTGTGCACACCTGCACGCTTATCTGGGATTATTATCCCGTGCCGGCACTGCTGCAGCGGCGCCAAGCGCTAGTGGACTAGAAGGACTCTAATCCCGTGTCCTTGGGACAGAGTCCGTATTCTAGCACTCATCTGGTCGAGTCCTGTGAGCTTAACAGGCTTCGGTGTTATGAATGAGTCACTGAGGAGGATAGCAGGACCAGGCTAAGCCACCAGAAAACCAGAGAGGTTGGTAACTAAGCGGATTGCAGACCCCTGATCCTATCCACACAACTAGCAGTAGAACTCGCAACACCTCTGTCAATCTGACCAGCTCCACTACCTTCAGTAACCACCAGAGGGAGCCCAGAAAGAGAATTCACAACAGTACCCCCCCTTGAGGAGGGGTCACCGAACCCTCATCCACACCACCAGGCCGGTCAGGATGGGCCCGGTGAAAAGCACGAACCAATCTCTCGGCATGAATGTCAGAAGCACAGACCCAAGAATTATCCTACTGGCCATAACCCTTCCACTTGACCAAGTACTGGAGTCTCCATCTAGCCAAACAAGAATCCAATATCTTCTCTACCTCATACTCCAAATTAACTTTAACCAACACAGGGTCAGGAGGCGCCGCCATGGGAACTACTGGCTCCACAAACCTCTTCAACAAAGATTTATGAAAAATGTTATGAATCTTAAATGTAACTGGAAGAGCCAAGCGGAAAGAAACTGGATTAAGGATTTCCAAAATCTTATAAGGTCCAATGAATCTTGGCTTGAATTTTGGAGATGCAACCTTCATAGGAATATTTTTTCAAGACAACAAAACCATATCACCCACTTTAAACCAGGGAACCAATGGTCATCTGCTGGTTGGAAAACCGTTGGGCCTTTTCCTGAGAGTGGGACACCTCATCCACTACTTGGTCCCAAGTCTGCTGCATTCTCTCTACCACAGAATCCACACTTGGGCAGGCCGAAGATTCCACCTGCCCTGAAGAAAATCGAGGATGAAACCCAAAGTTACAGAAAAAAGGCAACATCAAAGTGGCAGAACTAGCCCTATTGTTTAGCACGAATTCAGCAAAGGGCAAAAATGAGACCCAGTCATCAAGATCAGCAGATATGAAACATCTCAAATAGGATTCCAAAGTCTGGTTTGTTCTCTCAGTCTGCCCATTGGTCTGAGGATGAAATGCAGAGGAGAAAGATAACTGAATTCCCAGTTTGGAACAAAAAGCTCTCCAAAATCTGGAAACAAACTGGACTCCTCTGTCCGACACAATGTTCTCAGGAAAAACACAAAAATTGAGCTTGGTTTGAGTTGGTACACATGTAGCATATACAGTAAATGCATGTTCACATGGCCAAAAAGCATACAAAACCTACAAAAGACAAAATGAAAAAAACCCTGCTATAATTAAATAAGTAAAAAGCAAAAGTGCATTTAAATCATACAGAGTTCTTAGTAATACTGTATTTGATCAAACATAGCATAAAAGCCGTCCCACCATCGACAAGGTGACTTTTGCTTTTTACTTATTTAATTATAGCAGTTTTCTTTCATTTTGTCTTTTGTAGGTTTTATATGCTTTTTAGCCATGTGAACATGCATTTATATGCTGCATGTGTACCAACTCAAACTTAACTCAATTTTTGTGTTTTTTCTTTGTATTTTTGCATTCTGTGCAAGCTGGGGTGTGGCCTCCCTCTCCTGAGGTGGATTTTGTATTTAAAGGCTTCCCCTGACTGGTGTCCAGTGGTTGGGACCCGGTCCTTGTCTGTCCTTATTCACACAGACGTCAACTTTGACACATGATAAGGTTATTAATACTAGACAGTGTAGGACCGCCCCGACCACAGAGTCACCTTGTCGATGGTGGGACGGCTTTTATACTATGTTTGATCAAATACAGTATTACTAAGAACTCTGTATGATTTAAATGCACTTTTGCTTTTTACTTATTTAAATATAGCAGGGTTTTTTCATTTTGTCTTTTGTAGGTTTTGAATGTTCTCAGGAATCCCGTGCAAATGAACCACCTGTTGTAAAAACAAGGGCACCAACTCAGAAGAAGATGGCAACTTGGGGACTGGTACAAGATGTGAAAATCTATCACAGATCACCCAGATAACAGTCATTCTCTGAGAGACTGGAAGATCAGAAATAAAATCCATTGAGATATGGGTCCATGGCCTCCTGGGCACCGGCAGGGGCATCAACAAACCATTAGAACGAGAACAGGGCTTGGACCGAGAACAAGTCCCACAGGACTGCACAAAATCCTGACATCACGAGATAAGGCAGGCCACCAAAAAGACAGACTCACCAAATCTCTGATACCAAAAATACCTGGATGACCAGCCAATGTGGAGCAATGAATTTCAGACATTACTCTTTTCCTCCACTGGCCAGGGACATACAATTTTCCCATAGGGCAACATTCAGGTTTGTCCTCCTGAAATTCCTCGAGGGCACGTCACGTCTCAAATCGGGTGAGGTGGCGGAAAGAACTAAACCTTCATTTAGAATGGTAGTAGGCTCGGTCACATCAAGAGAATCCGTAAAGAAACTCCTAGAAAGGGCGTCCGCCTTAACATTCTTAGTGCCCGGAAGAAAAGAGACCACAAAATTAAAACGCGTGAAAAACAAGGCCCACCTAGCCTGTCTAGGATTCAAGCGTTTGGCTGATTCAAGATAAATCAAATTCTTGTGGTCGGTGAGGACCACAACTTGATGTCTAGCTCCCTCCATCCAATGTCTCCACCCTTCAAATGCCCATTTCATGGCCAACAATTCCCGATTCCCCACGTCATAGTTACGTTCAGATGGGGAAAATTTTCGAGAAAAGAAGGCACAGGGATTCATCTTAGAAGTGACTGGATCTCTTTGGGACAAAACGGCTCCTGCACCAATCTCAGAAGCATCTACCTCCACCTGAAATGGGAGTGAGACATCAGGTTGTCATAGAACCGGAGCAGAAGTGAATCTCCGCTTAAGCTCCTGAAATGCCAAGACTGCTTCTGGAGACCAATTCACCACATCAGAGCCCTTTTTGTTCAAATCAGTCAGTGGTTTGACAATAACAGAAAAATTACTTATAAATGTATGGAGAAATTAGCAAAACCCAAAAACTTCTGGAGAGCCTTCAAAGAAGTGGGCTGAACCCAATCATAAATGGCCTGTACCTTGGCCAGCTCCATTTCAATAGCAGATGGGGACAAAATGAATCCCAAAAAAGAAATCCTCTGTACACCAAAGAGTCACTTTGATCCCTTAACATACAGAGAATTTTCCCTCAAAATCCGGAACACAGTCCAGGCATGTTCCACATGAGAATCCCAATCACTGGAAAAGATCAAAATATCATCCAGATAAATGATCAAAAAGTTATCCACAAAGTCCCGGAAAAGATCGTTCATAAAAGATTGGAAGACAGAAGGGGCATTAGTGAGCCCAAAAGGCATCACCAGGTACTCAAAATGTCCCTATGGGGTATTAAACGCCATCTTCCATTCATCCCTGTGCTTGATGCGAATAAAATTATACGCCCCCTGAGGTCAAGTTTGGTAAACCAACAGGCACTTTTAACTATGGAAAATAAATCAGAAATCAGTGGTAACGGGTACTGATATTTAAGAGTGATTTTGTTAATTGAACGATAGTCAATACATGGCCTTAGTGAGCCATCTTTCTTGGCCACAAAAAAAACAGCACCTAAAGGTGAAGACGATGGCCTAATATGACCCTTCTCCAACGACTCCTTGATATAAGATCACATAGCATCATGTTCGGGTACCGATAAGTTGAAAAGCCGACCCTTGGGAAATTTACACCCGGCATTAACTCAATTGCACTGTCATAACTCCTATGAGGAGGCAAAGACGCAGACTTACTCTCACTAAATACATCAGAAAAATCAGCCAAATAGTCAGGAATATCATGAGACTGGGGAGAGGTGGAGAAAACAGGAGTGTCACTAAGAACACATTGACAACCCCAACCCCTGATGAAGTCGGATTCACCGCCGAAAAGCATTGTGAGGACATAATGACCAAGTAAACAAGTTTCTTTTCCATCCAAAACAAGTGTCTGTCTTGGTCTGAGCGCCTTAATCAGCCATACTTCTCTTTCCTTGAGAAAACAGGAGTGTAACTAAGAACACATTGACAACCCCAACTCACCACAGATACAGATTTCCAGTCCAAAACAGGATTATGAGTTTGCAGCCAAGGAAAACCCAGAACAATAGTATCATGCATTTTGTGCAACACCAAAAATTTACAATTCTCTTGGTGGTCCGGGGCGACTCCAAAACTGGGGTTTATTCTCCGCCAAAGGAGTAGTATCAATACCCCTCAAAGGGATAGGAGTCCACAAGGGTATCATCGGAAAACCACAACGTTTGGCAAAGTGAAAATCCATCAGATTCAAAGCTGCTCCTGAATCAGCAAAAGCCTTAGCGGAAAATGTAGACAAGGAGCAGATCAAGGTAATCGCCAAAAGGAACTTAGGCTGTACACTGCCCACCGCAAATGCGTGAGCAAAACTCTTTTCTCGCTTAGGGCAGACAGAAATAGTATGAGAGGCATCCCCATAGAAAAAACACAATTTATTACGCCTTCTAAACTCCTGACGTTGCGCCCTAGACAAAACCCTATTGCATTGCATGGATTCAGAAGTTCGTTCGAAAGGCGGCAACGCCTCTTGTGTAGTTTTACGTTCACGTAAACACCGATCAATTTGAATGGCCAATGACAGAGTCATCTAGCCCAGAGGTGACAGGAAATCCCACCATAACATCTTTTACGGTTTCTGCCAAACCCTTCCGAAAGAGAGCTGCTAGGACATCGTCATTCCATTTAGTAAGGACCGCCCACTTTCGGAATTTTTGTCAATACAACTCTGCAGAATCCTGACCCTGGTTCAATGCCTATAAGGTTTTCTCAGCTTAATCAATAGCATTAGGTTCATCATACAACAACCCCAGGGCTTGAAAAAATGCATCCACATTAGCCAGAATAGAATCTCTGAGTGTCAAAGAAAAGGCCCAATCCTTGGGATCGATGCGCAGCAGGGAGATGACAATTTTAACCTGCTGCACAGAGCTCCCCGATGAGTTAGGTTTCAAAGCAAAAAATAGTTTACAATTATTCTTAAAATTGAAAAATTTAGATCGATCCCCAGAAAACACATCAGTAGTAGGGATTTTTGGTTCAACAGCAGATGATTGAGCGAGATAGGCAGAAATTCCCTGCACTTCAGCAGCGAGCTGCTCAACACGATCAGACAATTGCTTAGTCTCCATTTAGGCAAAAAATATCCTCCTATGGCCCCAGAAAATAAAAAGAGGAAAAAATATACAAAAAAAAAATTCTGACACCTTTTTTTTTTTAAATTCTTTCCTTCTTTAGAGTACCCTAGAGTCTACAGTAAGGCTGATGATTCTGTTATAAATGGGTCACCGAGGAGGACAGCAAAACCAGGCTAAGCCACCAGAAAACCAGAGAGGTTGGTAACTAAGCGGATTGCAGACCCTTTGTAACAACCCTGCTGGCGTCACTGCATGGCCTCCCATCCCCCGCACATCAACTTACTCACTGCTCCAGGTCGTGCTGTGAATTCTGTCTATTGCCAACCATGTGCTCTGTGCCTCTGTTCTTCTGTATGTTTCCTGGCTATGTGTGTATAGGGGGGCGGCGCCAGAACTCTCTGGTTCTTATGCAGTCAGGGTGCACCTGTCTAATCTGTCCCTGACCAATCACCTAGAGCCCTTAACTATTTAGTTCCACCACACCCACTGAAACATTGCCTGTGCAATGTCTAATCTCAATTAGTATCTTGCTGCTGAGCTAGCCAGGCCCTGTCCTATGTCTTGCCTTCTCTGAAGGCTCTTATTACGCATTACTGTGTCTTGGTACCTTGCTTAGTACTTCTTTGTCTGCCTGCCAGGAGGCAGAATATCCTGGTCCTTGTGTCTTTGTCCCTGTGTCTCTGTCTGAACTCAGTCTTACCTCTGTCTGTCAGTCTCCTTGTCTTTGGCTTCCTTCTCTGCTGTGTATTTTCTTGTGTCCTCCCTATCTTAGGCTCTGCACCCATGCAGCTCTGCCTGCTCTGCTCTCTTGCAGCTCTGCCTGCTCTGCTCTCTTGGAGCTCTGCCTGCTCTGCTCCCTTGCAGCTCTGCCTGCTCTGCCCCCTAGCTGCTCTGCCTGCTCGGCTCCCTGGCCGCTCTGCCTGCCCAGCTCTCTAGCCACTCTGCCTGCCCAGCTCCCTTGCCGCTCTGCCTGCCCGGCTCCCGTGCCGCTCTGCCTGCCCAGCTCCCTTGCAGCCCAGCCTACTCCGCACTCCTGCGGCTCTGCCTACTCCGCACTCCTGCGGCTCCGCCTACTCTGCATTCCTGCGGCTTAGTTCCTAACCTGTTCCAACATATTCCACTCCTTCCTGCCTGTATCCATACCTGCACCTCCTGTGTGAACAGGTCCAAACCTGTTCCTTCATATTTCACTCCTTTCTGCCTGTATCCATACCTGCACCTCCCGTGTGAACAGGTCCAAACCTGTTCCTTCATACACCACACCTGCTTGCCCTGTGTCTCCAAGCAATGCCTGCTTGCCCTGTGTCTCCAAGCCATGCCTGCTTGCCCTGTGTCACCAAGCTGTGCCTGCCTGCTTGCCCTGTGTCTCCAAGCCGTGCCTGCCTGCTTGCCTTGTGTCTCCAAGCCGTGCCTGCCTGCTTGCCCTGTGTCTCCAAGCCATGCCAGCTTGCCCTGTGTCTCCAAGCCGTGCCTGCCTGCCAGTGTACCAAGCCGTGCCTGCTTGCCCTGTGTCTCAGCCGTGCCTGCTTGCCCAGTGTCTCAGCCTGCCTGTTAGTCACACCTGTCCAAGTGACTTGTCCCCAAGTGGGATCAGCAGCCACAGCCAGACACCACCCTGGAGTGGCACCCGACAGCTACCTGCCGCACAAGCCTGACCTCACCATCAGAGGCTCAAGTGAAGACCGAGGTAGCTGTCGTAGTCACGCCCCTTCCAGGGTAGTCTGGTTTGTGGCACAGTGGGGCCAGAACCCCCCGGCTCACGCCATTCAGCCAAGGCGTGAGCGTGACACCCTTGATCCTATCCACACAACTAGCAGTAGCTGTGGAGCATACCTACGATGCCCTAGACGCCTCGGCACAGCCGGAGAGCTAACTCAGCCTAAAGCAAGAAAGGTGAAATCTAAACTGCCCTGGAGCAGACCCCAAAGGAATAGATAGCCCCCAAACATATATTGTCGGTGAGACAAGATGAAAACACAAATGCAGGCAGAAAAATAGACTGAGCAAATGATGGGGCCCTGACTTACTAGACAGGACAGGAAAGGAAAGACACTGTCTGCAATCACGCAAAAAACCCTGAAAAATCCAACACTTCTGATGCTCAAAAAAACACTGAATTCACACAACTTCGCCCCCACTATATCAGCACTCTGGTATATACTGAAAGCAAAGCAAAAAAAGACCAATATAACAGGGGACAGAACAAACCGACACAAGCAGTAACATATAGGCGGTGATCCAGTACAGCCCCAGCAGGAGCAAGCTGACCCGCACAAAGCAGAGATAGACAAAACCAGATCAAATGCAAAAAGATAAGCAAATGAACCACTTAGCTGAACCATGCAGGAAGAGAGCAGGAGACATCAGACCTCTGAAGGCACAGGAAGAAAATCACCAGCAGGGATTGAAGGAAGTCAACTGTCTTAAATACTCCAGTCAGAAACCCCAGATCTCCAATCGCCATTATCATTATCAGGTGGCAAGCCTCTGTCAGTCTGACCAGCTCCATTACCTCTAGTAACCACCAGAAGGAGCCCAGAAAGTGAACTCATAACACCTCTGTCAATCTGACCAGCTCCACTACCTTCAGTAACCACCAGAGGGAGCCCAGAAAGAGAATCCACAACACTTTGGCATTTACTTTGTGCGGCACCGCGGTTCTGTGAAGTAACAGAGCTCGCGTCTGTACACACAGGGTGACGCTAACCCGCGTGTGTTCATTTATTATCTGCCGTATAACCTCCACCATTACTGAGCAGCAGTTCTACACCTCTGCACGGTGGACCCTAGCTGGCGAACGCACCTCATTGTTATTTTTATTATTTGGTGCATTCCGCCAGCCTAACACATTGTTGCTGAATAAAATGTGCTTATAAAAAATGAAGGTTCTTAGCACAAAAATTGGCCAGTTAATGTATGCCCATCAACCACGGCAAGGTGACCTCCTTCTAAATGGTCCTATTAACCTAAACATGCCTTTCTTGGGCTATCAGTCTACAAATTAAATGGGCAAACATGCTTCTTTTGGGTTATAAAACTAGAATTTGGAGGTTACCTTGCCATGGTTGATGGGCATACATGAATTGACCAATTTATGTGCCATGACAGACTGAGAGAGCCCCTGAGGTGCCAGGACAACAAACCCCCCATAAATGACCCCATTTTGTGAACTAAACCTCTCAATGAATTCCTCTAAGGGTGCAGTGAACATATTGACACCACGGGTGTGTCACAGATTTTTATACCATTGGCAAGGAAGAAAAATAATTAAATTTTTAGCCCCAGAATTTACATTTTTACAAGGGGAAAGGGGTACAATTGGCACTACAATTTATCACACAATTTCTGCTGAACGTGGAAATACCGCATTTGTGGCTGTACAGTACTGCTTAGGTTAGGTTCACATCGCATTAGGGCAATCTGTTTAACGGATCCATTTCTTAGTGGCACTAACACAATGTAACGGATCCGTTAACGCACCCATTGACTTCCATTAGCGAAACGGATCCTAATGCATTTTGTGACACACCTTCGAATGCGGACTACTGCGTTTTCGGGTCCTTTATGGTGAATGCACAGCAAACGGAAGCGTTCACTCTGCATAGAACTCTATTGCTAACGCAGGACAAGGCAATGCAACCATGCGTTAATGCATGCGTTAACACGATCGCAAAAATACAGACAATTTGGGGCTCATCGTTAGCGTATACGCTTAACGGATCAGTTAAACGGATTGCCCTTAGCGATGTGAACCTAGCCTTAGCCACACGGCGAGACTGCGAAGAGACAGAGCGCTATTTGCCTCCTGGAGCTCAATTTGCATTTTGGAGCACAGATTTTCCCAGAATAGTTTGCAGACTCCATATACTTTACAGAGACCCTAAGTGCTGAAGAGCAGAGTACTCCATTCAGGAAATTATACCCCTTTGGGAATTTATCTACAAGTCTAGTGATGATTTTGACTCCATGGGTATTTTCTAGAAACAAATAGCAGTGGATGTTGTTGAGTGAAAATTGCAAATTTGCTATTGTATTGCCTGTACATTGTTGTACTTAGTACGATGTAGTTCCCAGAGCATTATGCCCAGCTCATGTTTCTTGAGACATGTGCCCGTAAATTAAGAGGGCCCTCATCACTACAGAAATGCCAAACACGTGGACACCAAATGTAGTTTAGATGCAGTGTGGGACTCAGATAGCAGGGGGTATTTAGATTTGGGAGTGCAAAATTAGTTGGATTTCTTTGGGGGGAGATTAGCCATAGTGCTTTTCCTGAGCCTTTGTGCTATCAGTAACATAGACACCCATTAACAGATGACGGACCTGAGTGGGGACATGCTTTTTTTGTGGATTAAGTTGAAGCTTTTATTGGGAACATTTTACATAATGTTTGGGATCACATTTATCTGGCGCTCTACACTGAGCACTTATCTATGAATGAATCGATTCCAATTGAAACCCCTAAGAAACACATTCACTTTAATGAGGCAGCAAGGTTACTCTGGACTCCATTTGGCCTCCGTTAAGCGGTGTCCTTATTTTTAGAGGTGCCGAAAACTAAAAAGCCGGACACTGCCAGATCATAGGCCAGACGACGTCCACAGTGCCTCCATCTGCCTCATTATAGGAAATCTTCACCAAAGGTTCTGTTTCAATCACGTATTTCAGAGATTCACATCGAAACCCCAATTTAAGTGCTTAGCTCAGAGTGCAGGGTAAATGTTAGCCGAGGCATACTGCAATCTTTGGGAGGCAGAATGGACAAATCAATGGTAGGTCAAGAATTAGTCTTATTTATTTTTACAACGTTTCTCATGCAGTATAAGTGATTAGATCACTTTATTCTTCGGGTCGTTGTAACTACAGCAATATTAGATTTATATCAATTTTTTATGTTTGGCTGCTGTCATACACTAAAAAACGCTTTTTTGTCAAAAACTACTTTTTGCATCGAGAGCTATAATTTTTCCATATTTCTGCTGACCGTTATTTTGGGTCTTGTTTTTGTGGGACGAGTAGACGTTTTTATTGGAAACATTTTGGGGCACATAATGACATATTTTGATCACTTTCTATTCCAATTTTTGGGAGGCAGAGTAAATGGGAATGTTTTTTTGTTTTTTTTTCTTATGCCATTCCATGTGTAGTAAAATTGCTAAAGCTTGGTTCATACTGCGCTAATGCAGTCCGTTTAATGGATTGCGTTACACCACGGCATAACGCCATGTAATGCAATCCGTTAACGCTGCCATTCACTCCCATTATCGAGCGCATCGCTAACGCATGCCATAATCAGCATGCGCTAGCGATGTGCTGCCATTCTGTGATGGACCCTTGGACGTGGTCTGCAGCGTCCGAGGGTCCGTCACTGCTAGCGCAGATGAAGCATTTGTGCTAGTGGTATAGCGGTATAGCATAATGCGATCGCATTTTCGCAGTTTGAACCTGGCCTAAGGCAACATTGCTCCTTGGGTCAGTACGATTGCAAAAATACTACATTTCTATCATATTTTTATGTTTTGACGCTTTTACACAACAAAATCTATGTTTTTGAAAAAAGATTTATTTTTGCATCACTTTATTCTGAGAGCTATAACTTTTTATTTTTTCTGCTGATGGAGCTGTATGGTGGCTTGGTTTCTATGGGAAAAAATGTTTTTAGCTATACTATTTTTATTTACATTCATTCTCTTGATCACGTTTTGTTCCACTTTTTTTAACGGTATGATGAAAAAGCATTGTTTTTTTGCCTCGTTTTTATTCACGGTGTTCACTGAAGGGTTAACGAGGCATTACCAAATATGTGTACTTTTTTGATAAAAATATTTATTTATTGGTACAATATGTTTGTATTTACTTTTTTATTATTTTGTGATTTTTTTTTAAGTCTTTTTACAATTATTTTAAAACATTTTTGCTTATTCCCACTATGGGATTTTCACTTTCAGCAGTGTGATCGCAGTTATATGCTCCTGCATTTGTATTCTTTTTAACCTGTCAATGCTGCAGTATAGACACAAGCTTGATAGACCATGCATTGCACATTCTCAAACAAGCTTTCTAGTGCCTGGTGTCTTGGATGTTATCATGACGACATCAGGTCACCAAGACAATAATAATAGGCCCCTCAAGATGACATCATGGGGGCGCTGATCGGAGCACAGAAGGACTGCCCTCCCTCTGGCTGCCTTCTAAATGCTGCAATCAATATTGATCGCAGCATTTAGAGGAAAAACTGACTGGAGAGATGTGAGTACCACTTATGGCAGTGAGTGTCACGTGTCATCTGACATGCTCCTGTGTGTACAAAATTACCTGGATGTACCCATATTTCCAAAGTCTGTAAGTACCTATCAACTTGGACATATGGATATGTTCAAGGTCATGAAGGGGTTAAAGAAAATGAAAGATACTCTTTACTAGGGATGAGCGAGTATACTCGTTAGGATTCAGTACTCGGCGAGTTATGAGGTACTCGCGGTACTCGAATCCTAGCGAGTAAATTTCACTACTCGCCTCGCAATATTCGGATCTCCCGCCTGGCAAGTGTTAGCCAATCACAGTAAAACCGCCGCCTTCTTTGTTGTGGCATTACTGTGATAGGCTAGCCGCGCAGCATCACTGTATCGCTGGAGCCCCTGGAGAGCGGTCGCATCAGCTGATGCAGCTGCTCTCCATGGGAGATCGACGTGGGACCCTCGATATTAATGGGATTACAACGGAAAGGTGAGTATGGGTTTCTTTATTATTTTAATTTTTTTACAGGTGATCAATGGCTTCGGAGAATTAGGTGTTTGCGGTGAGTATGTACTCTATGTTATGTGTTGTATGTTATGTGTATGTACTGTATGTTATATATTGTTTGTTCTGTATGTCTTTTTATTTTTTACATTCACCACATTAGCCGGATGATGGGAATACTACTTTCCCATCATCCGCTAATGCTGTCACTGTAGCAGGCATAGCCAGATGGGACAAGTAGTCCCATCGGACGATGCCCGCACACACACACACAGCCCCACAGACACCTGCACACATTCTCCATGCACACATAGTCTCCGCCCACACACATTCTCTGCCCATTACTCGCATTTCCCATAGACTTACATTGGACTTGCTACTCGTTACGAATACCCGAGTATTAGGAGCTACTTGTAACGAGTACAGCGAGTCCGAGTATTTCACTACTCGCTCATCCCTACTCTTTACACTTCATAATATGACCTCATCAATCAAAATCAGACGCCAGACCAGACCACAAAAATCTGAATCTCCAAAATAATATGGTCCCAAGAATGGAGGCCTACAATTAGGCCAGGGTCAGACTTGCGAGAGCAATGCGAGAAACTCACACAAGTCTCTCGCATCAATACCTGGCACTGCCGCCGGCACTTGGACCAGGGCATTCAACTGCATAGAAATACATGCAGCCGCTCACTCCGATGCCGAGTGGTTGCAGCAGTGCTGGATATTGATGCGTGAGTTTCTCGCATTGCTCTCACAAGTCTGACCCCGGCCTTAATCAGATTCCAGTATTGGTCCTACAATTAAACTAAACTCCAGAAATGCTAACAAAATTAGTATATACTCACTGCTGCTAGGTTTTCATGGAGCTTATCAACCTGATCTTGTTTGAATCTGATAGAAAAACAACTCAAACTCAAATAAGTGGAAAATTAATGAAACTTGTTGAATCATATATGGATCATAAAGGATAGTGTTGTAGACTTACTTGGTCACTAGGATTCACTAAACTGTAAGTGTAGATGAGCAGCAAGGATCAGAGGTGTACTGGATTGGGTCTAGATACACAACACGTGCTTTAGCAAATATGAGGACAGCAGATTATGAAGGATGACAGACAAACAACTAAGCAGGTAACACAGATGAAGTAGCTGTAAAGGTAACTGGTATCTTCTTTCATGGAAGCAGTTCATCACAGGAATACAGTCTGGTATCTTCCAGCAAAACAACTGGTAACATCAGTGATGTAACAGAGAAGTAAATGCAGTCTGGCCTTTTCCATCAGGGCAATGATTAACAGCAGCTATGTAACAGAAAAGTAAATGCAATCTGGAGACACACTTGAACAGATGTGTTACCTTGCTTGCAAAGACCAGGTGTGAACAATACTAAATACAGATGCAATGAGTTGGTAGCTTTTTTGCTGAGAGGTTGATGTGGACAACAACAAGTGAGTTGGACCAAGCTTGCAAATAAGGCTAGTTTTAGCATTGAAATTAGCAGAATCATAAGACATGACAGATACCTGGCTGTAGCTTAGACAAGTGAAGCAGATGAAATATTTTGACTAACTTGATTTAATTGTGGTCAATGGTACTAAATGCCCAAGTATCTAGTCTCTACCAAAGGTGGTCTAAAAGTGTCAGAGGAGTTCTTTTGCTTATTTGAGAAACCTAGCGATGACTACAGCAAAGAAAAATGGCCATAGGAGAAGGGAGTCAGGTCCAATGTATGTGCCTATCTAAGTGACACTGCCAGTTAGCCTCTGTATAAGCACTAGGTTCAAGTGGCAATATCTATAGTGGTCTTGTAGACACTAAAAACCCTTGTTTCTCATTGGAATTAAATGTACTTGTAAAGGACTGTACGCTCCATAAAAGCAATACTAAAAAACAATCAATTTTGAAAATGATTACCAAAATTATGCCTAATCGCCACACATTATGACATAGCAGGAAAGACTAAACAGATACAGTAAGGAAAAATAATAAAGAAATGTTCAAACAAAAGTCTAGGTAATGTTTTACAATGGAAAGATCTTTATGCACAAATGGATCTGGAGGAATTGGCAACATGCCATTAGTATGAGGGAATAATGTTACCTTCTGAAAACAATAATAGTCATCCCTATGGGTCCAACAACTAAAACCCTACCAGATCTGCTGTTAATTAGAGATGACCGAACCTTTCACCATGTTCACAAAATAATTCGTCGAACATACCCGAACCTCATTGAAATCACTGGGAGGTTAAACCAAATGTATAGACAACACTTTAAGGGGTGCCAAAAAGCTTCCCAAACAGCTTAAATTAGGGGCAGACATCAAGAAAAATGGAATCAATTGACCCAAAGTACAAATAGTGTAATAGTGCCCTGTGACAGGGCTTAGACCACCATTTCTAGCTGAAACATTGATCAGTAACAGGTGGATGAGAAACAGGTGTAGGTCTGGTGCTCTTAGAGGTCATGCTAAATTCAGGCAACACACATGAAGGAGACCCAACTTGGACTCCAAAAACGTCCAAAAATTAGATGCAGACCCGAGGATAAGTGTCATCAATTGACCCACAGTAGAAATTTGAAAATGGCACAGCAGCAGTCAGCCTTGGCCATGCATGAGGTATCAGGGTATGGGACAGCATTTATAGTTTGCAATAGTTTGTAATTTAAGTTTAAATTAATACAACAGCTCAAACAGTTTTTAACCCCAGCCACACTCAGGTGGCACAAATATCAGCTTGGTAGAGCACTAATGTTAGAAAAATGTAAGGATAGTAGCACAATTATTAGAGTGCTCAATTGACCCACAGTAGAACATTTCATAATGGCACAGAAGCAGTCAGCCACAGGCTATGCATGGGGTGTCAGGGTCTGAGACAGCATTTAGAGCTTTGATTTGAAGTTTCAATTAAGACAAGGTGGGTGAGGGAGCTGTGTAAGCCTTCATTGCTGGGAGCCCTGATACCTCATGCAACATCTAAAATTGTTCTTTTTTCCAACAACATTCAGGTGGTACAAATATCTTGGTAGAGCACTGTTAGAAAAATGTAAGGATAGTAACACAGATAGTTGACTGATCAATTGACCCACAGCAGAACATTTTATAATGGCACAGAAGCAGTCAGCCATGAGCCATGCAGGAGGTATCAGGGTCTGGGCCAGCATTTAGCTCTTTGAATTGAAGTTTCAAATAAGACGAGATTGATGAGGAAGCGGTGTAAGCCTGGTTTGCTGGGAGCCCTGACACCTCATGCAACAACTCAAATTGTTTTTTCCCCAGCCACATTCAGGTGGCCCAAATATCAGCTTGGTAGAGCACTAATGTTAGAAAAATGTAAGGATAGTAACACAGTAGGTAACTTATGAATTGACCCACAGTAGAACATTTTATAATGGCACTGAAACAGTTAGCCTTTGACACCCCTTACACTACAGGAAACCCACTAGATGGAGACCCATCTTGGAGTCTACACATTTAAAAAAATTATTGTCACACACCACAAAAGTAGCATCAATTTCCCCAGAGTAGAAATAGTATAATAGGCATCTAACACCCCTTCCACTACAGGAACCCATCAAATTGAGACCCAACTTGGAGTCTCCAAATTTTGATTAGCAAATAGGACCTCCTGTCTGCACCCCAATATTAGCCCTAATGATTTTGATTAGAAAATGGTGCCTCCTGATGGCACTCCAATGTTAGCCCTAACGATTTTGATTTGAAAATGGGGCCTGATGCCTGCACCCAGTATTAGCCCTAACAATTTTGATTAGCAAATGGGGCCTCCTGGCTGTATCCCAATATCAGCCTAAACAATTTTGATTAGTAAATGTGACCTCCGGAGTCCTGACTGCAACAAAGTATTAGCCCAAACAATTTTGATTAGGAAATGGGACCTGATGCCTGCACCTCAATATTAGCCCTAATGATTTCCAGATGAAGGGAAACTGCTGAAACGTGCGTCGGGTCTGATGATGTGTGCTGTATCCTACACTATAGGTATTGCTTCATGTGTAATACATTTGTATACTGCTGTTGAACTGGAATGGGTCCCTTTGTTTCACATTAGGTGTGGGTTTATCAAAGGCAAGTAATGTTTGGCTATGTAGGGCCCTTGGTTAACATTTAACTATAGGTATTTACTCCCTTATTTGTATGCATATCCCCACCATGGGTATTTGTTTAGTTGCCCTATTTTGACTCACAACTCAACAATGACTCTGTAAGCTTCGTGTGTGGAAGTTTTTAGTATTTTTGCACCTTGTAATTTCCCACTTTTTAATATGCTTAGTCAATATTGGTAAAATATATTTTCAGTATCTATTAAGAACTTATACATTTGTAATTGTTGATTCTAGTGTACATTTTTTCATTATATGATGACATTCTTATCTTGTACTGAATCCGTTATGTCCATATAACATTTGTTGTAGCATTGGGTATTTTCCAACACTTTGCAGCTACAATGATGCGTATGTGGATATTTGTATTTAAATATTTACATCTATTTTGCCCTTTGTCTGGTTCCATTATATAGACGGATGTTGTTCTGATGGGATTAAATCTATGATGCAGATCACTTCACTTCTAGAGCAACATTATTATTTTTAGTTTTCTAATAATTCCATTTTAATATTTGCAATATTTATACCGAACTGAGTCTATTTTTTTTGCAGATATTATGTTCATAAAGTGACTAATACACTAACACACATGGCTGGCATTGCAATAATGCCAGGATCAGATTGTACTTATCATAGTGCACATTGTACTTGATGTGTGAATCTGAAGACACCTGCTTATTTCTGAGTTATTATCACTACTATAATGATAAACTTTTTCTCCTGGGAAGAAATCAGCCAGAGGAGAAACTACAGTAAAACTTGATGAGGCGATGAACTCTTGTGATTCAAAATTCGGAGTCTCCAGAGACTCTGCAGACTTGAAGGATGGAAGGTATTGCAACATCGATAATGCTACAGAAATAAGTGAGGTCGAAGAATAAGACTGGAGGGAAAGAAAATGTAAGAGAGGAGTTAAAAGAAATCTTAATGGTAATGATTAGCTCTCGCTTCTCGGCAAGAGCCGCTATAGTCACACAGGCAGTTTAGACTTCAAAGAAGGCCAAACGCAGGGTCAGGAATTAGAGGTTTTAAAGCCATTTAAATGATAAAATAATCAAATTGCTTTATCCTGATTATATTTTAATCCCTTATTAATGTCAGTTCTCTTTACATAATATGCCCCAAGGTTACACGTATTTAGATTGCCCTGCATTATTTTCTTTATAACTTTGTGCTGACCTTCAGGCACCTGCTTTATCTGGCTGATAGTCACATGCTCTTATATATATATTAAATCCTATTGAGAACATTTGAGGCTGGCTCCAGGTTGCACTGATGAGTATTACAATATGGCAATCAATAAAACAACACAGCTTTTGTTTTCACTGGATCAATCAATATACAACTATTTTAATTAACATAATTCACTGATTATTTTTTGCTTTTGTTGATAAAATCATTGTTGTGTTTCTAGATATTTTCATTTTTAATAGCAAGCTTCAAAATGTGCATAAAAGTTGTATGTTCCAGATATTTAATAAAAATGTATACTTTTAGAAATTAGGAAAGACTTATTGCCCATACACATTGATATCATGTAGTAGGTTTCATAAGCATTCAAAAATGACAGCTTTTTGGTTTCACTAAAACATGGAAAAATATATACCGGATTTTTCAGATTATAAGACCCACTTTTTTTCCCCAAAAATTTTTGGGGAAAATGAGGGTGCATCTTATAATGCGGATATACCTTACAGGCCGCTGTGGAGCAGGGTCCCAGGGTTGCTGCAGGCCGCAGGCTGGGATGACGGGGTGTTCCGATGTACACCGCTGTCTGTGAAAATGGCTGTGGTGCGGGATGCTTCACCAGCATTTTGTGAGACCAGGAGGCTCCCCCCACATATCCATTACTGCGATGCGGTGGCCTCTGCGAAAATGGCGGTCGGGGGCAGTGCATGCTTAGATTGAGATCTCGGCAACAAAATCTCATCCTGAGATCTTGGGAGACAAGATCTCGGCACCCGAGATCTCAATGCCAAGATCTCAATCTGAGAATGTCCCGCCTCTGGTGGCCATTTTCCCGGAGCCCCCAGCACATCCATTACTGCTATGCAGTGGCCTCTGGGAAAATGGTCGCCAGGGGCAGCGCATGCTCAGGTTGAGAACTCGGCAACAAGATCTCGTCCCGTACTCTTGGGAGACGAGATCTCGGCACCTGAGATCTCGTTACCGAGATCTCAAACTGAGCATGCGCTGCCCCGGCAGCTATTTCCGCTGAGGCCACTGCATCGCAGTAATGGATATGCGGGGTGCTCCAGGCTTTCACAAAATGCCAGCGGAGCCCCCCCACATCACAGAGCTACGCAGCCGTTTTCACCTGCATCGGCGCACATTGGAATACCCCCTCATCCCAGCCTGCGGTATGCAGCAGTGCTCCACTCTTGCCTCCTCCAGCAGCGACCCTGGGACTCCACTTCACTGCAGCCACCACCTACGGTAAGCAATAAGACGCATGGATTATAAGAGGCACCACCATTTTATTAAAAAAAGTTTTTTTCCTATTTTTCTCCCCAAAATTTGGGGTACGTCTTATAATCCGGTGCATCTTATAATCCGCAAAATATGGTATACAGTTAAGTATGCATAAGACCCTGATCCCTCTTAAAGAAGTACTACAATAAAAGTTGTTATCTTCTTAATATATTACAATCATCATATTATATGATAATAGTCAGCCATATATAATATTATAGTTTATAATAATGGCTTTATAAAACATCACACAGACAAAAGACTAAAGCTGATGAAGCTATAGTGGCTATAAATGCTACAGGTGCTTCTCACAAAATTAAAATGTCATCAAAAAAGTAGTTTATTTCAATTTTTGGTATACAAAAAATGAAACTCATATATTATATAGAGTCATTACAAACAGAGTGATCTATTTCAAGTGTTTTATTTCTGTTAATGTTGATGATTATGCCTTACAGCCAATGAAAACCCAAGAGTCATTTTCTCAGTAAATTAGAATAATCAACAAAAAACACCTGCAAAGGCTTCCTAAGCGTATAAAAAAGGTTCCTTAGTCTGTTTCAGTAGGCTCCACAATCATGGGGAAGACTGCTGACTTGGCAGATGTCCATAAGGCAGTCATTGACACACTCCTCAAGGAGAGTAAACCACAAAAGGTCATTGCTAAAGAAGTTGGCTGTTCAAAGAGTGCTGTATCTAAGCATATTAATGGAAGGTTGAGTGGAAGGAAAAAGTGTGGTAAAAAAAGTGCACAAGCAACCGGGAAAACTGCAGCCATGAAAGGATTGTTAAGGAAAGGCGATTCAAAAATTTTTGGGAAATTCACAAGGAGTGGATTGCTGCTGGAGTCATTGCTTCAAGAGCCACCACACACACACGTATCCAGGACATGGGCTTCAAGTGTCGCATTCCTTGTGTCAAAGCACTTATGACTAATAGACAATGCCAGAAGCATCTTAAAAATACCGGGGAACCCATGCCATTTTTTTTAAAACCTATTTATTTAGAGCACTTGCTGATGAATACTCCCATCAGCTGCAGCCGGCTCTCACTGTTATTAGCAGTTGGTGTAGGCTGATGAAAGCAGTAGCCCTATCAACCAATGTCAGTGACCGAAGGTAAACTCTTTACCTCCAATCACAGCTGTGAGGTCATGCTCTCGTTTGACAGCATGGGAACTGTGGCTGTCTGACCGGCGGTAATGATTATACCGCTGATCAGAAGCAGTGTTTGCAGCACTATCATGCACATGACAGCATGACAAACACTGAGGGACTGAACCCGAACAGTAACATGGACTTCCTGGTGAAGTCTGTGTTTGGTGTCCATGCCCGAACAGTACGTGTTCGGTATGGGCGCCAAACTTTACTGTTCGGGTTCCTCTATCTTGACCTAGGAGTGACTGGATAACCCTACTTATATTTTTTTCTGGGCTTTGCACTTTGTGCATAGCCTTTATGAGTGTAGAAGTACCACATCTACAGTTGTATAGTTTTTTTATGAGGGACTCCAGTTGGTGTCTTCAAGAGTGTATGGATGACCCTGCTTGTAATTATTTGCAGGTTTTGTACTGTGTGCAGAGCTTTTGTGAGTGTATGAATAACACATATAAACTTTTTTCACAATATTTGAATGAGGCATTACAGCTGGTGCCTTCCAGGGTGTATGAATGACCCTGCTTGTAATGTTTGTCAGGATTTGCACTTAGTGCATAGTCTTTATGAGTCTAGGAGTACCACTACATTACAATTTGAACAGAATGTGTATGAGGCCCTCTTTTATGTCTAATACAGGGTGTGGTGTATCTGAGTCTTTATTTTTGGAACTTCTTTCTTCTTTCATAAATTACACCGAAATTTCCATTTTTTTTTATAACGAATTCAATTTTGGTTTACTTTATATTTTACCTTGTATACAAGTCAATATACTGTCTGTTTTATTGTCAGTCCTTAATGTGGAGTAAAAGTGTGACACCATTATTCTCAGCAGCAATCTGGGAGTCACAGATGCTTTCGGGGGTCTTTCTTCCCTATGCTGTTCTCTTTCCATTCAGCACTTTTTCTATCCATTTCAACATTTTCACTGCCCCTTAGACCACCTTGTCGGGACTGCTGGAAAAATGCTTGGATTTCCCCTTGACTCCCGTTATGCTTGTTACTCAAAACAAGCATACGAGTATTAGGAATTGCTTGGTTCGAATAACGAGCATGCAAGCATTTTAGTGCTCACTCATCTCTATTTATTATACTTCTGAGATTCGCATATTGCTTGAGCTGTGAATTAGGGGGTTTTGTTCATCTTTGTATGAAGTGTTCACAAGTGAGCTAGTTTATGCAAACAGATGATACAGTATATTGAGCATAATAATAGACTGCAAAGCAAAATTATTTGTTGTGTAAAACATTTGCAGATGCAATATATTCATGCTTTGAATTTACATTTTAATGTAGGTCGGCTGAAATATAAAGAAAAAAATCACAGTTTGCTTAAGGTGAGAGAGCTGATGCTCAATATTCCAGGTGTGGGACAGATAATGCAAAGTCTTACTAATCTTTACAGAAGTTAAATACTGGGTCAGTCACCTGAGCAGAGTTACTAACCTATTTTTTGCTGGAAAACACAGCTAAAAATCACAGAAAATCCCACAATTTTACAATACATAGACATGTTCTACCCCTTTGCATGAACTACATATAACTGTTGTGTAAGTGTCTTATATGAGTTTGATAGCGATATTAAAACTTAAAAAAAATTTCAAGATTCTATCACATTCTACTACAATGCAATGTCTCAGTGTGCTTGCACATTTGTATTGCCAGGTAGTCACCATCAACTTTGCTTATTGTTTTTCTTTTTTTGCTTACACTTTTTCACATAAATGTAACTTTAGACACTATATGACAAAAAATACCTAAAAGTTACGCCAGTGTAAAAACTGCATCCCTCAATGTGCTCAAAACCACATCCAATGAGTATGTGGCACCCCTGAGGCTTCAGTCGCCACAGAGGTACTGCACCTCCTCCTGAGGTGTGGTACCCCACCATGCAGGTAAGGTGGAGACTCCTGACCACACTCCAACACTTGCACCCCCACACCACAAAGTAGTGTAGCAAAGCACCTTCTTCGGCTCCCTGCTTTGAGTATAGCAAAGCACCCATTGGTGGCTCCCTGCTTGGAACACGAAACATGCTGGGAGGCGGGTGGAGTTAGTATATATTGAAAGAGCGGGAAGTTTTAAGGGTCTTTTGAGTAGTCTGAGTCTGAGAGTGAGAAGTCAGCCAGCGAGCGCGGCTGAGTGGATCCCCGGAGAGAGGGATGGATGGATGGAAGTGCTGCAGCAGATCCCAGTGACCTGGGTCAGCTGGCACAGAAAAGGAAGAGCGAGAGAGCGACAAAGACTGAAAGCCTAATTCTCCATAAGAAGGAAAGATTAGTTCGGAATGTGAGGAGAAAAGAGAACAGAGGACTTGGGTTAGAGGAGAACCCTTCCTAGAAGTTCTAAGCACAAGGCCGGGGTCCGGTCCCCGAGGTTGTATGGATACTAATGGTCCTGCAGCAGACACCGGAGGAATAGAAGTAGTGACCACTTTATTCCCACACAAGACTTGGGGGCACAACAGCAACATATTAGTGAGCCGGGACTTAGTAGCAAGGTGTCCCCGAAGCAGGCTACAGCTGTCTGCCGTACAAGTAGAGTTCATAGGAACATCTGACAGGAGGCACTCCAGTGTAACTCAGTACTGAGAGTGGTTTGAAAGACCAGCTCACCCACGTCTGACCTCACCGCACCTCAGACTCGGATCCGGCCCTGCCCTGGCCGCACAGCAGTAATAAAAGAAGAAATGATCCAGCTGAAGTGCTCTGGTGATTTATTGAGTGGTGTTCAGACAACAGAACATTGTATGTTCTGTTGTCTGAACACCACTCAATAAATCACCAGAGCACTTCAGCTGGATCATTTCTTCTTTTATTAGTATTGAGAGTACTTCATTCTTAGGCGCTATAAGAGGAGACATTCAGAGAAGGCACATGTTGGCGGAATGTTGGAAAGGAGTACTTCATCGGGCCTGGAGGTTGACTGAGTCCCTGACCCGGAGGACACAGCATGGAAGCGGGCACCTGTTTGCACAACAGACTGTGAGTAAAGCTTTGGAACTACATGCCCTGGTGTCCTCCACTTATTCCTGCACCAACACATCCAGCACGGCTACATCTCGGTGCTATCCACCACACTGTCTGCGCCTATTCCCTACCTCTTCATTTACTACACTGCCCTGGGACTACAGCCCTGCCTGTGGAGGGCTACAACATCTTTGCTGCACCTCACCATCAGTCCCAGAGGATCTGCATGCAGCGTCAGCTTAACACCTCCCTTGCTGAACACCACAGGTGGCGTCACGAATCACTTATAAACTTTAAGCACACTGAAACAACCCCTTTTACAATGGGCGCCCAGGGCCACGGGCCGGGTCACAGCTGCCGTGACATCTCCCATTGAAGCTCATCGGGCCCGGTACCTAGTACCCCACAGCCCTGGGAGGGCGACCCATTTTGGCGTCACGAACAGGATGACGAGACCCAATACCATCGGGATCTGTGTGATTGAGATTTGTTGGACTTAAAACTTTTGGAAATGTGCAGAAGACCTAATTTAATAGACTGTAAAATGAATGCTAAAAATGGCCGCCAGCGCGGTGAAGAATGGTGTGACAATATGGGTGGTCCGAAGAAAAGAGCGTGGACTGTCCTGGGCCTCCCCTGTCTAAACTTCTGTGCGACAGCAACATGGTCCACCCCCCGAGGGGTTCGTATACTGGATTGGTATGGAGGAGTTGGAAGAAGACGCCGCCCCCAGAAGGAGGAGCGGAAGCCAGTGGCGGGACGGCTGAGGCAGGAAGCCTTATGGACCTTGAATCTGCAGCGCACCCAGGAGGGGCCTACACCCGCGGTACCTGTATCACCGGTACCTGCCACCGCTACACCGGATCTCCCCCAGGAAGACCCTGTAGCGCCTGAGATTGCTGCAATGTCACCGGCAGCGTCTATCGTCATCTTTCTGTTGCCACCGCTGCTGTGTGAAGCTTTGGGAGCTAAAGCGGAGGAAGAGGACCTCCCGTCTGGACCTAGCGCGGCCGCGCAGGTTCCACTGGAGACCCCCGCAGACCGGGAACCGCCAGTTGTGCCACAACCGTCTCCAATATCTACCCAGACAGCCACCACTATCACCGTTGCCACCAGGGCCCGCACTGTGCTTGTACCGGACCTGAGACTGCACCGCCAGGAGGCACCAGGTATGGATGCTGGCCCTCCCAGCGGGCTACCCCCTGAATTCTCATTGTTGGAGGCTGGCCTGCTGGAGCTTGAAATGGGGGTGTTGGACGAGTCATCCTGAGGCACTAGGCTGACGGAGATGGGGAGATGGAAGAAATCCCTGCTGAGAAAGGTACGGTTGGAGCAGGCACGCACTGTCCGACACCTTCAGGGCTTGGAAAGGCCTAGGCAGCTTTGGGATATTGAAATGCATCATTGGTTCCCTGGCCACAGCTGCAAAACCCCCGTGTAGCCTCTTACCAACGCCAACAGGCCGCGGCATCACTAGATGTTAGGCCAAGGACCAGAGCAGCAGTATCACCCGCAAATGCGGAACCGTATCCATTGGTACCAGCTGCCACTCCCACTAAATTACTGATAGCAGAGACATCGCCAGCAACCATTGATATCACCACCCCTGCTGTACCTCAGGCAGCAGCCATGCCAGATGAGAACCGGCAGTTCAACCCACCAGGAGGTGGACACCCAGAGCAACTCCCTTGGAAGCAGCCCAAGCAACCAGCTTCCAGAACCCCAGGAGGGGACAACTAGTCAAGATGTTGACTTAAACTAACTCTCGCTACCCAGGAGGGTATTTGCACCTTTGTTCTTGTTTTCTATTTTTGGTTATCATGTTTTTGTTCTCTTGTTTTCTTCCCAGTTGTTGCCCAGTTTTATTTGCAGCCTTTACATTTGTACTGTGCAGATCATGGACGCTGAGTGATCCAGAACTGTAATTGTAAATAGGTTGCACCTCTTTAGGTGCTTTCTCTTGGTTTTACATAGGAACCTTTCCTTGGAATAAGGACTACATCGTTATAAGGACATTTCCAGACACGTTGGCTGGACCAGTGTCTACCATTACACTTACTAATAATGCTTAATATTTTTGACTAGAACCTAGATAGTGATAGGATGTAATAAAAGAAATAGTGACAGATTTTATAGAGTTTCATTGAGAAAGAAATAATGTGTTACAATGTTTGAATAAAGATTGGATAAAGATATGCAGATGATGAACCAGACACTAGCAGTTGTAACTTAAGGGTAAGAAGAAGAAAAGTAGAAAATGTTAAAAATGACAGAAAGGAAATGTGTTGCTAGAAAATGTGTTACTTGAATTGGTAGTGAGTTTGCTTTCATAGCACTTTAAATTAGGTAGCATAACTTTGAACTTAGATAGTTAAAATTGTTTGCAACGTTCAAGAAACTGTGCCTCTCATATTGAGAAGATTAGATAAGAACTGTTTATTAGCATTACAAAATTTTGTATGTTCCTGTATTGTCAACTTTGTTTTCCTTGCAGCACGCGGATGTGCTGTGTTTAGTGGGGGGTATGTGGCACCCCTGAGGCTTCAGTCGCCACAGAGGTACTGCACCTCCTCCTGAGGTGTGGTACCCCACCATCCAGGTAAGGTGGAGACTCCTGATCACACCCCAACACTTGCACCCCCACACCACAAAGTAGTGTAGCAAAGCACCTTCTTCGGCTCCCTGCTTGGAGTATAGCAAAGCACCCATTGGTGGCTCCCTGCTTGGAACACGAAACGTGCTGGGAGGCGGGTAGAGTTAGTATATATTGAAAGAGCGAGAAGTTTTAAGGGTCTTTTGAGTAGTCTGAGTCTGAGAGTGAGAAGTCAGCCAGCGAGCGCGGCTGAGTGGATCCCCGGAGAGAGGGATGGATGGATGGAAGTGCTGCAGCAGATCCCAGTGACCTGGGTCTGCTGGCACAGGAAAAGAAGAGTGAGAGAGCGACAAAGACTGAAAGCCTAATTCTCCATAAGAAGGAAAGATTAGTTCGGAACGTGTGGAGAAAAGAGAACAGAGGACTTGGGTTAGAGGAGAACCCTTCCTAGAAGTTTTAAGCGCAAGGCCGGGGTCCGGTCCCCGAGGTTGTGCGGATACTAATGGTCCTGCAGCAGACACCGGAGGAATAGAAGTAGTGACCACTTTATTCCCACACAAGACTTGGGGGCACAACAGCAACATATTAGTGAGCCGGGACTTAGTAGCAAGGAGTCCCCGAAGCAGGCTATAGCTGTCTGCCGTACAAGTAGAGTTCATAGGAACATCTGACAGGAGGCACTCCAGTGTAACTCAGTACTGAGAGCACTTCATTCTTAGGCGCTATAAGAGGAGACGTTCAGAGAAGGCACATGTTGGCGGAGTGTTGGAAAGGAGTGATTCATCGGGCCTGGAGGTTGACTGAGTCCCTGACCTGGAGGACACGGCATGGAAGCGGGCACCTGTTTGCACAACAGACTGTGAGTAAAGCTTTGGAACTACATGCCCTGGTGTCCTCCACTTATTCCTGCAACAGCACATCCAGCATGGCTACATCTCGGTGCCATCCACCACACTGTCTGCGCCTATTCCCTACCTCTTCATTTACTACACTGCCCTGGGACTACAGCCCTGCCTGTGGAGGGCTACAACATCTTTGCTGCACCACACCATCAGTCCCAGAGGATCTGCATGCAGCGTCGGCTTAACACATCCCTTACCGAACGCCACAGGTGGCGTCACAAATCACTTATAAACTTTAAGCACACTGAAGCAACCCCTTTTACAATGGGCGCCCAGGGCCACGGGCCGTGTCACAGTTACCGTGACATCTCCCATTGAAGCTCATCGGGCCCGGTACCTAGTACCCCACAGCCCTGGGAGGGCGACCCAAGTACCCTTCAGGTGCTTCACAGAAGTTGAAGCAATGTCGAAAGAAAAAATGAACATTTAAATTTTTTTCACTAAAGTTTTATTTTAGACCCCATTTTTTATTTTGAAAAGGGTAACAGATAAAAATGGACCAGAAAATTTGTAATGCATTGTCTCCTGAACATGCCGATACCCCACATGTGGGGGAAAAACACTGTTTGGATGCACCATTTGACTTCCTGGAATCATTAGCGAACGTCATGTCGCATTTGAAGAATCACTGATATGCCTAATCAGTGCAACCCCAACAAGTGACTCATTTCGGAAACTAGACTCCTCAAGGAACTTATCTAGATGCATGGGGTGCACTTTGAACACCCAGGTGCTTCATAGAAGTTTATAGTGTAGAGCCGTGAAAATAGAAAATTACATTTTTCTCCACAAAAATGATCATTTGGCCTTCAATTTTTTTATATTTACAAGAACAGGAGAAATTGGACCCTAACAGTTGTTGGCAATTTCTCCCAAGTATTTTGATACCCAGTATGTGGGGAATACCAATGTTTGGGAACACGGTAGGGCTCGGAAGGGTAGGAGCACCATTTGACTTTTTGAACACAAAATTGGCTGAAATTGAGAGAGGACATCATGGTGCATTTGGAGAGCCCCTGATGTGCCTAAACAGTGAAACCCCCCCAAGTGACACTAATTTGGAAACTAGACCCTCAAGGAATTTATCTAGATGTGTGGGGAGCACTGTGAACTCCCAAGTGCCTCACAGACGTTTATAACATTGAGTCATGAAAATAAAAAAAAAATCACAATTTTTCAGCCCCTTTTTTATTTTCACAAGGGTAACAGGAAAAAATGAACCCAAAATCTGTTGTAAAATTTCTCCAATGTATTCTGATACTCCATATATAGTGGAAAATGACTGTTTGGGTGCACGGCAGGGCTCGGAAGGGAAGGAGTAACATTTTGCAATGCAAAATTTGATGGAATGGCCTGTGGGCATCATGTTGCATTTTGAGAGCCACTGATGTGCCTAAATAGTAGAGATGCCCCACAAGAGACCCGATTTTAGAACTGATCTACTGTTTCCTGATATATGAATTTCATAATGTAGGCGCATACGTGAATAGTGTAGTGTTCATCAGGTTAGCATACATGAGTATGTGGGGAATTTAGCAGTTCATGGATGTGTGGTACAGTCTGAAGCATTCTTTTATACACAGGCCAGGTTTGTCGTGGTAGGTTTCACATTTATAAGTGGTGCCCTTGTGTATCCTCCTTCTGTAACACCTTTGCACCTCTTTTGCAACTTTCCTTTTAACCCTAGTATGCGTGACATCAGAAATCTTCATATTAATGTATTGGGGGCCTTTTAGGCCCCCATGTAAATCATATGGAAAAACACACTTATATAACTTATACAAGTTTATTTTAAAACTGCTAAATAAAATATGATTAGTAAACAAAATTTTAATTATAATTTTTCACCGAAAACACCCCAAAAATTTTTTTTTTCAAAATTTCACACAAACATATGAAAAAAACGCACAAAAACGCATAGAAAACTATACCAAACTACCTGCAGCTACATTTCTATTATGTTTCTTTTCTATTATATTACTCTTCCAAACAATTTTGACAAATTATTTTTTTCGGAAGAATGTTCTTTGCAGACATTTTCCTTACAAATTGAACAAAACCTCTCAGTTTTCCTTTCTAAGTTTCTTGGGCACATGAAACAGCGCTTTCTTTTTCTTTCTCCTGGCCTTGGAATCATCTGAAACTGTACGCCACACTGTTTCATTGCTTCTTTAGTTTGCTTTAGCAAGCCTTTCATGTCGCTTCGCTGTATCATGTGAGGCATTACAAGTTCATGACAAAGGTCCTTCAAAAATAGGGGTCTCCTGTCCTTCCTCCGTGCATGGAATTCTGGATGAGTTTCTGTATAAATGATAAATGAATTTAGGGCTGCTACATCAAGCATATTTGAAAAACGTACTACAGGCCATCATTTTGTTTGACTCTTGCATGAATATTCTCCCACCGTCTCATCCATTTTGTCTACACCTCCTTTGGTTTTATTGCAATGCAGGATGATTTCTGGCTTTAATTTTCTGTCATTGCTGTCAATACTGCAATTGTGATGCATGATACTGAGTAAAATCACTGATTTCTCCTTCTTCGCTTTGTAAGATACCAAAGTCGCTTTGTTATTGAATCCAAAGACACTCTCATAAAGTGCTCACTGACGATTGTGTTTCAGTACTTCTGGAATTTCTCGTCGGTTTGGCTTGATAGTACCAACAAGTGTAATAGCTTTTTGAAGCAGAAAATTGCCTAGTTCAACATTGGTGAAATAATTGTCCATGGTAATGTTTCTACCTGAATTGAATATTAGAACAGCAAGAGTTTTGACAATTTCAGACCCCAGATCCTTCTGTACTGGTGCACCAACCTCTTTGCCACAGTAGATTACACCATTTATGCCATAATAATTTGCAGAATCACACATCCAGAAGATTTTGATTCCATATTTGGCTGGCTTGCTGGGCATGTATTGTATGAACTTGCAGCGTCCTCTGAACGGTACAAGTTGCTCATCTACTGTAACATTAGTACTAGGATTGGAAAGTTTGGTGCAATTTTTGATAAATATGTTCCAGATATAACTGATAGGGGCTAATTTGTCTGTTTTAAACCTCAATGCACGTGTTCACTTATCATCAAATCGAATGTGTCTTCTAATTTCCTCATATCTGTCCACTGATATTGTCGCCTTATAGTGTGGATCAGAAAGTTGGTCCAGAAATAATTCTCGTATTGGAACATCATACGATTTTTGACTCCATGCCAGCAGTAAAAGTCCAATGCATGCATAAAGTTCCTCTTTTGAGATATTTTTCCAGGACTTATATTTTGCAGAAGCGATACGTCTGCCTTCTTGGTTTAAACATAAAAGGACCTCTTCTGCAATATTGTCAGAAAAAAAGTACAGAATACGTCTTTAGGGGAAAAGTAACTGCGACTTCCCACAGCTCCTTGAGCCTGTCTCACAATACTATGGATTGCAGTACGTCCGACTAATGTAGGATTACTGTCCCAAAAAACATTCGTTTTGGATGTTCTACTTATCACTTCTTGAAGATCCACTGTATTCACATTTTCATCATCAGAAGAAGAATCACTTGAGGATGTTTGATTCTCTGGTGGCAGGTACTCGTCATTGGACAAAGATAGTTCACTTTCATCATCACTTTGAAACACAATTGCTTCAATCTCTTGGTCACTCTGACGCTTGGAGGAAGACTGTGTCATTGGTGACTAGATGTTAGCAAACTAAAAGAAAAAACAATGAACACAAACAGGGTTGTCCACTCTTTGCTTGTGTGTGACACACTGTAAGTGTAAAGTGTCCCCTCCCTCCTCTCACCCACTCTTACCTTTTATACTTTCTTTTAAGTGTTGTACAATTCTCTGGATGTCTGTAGCTCAATAACTTTACCCTTTGCATGCTTCTTAGAATCAGAGAAACTGAAGCTGAATCAGACTTCCTCTCAACATCTTATCTTATCTTATCTCAGGTCCTTCACAATTAGCTCACAGTGTATACTGTCCTCATTACTCTCTACACAGCTCACTACTGTGTTCAGAAGGACCTGAGATGATGTCATGGCCTTATCTCTCCCTCCAAAAATCACATGACATCCTCATATGGCATCATCCACACCCTGGCCCCTCCACCAGCATTACTGAGTACAAATAAAGTAACTTGAGACACAAACACTACTGAGAACATGATAAAAAATACATGGGGGCCTAAAAGGCCCCCAATCCGTACAGATGTGGTTTTCAACCAAAAAAGCATTGTTACACCGAAATGCCTATGAAAAAAATTATATGAACAACTGGATATTACCAACAACGACATACTTGAGGATTACTTGGAGTTTCAAAATTCTAACTTAAGTAATTTTGCAGATAATAGCAAAAAAGTAAGCATGGGGGCCTAAAGGGCCCGCAATATGCATGCTAGGGTTAATGTGCTTTGAGGGACCTCCCCAGG
Organism: Dendrobates tinctorius; assembly: GCF_039654945.1. Taxonomy (NCBI): domain Eukaryota; kingdom Metazoa; phylum Chordata; class Amphibia; order Anura; family Dendrobatidae; genus Dendrobates; species Dendrobates tinctorius. Next base: position 15,730,184 of record NW_027361673.1, read on the forward strand.
GAATATTGGCCTGGTACTATACGAGCACCTTCAATTCCGGAAGTACTGGGTCCTGCTCCTACCTGAACTCCAAAGATTAGGACCTACCTCCTGGAACTGAAGGTACAACATACCGGTATGGCCTGCAAATAGTGATAGCATGAAAATGTGCATTGATGTCTATATGATGTGCACAGCCAGCTTCTTGTACCACACCTTGACTTTTCTAATGACACTGTATGGCTGGAGAACTTGATCAGAGAGATCAACTCCTCTCATGTTCTTATTGTACCCCAGTACACAGTGGGGTTTGTGAACTTGTGCAGAGGTACCTCATACAGTGCTGGGGGTGCTGCCAGTACCATGTATGATAGTCAAGAAAAGGACATCCCTCTTGACCTTGTACATGACCACCTGCATGTTGTCACTACATTGGGCTCTGCTCTCACAATTTCTGAGCCCAATTAGGGTCTTAGGGAGGCATCTCTCTGACAGCAATGCAGGCTGCTGTAAATCGCAAAGAGAAGGACTTGAAAAGTGGATGCTAGCATGAAAGTTATCTTCATAGAGGTCATAATCTTGATCCAGCAGTGGGTGCACCAAATTACACACAAATTTCCCACTCACTGTCCTTTTACAACCTCTGATCATGTCACACGGCTAGCCAATCACAGTAAAGCCACAACCAAGATGATTACGACATTACAGTGATTCACAGGCAAACCCTGCTTACTTATTTGCTGCATAAGAGACAACAAAGATGCGAGGCGGGCATCTCCGTTTTACATCGAGCACTGCCATTACTCGTCAAGTACCGAGCACATCCCAGCAATGCAATACTCTAGTGAAAACCGAGTATCACTGAGCACATTCATTCATCCCTACTGACAAGATTTTCTTTTCCTGAAATTCTGTGCCATTTTTTCTCCACACATACCTTTGACCATTGTGGCCAAAGATTTCTATTTTAAGCTCATCAGTCCACGAGACTTGTTTTCAAAATGCATCAGGCTTGTTTATATGTTCTTTTGCATACTTCTGACCTTGGATTTTATGGTGAGAATGCAGGAGAGGTTTTCTTCTGATGACTCTTCTATCAAGGTCATATTTTTGCAGGTGTCTCTGAACAATAGAACAATGTACCACAACTCCAAAATATCATAAATCTTTCAGAAGGTCTTTTGCGTTCAAGAAAGAGTACTGATTTGCCTCTGTAGCAATCCTATGGACAGCTCTGACTGAAATTTTGCTTTTTCTTCCAAAGCTTATCTTGACCTCAACTGTTCCTGTTAACTACCATTTCTTAATTACGTTTCAAACTCACAAAAGGGCAGCTTGAAAATGCTTTGCTACCTTCTTATAGCCTTCTCTTGCTTTGTGGGCCACCACCATTTGCATTTTCAGAATACTAGGCAGCTGCTTAAAAGAACCTATGTCTGCTGCTTTTTAGCACAAGGTTAAAAAAGGTTGGGTTTTTATAAAGCTGGGAAATTTGCATTACCTGGCCTTTCCTAAAGATGATCGTGAATGAGATATTATTCTAACAGGCTAATTAATGTCTGAAACCCTGGTCAGAGTTATCTGAGCACACAAATGTCTAAGGAAGCCCAAACTTTTGCATTGGCCCATTTTACTTTTAGTAACTTTTAAAATGTAAAAAATGAAAATATATATTTTTTTGCCTAAAATACAAAGGAAATGTGTCATCTTTACTTTTAAGCCTTTTAGAGATCATTTATTCTTCAACTTGCATAACTTTTCACAACAACAGTAATTTCGATCAGTGGTGCCAAACTTTTACATGCCAGTATAGTTGACACAAGCTGAGGATATCGTTGAGGCCGGGGTCACACTAGAGAGAAATACGGACGAGTGAGAGGCGTAAAAACTACGCATTGCACATGGACCAATGATTCTCTATGGGGTAGTTCCCATCAGCCGTATATTTCTCGCACGTATTTTACGGTCCGTGACAATCGCAGCATGCTGCGATTGTCAGCGTATTCTGGCCGAAATATGCCAATGCAAGTCTAAGGGTGTGCAAAAAAATGCATTACACACGGATCAGATGTGTGACTTGCGAGAAATACACACCCGGTGTCCTTTAGAAAAGCCGGCAATTCAGTGTGCGATACAGTAAAATCACAATGACAGGTTTAATAAAGAAATGAAAGAATAGATATAGACACATAAAATGCATATATATACAGTATATATACATGTCATTGAGACACATATATAAATGTATATAGTTATATTTCATAGAGTTCTACATTGTAGAATAGTCACAAAATCAATTGCCGGCTTCTGTAAAATCATTCCCAAACCCGACATGAAATGACACATGGTTTGCATAAAGTAAACCATTTTATTTCATGTATTTTTTATATGTCCCTGACTAATAATTAAATTAGGGTTTGTGTGTAAAATTTGGTACATTTAGGTGTTAAATTAAGGGGTTAATTCGTTGGAAAAAAATGCGTGGGCTCCTGTGGCAAAATCGCAACAAGAGAGGTAAAGCAGGTGAGTCAGGACAGATTTTAATAGCCTTGAGAGAGACCATTGTTTTTACCCCCCCGGCTACAAAAATATGCCCCCAGACAACCCAGAAAAGGCGCATCTATAAGATGCGCCTTTTCTGGTACTTATCCTCTCTATTCCCATTGCCAAGGATATGGTTGCTTTTTTGCTTTATTTTTGTTACAGGTCGATGGTAAATTTTTGGATTACCAGAGCAATAAATCTTGTCAAAAACTAGGTGTCTTTATTATATTAAAATAATTTTTAATTAATGTCTGTGTGTGTTTTTTAACTGTTTAATAGTCTACGGTTAATAATGGATAATTGTCTAATTGACACCTCTCTATTATTAATCGGCTTAATGTCACCTTCCAAATGCAAGGTGACATTAAGCCATTAATATTAACCCATTAGTCACTGCTACAGGGCAATGAGAATAGAGAGGATAAGTGCCAGAAAAGGCGCAACTTATAGATGCACCTTTTCTGGGGTGTCTGGGGGCAGATTTTTGTAGCCGGGGGGGCCAAAAACAATGATCTCTCTCAAGGCTATTAAAATCTGCCCTGACTCACCTGCTTTACCTCTCTGGTTGCGATATTGCCATGGGAGCCCACACATTTTTTTTCAACGAATTAACCCCTTAATTTAACACCTAAATGTACCAAATTTTACACACAAATCCTAATTTCATTATTAGTCAGGGACATATAAAAAAAATACATGTAATAAAATGGTTTACTTTATGTAAACCATGTGTCATTTCATGTCGGGTTTGGGAATGATTTTACAGAAGCAAGCAATTGAATTAGTGGCTATTCTGCTATGTATAACTCTATGAAATGTACATATATATATATATGTGTCTCAATGACATGTATATATATATTTATGTATTCTATGTGTATATATCTATTCTTTGGTTTGGGTTTTAACCTGTCATAGGGATCCATTAAATGTCCATTTTGCAAGCCTACGAGAAAATCTCGGCATACGGATGCCATACAGATGCCATATGGATTGCATATGGATGCTTACATGCGCAAAATATGCGACCACACCTTTATTATGGATGACATACGGATCACTATTTAGGGGACATTTCTCCGTATTATGCATGTAAAATACGGACCGTATTTCTCGACGGTTAGTGTGACCCCAGCCTGACTCTGCAAGTGAGCCAGCATGATAATTTTTCCGTACATGTACAGCGATTTGGCAAATGCACTTCCTGCATGTTATGGAGGGGTTAAAGTTTTTCTGAGTCATATTACAGTTCTAGTTAGACACATAAGATGCTCATCCTAATATCAGTGTTATATAGTCATATAGTCATAATAACATGGAATTTCATAGTTAGTACATCAGTTTTATCTCATCTAAGAGGTCTATTTAAAAGAGAGGTATTGAGAGACAGGTCTGAGCCTGGTGAAGCATTTGTGTGTTTGTTATTTTTTATGTCTACAAGCTATACTAAAAAAATAATCCCGGACAAGAATGTATACAGTTTGCATTGTGAGTTCTAATGAAAGATCCAATCTAAATCCAATCCTAACCAGTCTCCTAGTTTACCCTAGCTTAACTGGTAACCATGCAGCACCAGAGCGAAATGTGAAAAGAGGCCACATACTGTCAAGATTCCTTACTCTATAATAGTTGCACTTTTCCTTTAAATGTTTACTGCATATATAGGATTTATAATAGAGTAACATTTACTGGTGCATTAAATCTAGCAGGTGAAACAGCTGAGAGTCTTCCATCATAGCATCTGTTGCTTAGCAGATAACCAATAATCACCCCGTCACATCGAAGAACATAGCAACTGGTGTCCAGTATTATTTCAGGCTCAATCTCTTCATCAAACTCCCCTCTTTCCAGATGCTAGTAGCAGCATTATAATCTTTTGTTCCTTAGTAATTAATGTCTCATTAACCCACGCAAGCAAACCAGATTTACCATTGTTAACATTCCTAATTAAATTAATGTTATAGTTGGTCCCTTTGCTTCCTTACAGTATATTTGTATTTTCACAGAAAATCGTTTCACTAGTTTAAATTAAAGAGGTAATTTTAAGAGAAAGAAATGAGAAAAAAATACTTCATGGTAAAGAAAAACTTTCAAATTATATATTGTGCAAAGACATTTCTGTTAGGAAACATAATAATTGTGCAATTTTTCATTTCATTTTAGGTATCACATTCAGGTATAACATTTTTGTTATAGGTTTAGCTCTGTATTAAAACTTTCTTTTATTTTCTGATTTACAAATTGTCATTGTTGCCTCCTTTTTATGCTATTTGAGTTTAACTCAGAAATGCAGCAGGGAAAATGCATTACACAGTATTCAGTAAAATCAAGATGTCCTCAGTATGATTTGATGATGAACTAGATCCTCCACAGGTCTCCACAAAAAAAAACTGCATTGCCTGGTACATTTCACACCTTGGTATTGTGCTATCTTGCTTATAGGGAGCAGGATTGTGCACAGTAACCTACGGACAGTGTCTGGTCGGCTCCATTCTACTGATTAAAATGATACTTTGGTTGATGAAATCTGTCATGTGGTTGTTCTCTAATCTTTGTTTTCAGTTTTAAGTTAATGATATGCTTGTGTTTCTTGGCGACCTGTGTGTGGGGGGTCTTCATGTGGTGCTTTTGATTAGGTATTCATCTGTATGGCTTCAGACAGGTCACTGATTTCTCAGTGACCTGCCCCTTATTTTATATAATGAATATTATATATAGTATATTGTAAAAAAAAAAAAAAAAAAGAATCATCTGCAGCAGGCTGGCGCCAGCGGCGGTGCTGGCGCTGCAGCATGATCGCATGTGTAATGTGCATGAAATTGTTTTATTTGATGATATAAGTAAATTCATTAAAAAAGCCTCCTCCAAGATGGCGCCGATGCAGTAACAGCTATCGACGATCGCCAATAGATGCTACTAAACAGGCACTGGTGTCGCCATCTTGCTAAAGTAAAAAAAATTGTCTCCACTAAGATGGTGCCGACTGCGCCTATGCTGTAGCATCTAACAGCGATCACCAATAGCTGCTACTGCTGCTCAGGTGCCAGCGGCACCATCTTGGAGGTGGCTTTTTTATGAATTTACTTATATCATCAAATATGTAGCGCCGGCGCCCTTACCTCTGCGGGGGTCCCGTCGGGGTCCCCATTCTTGGTCCGCTCTCCACTGCCCGGCCTTGGTCCCTGGATCCCATCCTGCTACTGCTTCCTGGCATGCAGCCAGGAGGTCTCCGGGTATGACTCTGAGGACGCATGCTCTCGGTCTCTTAAAGAGACAGCGCTCATTTTTCAAATATGCTCCGAACCTATGATAGAACAGTGAGTACTATTTCTGGCTCCTCTGCCATAGAGGAGGTGCCAGAGCAACAAGTGTTTCCTGTTACTAGCATCCAGTTCCTTGTACTGTCGTGCCTGTGTTCTGTCTATATACCGCCAGTGGCGACCAGTATCCCGCCAACACTGTTTGTCTTTTCAGACTATCTGCCACTTGTTGCTCTGTTACCCAGGACGATACCAGTACTGCCTGTGCTAGTTCCATCTCGCTCAGCCACTCCTCACTCCGCCACTCAGGACGATGTCTGTACTGCCTGTGCCAGTTCCGTCTTGCTCAGCTACTTGCCGTTGGTCAAGCCCACCGCTACCTGCTATCTCAGCCAATCCATCTGTTCTGCTGGATCAGCTACCACGTATCCGGGGTCTAACTGGAGGTAGCACCTGCGTTCCTCAGACATTTCAATATGACCCTGCTCGAGGGGTCTTACTATGGGTGTCTGGGTCTTACAAGGTTTTGCCCCCTCCGGAGGCCCCTGGACCGTGGGCCTGTGGTTCCACTAAAATAGCAATTAACAAATGTACACTGCAACATCTGTGCCTCCGCTTCCATTCATTACAGATTTCTCTGGAACCTTCTGGATCCCAAGCATCTCCAGGTGCAGAGTTATGCCCACTCGGTATGATAGAAATTCTGCTCAGTGTTGAGGGTTCATTAACCAGTGCACACTGCACTTTGGACTCCTAGGGCATATGTTTGCTTCTAATCAAGCTAAGGTGGACTTCATTATGTCGCACCTCGCTGGAGAGGCTCTCACCTGGCTGAATCCGTTGAGGGAGACAGGGGATTCTCTGGTTATTAATCTCCAGTCTTTCCTCGAGGTGTTCCACAGGACCTTCGATGAGCCTGGTCGTTCCTCTTCGACAGCTTCCTCTCTTCTCCGTCTACACTAGGAAGGTCTCACGGTGGCTCAGTATACAGTTTGTTTCTGGACACTTTCCTCAGAGTTATCCTTGAATAATGAGGCCTTGATGGCTAAGTTCTGGGAAGGATTGTCTGGGAGAATAAAAGATGAGCTGGCGGACCGGGATACTCCTGCGACTCTGGATGACCTGATATCTCTAGTGACCCGGATTGATCTTTGGTTTCAAGAACGTTTCAGGGAATCCAAGCGGGAGAGGAGACCTTATTGCCTGCTTCCTAGTTCCCAGAGACTGAGTACTTCTCTGGATTCTGCCTCTCTCCCAGAGGCTATGTAAGTGGACCATGTGAGCTTGGCTAATCAGCGCCAGGAGGCACGCCGCTTAGAAGGGAAGTGTTTCTATTGTGGTAATTCTGAGCATCAGATGTGCTTGTGTCCAGAGAGGTCAGGAAACTCCAGAGCCTAGGGTCAGTAGGAGAGGCTTCCCTGGTTAAGGATCATTCCTCTCCTCTGAAGACAACTATGTCCTTATCCTTCGGCACGGTCAGATTTTTGGAGCTTTGCTACCTGGATTCTGGAGCTGTGGGGAGCCTCATACAGTAAGCGGTAGTGGACAGTCATCAGATTCCAGTCCAGCGTCTTCAAAATCCATTGTGGGTGACGTCCGTGGATGGCAAACCCTTAACCGAGCCTGTTTGTTTCCAGTCTAAGCCAGTGGAACTTCAGGTAGGTCTGACGCATTCTGAAAGACCCTGTTTTAATGTTTTGTCTGGTTTGTTTCACCCCTTGCTCTTAGGATTTCCATGACTCCAAGCACATGAGCCTGTCTTAAACCGGAGGACTGCGTTGGGGTAATTTCTGTTCCATAGAATCGTAGAGTTGGAAGGGACCTCCTGGGCCATCTGGTCCAACCCCCTGCTCAAAGCAGGATTCGCTAAATCATCCCAGTCAGATGTCTGTCCAGCCTCTGTTTGAAGACTTCCATTGAAGGAGAACTCACCACTTCTCGTGGCAGCCTGTTCCACTCATTGATCACTCTAACTGTCAAAAAGTTTTTTCTAATATCTAATCTGTGTCTCCTCCCATTCAGTTTCATCCCATTGCTTCTAGTCTTTCCTTGTGCAAATGAGAATAAAGTTGATCCTTCTACAATGTGACAGCCCTTTAGATATTTGTAGACAGCTATTAAGTCTCCTCTCAGTCTTCTCTTTTGCAAACTAAACATTCCCAAATCCTGCAACCTTTCCTCATAAGACAGGGTTTGCAGACCGGTCACCATTCTGGTCGCTCTTTTCTGAACTTGCTCCAGTTTGTTGATGTCTTTTTTAAAATGTGGTGCCCAAAACTGGACACAATATTCCAGATGAGGTCTGACCAAAGAGGAGTAGAGGGAAATAATGACTTCACGTGATCTAGACTGTATGCTTCTGTTAATACATCCTAGAATTGCATTTGCCTTTTTTGCTGCTGCATCACACTGTTGACTCATATTCAGTCTGTGATCTATTAGTATACCCAAGTCTTTTTCACATGTGCTGTCACTTAGCCCTATTCCTCCCATTCTATATATGCTTTTTCCATTTTTATTGCCCAGATGTAGTACTTTGCATTTCTCCCTGTTAAAAACCATTCTGTTAGTTGCTGCCCACTTCTCCAGTTTATTTAAATCTTTTTGAATCCTCTCTCTCTCTTCTCTAGTATTAGCTATCCCTCCTAGCTTTGTGTCATCAGCAAATTTAATCAGTTTACCCTCAATTCCTTCATCTAAATCGTTGATAAAGATGTTGAACAATACAGGGCCCAGGACAGAGCCCTGTGGTACCCCACTTGAGACATTCTTCCAACTGGATGTGCAGCCATTTACGACCACTCTTTGGGTCCGATCACTAAGCCAGTTATGAATCCACCTAACAGTTGCCTTGTCCATTCCATACTTAATCATTTTTTCAATAAGGATTGTATGAGAGACTTTGTCAAATGCTTTGCTGAAGTCAAGATATACTATATCTACAGCATTTCCTTGATCCAACCAATCAGTGATACCGTCATAGAAGGAAATTAAGTTAGTCTGACATGACTTATTAGTTAGAAACCCATGCTGACTCTGTTTAATCACTTCATTCTTATCCAGGTATTGACATACATGTTGTTTAATAATTTGTTCAAAGATCTTTCCTGGTATAGAAGTCAGACTCACCGGCCTATAGTTACCTGGGTCCACCTTCTTCCCCTTTTTGAAGATAGGAACAACATTTGCTCTTCTCCAGTCTTCTGGCACTTCTCCTGTTCCCCAAGAATTTTCAAAGATTATAGAGAGGGGTTCAAAAATTTCTTCTGCTATCTCCTTCAGTACTCTGGGGTGTAATTCATCTGGACCTGGAGACTTGAATTCATTTAGGCTAGCTAAGTGTTTCCTCACTATCTTTCTGTTTATAGATATCCTGGATTCTTCTATTCCCTTAATAGGACAGTGAATAACAGTTGATGTTACATTTCCTTTCTGAGAGAAAACAGATGCAAAATAGGAATTTAAAAGTTCAGCCTTCTCAACATCCTGTCTTACCATTTCATCATTTTCATCCTCTAAAAATCCTATAGCATCTTTGACTTTTCTTTTACTTTTGACATATCCCCAAAATCCTTTATTATTGCTTTTGACATCTCTTGCAAGCCTCAATTCATTTTCAGCTTTAGATAATCTGATTTGTGCCCTGCAGGTTCTGCAGACAGCATTATATTCTTCTTTAGATATGCCTCCCTCTTTCCATTTTATAAACATTTTTTTCTTCCTTTTTAGCATGTGCTTAAGTTCTGTGTTCATCCATCCTGGTTTCCTTAACTGCTTCCTATTCTTCCCTCTTTTCGGAATTGTTAACAACTGTGCTTTGAGAATTTCATTTTTCAAGATTTCCCATCCTTCCTGGACATTTTTGTCTTTAAGGATATCCAGCCATTGGATCCCTCCAATTCTCTTTCTGAATCCCTTAAAATCTGCCTTTCTGAAATCTAACCTTGACGTCTGAGTCTTCACAGGTCTTCCGCCTCTAGTTATCCAAAATTCTAAAATAGCATGGTCGCTACCTCCTAGGGTCCCAGCCACTTTTACCTCCTCAACCATTTCCTCCCTGTTTATAAGGATTAGATCCAAGGTAGCAGTTCCCCTTGTTTTCTCCCTTACCTTTTGGAAGATAAAGTTGTCAGCAAGAGAGGATAAGAATTTCCTTGACCTGTTAGTTTTGCCTGAGAGAGATTCCCAACAAATGTCTGGATAGTTGAAATCTCCCATGACAACTATGTCATATTTTTTGGAGAACTTGGCCATTTGATGCATAAAGAGTTCATCCATAGCTTCAGCTTGCACAGGCGGCCTGTAGTAAATGCCTACAATGGTGTCCTTTCCATTGTTCTGTCCTTGTATTCTTACCCAAACAGTTTCCACAGAACTCCCAGTCTCTGAAGCTTCAATCTCTGTGCAGATATACGCGTTTCTAACATACAATGCGACACCCCCTCCTCGTTTATCAAGTCTGTTTCTTGCAAATAAGTTGTATCCTTCTAGTCTTGTATTCCAATCATGTGTATTGTCCCACCAAGTTTCAGTGATTCCAATGACATCATATTTCTTTTCCTGTGTTAGTAGTTCCAATTCTCCTTGTTTGTTGCCCATGCTTTGTGCATTAGTATAGAAACATTTTAGTTTGTGATTGGTTTCTCTTTCTCCAATATTTTTATTAATTAGATTCTTTCGTCTTTGTTCTTCCTTTCCACTTCTAATAGCAGAGTTCTCAATAGCATTTGTCAGGTGTATGGCTTTTTCTGGTATTTTGCTTCCCTTCCCATGTTGTTCTAGTTTAAAGCTCTCCTTACAAGTGTAGCAAGGCGACTTCCAAATACATGCTTACCAGTCTTCGTAAGGTGCACCCCATCTCTAGCAAGTAGTCCATCGTATAAGTAGTTCACTCCGTGATCCAGAAATCCAAATCGTTGCTGACGGCACCATCGACGTAGCCAGTTGTTCACCTGCAGAATCTTATTCCACCTCCTTGTTCCATGGCCATCCACTGGGAGGATGGAAGAGAAGACCACCTGCGCTCCCAGTTCTTTCACTTTCTTGCCTAAGTCTTCAAAGTCTCTGCAGATGGTTTCCAGGTCGTTTCTTGCAGTGTCATTTGTCCCCACATGTAGTAGCAGGAATGGGTAGTCATCTGTAGGTCTGAAGAGTCCTGATATCCTGTCAGACACATCTTTAATTTTTGCACCTGGAAGACAGCACATTTCTCTTGAAGTTATATCCGGTCTGCAGATTGCGTCCTCAGTTCCTCTCAGCAGGGAATCCCCCATGACCACCACTCTCCGTTTCTTCTTCACAACATTTTTCTTTCTCCATCCAGGAGGACTCTGAAGGCGTACAAGGTTGCTGCTTGTTGGCAAAGTCTTATCCTGATGTATTTCTTCATTGTTTTCCTGCGTGAGAGCCTGGTACTGGTTTCTGAGCAGTATGGGTGCTGACTGCCTCCTGATCCTCCTGCTTCTCTGGGTCACATGTCTCCATTCCTCTGTTTCTTCAGGTGCACTTCGAATTTCTTCTCTTTCTGTAACATGAAGAGATAATTCTGCTCTGTCCAAGAACTCTTCACCTTCCTTAATGATCTTCAACGTAGCTAACCTTTCTTCGAGATTTTGCAACTTTTCCTCCAACAGGTACACAAGCTTGCATTTGTGGCATGTGAAGTTTGGCTTTTCCACTGGTAAGTCTGTGAACATGTAGCAAGAAATGCAGCTCACCAAATGGCTCCTGGCCTCTTCCATCTTGAGATTTCTTAAAAATGATGAAAGATGAGCCCAAATTTCCAATTTCCTCTTTTCAGCTGCAACGGCCAAAACCCAGTGATCGTTGAGCTCGCGGAGACTCTTCACTTATCCCAGAAGGCACTGGGAATATGCAAATGATCTCCTCAAGACTCTTCCCCTGGTTTTCCGATTTCCTCTTTTCAGCTGCAACGGCCAAAACCCAGTGATCGTTGAGCTCGCGGAGACTCTTCACTTATCCCAGAAGGCACTGGGAATATGCAAATGATCTCAAGACTCTTCCCCTGGTTTTCCGATTTCCTCTTTTCAGCTGCAACGGCCAAAACCCAGTGATCGTTGAGCTCGCGGAGACTCTTCACTTATCCCAGAAGGCACTGGGAATATGCAAATGATCTCCTCAAGACTCTTCCCCTGGTTTTCCGATTTCCTCTTTTCAGCTGCAACGGCCAAAACCCAGTGATCGTTGAGCTCGCGGAGACTCTTCACTTATCCCAGAAGGCACTGGGAATATGCAAATGATCTCCTCAAGACTCTTCCCCTGGTTTTCCGATTTCCTCTTTTCAGCTGCAACGGCCAAAACCCAGTGATCGTTGAGCTCGCGGAGACTCTTCACTAATCCCAGAAGGCACTGGGAATATGCAAATGATCTCCTCAAGACTCTTCCCCGAATGATGAATCAATCCCATCCGTCCTGTTTGTCCTCCAGTGGAGCCAACTGCCCTGCCTGGTTTACCATCCTCTTACTGGGCCTTCTCAGATGTCTTTGGGAAAATGGAAGTGGAGAGGCTGCCTCCACACAGATCGTATTACTGTTCTATTGATCTGCTTCCAGGAACATCTCTCCTTTGGGGGCGAATCTATCCTGTTTCCCATGCTGAGACCCAGGCCATGTCAGAGTACATCCATGAGAATTTGGCTAGATTTTTTATCTGGAAATCATCTTCTCCAGTGGGTGCAGGATTCTTTTTCTTCAAGAAGAAGGATAGGTCTCTATGGCTCTGTTTCGACTACAGTTGATTAAACCAGATTACCTTAAAAAATAGGTACCCGTTACCGCTTATTTCAGAGCTGTTTGATCGTCTCAGGGGAGCCAAGATCTTCACCAAGCTAGATCTCAGAGAAGCCTACAACCTGATCCGTATATGTCAGGGAGACAAATGGAACACAGTCTTCAACTCTCAAGATGGACACTATGAATAACTTGTCATGCCATTTGGCCTCAGTAATGCACCCGCTGTCTTCCAAGAGTTCATAAACGACATTTTTATAGATCTCCTCTATTCATGTGTTGTTGTCTACTTGGATGACATCTTGATTTGCTCCATAAATTTAGCCATTCATTGGAGGCATGTTCGCCAGGTCTTGCAAAGGCTCAGAGAGAACAGACTGTACGCCAAGTTTGAGAAGTGCATCTTCAAGCAATCCTCTCTGCCTTTTCTCGGTTATATTGTCTCGTTCACAAGTCTAAAGATGGATCCGGAGAAGTTATCAGCTACCCTCAAATGACCTCTCCCGTCCGGGCTTAAAGCGATACAACGGTTCTTGGGGTTCGCCAACTATTACCATCAATTCATTTCACACTTCTCATCTCCTGTGGTACCCTTCTCGGCTCTAACTCGGAAAGGCATTAGCCCCAAGGATTGGACTCCGGAGGCGGAGGAGGCTTTTGCTTCACCAAAGAAAACCTTCTCTTCTGCTCCTGTTCTCCATCGACTGGATACTGATAAACAATTTTTTCTCGAGGTAAATGCTTCCTCCATAGGTGCTGTAGTGATTCTCTCCCAAAAATCTTTTAGCGGTCATATGGTCTCTTGTGGTTTTTTCTCTAACTTTTTTTCCACTTCCGAAAGGGATTATTCCATTTGAGATCAGGAATTGCTGGTAATCAAGTTGACTCTGCAAAAATGGCGACATCTCCTCGAAGGAGCAGTCCATCAGGTTGTCATATTCATTGATCATAAAAACCTTGCCTACCTCCAGTCTGCACAGAGGTTGAATCCCCGCCATGCCAGGTGAGGCCTTGTTCTTTGCTAGATTTAACTTTCTGGATTCCTGTGTCATTTTGTCAACGTGCATCATGATGACTGGGTCAAGTTACTGCTGTGGGCGGAGTTCTCCTACAATAATCACGTAAGTGAATCCTCTGAAGGTCTCCATTCCAAATTGTCTTTGGACTTCAACCCAGAATCCCTTTTCCCATCTCTGATCCTTCGGGCATTCCTGCAGCTGACACCTTTGCGGAAGAGTTTTCTGAAGTGTGGAGAGATACTAAACCCCGCTGTGGAAAAAGCCTCAAATCGGATGAAGAAACATGCGGACAAAAGACGCCTGGATGCTCTAGTCTTTCGGCCTGGGGATAACATGTGGCTCTTCTCCAAGAACATCCATTTGAAAATGCCCTCCTACAAATTGGGTCCTCACTTCATTGGTCCCTTTGTGGTCTTGAAACGAATAAACGCAGTCTTGTATAAATTGAAATTTCCTGCCTCATTACGTGTGCCTAATTTTTTTCATGTTTCCCTCCTCAAACAGACCCGGGTACCACTCCTGATCCTGTCAGCGAGGAGGATGTCTTTGAGGTAGAGGATATTTTGGCCACAAAAAGGATAAGGGGAAAAAACTTTTATCTTGGTGGATTGGATGGGCTTCGGCCCTGAGGAGACGTCTTGGGAGCCCAAAGAGAATATCCAGGCTCCTCTCCTACTGGAGAGATTTCTCGCAGGCTTGAAAAAGAGGGGGCATAAAGGGGGAGTACTGTAGCACTGGCGCCCGTACCTCTGCGGGGGTCCTGTCGGGGTCCCCGCTCTTGGTCTGCTCCCCGCTGCCTGGCCTTGGTCCCTGGCTCCACTCCTGCTGCTTCTTCCTGGTGCGTGGCCAGCAGGCCTCCGGGTATGACTCTGAGGGCACGCGCGCTCTTGGTCTCTTAAAGAGACAGCACGCTTTTTTCAAATATGCTCTGAACCAATGATAGAACAGTGAGTACTATTTCTGGCTCCTCTTCCATAGAGGAGGCACCGGAGCAACAAGTGTTTCCTGTTGCTAGCTTCCGGTTGCATGCACTGTTGTGCCTGTGTTCTGTCTGTGTACAACCAGTGTCAGGCCAGTATCCCGCTAACACTGTTTGACTTCTCAGACTGTCTGCCGCTTGTTACTCTGTTACCCAGGACAATACCAGTACTGCCTGTGCCAGTTCCATCTCGCTCAGCCGCTCATCACTCCGCCACTCAGAACAAAGTCTGTACTGCCTGTGCCAGTTCCGTCTTGCTCAGCCGCTTGTCGTTGGTCAAGACCACCGCTACCTGCTATCTCGGCCAGTCCACCTGCTCTGCTGGGTCAGCTACCATGTGTCCGGGGTCTAACTGGAGATTGTACCTGCATCCCTTGGACTTTCCAATCTGACTCTGCTTAAGGGGTCTTACTCCAGGTGTCTGGATCTCGCATAGTCACGCCCCCTTTGGAGTCCCTCAGACCGTGGGCCTGTGGTTCCACCTAAATAGCAATAAACGAATGTACACTGCAACGTCTGTTCCTCTGCTGTTCATTATGTAAAAGAAGGAGCAGGTCACTGAGGGATCAGTGACCTGTCAGAAGCCATCTGTATGAATACCTAATCAGAGCACCACATGAAGACCTCCCCCAAACAGGCCACCCTGGAGCATGAGCATATCATTAACTCAAAACTGAAAATAAAAATTACACAACAACAACAAGATGGATTTCATCAACCCAGGTATCATTTTAATCAGTAGAACGGCACCAACCTGACACTGTCTGTAGGTTACTGTGCACAATCCTCACAGGTTCCCTTTAAAACAGTGGCTGAGTTGAAGTGAGAATACTAAACATTTGACAAAGTATACCAATTTCTATAAAAGTGGGTCCATGTCTGAACCGAGGCATACACAACATACTATTAGCATTTGGGTACATGACACCTAAATTGATACTCACAATATCTTGGTCAGTGAGTTTCTAGTTCCGCTGTCAACATTGTCTAGGAACAAAACAGTTCATTAAAATGCAAATGAGATTTTGCAGTATTATTCATTTTGTACTCATCAGTGCTCAATCATCTTCAAGACTGAAGTCCTTTATTAGCATATCGTGGATTTTAAATACATTCTTCATGTTACAGAATATGCATGATTTACTCCTGAACTGCTCAAGTGAAATATGCAGCATTGCAATGTAACTCAAAGCAGAGAGACGCAAAGATTGATAGACAGACAGAGAAATTCATGAAGAAAATAAAATATATTTAAGTCAAATGTTCTGCAGTTTTTGCATATATCATATCCCACATTCATGAAAAGACTTGACTGCACTATCCAGATAACCTGTGTAGAACATAGAATTTGTCCTGACTGGAAAGTCAATAAAGTTAATTAAATCCTAAAGGAAAGGATGTTTGCTAGAAAGAAAATGTACAGAATACAGTGGAGCCTCAAAACAATACAGAACATTAGAAATCAGCCTGCAGCTGTACAAGAGCATCTCAGAGGCAGATAAAAGAAATTGAAATTTATTGCTGAGTCACTTATATTGCAGACTAGGAACTTTCTGCTGTTTTTAAGTCAATCATTTTAAGGCTGTGACAATATATCATGTTTTGCTTAATTTGTGCTAATAATTTTCTGTTATTTTGTTAACTGTTTGTAGTTTTTCTGTTTTGTGCAATAATTGTCTGCCAAAGCCTGAATTAATAACACAAAGAAGCAGATAGTATGTTTAGCTGCCAGTCTACATCCCAATTATGTGCAATCCTGAGGGCCACCCACTGAGACTAGACTATTGGGACACTTTAAGATAGGTTTTCACTGGCAGATTTCTATACATAACAGGCATTGGTTGACACTATCATAAGTTAATTTGTCCTTTTTTCAAAACAATCCGTCACTTGCTTGAAAAAATGTGGTAAATACAGTTGAAAAATCCCTGTTTCTGCCACTTTTTTCTACTTTGCACTGCATCATCCCATTAAAGAGATATTCACATTTTTTTCTCTTAAAGCGCAATATGTGAAATTTCTCCCTTTCAGTTCATCTGGCTGTTTCTACAGAGTTTTCTGTGGGGTTATGCACTTTCCCTCCCAGATTTTCACAATCACAGCTTGGCAGCATCTGAGACTGTCAGACAGTTAGAAAAGCTGCCGAGCATTGATGGACAGCATCTGTGAAGGAAGGGTAAAAGCACATGAACCCAGAAAAGACTCTGAAGTAAAGTTTAGTTGAACTGCAAACTGAGATTTCACGTGATGTGCTTCGAGAGCAACAAATGTGAATATCTCTACAATGGAGCAGCGGAACACAAAACTGAAAAAAAGTGGCAGAAACAGGGGAGCACAAAGAATATTAGACCATAACTAACTATGTTTTTTGAACAGGTGACAAGTCTATTTTATATTCCTTTTAAAGAGAATCTGTCACCAAGATTTTGCCAACTCATCTGACCGCAACATTAGAGACAGAGACCCTGATTCTAGCAATGTGTCATGCCTGCAGGTGCTCACCTGAGCTCCCTGGCTTCTCAGCTTGACGCAGGCTTTGTCCTGCGCCATCCCTCGCCAGTGTTTTCGGGGTCCTGGCGGGTTGGATCTTCGCACATGCGCCCTTGCGCTCCTTCTGCCTCTTGTGCTGCTGGGAGGTCGTTACCCATTGGCTCCCCCTTGTCATGGCAGCGCCCACCGGGTATTTCAGTGCCGCTTCTGATCAGGTAAGGCTAGTTTCACACTTGCTTTTTTTTGCAGCGCGTTTTTCCCGCAAAAAAACGCATTGAAAAAACGCATACAAAAGCATACAACTGCTGCGTTTTTTTCAAGCATTTTTATGAGCATGCATGAAAAAAACGCAGCGTTTTTAAGCGTTTGTATGCGTTTTTAGTGCGTTTTTACCGCGTTTGCGTTTTTTTCCAACATTTTTAGGTGGCCCCTCACACTACCCAAACCATGACTTTACTAACCCTAACCCTGACCCTAACCCTAACCCTAACCCTGACCCTAACCCTAACCCTGACCCTAACCCTTAACCAAATCATACTTAACCCTAACCCAAACCCTAAACCCTAACTAACCCTAACCCTAACCCTAACCCTGACCCTAACCCTAACCCTAACCCTGACCCTAACCCTAACCCTAACCCTAACCCTAACCCTGACCCTAACCCTAACCCTAACCCTGACCCTAACCCTTAACAAAACCATACTTAACCCTAACCCTGACCCTAACCCTAACCCTAACCCTAACCCTGACCCTAACCCTTAACCAAACCATACTTAACCCTAATCCTGACCCTAACCCTGACCCTAACCCTTAACAAAACCATACTTAACCCTAACCCTGACCCTAACCCTAACCCTAACCCTGACCCTAACCCTTAACAAAACCATACTTAACCCTAATCCTGACCCTAACCCTGACCCTAACCCTTAACAAAACCATACTTAACCCTAACCCTGACCCTAACCCTAACCCTGACCCTAACCCTAACCCTGACCCTAACCCTAACCCTAACCCTAACCCTGACCCTAACCCTTAACCAAACCATACTTAACCCTAATCCTGACCCTAACCCTGACCCTAATCCTTAACAAAACCATACTTAACCCTAACCCTGACCCTAACCCTAACCCTGACCCTAACCCTAACCCTAACCCTGACCCTAACCCTAACCCTAACCCTAACCCTAACCCTTAACAAAACCATACTTAACCCTAATCCTGACCCTAACCCTGACCCTAACCCTTAACCAAACCATACTTAACCCTAACCCTGACCCAAAACCCAACCCTAACCCTGACCCTGACCCTAACCCTAACCCTAAACCCCCTTAACTAACCCTAACTCTAACCCAAACCCCTAAATTCCATGGTTAAAAA
The DNA here is from genome assembly GCF_039654945.1 of Dendrobates tinctorius. Taxonomy (NCBI): domain Eukaryota; kingdom Metazoa; phylum Chordata; class Amphibia; order Anura; family Dendrobatidae; genus Dendrobates; species Dendrobates tinctorius. The sequence continues at coordinate 15,748,581 of NW_027361673.1, forward strand.
AAAAAAACGCATATGCAAAAAAACGCTTACATGAGCATGCCAGTGCGCACATATGCGCATCCATAGGCTATAATGGCCATTTTTAGCGCAAAACGTGCGCATATGTGCGCATGCGCTTTTTTGCAGGGCCAAAAAATGCAACATGCTGCGTCTGGAAAATCCAATCGCAC